>NC_084848.1:7592034-8192034 GCF_033115175.1 Lepus europaeus
TCACCCGGGTCTTCAGTGACGAGGCTGACTTCTCAGGGATCACGGAGCAGGCCCCCCTGAAGCTCTCCCAGGTGAGGTCGCCCCACTGGTGGGCTGTCCCTGTTGTCTGAGGGCACGGGAGGGGCCGGACCCAGACCAGAGACTGAGGAAGTGACCAAGGACACACACCAGGGCCACCTGGCTCCTCCCCAGGAGCCACTGGATTGCCTGGGACTGGACGGGAAGTGCCGGGTGACAGAGCTGGGGAGGGGGCTTCCTGTGCCGCTGGCCTTGTAGGGGTCTCCCCTGAGGTCAGGTCACTGACCTGTCCACAGGTTGCCCAGGGCCCTGCAGTCCTGGGCCTCGACTTCCCCACATTTGCAGCGGGGCTCAGGCTCTGAGTCAAGGCAGTCCCCGGCTCCTTCCCTCTGTGGGCCGTGCAGCCCTGGGTGCCTCCCAGTGTGAGTGTGAGGGATTCCAGCAAAGGCGCCCGTCTCCAGGAGCTGCAAAGGGAACCCTGAGCACCCCAGATCCCCTCCTGCCCTGGGGCCCTGAGCCTGGGTGGTCGGAGATCTGAAAATCACAGAACCAAGAGCCCTGTGGTGCACACAGGCCCCTCGGAGGCTGGGGGTGCAGCCCCCGGGGCTGAGAGAGGGGAAGGCGGGGACCTGGGAGGGGCAGAGCTGGGGACACAGAGAAAGGCCTGGTGTGCCTGCAGCGGAGGGAGGAGGGGACAGGCAGTGCCTAGGGCGCGGGCCGCCTGGAGCCTCAGTGGGGACAGCGCAGGCTCCGCTCAGCTCCGGGCTCTGCTTCTCTGCCCCCCAGGCCACACACAGGGCTGTGCTGACTTTGGATGACGACCCATTTACTGAGGGCTCGCATTTCAACGTGGGCCCGTGGCCCTGGCAGCCCATTTTCAAGTTCAACAGGCCTTTCCTGGTTATCGTCATGGATGCCAGCATAAACTTTCCCATCTTCCTGGGAAAAGTGGTCAATCCCAGCCAAGGCTAACAGCCCCCGCCAGGGCCCGCCCCCGCCAGGCCCCGCCCCCAACACAATAAAGTCTGAGCCTCCTCCTAGTGTCCACCTGTGAACCCTCGCCGCCCCAGAGCCCGGGTGGACTCCACTGCGTCGGCGCCGCCCGCGGCCAAGCCCATGAGGTCCCTGTGCAGCGCGAAGCTATGCGGGCAGGGATGAGTGTGGGGAACCTGCACCCAAGGCTCTGAGGCCCTCAGCTTCCAGAAGCGCTCCCAGCTTTCCAGCCTCGTTGGGTTATCCTGGAGGGACAATGTGGCTCTCACTCCAGCCTGGGGGTCCAGGTCCACCGAATGTCCACGTCCTCCTAGGCCTGCGTAGCCCACCCTGGAGTCCCTTACCACTCCCAGGCTGTCTCTGACCCAGGCAGCCCTGCGCCCTGGCATCTCTGCCTAAAGCAACACCATGCACCCCCAGGCAGTTCTGCCCACTCCCAGGCTGCCCCGCCCCTTTGTCGGCTGCCCCGCCCCATACCGTCCCGTTCATCCCATTGGATGCCCAACCCATCCCAGGCCACTCCCCTCCCATACTGCCCATTCCCGGGACGCCCCTCTTGGTCCCCACAGCTGCCTGTTCAAGCCTTGTACCACGTGCTAAGTCCCCACAGCAGAAGGGGAAGCCCGTGTTCCCAGGTCACCTCTCCTCCCCATCCTCCCACCCCTCCCCACGGCCCCTCCCACTCTCAGGGTGTCTCCTAGAACAGAAGAGGCAGAGTTTCCCAGGAGCCCTTGCTCTCTGGGTTGTACCTGCTCTCAGGCTGTCAGGGTCGCTGGGGCCCGGACTCTCGCCCTCCTCAAAATCACCAGGACCACCCCTACCACCCAGAGGGCCACACTGCGCCCATGTAGAACTCATCTCCCCTTGAACCATGGGGCACACGTGCTGCGTGGCTCTCGCTTAGCACAAACTGGCAAGACGCACATCCCCCTGCCCAGCGGGGTGCAGTGGATCTGCTGGGCCCAGGCTGCCTCGTGCTGCGACGGCCCCAGCCCAGAGCCCTGTACGTCCCAGAGCAGCGCCCTGGGGGTCAGCAGCAGCACAGAGGTTTGGTGTGTGCCGCAAGCGCCCAGCGGAGGAAAAGGCACAGGCGGTTCCCAAGCAGAGGCCCCCAGGATGTCCTCAGCAAAGCGGTCAATGCCGGTGCCCTGCCCTCTAGCTCCGGGGCTGCGCGTTAAGGAAACCTCCGTTTTTGTGAGGTTGGCCTGCTTCATTATTTCACCATAGCCCTGAACACGCATTGCCACCAGCAGGAGGGGGGCGGGGTGGGCTGCCACCCAGGGGCGAGAAGGATGGAGCTTGGACAAGGGAGCAGTGTCTGCCTCCTTTTCTACTAGTGAGCTCAGGAGGGTCCTGCCTCCCTATCTCAGCTGCCCAAATCCCACAGAGAGCGCTCACGTTCAGGCGGCCCCTGCTCTGCATGGTCAGATCAGCGTCCTTGCACCATCCAGACCAGGCTCCGGCTAAACACCCCCCCACCTCCGCAGAGCTGCCGCCTATCTGCCCCTCTCCATCCCTGCCTGTGACTGTGGCCTGGCCTGGGGCTCCCCGTGTGGCCCCCGCTGCTCCCCAAGGCCGAGGCCGTGCAGCTGTGCGTCCCCTGCCTCTCCTGGCACCCCACCCACCATGCCCAACCCCCAGCAGCCTGGGGGCCCCATCCTCACGCCACCCCCTGCTCCCTGCAGGACATGCACCTGCTGCGCCTGCCTGGAACACCGTTCTCCACCCCCACCCTCTCCTCCCTGGGCGATGCCCCGCCTGCTGCTCAGTGCCAGTGCTCCTTCCTCAGGTGGCCGCTCTGCGGGACCTGCTGTCCTTCTGTCCCCCAGCCCCTGGGCAAGGGTTTAGGAACTGCGCGCAACTCAGCAGGCCAGCTGGCAAGGGGCGGCGCGCCCTCTGGTGGTGAAACACTGAGTTGTAGGGACGATCTGCCCAGCGAGGGCACTGAGCCCTGGGTGAGGGAGTCAGACCCCCGTGGGAGCTCAGGGAAGTGCAGGCTCCCACCCTCCTGATGCCACGCCCACCGATGGTTCTGAGGCAGGGGGCTGGTGGGAGCGCCCTCGATCTAGGCTGTGACCAGTTGCCCTCTGGAGGCCCCCAGGGCCACCCTGGAGCAGGGAGCGTGGCCCTGGGCAAAGATGCCAAGTCCTCCAGTGCCGCCACCACCACCTCTGGGGCCTCGCGGGCAGCGTCTATGACCGAGCGTGGCTGAGACTCCTGGGATGATGTCCTATGGTCGCATCACCGGGCAGGGTGGGCAACGTGGCTGGGGAGCGGCCCCCTCTGTCCCCAAGGCCCCCTCCCAGTGCCATCCAGCTGCAGCCCCGGGACAGCCCCAGGTGGGGACCTCCCGGCTGGGCCCCGTCAGCCCCAGCACTGTGAGGCGAGGACGGCGCCCGCTGGCTGCTGCGGCTTCTCCCCACCAGTGGCGGCTGGTGCACTGCCGGCAGCCGTGGCCGGGACGCAGGTTCCTCCCCACTTGCAGGGGGCAGGAGGACGCCGTGAGTTCAGAGAAAGAGAAAGCGAGGCCGAGGCCCCGGGGGAGGTCCGTGAAGCTAACCGCCTGGGCCTTGTCCCCTCCGCCCCCCTGCCCCGGGCCTTGTCCACCCTGGAACCTGGGCCTCGTCCTCCCTGGACCTGGGCCTCGTCCGCCACGACCCTGGGCCTCATCCATCCCAGGCCCTGGGCCTCATCCACCCCGGCCCTGGGCCTCGTCCCCCCCGACCCTGGCCGCCATCGGGAGAGGGGCCGGTCTTGGCCCACTCTCCTGACCGCAGTGAATCGCCGAGGCCTGGTGCCTTTATGAAGGAAAGAGTCTAACCTGGCTCTGCTGGTTCCCGGGCTCAGCTGGGCTTCTGCGGTCTCTGGTGAGGGCCTCGCGGCAGCTGCGGTCACACTGAGGGGAAGGAGTGACAGGGAGGAAGGCACAGGAAGCCGGACACAGGGCGGGGCCGCCTTGCCCAGCCTTCCCGGAAGTCCTTGCCCAGCCTGTGGGCACTTGGTCCCACCTCTTAAGGGACCCGTCCCCGCCAACATCAGCTCACTGGGGGCTGAGCTCCCACCGCTCTCCAACCGAGAGCAGGGTTCAGCTCCCTCGTTAAAGGGGAGACGTGCAGGTCGAGTCTCTATCAGAGATGGGGGTCCCCTTGCCCAGGAATGCGCTGTCCTTTCTGGCTACCACGTGAGGAATCAGGATGCCAGTCCAAGAGTTACAGTGCAGGGCTGCAAACTGGGGCTCCGGGCAGGTGCCTGCGCAGCTGCAGGGAGTCTAGTCTAGTCTAGTGTGCACCTTACCAAGTCACCTGGCGCTCACTGCCGGGGGTTGGCCCCAGCCCCTGGCGGGAGACAGGCAACAGAGGTGCAGAGAGGGGGGTGGGCAGCAAGTGAGGGTCTGCACGGAGACCAGACCCACCAAAGGTCTCAGCCTGGGCCTCTGGGAGAAGCCAGAACCTATTCTCCCCCAACGTGAGCAGGTGCAGCCCGCCAGGTCCCAAGAGGGAGCCTCCTGGGCTGTTCATTAATCATTACCTGGCCAGGAGGTGGCGCTCAGAGGTGGGACCTTGTTTTTCAATCTCCTGGGCTTGGGAAGCCACCTCTGGAAGTCAGACAGCATCCCCCCCCCGGGGGGGGGGGCACTCCAGGACCCACTTGCGTGAGTAACTGGGAGAGGGTAGAGACCTCAGACTGCTGGGGCAGGCAAACCTGTTTATACCGAGGGCCCTTTGGCTTTTTATAACGTCATTCACGGGCCACACACAGTTGTCAACTTGCAATTAGCCTGCTAGAAGTCGATTGAATTTCTAGTCCTGCCTGCGGCTGCCTTGGCAGGGTTAGACCATAGGAGTTCACGGACCTGATGCAGCCCATGGGGCAGCCAGTCCCCACCCCTGCCAGAGGGAAGGGGCCACCTGAGCAGGACTGAGAGCTTCCCTGGGTCACCAGGCAAGTCCAGGGACAGGCCAGGACAGTGGGCGCCCTCCAACGAGGTGAGAGACGGGGATCAGAATGACCCCTGTAGGCCACCGCAGCCAACCACCTACGGCTCTGCTCCCTGGGGCCCCGCCGGCCAGGGCAGAGTCAGCCAGGACCCAGTCCTGGAGCTCTGGGGGAGCTCATGCCAGGGTCATTCTGGGTTTCTCCACTGGACAGCCACGGAGGCAGGTGTGGGGCTGGGGCGGGGTGGGGTCCGAGCACATGTGTTAAGGGACCCACGTCAGCTTCACACCAACACACGAAATCCCAGGACGGACCCTCCTAGGGAGGAAGCGACAGCAATGGCCTGGGTCAGAGCTGACTCCGACCCCATGAGCTAAAGGGCACGTGATAAACTTTGTAAATGTAGCACATGCAAATCGAGAGAACCGGAACGTCGGTGGCTGTACACTGAGGGTTGGTAGAACCCCTGGGCAAGTGTGTGGCTGTGCCGGCCACACAGAGAGCAGCTATTGGAGACCAGACGAGGGTCCCCGCAGGGGAGGGGGCAGCCTTTGGGCCGTGCTGAGAGCCGAGGTGGGGTCGGGGAGTAGGAGGTGAGGGCGAGGTTAGGATGGCTGTGGGTACCATGGGTGGCAGGGCCAGTTGATGGCGTGAGAGCAGATTGGGTGGTGGAGATCAGAGCGTCCTGGCGTGGGCAGGACCAGGTCATTGTGAGAAGGTGACAGATCCCATCCTTGCAACCTCGGGCAAATCGCTCACTGGGGTCAGTGTGCTCGTTGGATGGGGCACTAACAGGAGGCACCGTTCTGCCGCCCTCGCTGATGGTGGGAGAGGCTGGCACCCGGTGATGTGCACCTCGGAGCGTGGTGGAGGCTGCCCTGGGCAGGGCCCGCAGACTGGGCCTCGCTCCCACATTTGCTGGTCAGCAGCTTGGAGAGGTCCCTTCTGCATCTTCTCGATTTCTCTTGCCATGGGCTGAGACTGGAGACTCGAGGCAGGCAGAGCCTCCGGAGACAGGAAATGAAGGGAGAGGGTAGATACCAGGTGTGCCTTGGAAATCTACGACATCGCCACAGGAGAGCCGTGTCACCCAGGCCACCCCAGTGTGAGGGTGAGCGCCCCCTACAGGAGCCGAGGCTGTCACTCAGGGCCTCTGCCCATCCTCTGGGCGGGGCCGGGTGTCCTCTGGGGAATCTCCAGCCTCTCTCCTCCTGCAGGTCTCAGAGTGCGGAGGATGCTCCTTGCTGTGCACCTGCTCCTCCTCCTGGCCGGCCCACTGACCCTGGCTGGGGGGCAGCTGCAGCCCGAGCCTGGGGGTGAAGCGCACACCAACGGCTCCAGGCAGCAGCTTCCAGGTACGGAGGAGGGCTCCCCCAGCCTCAAATTTGGCCCTGGCAACACCGACTTTGCCTTCCGCTTCTACCACCTGGTGGCCTCCGAACGGCCTGGGGCGAACATCTTCTCCCCACTGAGTGTCTCGGCTGCCTTGGCCATGCTCTCCCTGGGGGCCCACTCCAATACTGGGACCCAGATCCTCCAGGGCCTGGGCTTCAACCTCACGGAGCTGCCCAAGGTCACCATCCACCAGGGCTTCCGGCACCTCCTGCACACACTCAGCCTCTGGGGCCACGGGCTGGAGACGCACGTGGCCAGCTCCCTGTTTCTGAGCCAAGACTTGGAGCCCCTCCCGAGGTTCCTGAACGACACCATGGCCTTCTACACGTCCAGGCTCTTCTGCACCAACTTCCGAGAGCCCAAGGATGCAGCCCAGCTCATCAACGACCACGTCAGGGCAGAGACCCGGGGCAAGATCACAGATCTGGTCAGGGAACTCGAACCCAGCACCCAGCTCGTGCTGGCGAACTCTATCTACTTCAAGGGTAAGAGTTCGGACCTTGGTGGGTCCTAGGTCCCCCCCCCCCCCCGTGCCCTAATTTGCCGAGTATTCAAATATCCAACAGGGGAACTGGGAAGGCTGGGTGTGATGGAAACGCGCAGCCCACCAGGGACATCCTGTTCCAGCGTTGTCCTGTGTTTGCCAGTTTTCCCATCTTGGCTGTTTATTCTTGCAATACAAGCGACAGGACTGCGTTAGAGGCAGCCACCAGAGGGAGCTGCTGGGCCCAGATCGGCACTGGCTCCACCCACTGCACAGTCTTGTGCCTGGGGCAGAAGGGTCAAAGGCCCTCCTCTACCTAAGGTTTTGCGTTGTGCGGTTTCAGTAATGCGCTGAAATGATTCAATAGAAGATTCCAGAAGTAAACAACCTGCCACTTTAAAAGAACTCTGATTGCAGCATACGATTATAATTTCTCTATTGTATCACGCATCATTGTTGTTGATCTCAACTGTGCCTAACTCAGAAGTCGAGCTTAGCATGGGTATGTGTGTCTAGAAAAGAGCATGTAGGGTTCCGTCGTGTCCGTGGTTCCGCGCGGGGCATGAGCGCGGCCATGGTGCGGCCAGGCCAGGCCCCACCCGAGGGCTCCACATGCGAAGCTGCCCCCGGATGCCCCCGCCCAAGCTGCGTGGAACGGAGCCGAGTAAGATGGCGCCCAGAGGAAGTAAGGTGGGCGGAATCCAAAGCTGTTTACCACTAAAACTAATTGGCTTCGCAACATCAGGGGAAGTAACAAAACTAGTAACAAGTGTATAGACATAGGGCTAGTCCTATAGAAATCCTCCCATAAGGTGATTTTTTTAAGTGATTGGTTGGTCCTTAGCCCTGCCCCAATGACTCTGCAGTTTTGTGCTATAAAAGGTACTGTTATGCACAAAGTAAATGAGTCCTTGCTACTAGACTTGGCTCCCCGCTGCGTCTGACTGTCTCCGGGATCAGGAGGCTGGGGAACAGGTGAGCGGCGCACTCACCTTTCCTCGGACCCAGACCATCCTGTACGGCTGGACTAAGACCCTGCAGTTCCGTGCATCCCTGGGGGCCGTGGACCATAACCCACCAGCTGCCCTGCAGACAATGGGAACTAAGATGCTCCTTAGCAGAAGGCCTAAAGGGCCAAGCAAACCCCAGTCCCTGTGCCCGCTCTGGCTGGCCACGTGCCCCTGTAAATAAAGTTTTATTGGCACACAGTCACGTCCATTCATTTATGGGCCCTGGCAGAGTTCCTGCTGCCATGGCGGATGGAGCAGGGATGGATTCAGCTGCAGAGACTGAATGATCCACAAGCCCCAGACAGGCGCCGTCTCTGCCAACCCCGGCTGTTCCCTGTGCTCCAGGAAAAGCACTTGCCATTGCTCTGATGATAGCAATTCTCTGAAGGCCTTTCAAGACATGTGAAAGAGAAAATAGGATTCACCCTTACCCCATAGGACCCACCCCACCCTACAGGCTCACTCCATCCCAATGGATTCACCCATCCTATAGGCTCCACCCCATCCTATGGAATCCTAAAGGATTCACCCATCCTATTAGCTCTACCATTTTCCTATAGGATTCACCCTTATCCCATAGGACCCACCCCAACCTATAGATTCACTCCATCCCTATGGATACACCCGTCCTATAGGCTCCACCCCATCCTATGGGATCCACCCTTACCCTATAGGATCCACCCCTTTCCTATAAGCCCCACCCCATCCTATATGATTCACTCCATCCTAATGGATTCACTCATCCTATAGGCTCCACCCCTATTCTATGGGATCCACACCTACCCTATAGGCTCCACCCCATCCTATGGGTCCACCACTACCCTATAAGCTCCACCCCTACTCTATAGGCTCCACCACTTTCCTATAGGATTCATCCCATCCTATATGATTCACTCCATCCTAACGGATTCACCCATACTATAGGCTATATATATATCCTATATATATATCCTATAGGCTCCACCCCTATCCTATAGGCTCCACCCCTATCCTATGGGATCCACCCCTACCCTATAGGCTCCACCCCTTTCCTATAGGATTCATCCCATCCTATATGATTCACTTCATCCTAACGGATTCACCCATACTATAGGCTATATATATATATATCCTATACATATATATATATATATATCCTATAGGCTCCACCCCTATCCTATAGGCTCCACCCCTTTCCTATGGGATTCTATAGGACTCACTCCATCCTAACGTATTCACCCATCCTATAGACTCCGCCCCTACCCTTTGGGATCCTGCTTTTCTGCAGTGAAGGCTTGCGGGGAACAATGGTGGCTTCTCACCTCCTTCCAAATCCCACACATGTCGCCAGGGCAAAGCCAGAACCCACAGGCAGCAAAACTCCGGGACACATTCCCAGACTCGTGGTCCAGGCAGGCTACTCATCGTGCGCCTTCAGCACGTGGGATTTTCCACACTACGGAGGACTTTTAAATACTTTTCATTTTGAAATAACCAAGGAAGGAGGGAAACCAGTAGCGTGGGTTTTGCAGTCGGGAGGACGCTGGCTGCACTCCCAGGTCTCTCCGTTTTGTCTGGCTTAATCCTGGCATGGAGCCGTGTGCATCCCCTCCTGTCCTCACCTCCCTCCAGGCACCGCCCCCATGCAGCGCTGGCCCTGTGATCCCCTCCTCGGCTCCTCCTCCTTCCCACTTCCCTGGTTCAATTAGCTGAACCCCATGATCTCCACCGGCAGCTGAGTGAGGGTGGAGACGGAGACCCCTCTGGGCTGCGGGCCTCCCCTGGGATCTTGGGCGTGGTTCTTCCTGGGCACCCCACACCGCCCCCACCCTGTGTGAGGCTCCACTCCCCCAAAACCAAGCACTGCCTCTTCCTCCTCAAACCCCTGCCCACACCCACTTCAGAACTTCACCTCCTCTCCGCTGGGGAAACAGGAAGTCCTCCGCTACTCACCTCCAAACTCCAGACTCCCCTGCCTGCACTTGGAGCCCAGGCTGAGACCCCTCCTCTCTGAAGGAGGGCAGAGTCCGTTCCCCACGCCCAGCCGTCTCCCCTTTCCGTCTTAGAGACGCCGACCCAACCCCTTTCCAGCATCCTTTGTTACTCTGAATTCTTCTTCTTTTTTAAAAAATTCATGTATTTGCTTGAAAGTCAGAGTTACAGAGAGAGGGACAGACACACAGGGAGATCTTCCATCTGCTGGTTCACTCCCCAGATGGCCACAATGGCCAGGGCTGGGCCGGGTCAAAATCAGGAGCCAGGAGCTTTTTCTGAATCTCATACGTGGGTGTGTTGGCCCAAACACTAGTGCCTTCTTCCACTGCTTTCCCAGGCGCATTAGCAAGGAGCTGCATGGGAAGTGGAGCAGCCAGGACTTGAACCTGCACCCATATGGGAGGCCGGCATCGCAGGTGGTGGCTTTACCTGCTACAACGCTGGCCCCTACTCTGCCTTCTGGGCCCACCCCATTCACACATCTGCACGGGGGCGCCACCTGCCCCCATCCTGTCTCACAGTTCAATGAGCCCTAAGGCCCCAGACCCTGGGGCAGTCAGCCTGGTGAAAGGCTGGGGTGCACTGTGTTGGGGCAGCAAGGGAGGATCTGAAACTCCTGTGCTGTCCGGTCCATCTTCGCTGCAGCGCTGTGGGAGGAGCCGTTTGTCCTCGCCCGGACCAAGCCCCACAGTTTCTATGTGGACGAGAGCACGGTGGTCCGGGTGTCCATGATGCTGCAGGACCAGCAGTACCACTGGCACCTCCAGGACCGGCACCTGGCCTGCTCCGTGCTGCACATGGACTACAAGGGAGGCGCCTCGGCCCTCTTTGTCCTTCCCGACTGAGGCAAAATGGAGCAGGTGGAGGAGGCGCTGACGCCCGGGATGCTCCGGCGATGGACCAGCTTGCTGAGCGGTGCTGCCCTGCAGAGGCCCCTCTGGTGAACGCCCGGAGCGCCCACCCCCCGCCAGACCGCGAAAGAACCTCTGAGCCTCGTCCTTAAATAACGAACTCTCCCATGGTAGTTAAAACGAGGCTCCCTTCGCCAGGGCAGAGAAACACCCCAAGAGGTGAGGGGCCTGTGTCAAGTCTGCCTCTCTGGGGTCAGCCCTGGCCCTGCCAGGGTGGGGATGGTTAAGAAAGCTCCACCCAGGCCGGCGCCGCGGCTTAATAGGCTAATCCTCCGCCTGCAGCGCTGGCACCCTGGGTTCTAGTCCCAGCCGGGGCGCTGGAGTCTGTCCCAGTTGCTCCTCTTCCAGTCCAGCTCTTTGCTGTGGCCCGGGAGGGCAGTGGAGGATGGCCCAAGTGCTTGGGCCCTGCACTCCATGGGAGACCAGGAGAAGCACCTGGCTCCTGCCTTTGGATCAGCGCGGTGCGCCGGCTGCAGCGCGCCGGCTGCAGCGGCCATTGCAGGGTGAACCAACGGAAAAAGGAAGACCTTTCTCTTTGTCTCTCTCTTGCTCACTGTCCACTCTGCCTGTCCAAAAAAAAAAAAAAAAGAAAGAAAGAAAGCTCCACCCACCCAGCCCAGGACACAGCCCAGAAGCTTCCCACTGGCCTGTGGCCATGAGAAACAAGGTCCGACCAACACCTGATGGAAAGCGGCCGGCGGCCATCAGCTGTGGGTGGGGAAGTTGACACAGCCCTGGTGGTACAGGGAGTCCTACCAAACAAACACAGTGAGACCCACAGGACTCTCACAGAGGCGAATGCCAGTGTGCCACCAAGAGTCACCGGCACCCAGGCAGAGGGCAGCCTATGCCGTGGGGGAGGTCCCCAGGCCGAGGGCCCAGGGCAGGGGAACCTGGGCTGCAGCCACTGCGGGCTCTCGCTGCGGGGGGTGCTGTGGTGCCAGAGTGCCAGGCAGGCATGCTGTGCCCTGCAGGGCCCCTGGCCTGTCCTGACCCGCTGTCCTCAGCCAGTATCGCTTGCAGGAACTTTTACAAGCCACTGGAGCTGCATCTCCCCAAGTTCTCCATTTCCGGCTCCTACCTGCTTGATCAGATCTTGCCCAAGCTCGACTTCACAGATCTGTTCTCCCCATGGGCTGACTTTTCCGGCATCAGCAAATGTGAGAAACTGCAGGTGTCCAAAGGCTGGGGTGCACTGCCATCAGCCCCTAGAGACCTGGGAGGGGACCGGCTTCTGGCCCCGGGAAGCTGCTGGGGGCCAGCCGGTGTGCGCCCTGCCGCCACGTGGAGTCTCCAAGCCTGAGGCTGCTCAGTCATCCGCCACCTCGTGCTGGGCGTGGAGCTAGGTGTTCCCCCAGTGCCTGGCCTCAGGGACCTTTCCTGCTCGACTCTGGGAGACAGCATTTGCCTAGCTGGTGACAACGCCATGGAAGGGACGGAGGAGGGGCGGACGAGGCTGGCTTGGGTGCAGATGTTATCCTAGGGAAAGACTTGACAAACAGACCTGCGGCTTCAGCTGAGAGAAGCGGATGCAGACCCGAGGGAGGTGTCTCGGGTCTGAGGGTTCGAGCTCCAGGTCTGTCTCATACGGTGCTGGTGTTGCTTCGTTTCTGATTTTATTTTCCTTATCTGTAAAGTGGGCATTCCACGGCTGACCTCATAGACTGGCTAGAAAGATTACACAAGACGACAGGTGCTGTGCACGAGGCCCAGGTGCTCACTTAACCATAGTTCTCACTACTGCATCTCCTGGATGAGCATCCAGCTCCATGACCCAAGGGTGCAGTGTCCCCGGTCAGCGCGGCTCGTGAAACACAGCCTTGAGCTCGAGCAGGCGCCTGGGCCCCGCACAGGTTGTCCTGGGGATAACGCCCGTGATTTCTCTCCCAGAATTTCCACAAGGCCACCCTGGACATTGATGAGGCCGGCACGGAGGCAGCGGCAGCCACAGGCACCTCCATTGTCTTGCTGTCCGCCCGGAAGAGTCACTGAGCCCTGTGGTTCAACCGGCCCTTCCTGGTGGTGATCTCCTCCCCCAGCACCCAGAGCGGGCTCTTTCTGGGCAAGGTCGTCAACCCCACAAAGCTGTAGCCTCCTCCAGCGGGAGGGCGTGACCTGGGATGAGCTCCCTATTCCGGGTGGAGGCCGAGGATGGTGCTGGGAGCCCAGGGTAGACGGGGTTGGCGAGGGGCGGGAGTGGTGGTCCCTAGATGGGCTGGAGGGTAGGAGAAACCCTCCCAGGGTGACTGTGCGGATTAAACAGAGGAAGAACTTTGAAGTCCTGGTCCACAGTTCGCACACAGAAGATGTTTAATTACTGGGTGCTTGCCTGACCCTCCAGGCTCCGCCCCCTCCCTCCAGGTTCCAGGTTGGTGTGTGGACGGAGCGCTGGCTGCCCCCAAGGCAGGCCAGTGCCTGTGTCCACAGCAAGGTCTGGGAGGCCTTTGCAGGGAGAGCACACACCAAGGCTGCGACACGGCGGCCTGGAGGAGGGGCCTGGTAAGGCCCCGCCCCAGCGGCGGCTCTCCTGGGTGCATGACGTGGTCCCCGGGCTGCTTCGGGAACGGAGCCTGTGCCAGTGATGTGCTCTGGGCTGCAGGCAGATCCCCGCCCTTCCTCAGTAGCATGGGCTGGCCCAGTTGTTCCAGCTCTTGCCATTGGCATACACGCACTGGATTCTCGGGGGAGGGTCCCCCCAGAGTCTGGGGAAATAACCCAGAGGCCTGTGGAAGGAGGCAGATGGACAGGAGCTGGCTGTGTCTGCCCCGAGCCTCAGGGACTTCTGGGAAATGTGGGTTTTCATGGTGGCCAGTGTGACAGTGGAACCCCTGGGGGAGTGAGTTTGGACTGCCCAGAGGAGGGGCTCTCCCTTCCTCTCCCTGGGCCTGGCTCACCCTCTGTTGGGAGGTCCGGAGTAAGACTTCCTACAGGGCTCTGCCTCCAGCCGCTCACCCCTGGCCTGGAGCCAGGCAGCCCGTCTTGCTCCCACAGGTTGTCTGCACATGGACATCAAAATCCCTGGGTTTAGATCCTAGTTCTGCTGCTTAGAAGCTGTGTAATTTGGAGAAGTTGCTTAACCTCTCTGGGCATCGGTGTCCCTGGCTATGTAAGAGGATTATCCACCTCGTGGCACTGCTGTGAGGGTTAAAAGGCTGCCATATATGTGAAGTCTTAGAACAGTGCTATGCAAACATTAACTATTATTTAAATAGTTATTTATTTATTTGAAAGGCAGAGAGAGAGAGAGATCTTCCATCCACTGTCTCACTCTTGGAATGGCCCCCTGGCTGCAGAGCAATGAGCCTGGAACTCCATCCGGGTCTCTCACGTAGATGGCAGGGGCCTGCACGCTTGAGCCATCTTCGGCTGCCTGGGTCCCAGGCACATCAGCAGGGAGCTGGATCAGAAGCAGAGCAGCAAGACCCAACCCAGCACTCCAGATACGGGCTGCTGGCGTCAGCATCGCAAGTGGCAGCTTAACTGGCTGTGCCACAACAATGGCTCTTAGCCATATCCCATGGCTCTGGATAACCCGGGCTGCCCCCACCAGCTCTGAGTATGTGAGGGGGTCTCTCCTTACCAAATCCACGTGCCACATTGGGACCCCAAATCCCTCTCATTTTTGCACTTTCGCTACTCGGGAAACCTGACCCAGAATCCCAGTAGGCCGATTCCAAAACTGAAGGTGTTTTGTCATCCTTGTCCTCACAGCCCTTGTTGCTGGGGTTCCTAACAGAGCCTGTGGAAGGTTCTAGATCATCGCTCATCTCCCTTTCTCTCAGTAGATCCGGCCAGGGCTCCTGGCTCTCTGTTCTGGATGGAAAGGTGGGGGCTGTCACTTTGGGACCTGCTCAAGGAATCATCTTGGCTCCAGGAGAGCTGGCTGCTGGCTGCACCCCCTCCATGGTCCTGCTGGGTGTCCAGGAGGCCCGAGGTCCACTCTGAAAACTCGGGCTATGGTTTGAGAGCAAGAGCAAGCCGGCCCAGGCCCTTGTCCCGGCTCATAGGACACTTCCCTGTGCCAACCCGAGTTGTCACCAGCAGTAGCCCAGGGCGCAATAGGAGAAACACTTCCTGTTAGGTGACTGCTCGTGAAATATTCCAGGGACCATGTGACGTGGTGCCTGGCCCGGTAATGCTGCAGCCCAGGGACTGGCTTATTGCCAAGAAATCAGGAACCAGATCTCCCAAGCAATAGGCAGACCCCTTTTTATAGAATGATGGCCATTGCTGAAGGGAGGGGGCCGCCCTGGGGACTTCCTGTCCCTCCTGCCTCCAGAACGCAGCCCCGAGCCAGACACAGGACAGCCTCGGGAGAGCACTGACAAGGAAAGCGCCCAAGGGAGACAATGTCCAAGCTGGGGTGTCCTGGGCTCAGTTCGCAGGCTCCAGGCACAGTCATGAGGCCCTGTGAATGCCCCGGGACCCCAGAGGGCCTCTAGGCAGCAGCCTCCTTTCCAGCCCTTGGCTTTACCGACTGAAATGCGGGCCTGCTAAGCACGAATAGTGCCCCCTTGCCCGTACACCTGCTAAGAAGTTGGAACCTGCACAGGCAGCTGAGCGGGTGGATGCCAGAGACAGGTAGAGGCCTGGGAGAAGGCCGGAGACGGGGTCTCTACAGCAATGGCCGTGCGTGGGTAGTGCCTGGATGAGCGACGCCCTGGGTGATGGACAAGTCACCCCCAGGCCAGCCTCCTTATTCAGATTGAGTCATCCCTCTCCCACTCAAGGAAAGGTTCCAAGGCCCCGTCTGCCACCGGGCAGGTCTGGTCCCTGCCTGTTTCTCCTGTCCACCTCTTGTTCTCGTGTATCCAGTGACCTTGCCTTACTTTTTTTAAAGATGTATACACACACAAACACACATATATGGAGAGAGAGAGAGAGACAGAGAGAGAGAGAGAGAAAGAGAGGGAGGGAAAGAGAGATCTTTCAACCACTAGTTCACTCTCCAAATTGCTACAATGCCAGGGCTGGGCTAAACTGAAGGCAGGAGCTTGAAATTCCACCCAGGTCTCCCACATGGGTGCAGGGAGCCAAGTCCTCGAGCCACCATCTGCTGCTCTTCCAGGCGTATTAGCAGGAAACTGGATCAGATGCACAGCATCCAGGACTTGAACCATCGCTCTGATATAGGTGGAGCTTTATAGGCAGTGGCTGAGCCCACTGTACCACAACACCGGCCGTGTATCTGTTACCGGAGAATGGCAGGGTTCTTGTCTTCGCTCAAGAAAGAATTCAGGCGTGAGACAGAGTAGTGGGAGGTAAAATAGTAAGGTTTATTAGGGCAGGGACATCTGTAAGAACGGATGGGCACCTCTCCAGACAGGACCTGAGAGAGCGCCCAGTCGCTCAGACTGGCCGGGGGAGGAGCGAGGCTACATGGTTGAGAAGAGAGTACACCTGGGCAGGCAGGCGGGCGGGCGGCTCAGCACAGAGGCAGAGGGCTGAGCGCACAGTCCAGTCGAGGCTGGGGTTTTTAAGGGGATGTGTCTTTGTCTTCACACATCTCCTTCTGAAACAATTTTATGGCTGTAAATGTTAAGAAGTTCCTTTCTGAGTTTTCCCCTGAAGGTATCAGACAGGAGGAAGCCTAGCTGGCGCCATCCTGGGTTTAGAGGAAGGGTGAGCAGGACCTCCTGGAGAATCGGGATCCGGGAGCAGGGTGTTTGAAATGCAGATACTGGGCAGCATCTGGGAGATTGTGGAAGATTTGTCAGGCAGAAGGGGCGGGGACCCCCACCTGGCAGGTTATTGGGTAGAAGGGGGCAGGGCAGGATGCGAAGGCCGGGCTGCCCCTGAAACATTATCGGGATGACTTTGAGATGCAGATTCATATGCTGCTCATAGATGTCTTCTCTTTAGGCCTTTATGTCACACACACATAAGCTCATAACTGACTTCCTATCTAACAGATCCAATGATTTTAAGTTACAGAAAATCTTCCTCAACCAGTAGTAGTTGGATGGATGGATGGATGGGTGGGTGGATGGGTGGGTGGATGGATGGATGAGTGGGTGGGTGGATGGATGAGTGGGTGGGTGGATAGCTGGGTGGGTGACTGGGTGGGTGGGTGGATGGGTGACTGGGTGGATGCAAAGGGTGAGCTGTGAGCGAGGTCACCAAGCTATTTGCTCTGTCACCACCCCTTGAAACACCCCAGAATTGATTGGGTAAATATTTAATCCTGCAGGTCCGATTTCAAAATGCCCTGCTGATGCATTAAAAATAAAAACAAACCTAAACTAAAAGCCTCCGTTCGGGAGATGGTGTCTGTCCAGAGCAGGATCTGGGCGGTCTCCTCCTGTCTGCCGCTCACGGGGCCTCTCCTTACCCTTGTCGTCCTGGAGGTTGGGTGCCCCATGTGCGAGTCCTGCCCTCATCTTCCTGTAGAAGTGGAGTTCGCCTGTGCTCCATAGCGGGAAGGCAGAGGGAACAGCATAGCGGCAGGGACATGGGCCGGGCCCCTGAGACCAGATCCCAGAGGAGGGTGACAGCGTGGGGACCCTGGTGGTCCAGAGAGACGCGCAGTGTGGGATCTACAGACAGTGACAAGGTGGAGGTTGGCCGTGTTTGAGCTGGGAAAAGCCAAACTGTCCTTACCACTGTCACAGTCACCCCAACACGTCGCCCTTGTGTGGGCAGACATGTGTGGTTCTCCCTGCCAACAACCAGTGTGCATCCACACCTACCGGGTGTCTACAATCCAATCCATGTGACCGCATTTACCTACAGGTAGAGGCAGAGCCCTTGGCTGAGGGCTCAGGCCCACAAGAGTGTTCCCAGTGGCGAGGAGCAGGTTGTCGCCTGTACTTCTGACCTACGACCTATGGATTGGGGTTCCCACGGCCCCTCGTTGGGTTCCATGAACCAGTGGCACGCAGAACTCGGGGGACGCTTGGAGTGTTCGCTGGATTGTTGCGTTAGTGGAGGCTACAGGGGACTAGAGATGAGAGACGCAGGGCCAGGGATGGGGGAGGGGTGTGAGCTGGGGTCCCCCACTGCTGTGTCTGTACAGACGCTCCCCACACCCGCTGGGACTGATCCAGCTCGTCCTCACCCCTCCCCAGAGGTCGGGGGCAGGGAGGGGGTGAGGGACGAGGCTGGCCTGGCACCAGACACCACCCTGAGGCTTTCCAGGAGGCTCCCAAGGTCCCCTCATCAGGACGGGACAAGCTCCCATCCCTCAGGAAGTGGCCAAAGTCTCAGGGGCTCTGTGTCAGGAATGGGGATCAAACTCACAACTACACCCTGCATCGCCCTAGCGCCCCCATCTACACGATGCTAAGATCTCATCTCAGGAGCTGGCACAGTTAGAGAGAGAGAGAGAGAGAGAGAGAGATCTGCCATTCCATTCTCTGGTTCACCTCCCAAATGGCCATAAAGGCCGGGGCTGGGTGAAGCCAAAGCCAGGAGCCAGGAGTCAGGTCTCCCACGTGGGTGCAGGGACCCAAGCACTTGGGCCATCTTCTGCTGCTTTCCCAGGCCATAGCAGGGAGCTGGGTCAGAAGTGGAGCAGAAGGGACTCAAACAGGCACCCACATGGGATGCTGCCATGCAGGGGTCAGCATAACCTACTACGCCACAGCACCAGCCCTGATGTTCCTTGTTGTGTCACAGCACCACGGCTCTGCTCGGTAGCAGAGGGGCCTCCCCGTGCTGGGGGTGGGGTGGGGAGGGTGTACTTGCAACTTGGACAAGGTCCGGGCGGTGATCCCAGCTTCTCTGTGAAGTCTGGGCTGGGGGCATCTCCTTCACCTCTGAGCTTCTGAACTTCCTCCCTGAAAGGGGAGGTGGCCCCTGGGGCACAGGTCCCTGCATAGCGGCTTCGTGAACACGGGCAGACATGGGATGCCCTGCTCGTGCTGGCCTGGGGCTCTGGCTTCTGGCTCAGGGGAGCAGTGAGGGCAGCAAGGAGTCGGCGCCAACTCTGCCGGCCCGGCAAGGAAGGGCCTTCTGCGACCAGGGGCAGGGCGGATACCTACAGTCCCCAGGCTCTGAGCAGCGGCCGTGACCATGGCACAGGGCCCAGACCTTTCCAGGAGGCCCCAGAGACTGTGGAGCGTCCGAAGGTAGAACCTGGACTTCGGCCCAGGACGCCTGGATTTGAATCTGAGCCCCACCAGTGACAGATCCACTCAGAACAAAGGACCTGAGATGGCGCTGCAGCCCCCAGGGAGGCCGGACCTCGGAGTTCTGCAGACTGGGAGGCTGAAGTCAAGGTTGGGCTCCCGTGGGGGGTGGCTGGAAAAGAGATCAGGCCTCGCCTGCCCTGGGCACACTTGGGCACGGAGGCCTCACCTCCAGCCCCACCCCCACCTTCATGGGAGTCTCTGTGGGTATGGGGTCCAGAGCCCCCTCCGCTTAAACACCAGCATTCACCTTGGTCCAGGGGCCCACTCTGCTGTGGGGGCAGCCTCATTGTCACGGCTGTAGGAACATTTCACCTGTAGGAACCCTGGTTCCAAACCAGCAGCATTAGACTTGGGGAGGAGACACAATTCAGCCCCTGTCACTGGGTGTGGCACCTGGGTTGTCTCTCTGAGCCGTGATCCCCTCCCCAGTAAGAGGCAGTGAGGACCCCTGACTCGGGAGCCCACCATGGCACCTGGTGAGCGACTGTGCGCACAGCCCTGGGGTCGGCAGCACTGACACACGTTGCCTCGGTTCCTTTCTTTCCCCCAGCCCGTGCTCCAGAGCAGGCGGCACAGCGGCAAATGCCTGCCAGGCCAGGCAGCTCCCTGCATGGTGAGGTGGGCGGCAGGGGCAGCCAGAGCCCACCGAGAGGCATTCTGGGCAGCTCTGTGGCCAGCGCCACAGGCTGAGCCACACCGCTCTGCTGTATGGAAGTCACCTGCTGGGCACGGGGCTCTTGCTCCTCTTCCTGTGCAGAGAAAAACAAGTGACTCAGGACCAGCCTGGCCTGGGGTTGGGCTGGCCGCCCCTGTGCAAGAACAAAGCCAAGTTCACAGCATCTCGGCTGCTGGGCCTGGAAAGGACACACCTGGCCCCAGCCGGTCCCCGCTTGCCAGGCAGGTGCAGCCCTCGCTAGCATCGGCCGCCTCTCTGGGTGCTGTGCCGCTGGGCAGGGCTTGAGGACAGACCCCAGGGCATGGCTGTGGCCTCCTGGTCCCAGAGCCACCCAGTCCTGGGCTGAGTTCCCCAGGGGTGATTGTCATCAGAGGGAGCCCAGCCCTGCCAGCTCCTTGGTTCCAATTCTGCTTTCAGAATGGTGGGAGAGCAAATTCCTGCCTTAAGACACACAGTTCAAGGTCATCTGTCATGCCGACCTTGGGAGTCACCAGCCTCTATTTGTCTTTCCTGGCTCTCCACTCGCTGGAGCCCCTGGCCCCAGCCCTGTCCTTTATCCCTACCCATAGCTTCTCCCTCCCATCCCTAGGCCTCCCTCCCAGCCCATCCCCCCCTCCGTGCACAGCTCCCTCCTCCCACCTCCGGGCCCTCTGCCCTATCACCCCTTGACTTTTCAGCCCATAGCTCTGGGCTCTGCTCCACCTCCCACCAGGGTGACCCGGTGGCCTGGGGCCCACGGACCCTCCTCATCCCCCTGCATCTGACGCTGACCACGGCCTCCTCCCCCTCCTTCGGCTTCTGCCTCTGCCTGTGCCGCCTCCTTCCACTCCCCCAGTGCACTCTTCATCCTCTGCACAGGGTCCCCAGAGCTCTCTGCTGCGTCCTCCCGTCTGGCCTCCCCTGTCCCCAGAACATCCCACCCTCAGCTGCTCCCTTCACCTTGGCCCCCTCTCTGCTCTTGTCCCAGGCCCCTCCTCCGGCCCCACTCACCTCCCCCACACCCCATCATCCTTTCCACCAGCAGCCTCTGGGGCTCACTAGGCCCCGTTCCCATCTTCCCCTCGCACCCCACCCCCTCCAGCCCCATCGCGGCGGCCTCAGCCCAGGCCCTCCTCTGGCACCTGAGGCCCCAGCACTTCCACTCTGTCCTGTCTGTGGGCAAGGACAGCTGCAGAGACCTGCCTCAGATGCTGCTCTCTCTGAAGCTGAGCAGTCAAGCCCTGCCCCACCCCAGCATGAAGGACACCCACGCCCTGCGTGCCCGAGCTGGCCCTGGCTTCCCTGTGCTCACTGCCTCCTTCCCCGCCCGCCTCCCGGCACTCCCCACCCTCCTCCGTCTCCGGGCTGTGCTGCCCTTTTTCCTACAGCCTCCCTCGGACTAGGGAGCTTGCATCCAGCTGCCTCTCTCTACCCAGCCAGGGCCACTGTGTCCCAAAGCCCAGCTCCAAGGTTGCCACCTCCCACACAGCTCTTCCCACGCCACCCCTCCCTCCAGCCGGGAAGGGGCTGTGGCCCTGGCGTCTTCACCACAGGCGCCTCTGTCAGCTCCTTGTCCTCCGCGTTGGGCTCATCCACGCAGGCTGTGGCTGCTTCTGGAGGCCAGGAGTGCTTTCCGGAACATGATGAGTGCCAAGAAGCATCGATGGGGGTGCACAGTTTAGAAAAAGGGGGGAAAGTGGCCGGCACCATGGCTCATTTGGTTAATCCTCCGCCTGAGGCGCCAGCATCCTATATGGGTGCTGGGTTCTGGTCCCTGTTGCTCCTCTTCCAGTCCAGCTCTCTGCTGTGGCCTGAGAAGGCAGTGGAGGATGGCCCAAGTGCTTGGGCCCTGCACCCGCGTGGGAGACCAGGAGGACGCACCTGGCTCCTGGCTTAGGATTGGCGTAGCTCTGGCCGTAGCAGCCATTTGGGGGGTGAACCAAAGGAAGGAAGACCTTTCTCTCTGTCTCTCTCTCACTGTCTATAACTCTACCTGTCAAATAAATAAATAAATAAAATAGTTTTAAAAAAAGAAAAGAAAAAGGAGGGAAAACAGGGTGAAGGGAGCCAGGGGTTCAGGGCCACATGTATTGACCCAGGCAGGCAGGCAAGTGCAAGGCCTGGCGGTCAGTGGCAGGCACACAACAGGTGCTGGAGGCAGGAACAGCGCCACGAAGTCTGGGAGGAGAAGGCCAGGGAAATGGGAGTTCCTAAGAGCAAAGGCCCAGAGCAGGACTCGTGCCCAGGAGCAGGGGAACTGCTCACTTGGCCTGCCAGCACCCTCCAGTGCAGAGGGCTGTATTTATGAATGAGTGTGCTATGTGTTAATGCATATGTATGCAAATGTGTATGCATGGGTGGGGCGTGTGTCTGAGTCTGAACACATGTGACCATGTGTGTATGAACATGTGTGTTATGTATTTGTGTATGTGTATATGAACACGTGTGTACGAATATGTGTGTGCTGTGCGTATATATGAACACATGTATTGTGAGTGCTGTATATTTGTGTGCATATTGTATGAACATGTGTACGAACATGCATGTATGTGTGCTGTGTACTTGTGTATATGTGTATATGAACATGTGTGGATGAACACGTGCTGTGTATTTGTGTGTATGTGTGCACCCACCTTGATCTTGATCTTGCGGCCTCCTCAACCATGAGAAAATGACGTGGCCTTCCTCCGCCTCCAGTCTCCTGCCCCCTTTGCTCGAGGACCCTCGCAACTCAGAGGGAACCACTTTATACCTCCTGCCATCTGCAAAGTCCATCCTGTCGTTCACAGAGCCCAGGCATCGATGTGAATATCCAAGTCCCCTAGCGACCCCACAACAGGTCTGTAGCTTGAGTTCCACCCTCTGGGTCCATGAGCTCAGGGACTTGTGCAGCCTCACGGGGTAGGATGGAAAGAAGGCAAACCCTGGCCGTGGGGAAACAGCCTCTTCTCATTCCTTGCTGTGTGACTGTGAGCCGATTGCCCAACCTGTCTGTTGCTGCCCTGTGCTGGCGCTAAGCAAAACAATTGCCCGAGCCTGCGAAAGGGTGCCCGTCTCAGGACCCTGTGAAAGTGTGCCCGTCTCAGGACCGGGCCAGCCATCAGCAGCTGTCTTGCAGCATGGTTATAAAGACTGCAAAGACAGCATGCCCGAAGCCCTGGGTTTGGTGTGTGGTCCTTTAAAGCGTCACTAGACGAGGGCTGTTCGTGTCATTGCTTCTCGAAGGTGATTTCGTTGTTTTTCCTTCCCCTTCTCTCCTTTTAGAAACTGAACTGTCTTTAAAGAAGACCCCAAGGATGTCCAGACCATTGAGGAACATCCTCTTAGTTTTCTAATTCCATTCTTTCTTCTTTTCGTTCTGTTTCTTTTTCTTTCTTGGACCAAACAGGAGAGGGAGGAGGCAGGGCTGGTAGGAGTGGGTCGGAGGGTGGGTGCGATGGAAGAGTTACTATGTTTCTAATGTTGTAATTATGAGATACATGCAAAATAAATACATAAAAAAGTGTTACTAAACACTCGCTCTTATCTCTTCTGGGGAAACACAGAGAACTCTGGGCTCCAAAGTCAGGGAGAAGGGAGAGGCGGGGTCTCGGCTGTTGGGAGGGACTCGCCTCCCCTGGGAAGCACCCAGTCTGTGTTTTGCTCAGCCAGCTCCACACTGCGCCTGAGCCCACACGCAGCACCCTGTGGTGAGCAGAAGCCCAGCATGGGACCTGGGACGTGGAGCGGGGCTTAAGCCAGGCCCCTGTGCCAGCAGCTTGTCTGAAGAGGCCAGGACAGAGTTAGAGAGCCCTCATTTCAAGGCAGGAAGGGTCAGTGCAGCCAAGAGCATGGCCTTGAAGTCAGGCCCCTGGGCACTAAGCCTCTCTCTGCCACTGACACCATGTGTGACACTGGATATTTCCTCTGCCCTGGCAGCCTCAGTGCAGGCGCTGGTGCACCCAGGAGGTTGGATTCTGTGATGACCCCTTGTCTAAGCTGGGTGGGGGGGCGGTGGGGGGGGGGCTCACGAAGATCCTCTCCTCCAACTGCCATGGTCTGTGATGCAGTAAGCCCAGTCCAGGCTCAAGCCACGCTCTCCCAATCTGCAGAAAACAAAGAATTGAGACTAGCAAAAGGGAAGGGCTGGCCTGAGGGTGTCCCCTCCCCATTTCTGGAAGGCCAGCAGCCAATGGCAGGTGTAACCCACCCCACCCCCCTGCAGAGTGGCCATTCCATTCCAGGCAAGTGGTGATCACTGTGGGGCTTGGGAGCATGCAAGAGGGGCCTGGTAACGGCCCCTGGCTCCAGCTGCTTTGCTTTGAACAGGAAGCCTGCGGGACAGGACAGGGGGGGCAGGCGGGGCCAGGCGGGGCCAGGCGGGGCCAGAGGAGGGGTGGAGACAGAGCCACCGTGGTCAGTCAGGTACAAAGGCTGGCTGTCCTCCAGGCAGCCCTCTGCCCTCTGCTGTGTCCGACAGACCGCCACCTCCATTTGTGCACACTCGGCCTGCAGAGTAAGTACAGCTCCTGTGCCGCGGGGGGCCCGTGGGAGGCACAGGTGTGCAAGGAGGGGCACAGGCAGCCTGCAGCATGGTGGGCTTGCGGTGCTCAAGAGCTCTGGGGGAGTGTCAGAGTGGCTGGAAGGGCCTCTGCAGGGTCAGGGGGCAAGCTGGGGTTCTGAGGCAGCAGAGAGGGTCCCCCCCTTCCCAGGACCTTGGGCTCCACACTCAGGGCGGCAGAGCCTCTGCATGGTGTGGCTCTCACCCCCCCATAGCCGGCGATGTCTGGAGACGGGTGGCCTGTCACCACTGGACGGGGTATGACGGGTACTAAGGGCTGGAGGCCAGGGACACTGCCAGACACCCCAGACACCCCCCAGTGCACAGGACAGCCCCCAACAGGGAAGGATCCTGCTGCCTGTGCCCCCGGGGCTGAGGCTGGGGAGCCCTGGAATAAAGCAGGGGGAAAGGCTCTCAGTAAGTGGTGGCTGGTAAAAATTACCAGGAGAAATGGCCAAAGATAACTCCTTCCCCAAGATAAGGGCCCTGCCGGGGGCTGCCCCCAGGGACAGTATGGGGACCTTAGGCACTTTGTTAAGTAAACAAACAGAGAAAGGAAGTGAGCAGCTCCGGATGGCCCCTTGGGCTAAAGCGGCAATCAAAGCAGAGGCTACCCCGGGCCAGGGCCCTGGGTCCCAGCTCAGGGAACCCCAGCCTGAGAGCCGGGGTGCGGGAGCAGACTTCAGAGGTGCCGGCCACGTCTGGCGTTGACTGTCGGGGTAGCCTCATGGTGCACACTCGTGTGCTTGCTGGGGCAGCTCAGGAAATCGGCTTTCAGACCAGCAGAGAGGAAGCCCAGCACGCGCACTGCTCCTGCTCAAGGTCACCTGCAGAGCTCAGCTCCGGGTGCCCAGCCTGGCTCTGGTGCCAGCACTCAGTGTCCAGCAGGCGTCCGCCACCTGTGGATTTCACAGGAGGAGCCAAGGGCCATTCATTCCTTCACCTGCTCACTCACTCATTCGCCCCGCCTCTTCCATGATGGCAACATCTCACTGCAGAGAGCAGGGTGCGAGGCACTGGGAGAAGAATCGGGCCCCAGGGCAGCGTGGGTCAGAGAGGCTGGGAGAGCCAGGTCACTGGGGCCTGGAGGGTCAGGGTCACAATCAACCCCTGTGGTGGTGCACCTCACTCTTCCTGCCTGTAAAATGGAGCTGCCTCCGTGGGAAAGGTGTGAGGCTGAAGGAGCAGAAATGTCAACACTGCGCGGTGCCCGACAGAGGTGCCGCCGCCACCATGGACCTGGGCCTCCCGCACTGCGATGGCAGAGGCTGCTGGCCTGGTGCTAGGGGCTGTGGCTCTGCAGGCACAGCCTCCTCCATCAGCCTCCTTCTCCGAGCTCAGCGTGCAGCGTGGAGGCCAGGAGCATTCAGCATGGCTCAGACAGAGACAGACCTGCCACCCAGTCTGCCCATCTCTCCCCGGCTCAGCAATCATTTCCCACACCACTGTTGGGGGCCCTTTGGGCGTGGTTGGGGTCAGGTGACTGGCATGCTGGCCCCGCTTGCCCTGTGCCTGCAAGGCCTGATGGGATGGTGCCCAGAGGGGGAGAAAACCCAGCAGGAGGGGACTCACTCCAGGAACGGAACGCAGGGTGGACACCCGCCTAGAAGCAGCCAGGCCATCCACGACTCGGCAATTGGCTGCCCGGGCTGCTTTCAGGCGCACAGGAGGGTACGCATAGAAGGCATGCACCCCACGCAAGGTGGATGAAATGGGAGTCTCAGGTGAGGCCTTGGCCAGACATGGCCCCACTGGCTCCTCACGCACTGGGCACTTCTGCCAGCTTTTATCTATGGTGATCAGCTGAAGGCCACAAGTGCCCAGGGAGCTGGTCCTGATATCACTTCTGCCTTTCGGGTGGGAGTGGGGGCTCCGGTGGAACTGACCTGCCCCATATCACACGACCAGGCCGCAGTAGGGCTGAGATTGGCACCAGGCAGTGGGCTTTGCAGTGTGGGCTCTGCAAGGCCATGGGGTAGAAGAGAGGCTTAGGATAGAAGCCAGACGGGGAGGCAGGAGCAGGAGATGGCTCCAGGGTGGAGAGGATGGAGGAAGAGAGGGAGGAGGTGCTGAAGGCAGGCAGGAAAGAGCTAAGCCCACACAGGCCCACCTGATGGCCCCGGGGGCCACGCGGTGAGCCGCCTCCTCTGGAAGATGGAAAGAGGAGATGGGCTGTGTCCTGGGGCTGCCCCAGCAAAGTGCCAGAGACCCCCCCACACCTGAGCAGCAGAAACTCCTCTCTAGTTCTGGAGGCCAAGCCTGAGACCGAGGTGCCAGGGGTTCTGGCTGCTCTGAAGGCCCCACCATGGTGGACGGATGCCGTCTTCTCCCTGTGTCCAACCGTGGTCCTGCTCTGCAGCTGTGTGTCCTCACCCCTGCACCTGTGTGTCCTCAGCCCCTCTGCACCTGTGTGTCCTCACCCCTGCACCTGTGTGTCCTCACCCCTCTGCACCTGTGTGTCCTCACCTCTCTGCACCTGTGTGTCCTCACCTCTCTGCACCTGTATGTCCTCACCCCTGCACCTGTGTGTCCTCACCCCTGCACCTGTGTGTCCTCACCCCTCTGCACCTGTGTGTCCTCACCCCTGCACCTGTGTGTCCTCACCCCTCTGCACCTGTGTGTCCTCACCCCTGCACCTGTGTGTCCTCACCCCTCTGCACCTGTGTGTCCTCACCCCTGCACCTGTGTGTCCTCACCCCTCTGCACCTGTGTGTCCTCACCTCTCTGCACCTGTGTGTCCTCACCCCTCTGCACCTGTGTGCCCTCACCCCTCTGCACCTGTGTGTCCTCACCCCTGCACCTGTGTGTCCTCACCTCTCTGCACCTGTGTGTCCTCACCCCTCTGCACCTGTGTGCCCTCACCCCTCTGCACCTGTGTGTCCTCACCCCTGCACCTGTGTGTCCTCACCCCTGCACCTGTGTGTCCTCACCCCTCTGCACCTGTGTGTCCTCAGCCCCTCTGCAGCTGTGTGTCCTCACCCCTCTGCACCTGTGTGCCCTCACCCCTCTGCACCTGTGTGTCCTCACCCCTGCACCTGTGTGTCCTCACCCCTCTGCACCTGTGTGTCCTCAGCCCCTCTGCACCTGTGTGCCCTCACCCCTCTGCACCTGTGTGTCCTCACCCCTGCACCTGTGTGTCCTCACCCCTCTGCACCTGTGTGTCCTCAGCCCCTCTGCACCTGTGTGCCCTCACCCCTCTGCACCTGTGTGTCCTCACCCCTGCACCTGTGTGTCCTCACCCCTCTGCACCTGTGTGTCCTCACCCCTCTGCACCTGTGTGTCCTCACCTCTCTGCACCTGTGTGTCCTCACCTCTCTGCACCTGTGTGTCCTCAGCCCCTCTGCACCTGTGTGTCCTCACCCCTCTGCACCTGTGTGTCCTCACCCCTCTGCACCTGTGTGCCCTCACCCCTCTGCACCTGTCGTGTCCTCACCCCTGCACCTGTGTGTCCTTACCCCTGCACCTGTGTGTCCTCACCCCTCTGCACCTGTGTGCCCTCACCCCTCTGCACCTGTGTGTCCTCACCCCTCTGCACCTGTGTGCCCTCACCCCTCTGCACCTGTCGTGTCCTCACCCCTGCACCTGTGTGTCCTCACCCCTCTGCACCTGTGTGCCCTCACCCCTCTGCACCTGTCGTGTCCTCACCCCTCTGCACCTGTGTGTCCTCACCCCTGCACCTGTGTGTCCTTACCCCTGCACCTGTGTGCCCTCATCCCTCTGCACCTGTGTGTCCTCACCCCTCTGCACCTGTGTGTCCTCACCTTTGCACCTGTGTGTCCTCACCTCCCCTTCTGTCATGAGGACATTGGTCTGGTCCCTCCCCAGTGGTCTTGTTTTGGCTCAATCACCTCTATCAAGGCTCTGTCTTTAAATACATCCTGCGGTCTCAGGGTTAGGATGTCCCCACAGCACCTGATGACACGAAGAGGAGGGGACTGGATACGCACAGTAAGAGGCAACTTCCTGAGCAGGGGTGGTTTGCTAAGCTACCGGGAGAGAAGGGGCAGTAGTCTGTGTGCTGGTGCCCTGCCCGGCACAGGGGAAGCTCACAGTGTGAACCAGGACAGCAGGGCTCAGAGCCCACGGCGGGCAGCTGTCCTGAGTTTACAGAGGCGCAGGACACCAAAGGGAAGGTCAGAGGCCGTGTTGAGAAGGGCCCGGCTTACAGTTCCCAAAGAGCCTCTGAGCTGCCCACAAGGCAGCCTGGCCCTGGATGTGGACAAGGGGCAGGGTCCTCCCTGCAGTGGCCAGGCCCCTCTACCACTTCCTTTCTTCCCCAGGTTAGATTTCCATGCCCCCCGGGCTCCATGCCCTCCACAAACCCTCACCCCCAGCCTCACAGAATCACCAGGCCTCTGTGAAGCTACACCAAACAGACCTCCCTGTTGGGGCTGGGGGTGACATCCTGGGATGTCACTCGCGCCCAGCAGACCGTCTCCTGTCTCCCTCCCAGCTCGCGGCCAGGAGACACTGCGCGGGGCCCAGGCCCTCTCTCTGAGAGCACCCCCCTTCCCTTCCTCCCAGAACAGGATCAGCCACAATGCAGCTCTTCCTCTTCGTGTGCCTGCTGCTCCTCGGCCCTCAGGGCGCCAGCCCCCGCCGCCATCACCCCCGGGAGATGCGGAAGAAAGTGAAGGAACCCCTCGTGGAGGCCACGGCGGCCCCCAGCAGGAGGGACTTCGTCTTCGACCTCTATAGGGCCTTGGCTTCCACCACCCCGGACCAGAACATCTTCTTCTCCCCTCTGAGCGTCTCCATGAGCCTGGCCATGCTGGCCCTGGGGGCGCGGTCCAACACCAAGACGCAGATCCTGGAGGGCCTGGGCCTCGACCTCCAGGCCCGCTCAGAGGACGAGGTCCACCACGGCTTCCAGCGGCTCCTGCACGAACTCACCCAGCCCAGAGAAGACCTGCAGCTGAGCCTTGGCAGCACCCTGTTCATCGACCGCAAGTTGGATATCCAGGACACCTTCCTGAGCGCCATGAGGACACTATACATGGCAGAGGCCTTCTCCACCGACTTTGAGGACTTCGTGGGAGCCAAGAAGCAGATCAATGACTACGTGGCCAAGCAAACCAAGGGCAAGGTGGCGGAGCTGCTCAAGGACCTGGACGGCACCCAGATCATGGTCCTGGTGAATTACATTTTCTTCAAAGGTGAGACTCGAAGTTCAAGCCCGAACTTTCTCTTCTGTTGTTTCCAACAGCAATTCCCAACTTCCCATGGCGGGTGGATCAGTCCTGCCTGGGGCCTGTGGTGCAAGGAGGGCTGAGCAGATGCTGGGGGCAGACAAGGAGCTCAGGGTGTTACACCCCCCACGGAGGAGGACCTGCTCCCCGTGCTGGCGGGCCCCTGGGGACTCTGATGCCACAGCGTGAGTTCTTTGTGGCCACCATGGGGAAGACGCCACCGAGACCACAGGTACTCAAGCTTGACCCTCAACCCAGACAAGCACCTGTGCCTCTGGAGAGTCTCCCTCTTGGCGAGAGCTGGCCTGGCACTTATCCCCGCGCCCCCAAATTTCCTGTGAAGATCCCCACTCTGTTCACAGCTGCCCCTCCTCGGCTGCAGGGGATGGAGTCACACCGGTAGTCGCTCGCCTTCCTAAGGGCCCAGTCTGCTCCAGCTGCTCTCTCACACACACAAAGGCGGGTTGGAGGCAGAAGTTTATTTCTTGCAGTTCCAAGGCTGAGGAGTTCAGGGTCAAGGAGCAGGCACCTTCGGTGTCCAGGGAGTGCCCGTTCCCCGAGTCCTGGGTGGCACCCTTCCCAGGCAGGAGGGCACGCACAGCACCCAGGGAAGAGCCCTGGTCCCTTCCCAAGGCCCCACTTGGTCCCTCCCCAAGGCCCCACCTCCCAGCACGGTCACTTCGAGCCTGGGGATTTCAGCGTGAGCACTTGGAGGCAGGCATGCATATCAAGCTTGGATTCCAAGATCCTTTGTCCCCGCGTCCAGGGCTGTCCCCATGACATCAGGTGGCAGGGGACACCTGTGCCACTTCAGACTGCCTGGGTTCAACACCCAGCTCTGGCTCCTGATCCAAGCCTTCTGTTAATGCAGACCCCGGGAGTGAGCTCATGCCCCACTTGTGGTCTCAGCCTAGGCTGACACACACTGAGCTCCCACCTTTCGTCTCAACCCAGCCCCAGCTACTGCGGCCATCTAAACTAGATAGGAGCTCTGTCGGCCTCTCTCTCTCTCTCTGCCTCACAAATAAATTAATTAAGCAAAGAAAAAACAACATCAGGGAGGGAGGCCTCCAAAGACAGGAAAGCCAGAGTGCGCTCCCAGGGAAGCCCAGGCCTGTCTGGAAGTCGTGAAGGGACCTGGCTCTGCGGCCAAGGGTGCGGCAACCGGCGATCGGTGCGGCCAAGGCTGCTCCAGGGGGCTGTTTTCCGTCTCCAAGAGTTTCTACCTCTTACACACAGTCCCGTTCCCTCTGCAGCTAAGTGGGAGACGAGCTTCAACCCCGAGGACACCCAGGAGCACAACTTCTACGTGAGCCCCGAGGCCTTCGTGCGGGTGCCCATGATGAATCGCCAGGACCGGTATCTCTACTTCCTGGACCGGAACCTCTCCTGCGTGGTGCTCGGGCTCCATTACCAGGGCAACGCCACGGCTCTCTTCATTCTTCCCGAAGAAGGCAAGATGAGGCAGCTGGAGGAGGGGCTGAGCGAGAAGACACTGAGGAAGTGGCTGAAGATGTTCACCAAGAGGTACAGCTCCGGCCACTCTGGGGCCGTGTGTGGCGCCTGGCCCTACCCCGCGGCCTCACAGAAGGGAGGGGGTGTGCAGGGAGGTGGGGAGAGCTAGGAGGGACTCGCCCAGCCAGTGAGTTGCTGCCAGGTCCGGAGGCATCCCATGAAGTCCTGGCCCAGCTCAGCTGGGTTTCCCGGGATGGCACCAGGATGGGCAGTGACTGCCCGCACGGCCGAAGCACAGGTCCCAAACAAGACTAGGGCACGGGCCATAATATGCCTTGTGAGGCCCCTGGCAGGGGGACACGGGCTCAGGAGCCGGTGCTCAGAGCCATCCCTGCGGGGTCCTTGTCCCTTGCCAGGCAGCTCGAGCTTTATCTTCCCAAGTTCTCCATCGAGGGCTCCTACCAGCTGGATAAAGTCCTGCCCAGGCTGGGGATCAGCGACGTGTTCACCTCCCACGCCGACCTGTCCGCCATCACCAGCTACTCCAACATCCAGGTGTCCGAGGTGGGTCCAGGAGCTCCCGGGCTCTGTGTTCAGAAACTGTCGCTCTACGCTATTATCCCTCCATCCCATCCCACCCCACCCCATCCCAACCCATCTCACCCCACTCCACCCTGTCCCATCCCCATCCCGTCCTGTTCCACCCCACCCCATCCTGTTGTACCCCACCTCACCCCACCCTGTCCCATCCCGCCCCACCCCGTCCCGTCCAGTCCTGTCCCACCTCACCCCACCCCACCCCATCCCACCTCACCCACCCCGTCACGTCTGTCCCATTCTCTTCTCGAATTCTGTCCTCTCATTCCATCTCCCTTCCACCTTCCCTCCCTGTGTGTGTGTGCTGTGTATGTGTGTGTGGTATGTGATGCGTATCTGTATGTGTGGTGTATATCTATATGTGTATGTGGTGTGTATCTGTGTGGTGTGTGGTATGTATCTGTGTATCTGTGTGGTGTGGGGTGTGTATCTGTGTGTGTGGTGTACATTTGTGTGTGGTGTGCATCTGTGTGGTATGCGGTGTGTGTGTGTGTGTGGTGTGTATCTATATGTGTGTGTGGTGTGTGTGTATGGTGTGTGTGGTATATCTGTGTGTGTATGGTGTGTGTGTGGTGTGTATCTGTGTGTGTGTATGGTGTGTGTGGTGTATCTGTGTGTGTATGGTGTGTGTGTGGTGTATCTGTGTGTGTGTGGTGTGTGGTGTATCTGTGTGTGTATGGTGTGTGTGGTGTGTATCTGTGTGTATGGTGTGTCTGTGGTGTGTACCTGTGTGTATGGTGTGTGTGGTATGTATCTGTGTGTGTGGTGTGTGTGTGGTGTATCTGTGTGTGTATGGTGTGTGTGTGGTGTGTATCTGTGTGTATGGTGTGTGTGGTATGTATCTGTGTGTGTGGTGTGTGTGGTGTGTATCTGTGTGTGTGTGGTGTGTGGTGTATCTGTGTGTATGGTGTGTGTGGTGTATCTGTGTGTGTATGGTGTGTGTGGTGTATCTGTGTGTGTATGGTGTATGTGTGGTGTGTATCTGTGTGTGTGTATGGTGTGTGTGGTATATCTGTGTGTGTATGGTGTGTGTGTGGTGTGTATCTGTGTGTGTGTATGGTGTGTGTGGTATATCTGTGTGTATATGGTGTGTGTGGTGTATCTGTGTGTATGGTGTGTGTGGTGTGTATCTGTGTGTATATGGTGTGTGTGGTGTGTATCTGTGTGTGTGTGGTGTGTGGTGGGCGGAGCGGCTGCTCGGTCACTCCGCGTCCCGCCTGCTGCGCTCTCAGCCACACGGGTCCGGCGGCAGTGACGCCAGAGCGGCCTCTGCCTGGCTCTCCGGCCCGGCAGCCCCGTGATGTCCGGTGCCCGTGTCCTGCAGATGCTGCACAAGGCCGTGGTGGAGGTGGACGAGTCGGGAACCAGAGCGGCTGCAGCCACGGCCTCCGTCTTCTTGTTCAGGTCGGCCCGACTCGGCGCGCCCATCCTCATGTTCAGCAGGCCCTTCCTCCTGCTCATTGTGGACAACAACAACATCCTCTTCGCCGGCAAAGTGGTGCGGCCCTGAGGGGCGGCTGCCCCCGAAATGCCCAGGCCCCCCTTCTCGGCCCACCTCTCCGCTGCTGGTAGCTAGCTGTCGACCCCGATCTAGTTGGCTAGTGAGGCATTGCAAATCATAACCCTGAGATTCCCGTCCCAACGGTGGCTTCCGCACACGACCGCAAGACAGCGGCGCCTTTGAGAACTTTGGAGAACTCTCCATCGCCCCCACTCTCTGTGGCTGGAGGGTAGCACCGGGGCCCAGACACAGTGCCTGCCTTGCCCACGCTCACACAGCACGCTAGTGGCAAAGATGCCTGGAGTCCAGGCCCGTGGTGCTCGGTCCAGGGGGTGTGGGGAGAGGTGTTCTAGCAGTGAGCACCCCCAGGAGTCACGTGTCCGAGCCTAGTCCCCACCCATCAGCAACAGCTGCCAGTTCATTGTGCTTGGGAAGAAACTTCCCAAGGTGTCTGGAAAGGGACCACTGTCCCGGCCCTAACCTGCTGCGTGACGTCGGGGGACATCCCTCCCTCCCTCTCTGGGCATCAGAGCATCCTGGCAAGGATTCAGTCCCGGACCCTGAAATCACTAGGAAGCCCGGGCGTTCTCCGGTGGTCTCACCCCTGGAGCACGACAGTGGTGCCTCAGACCGGAAGTGGGCCAGCGGAAGGTTGCACCCTCCCAGCTGCAGGCAGGCCAGGCAGGTGAGGGGAGAATGGAGGCCTCTGCACACAGCCGCGCATCAGCCGCGGATGCCGGAGACTCGCGTTCGGGGTTTTATATAGGCGATAACAATAAAGGATTTTGCAGACACTGGGTGTCTCTGTCTTTACAGAAGCAGCTCTGGGAATGGCGATGGGCAAAGCTCCACACAGCGTCTAGGTTTCAGCTGCACAGCCACATCCACCCCACCAACTGCCCTGGTGGCGGGGTACCTCTATTACTCCCATTCTGCAGGTGGGGAAGGTGAGGCTCGGAGAGGTTGTGGCTTCCCTAGTCACACAGCTCACAAGTAGTGCCGCTGGGGTTTGAGCAGGGTGTGTGGCCTCAGGGCCACCAGCCAGCCCCACTACAGCCAGTGCTCTGCCCTGTGGGGAGACAATGGGAATGGACAAGGCCCTGACCAAGTTCATCTCTGCACAGCTCCCCTGTGTGTGGTCCAGGTGAGCTCCCTCCCAGCCTCAACAAAGCCAGCATGTTTGCTCGTTGGCCAAACGAAGGACATCAGACTCTTGGAAGAGCAAGCTGTACACTCAACCTCCAATTGCCCCCTGAGCAGCACCCCCAAACCTCACCCCGGAGTGCCTGCCTGCCCCAGCCTGTGTGTCCTTCTAATGCTTTCCTGGATGCCGTGCCCACTGCTCTTAAAAAAAAAATATTCATTTATTTGAAAGTCAGAGTTACAGAGAGTCTTCCATTCACTGGTTCACTCTTCAAATGGCTGCAAAGGCCAAAGCTGGGCTGATCTGAAGCCAGTATCCAGGAGCTTCTTCCAGGTCTCCCACGTGGGTGCAGGGGCCCAAGGACTTGAGCCATCTTCTGCTGCTTTTCCAGGAACACTAGCAGGGAGCTGGGTCAGAAGTGGAGCAGCCAGGACTCGAACTGGCGCCCATATGGGCTGCTGGTGCCACAGACGGTGGCTTTACCCTCCACGCCACAGCACTGCACTGCTCTGATCCCAGGGTCTGCACTGGGTTCCAGGTGGTGGCCACTAGAGGTGACAAGCTCAGAATGTCACATGGGGACCATGCCCAGAGCACCTAGCACCGACCTTGTGCCAGCCACGCCGGGCACTTGGTGATGGTGACTGCCCTCACCCCTCCACAGAGCAGCAAAGTCTACCGTTGTCCCCACGTCACAGCTGGTGGCAGTGGGGGCCAGATGGCAGGGCAGGTGGCTGCGGCCAGCTTGTCTGTGTTTGTGCCACAGGCTCCGGGCGGCTCCTTAAGATCCAGCCTTTCGGTGTGGTCTGCCCACCTCCCATGGGTCTCTCTCTTGTGCAATGGCCGGGCTGGGCTGGCAAATGTTTTTCTCCCTGTTTACCCGGCCAGTCCAAGGCCAGGGGGAGGCTCTGCCGGCGTGTCTTGCAACAGGCCGAAGTCCAGCACTGCTCCGAGGCCCCAGGCCAGTCACACAGCAGCTACTGTGTGCAGGGCCAGGGTGGGCTCACACGTGTGTGACACACATCAGCACTCCGCGCCAGAGAGGGGCAGGGCGTTCCAGGCTGTTTGCTGCTTAACTCCGCCAGCGCTGGGTCCTGGGACGCCCAGCTCAGGGACAGAGAGAACCAGGGTGAGGCTTGCAGGGGTGGGGCTTTGAGAAAGAGAGGACACGGAGCAGGTCTGGAGGGATGAGGCGGACTGGGGACTCCCAGCTGCAGATGGGCATGGGGGAGGGGGCCAGGTGTGGCGGGGACTCTAGCAGAGCTCAGAGTGGAACAGCACAGGGCGGGAAGGAGAGCAAGGAGGAGGGGGTGACGCTCTGGCGGCTCAGTGACAGGTCCTGGACACGGGGCCAGAGTGGGGTCTCTCTGCTTTCATCCTGACTTCAGAGCCATCAATCACCTCACACCACCCGTGCCCTGCGTGTCTGTCCCTAGCTGTGCCATCTGCACATCAGCAGGTGTTGCCTCTCAGCCCTCCAGGGGGCGCTCACACCTTCTAGAACAAGGGCTCAGAGGGCACAGAGGAGCGGGCCTGTGCCACGGTGCGCATTTGCCAGGACTGCCCTCACGGTGCCACCGGCTGGCGGCTTCAACCGCAGAGAGGCTCTGCCCCCTGGCCTGGAGGTTGGAGGCCAAGCTCAAGGTTTTCTGGGGCCTCTCCTCCTGGTCGCCTCCTCCCGTGTCCTCCCCTGGACACCCTGTGTGGTCTGTGCCCTCATCTCCTCTCAGAAGCAGGGCCCACCCTCACGGCCTTGCTTGAAGTTAATTGTCTCTCCAAATCCAGTTCCATTTTGCAGAACTGGGGTTAGGACTGCAACCTGTGGATGTGGGGGTGGGGCACGAGATTTAATCCATTTCGGCCACCCCAGCCCTTCGAGTGCCCGAAGCCCCAGCCAGATTCCCTCTTGTTTGGGGGAAGCAGCAAACAGAAGTCCGTGCTCTTGCGCAGGGACACCTGGCGTGGAGGCGGCAGATTGAAAGGGGTTAAAGGATAAACGGAAAACGGAACTCCATTGCGTGTGGGCCGACGCCAGGCGCCGCGGCGTGTGACAGCATTGAGAGCTGAGCACAGAACGTGGACAACGGTGACCCTGCAGCAGAGACCTGGCAGATGCCTCCTCGGCCGAGGAGCCAAGGTCGACACTGCTGCCGACGTCTTGGGCCTGGGTGGGCGGGTGGGCTGGGGCACCCCTGCGAGGACTGCCCCCCGAATCTATGACCTCAGCCCAGCCGTGGGGGAGCAGGAGCCGCACCCAGAGGGTGGGGCACAGGGAACAGTCCCACTGAGAACGGCGCTTGTCCTGGGGGGTGAGTCCCGGAACAGACGGGACCGTGTGGAAAAACGCAAAATCCAAATAGCTCTGGGCTGGGCCAGCGTTCCCTTCTTGGTCTTGGAAAGTCTCCGTGGTTCCCTGAGATGTTCATGTTGACGTCTGGGGAGGACGGGAGAAGCACAGGAAGACCTCCCTGTGTGGTCTTCACAGCCTCTCTCTAAACCCAAAGGTGTTTCAAAACAGGAAGCTGTTGCATTTTTTAAAAATAAAATGTGTAGAAAAAAAAAAGCCGGGGGTGGGACAGAGAAGTGCACAGGAGTCCAGCTGGGGATTCTGGGGATTGTAAAGGTAGACAGGTAAGGCAGAGAACAGGGCTCTGAGCAATGTGGGGGGGGGCTTCTGTGGCCAGGGTGCCAACGGGGGGCTCTCTTTGGTGGTGCCGGGGAAGCTGGGGTCGCAGGGCGAGCAGGAGAAGGGGCAAAGATTAAGTGGCAGCCCAGGGAGCACAGTCCCAGAGGCGCGGAGGGTGTGTGCTGTTGCCGAGACGGGCAGACGGGCTACGTGGTTGGGGCTGCGGAGGGAAGTAGAGGAGGGAGGTTCAGTCCCTCATGGGCCACCAGGACACTGCACAGTGGGCTGGGGTGGGGGAGGCAGGCAGCAGGTGACAGCCCTGGCCCTCCCAGCCCTGACCACCGGCCACTGTTCCCCAAGACCATGAGGGTGGGAGTTGGGGGGTGTCCAGGGGCCAGTGTTGAACACATTCCCAAAAGACAGGGTCCCTAACGCTATACCAATGCTGAAATCCCGAAAGATCAAACTCCCCAATTGCAATCCCTAAAGATTAAAATCCTGAACATTGAAAAACTACATATAGCTGGCACCGTGGCTCACTAGGCTAATCCTCCACTGCGGTGCCGGCACCCCGGGTTCTAGTCCTGGTCGGGGCGCCAGATTCTGTCCCGGTTGCTCCTCTTCCAGTCCAGCTCTCTGCTGTGGCCCGGGAGTGCAGTGGAGGATGGCCCAAGTGCTTGGGCCCTGCACCCCATGGGAGACCAGGAGAAGCACCTGGCTCCTGGCTTCAGATCAGTGTGGCGCGCTGGCTGCAGCGGCCATTGCGGGGTGAACCAATGGAAAAGGAAGACCTTTCTCTCTGTCTCTCTCTCTCGTTGTCCACTCTGCCTGTCAAAAAAAAAAAACCTACATATTAAAATCCTGAAAAAGCACAATTGCCATTGGGGGATAAAAATGTCGTGTAAGAGAAGTAGAAAGCAGAATTGTGTGGGGAAGGGGAAATTCGGATAAGTGGGCTGGCCACACAACACAGCAACTACAAGCGCCAGTGTGAAAACTCTCTGTGGGGTAAGAAGACGCAGGGTGCAGCTCTGTGCTGTCAACAGTGTTGTCCCTGCAGGGTCTGTGGTCCATGGAGGGCGCACGCGGGATGCAGCTCCAGGTACTGGGCCAACACGGAGGCGTGGCCTGGCGGATGGGCAGGCGAAAAGGCAGGTGCAGGTGGGTGAGCGTGAAGGCACGAAGCCTCTGGCAGAGGGAGCGCCCACAGGAAAGAATGTGAGCATTTTCTGTAAGAGAGTTGCCCTTAACAGCAAATGCATTAGCTCACGGTGCAGGACTGCAAGACAGCTGGGAGTCAGGAGCGCGGGCCAGCTCTGGGGACTGCTGCCCGCATGCGTCCACGTAGCGCACTTCTTCCTGCTTCCCTTTGAAACACACCTTCCGGAATGTTCTTATAAGGTTTTTGGTTTTTAATGGGAGGGGTTGTTTTAGTTTTTTCCATGATTTTAAGCCGTTGGCATTATTTTTAAACTCCTCTGCGAGACCGCTTATCTCACCTTCGCCTCATCTGATTGTGTCCGGACCTTCGGCGAGTCCTCGGGTGTCTCAGCATGTCTTCCAAGTCTGCCTCCGCCAGAGATTCATCGCAGCCTTGACCTTGCATGGAAGCCCCTTGCACGTAGACAAACGCGCTGAAGCTCCCTCGGTGGGGAGCACTGTCCTTTCGGTACATCTGTGATTACGAAAGAGAAAACTTCCTGGGGCCTTGGCTGCTCGGGCGGCGGCATGTGGCTGCTGACCCACGTGGTTTGGGATGGATCTCAGCAGGAGGTGTGGGTTGTCCACCTCATGCTGCAGTCATGGGAGGACGCAGGGCGGGGGGAGCCCAGTTACCCACCGCAGTGATGGGTGGCAAACAGTTCACTTTCTGACCTGTGTTTCCAAATACGGTTTGTCTGCTTGGAACCCTGCCCTTGCTGTTAGCATACCCCAGTGCTGACGCTGGCAAAAGTGTCCGGGTTCCCGTGGCTTCCTGTGTTGTGTGAGAGCCCTGGGAAGCGTTCTCTCGAGTTCCACTACGACTCCAATAAAGCCCCTTGAAAAAGCTGTGCAACTGTCATTCACAGAGTTTTTCTCCTCAGAATGACGTTTTTGGGATTTTGCCCTTTCAGGACTTTAGCATCAGGGGTTTTGATCTTTGGAGATTTCGACATTAGGGGGTATGGTGCTTGGTATCGTGTCTTTAGGGACTATGGCCCAAACCCCAAGATGGCAACAGCTACAAACACAAGGCCTGGGTCCTTGCACTCTGCAGGAGAACCTGGTCAGGAGGCTCCATGACCTCACCTGGTGGTGCTTGTCTAGAAGGACGTAGACTGCAGGAAACAGAATATTCCCGCACACACCTGCACTGTCATACATACAGACACACAGACACCTACCCACATAGACACCCCCATACACACACACAGACACCTACACACACACACACCTACACACATAGATACCCACCCACACACACACACAGACACCTACCCACATAGACACCCCCATACACACACAGACACCTACACATACACACACCTACACACATAGACACCCACACACACACAGACACCTACCCACATAGACACCCACCCGCCCAGACACACACACATACACAGACACAAGCACAGAGACATGCATGCACACAGACACCCCCCCACACACACAGACACCTACACACATAGACACCCCACACACACACACACAGATACCTACCGACATAGACACCCCCCCACACACACACAGACACCTACACATATAGACATCCACACACATAGACACCTACACAGACACAGACATACAGAGACACCATCCAATGGACACCCCCCTACACACACACACATAGACATCTACACACATAGACACCCCCTACACAGAAACACTTACACACATAGACCTACACAAACAGACACCTACTCACATAGACAACCCCCTACACACAGACATCTACACACATAGACATCCACAGACACACACAGACACCTACACACATAGACATCCACACACTCAGAGACACACACAGAGACACCTACACACGTAGACAACCCCCATAGAGACACACTCCCACACACGGACGCCCATCCATCCCCACACACACAGAGACACCTACAAACATAGACACCCCCCTACACACATGCACACAGACACACATACAGAGACATGTACACACACAGACACACACCCCCACACACACAGACACCTATACACATAGATACCCACCCACCTGCCCACACCCACAGACGTGCACAGACACACAGACACCCACAACCACACCCACACACAGCCCGTAAGCCTCCAGCTGCACTAAGAGCTGAGCGTTCTAAGTGCCCGGCACTTCCCCTGCGTCAGTTCATTTAACCTTCTCAACTCCGCAGTGAGGACGCAGAAATCTAAGGCCCGGGGACCCCGGAGGCTCCTGTAGAGCGTCCAGCGCCAAGTCCTGCTTCTCTCTGCCCCTGCCCGGGAGGCTGCCCTGAGCCATGCGGATTGCACCAGCAGGTAAGCGCTCCTCCTCTTAGTCCTTCAGAGACACCAAAGGGCCTGGGCTGGCAGGAGTGGGGCCCGGAAAGCAGGAGGTGGTGCAGGTGTGGAGGAAAAGAACCTGGAGCTGCAATTCTTGCTCACCATGTCGGAGGCGTGGACCTGTGGAACAGACACAACACGTGCATTCCTCCTGCTGTGAGGTGGGAGGGGCTGAATTGACACCTGCTTCAGACACCTGACAAGGGGAAACACTGAGCTCCTCCGACACCGGTGGACAGCGCTTGGGGGCTTGTTAAAGACGCGTGGTTGGGGGAGCAGGTAGAATCCTGGCTCCACTCCCGATTCTAGATTCTGGCTCATGCAGACCCTGGGAGCCGCTGTACCTGAGCGAGCACAGAGGACACCCCACATTGGCACAATCTGACGTCCTTTGTTGCTGGCGGGTGGGGAGGGGGAGCTTTTTCAAGATGGAGTCCCAGGTGCTCCAGGACGGAGTCCCTGCTGTCAAGGTGTCATTCAGAGGCAGCGGTGATGGCTCCAGTAGTTGGGTCCCTGCCGCCCACATGGGGGACCTGGATGAGCTCCCAGCTCCCGGCCTGAGCCTGGGCCAGCCCCACCCGTGAGGGACACATCAGGAATGCACCAGCGGATGACAGCGCCCTCTCTGTCTCTCTGCTTCTTAAACAAACAAATACATAAGCATCTTTCAAAATGCATATTTGGGCCCCAGCCCAAAGAAACACAAAGTCTCAGCCGGGGCCTGCAGGCTCCGCTGTGGGGTTCGGATGCACACACAGAGGTCGACCACGGCCAGGCGCTGGCAGGGCAGCGCTCCCCATTCAGCTCGGCACGGCGGCCCCAGAGGCCCAGAGCCCAGGGAGCCTCCACTGCCTCAGGGCCTGCAGCCGGCCCTCGGGTGCCTCGGATGGAGCAGGCCCAGGGTGGCTGTGCCGAGCCAGCCCCGGATCACTCCCAGCAGACCCGGCAGGCGGCTGGGCTGGCACTCAGTGCAGTGTGGCCCTCCCACAGGAAGCCACTGTGTAGCCTAAGTCCCTGGAGGCGTTTCTCTCAGCTCGGCCTGGCAATCCAGTCTGCAGGGGTGAGCCAGAGCAGGGCCCAGATGGCCGGAAACCCACAGCGCCCCCTGTGGGGAGGAGAAGAGGGCAAGGGACCACAGGCAGAGTGGAAGCAGGAGCAGTGTCCAGGGAGGGTGAGCTCCAGGCAGCACCCCAGGGCCTCCCTGCTACACTGGGGCAGCCCTGAGCCCTGCACAGGCCGACTCACCTGAGACTGCGCCAGGCTCATTCTCGGAGGTCCCCTTGTCCACCACGGAGGAGCTGATCCCTACGGGTTTCTCAAGGGGGTGGCGCACGTGCAGAGCGCGGCCAGCAGGTGACAGCAGAGAGGCCCTTCTGCTTCAGCTCCCCTGGGGACAGAGCCCCTGTCCCTCGGTCCCCTGGCTCACTTTGGGGGACCCAAGGGCTCTGCAGGGAGAACTCTGCTCTAGGGAACATGGCAGGTGACCCAGCAGCAGAGGTGTGGGGGGGACCAGAAACAGTGGAGGCAGGGACGTGGGAGGGGGGAGGGCTGAACCCAGGGGAGGGAAAGGAGGGAGGCTGAGGGAAGGCTTAGGTCTCTTAGTCATCAATCAGGTGAGTGAGCTAAACAATGTGGTTTTTCTTTTAATTAATTAATTTATTTGAAAGGCAGAGGCATAGAGAGAGAGAGAGAGAGAGAAGGAGAGAGGTCTTCCATCCGATGGTTCACTCCCCAGATGGCTGCAACGGCCAGAGCTGTGCCAATCCGAAGCCAGGAGCCAAGAACCTCTTCAGGGTCTCCCACGTGGGTGCAGGAGCCCAAGGACTTGGGCAACCTTCTACTGCTTTCCCAGGCATAGCAGGGAGCTGGATTGGAAATGGAGCAGCCAGGTCTTGAACTGGCGCACATATGGGATGCCGGCACTGCAGGCAACAACTTCACCAGCTAAACCAGAGCGCCGACCCCACAACATGTGTTCTTACAGGTGTTCTGTGACCTTGTAGAGAACAGACTGGGGGGGGGGGCAGTGTTGTGGCACAGTGGCTTAATCGGCTGCCCGAGATGCGGGCGTCTCTATGGTGCCGGCTCAGTCCCAGCTGCTCCACTTCAAGCCAGCTCCCTGCAGATCACCTGGGAAGGCAGCAAATGGTGGCCCAGGTGCTCGGGCCCCTGCTACCCACATGGGAGACCTAGCTGGGGGCTTTTGCGGCCATCTAGGGAGTGACCCAGCAGATGGAAGCATCTCCCTGTATCTCCCTTTCTCTCTCTCTGTAACACTGCCTTTCAAATAAGTCAATCTTTCAAAGAAAGAAAAGGAAGGGAGGGAGGGAGGGAGAGAAGGAGGAGGGAGGCAGAGGGGAGGGAGGGAGGGAGGGAGGAAGGGAAGGAGGAGAACATGGACTGACGGGGCAGGGGCGGAAGTGTGGGGCAGCCGGGAGGTCACAGCCACAGAGAGTTGTGGGGACACAGCACTGACGGAGGGGAAGGGGTGGGTTCTGGGAACGTGGAGGGGGAGGGCAAAGGGGGAGGGTCTCTGACCGAGCTGGGAGCAGGAGGGACAGCAGGGATTTGCTTTAGGGTGTGCCCGGCATGAGGAGAGCTGTCAGGGGGCAGCCAGGTCAAAGCCCTGGCCAGAGGGGGACCCCGAAACAGGAAAGATCACCCCAGGTGCAACGTGGGGGCAGCAGCTGCTACGGCCAGGTGTGATTCTGACTCACATCCCAGGATCCTCCCACGCCCACGCCCACGCCCACGCCCACGCCCTCACGCTCTGGCTGGGCCTCCAGAGGTAGCTCCTTGTCTCCACAGTCACTGTGGCTCCAGGGCCAGGCCCAGCACAGGTCTGTGGGGTTGGAGCTGTGCTCCCTGGAGAGGGGCTCGGACCCGAGCTCGGCTCGGACGGCCCCGCTGTGTGGCCTTGGAAACGCGCTCCGTCCTCTGTGCTCCGTCCTCAGGTGCCACAGAACAAGCCCACCTACCTCAGCTGGTGTTTGCGAGGACTTGGCGAGCTCTGTTTTTAAAAGATTATTTGGGGCCGGTGCTGTGGCGTAGAGGGTAAAGCTGTCACCTGTAGTGCCGGCATCTCATAAGGGTGCCAGTTTGAGTCCCAGCTGCTCCACTTCTGATCCAGCTCTCTGCTGGGGCCTGAGAAAGCAGTAGAAGATAGCCCAAGTCCTTGGGCCCTTGCACCTGCGTGGGAGACCCAGAGGAAGATCTTAGCTCCTGGCTTTGGATCAGCACAGCTCCAGCTGTTGAGGCCACCTGGGGAGTAAACCAGGGGTAGGAAGACCTTTCTCTCTCTCTTTCTATCTCTGACTCTCCTTCTCTCTCTGTGTAACTTTGCCTTTCCAATAAAATAAATAAATCTTTTAAAAAAGATTAATTCTATTTGAAAAGTGACAGAGAGAGAGAGAGAGAGCTTCCATCCACTGGCTCATTACGCAAATGGCTACAACGGTCAGGCTGGGCCAAGCCAAAGTCAGGAGCCAGGAGCTTTATCTGGGCCTCCCATGAAGGTTGGGGGGCGGGGGCCCCAAGCACTCGGGCCATCCCCTGCTGCTTTCTCTAGGTGCGTAAGCAGGGAGCTGGTGGGGAAGCAAGGCAGCCCGGACTCAAATGGGTGCTCAGATGTGGGACGCCGATGTCCTTGTCTGTGGCTCAGTCGTCTGTGCCCCGACGCCAGCCCCTCGATGAGTTCTTAAGCATAAAGAACACAGCACGGGGGGCCATCACCGATGCCACTGGGCCCGTGTCGGGTGGAGCAAGGCAAATCCACTTAAGAATGGGGTGGGCGGAAAGAACTCCCACTTAGTGGGGCTTCAGTGACGTAATCCTCCCGTGTCCTCCCACGGTCTGCCTCCAGCCGGAGAGCCAGGAGGGCCGGCACGTGGACCTGCCTCGGTCTGCGGCTGCTGCGTCCCAGCCCACCGCCCCGCACACGTGTTGGCGCTGCCGAGGGCCAGCAGGGGCTCGGTGGGGGGCCTGGGGCACCACCTCTCAAGCTTAGGATCAAGTTCTTGGCCAGGGCTAGAGAACTGGAAGAACTGCCTGGGGCCGGCAGCTCCACATCTCCACATCTCCATTCACTACTGGCAGAAGGCCTGGCTTCTCACCGCGTGGGCCTATTCATAGGGCAGCTCAGAGAGGACTCCCGAGGGGGTGGGGGGAGTGGAGGGAGAGCGAGATTGTCCGGTGAGAAGGTGACAACTGGTCCTTGGTTCTCAGGAATGCACAGGTGCAAACGATGGCAGCTTCACGGTAGAAGCTGCCGCCCCCTCCCGGAGAACAGGACAGAGCCCAGAGTAGGCGGCGTACACATCGGGACCAGGAAGTCACGGTCCTCCTGCCAAGTCCACCTGTGGGCACCTCCCTGCCCACGTGGGACCCGGTCAAGGGCCAGGCTGTGCAGCTGGGTTTCATTCCTCCCCGGCCCTCCCCCCGAAACTACAAAGCCAGCGTGACCACCGCAGCTGTGAGGTCAGGCTGGTGACGCCGCCCGTTCCAGCGAGACCCAGGCCTGCCAGCCCAGTCCGTGTTGTGTACTCTTTCCTCTGTCTCTCTCCACCTCCGAGAATTCCTTCAGGAGCAGTGATTGACAAGTGGGGGCTGGGGAGGGGAGGTTGTGGCAGAGCCGCCCTTCCCCCGGCCCCATCTCTCTGGAAGGAACCAGCTCCTGACCCCAGAAGCTTCCTGCCCCCTAGGGGCTCGCCCCAGCCTGGGTTCCTGCCCGGCCCGCAGCCCCAGCAGTACTGGTTCTCCAAGTACAGTCCCAGCCCCTGTGCGCACCCCACCCCCTCCCTGAGCTGTTCCCAGGCCGACCCACCCCGCGGCGCAGGCAGCGCCACACAGGAGGGGGCTGGAAGGGGACACACCGCCACGTGATCAAGCTCGCAGCGCCCAAGCTTCGCCTTGACACCGTGTGACCCTGGGACAGGGCCCCTGCGTGCCCCAGGTCCTGGGCCCATTTGGGGCAGGTGCTACAGCCACAGTCACACAGGCCCCAGGGACAGGCACCACTTGCTACCTCCACCTGTCTCCACCCTGTGCCCTGGGGACTTCCTGACCTTTAGAGAGAGGCTTCTGGAGACCATGCTCCCTCCCTCAGCAAAGCCAGGTGCGTCTCTGGCTCACCCTGCACTGCCCACCTGGGCGCGTTTACATCGTAGGAACAGGTTCTTCCACAGCCAAAGGAGCGAGGGTGGTGACTGATGGGGACAGAGCTCCCTGGCAGCGGGGATCCCGGCCCACTTAAAAGACAACTCGCACAGGTCCAGGTGGAACAAACTGCGACCCCCATCTCTGTAAGACTGTCACTCTCTCCTTTGTCTTCGAGGGTGAAATTGGCTTCCTTGTTTAAGAAACAAGGGCAGGGCGTGGTGGTGAGGGGCTTGGATTTGGCCCTGGTGTGGTTTGCCCTAAGCTCCACTCCCAGCTCTACCACGTATGCTGGGGGGCACCTGGGCATGTTGGACCCCATACCCGGAGGCTGACACAGGCCGAGGCTGGCCAATAAAACTCCAGGTGAGAGAGCGGAGGGAGACGTGTTCTTCAGTGTGACCAGACACAGACGCCCCCAACGGCAGTCTGTCCCGGTCATGTGGGAATATCCATTATTTGGTCGATATTCTGCACTCACTTGGGCACCACCTAGGGTAGAATCTGATGGGACTGAAGAAGGGGTGACGATCTGACCCCCTGCCAGGGGCAAGTATGGACAGACAGCGGCAGGCTTAGCAGGATCAGAGGGTGGGGGTCGGCTGGAGCGCTCAGGAGGACAAGTTCCCGAGTGGCTGAGAAGGCCGCCCTCTGAGACAGGGAGGAAGCTCAGAACCTGCCCGGGCCATATCTTCATCTCTGAGAACAGGAGGTTCTGAGCGCTGGTGTCCAAAGATCCACATCACCCGCTGGGATATAAAACCCGGGGCAGAACGCCTTCAGCTGCACAGCAAACAGAGGTCATCTGCCCCGGGAAGCTTTGCTGAGCCTGGAGGGACACGCTGGCCGTGGGGCCCCGGCTCCTGCCGACACCTGCTTGCCTAATGGTGGCTGAGCAAGCCGAACGAACGGCGTGGCGCGCAGCTGAGCCGCCTCTCCGGGCTCACGCTCCGGCCGCCAGCTTCCTGCTACAGCTCCTGCTGCTGGATCCAGGAAGCAAAGTGGGAATCAGCAAAGCAAGTTCCGTGTCCTTCCCTGGGAATGACCCTGTGCTGCACAGACAGGTGGCCATCAGGAAGAGCTCATTAGGCCCACTCTGGCCGCCACGCACCCCAAGGGCAGTGTGTGGGCCACAAGCTGTGATTGGAGCCTGAGCCGGGAGAGCGAAAGCCTTCGTCCCCTCGTGCCGGCCCTGCACGTATCTCATCACTTCCCGGTAACGCCGAGGGGCTGGTGAACCTGGCCCACCACGCGCATCCAGCCCACAGGCCTGCCCTGCACCTCATAAGCTAGGAATGAGTTGGGCAGTTTCGGAAGCTTGAGAAGGCGGAGGAAGACACAGACATCACACATGCCCTTTCTCATCTAAAATTTGACTCTCTGGGCTTTTACGGAAAACATGCAGAGACCCCCGGAGACCCTCCCGGTGCGGCTGAGGAAGGCACTCACTGCTCTGATGCCACAGAGACAGTAGCACCTGCAGCGCAGGGTCACTCCTGGCTCCGCTCACCGCTGGATCAGGGCACAGGGCTCCTTCCGTGAGCATCTGTGGAAGGAACGAACTCTGCATGCTTAGAAGAAAGCCCACGTGCAGCCGAGACAAAAGCAGGCACGGAAAACGTCCTGTGCACCTTCGGATTCTGAAAGGCCCTGGCCGTGCTGAGGGAGGGCCTGGTTGGAAGCCACCTCCTGCAGAGGCCAGAGAGGAAGAAACCGCGCACAGACAGGCTCGCCGTCCTGGAGAGCCTGGCCTTGCCGGGGCCGTGGCTCATCGGGCGGCAGTGAGGGTGCAGATTCTGCATTAGCGAGGCTGGCAGGGTCCCAGGGTTTTGTGTCACTTCCTTAAATGCTTATTTACTTGAAAGGCAAAGGAGATAGAGATGGAGAGAGATCTTTCACCTGCTGGTTCATCCCCCACCTGCTGGCAACAGCTGGGAGTGGGCCAGGCTGAAACCAGAGCCCAGGAACTTCATCCAGGTGCCCCAGATGGGTGGCAGGGGCCCAACTCCCCGAGCCTGCACCTGCTGCCTCCCGGGGTGCTCATCAGCAGAAACGGGAATGAAGGGCAGAGCCAGGACCCAGGCACCCCAATATGGGCTGAGGGCATCCCTAGACGTGCCATAACCATGGGGCCGAAAGCCTGCCAGGAAGTCTGTGTTTCTAACAAGCTCGCAGGTGCTGCTGGTCCCCAGCCTACACTTCGAATACTGGACGGCAAAGCTCTCTGCTGTCGTGCACAGACCACCCCTGCCACACCGGATCCTCCCGGGTTCCTTCTTACTTTTTGCAGGGGCTCAGAAATGTGGGAGGGGGGCTCCCCTGGACTCTGATGAGAAAATATTCCAAAGAGATTGCCGGCTCAGAAGATAAACCAGCTACAGTGATCCTGCAGCTTGGGGACGGGTCACTCCAACGAGGAGGGGCTAGTGGACTTGGGCAGTGCTGTCCAATATGAGCTGGGTCATTATTCCCTCTGCCCTCGTCAGGCCCTGGAGTCCACTGCCTTGGGCCAAGCAGACAAATGCCCAGGGATGGCTGAGCCAAAGCTAGATGGAGCCTGGTGCCCTGCAAAGGACAGCCCCTCCGTCAACCCACCGCCTCCACCTGGACTAAGAGAGCTTCAGGCAGCTGTAGCCTCTGTGTCTTTGGGATTCTGTATGAATTTAAAAATGAGGGGCCGGCGCTGTGGCACAGTGGGCTAAAGCCCTGGCCTGAAGCGCCGGCATCCCATATAGGCGCTGGTTCTAGTCCCGGCTGCTCCACTTCCCATCCAGCTCTCTGCTATAGTCTGGGAAAGCAGTAGAAGATGGCCCATGAGCTTGGGTCCCTGCACCTGTGTGGGAGACCCGGAAGAATCTCTGGGCTCCTGGCTTCGGATCGGTGCAGCTCCAGCTGTTGCGGCCATCTAGGGAGTGAACCAATGGAGGGAAGACCTCTCTCTCTCTGTCTCTATCTCTCTGTGTAACTCTGTATTTCAAATAAATAAAATAAAATCTTTAAAAAATATATATTGCATTCTGGGGTCTGACTGTGGCGTAATGGGTAAAGCCTCCACATGCAGTGCCAGCAGCTCATATGGGCACCAACTCAAGTCCTGGCTGCTCCACTTCCAGTCCCGCTCCCTGCTAATGGCCCTGGGAAAGCAGCGGAAGATGGCAAAAGTGCTTAAAAAGATACTGCATTCTGAAAATATATGGAGCCTGCAAAGCAGGGACCACCAAGTTAGGGAGGATGAAACTCCGCTCTCATCAGCCACTCACACTTTAGAGCCAACAAGCATCTATTGTGGTTCATTCGCTCACACAGTGCTACACCAAACAAAGCCAGGCTTGCATTAGAGTGACAGTCACGCACTGCATGCTGACGGTTTGGCCGATGATAGATCCCGCGTACGCTGGCCTGCCCGCGAGATCACGAGACTGAAGAAGTCCTGTCGCCTTCGTAGTCCAGGGCGACACTCTCACGTGTGTGTGGCAGCGCAGGTGTGAGCACGCCGTGACACTGCAGGCACATAACACTGAAGTACGCACAGCGAACAGAGTCCTGCTTACAAACAGCACGTCCGCGTTTGTGTTCAGAGATTCACGCCTCACACACACACAGACGCACGAAGACTCACGCCCAACGCTCTGAAGCAAAGTGACGTGGAAATACACCAAGGGGTTAGCCGAGCCCTCCCTGGGGGATGTTTCCAGAATCTTTATTTATTTTCTGGGTTATTCCATGTTCCTCAATACACATTTTATACACAGAAAGTGTGCTAAGAAGGCAGTTTTTGTTGTCATTGTTTTTAAGGAACAAAAAGTTAGGGGCGCTTCCCATCACCGGGTTGTTCCATTGGAGCCAATAAACCAGGTTATGGGAAGCAGTCATCTGGCTGTTTCCAGTCTAAGAACAGAGTCCTTGGCTGTTCCCGACAACATTTCCTAAGCAGGGGGCGGGGTTCTCTGCCAGGACAAATAAGTGCTGGCCTTCGGGCAAAGCCAGCACTCCGGGCAGGCGCCTCCAGAACCTCCCAGTGCCTCCTCGGCTTTACCAGCAGGTAACCCACGCTGCTGCCTCCGTGCTGGGAGCTGAGGATTCCTGGGGTGCTAGGCTGTGACCTGGAGCCTGTGGCCTGTGTGGGGTGCGAGGGGGCTCAGGGCACGGGGCTGGGGGCCAAGGGACAGATCTGGGGCTGCCACCGACTCCAATGTCCCCCTCTCGGGGGATGCAGGTTTTGACGCCTGCCACGGGTGGAGGGGCCACCGTGGTTTCTTGGGTCATTTCTGACTCCACACTCTGGGCTCTGAGTTGGAGCCAGCCGTGCCCTTGACCCTCAGAGGGGGAGGAGGTGCCGTCCCTTCGGCTGGCACAGGGTGCTGCTCTCAGGACGGGGTGCAGACGCACACCCTGCCGTGGGGCCTCTGGACAAAGCACGCAGGCCCCATCAGGACTGCAGGGTCTGCGGGAGGCGGGGGCTGCCTTTGGAGGAGCTGGAGCCCCACTTCCCCCTGAGGTCCCGTGGCCGAGCCAACAGACGGCTGCGCCCCCTTCCGGCTGGCTTGGACACACCAGCCATCTCCCTCCAGCTGTGATTTGCGGAAAATCCCGTGTGACACCGTTCCAAAGGACTGGCCACATCAGCCCGGCTGTCAACAGACAGCTGAGGCCAGGGCTGCCCTGTCCCCACAGCAGCCCCGGAACTGCCTCCCAGCTCTCCCCTCCCTCCTCTTCCTCCTCTTCTTCCTCCCCCTCCTCTCCTTCCATCCTCCCCTGGGACCCAACATGAGTGACCCCCTTTCTTTAAGGGCTATTTATTTATTCGTTTGAAAGCCAGAGTTACACAGAAATAGGAGAGACAGAGAGAGAAAGAGAGAGTGGTCTTCCATCTGCTGGTTCATTCCCCAGGTGGCCACAACGGCCGGAGCTGTGCCGATCCAAAGTCAAGAACCAGGAGCTTCCTCTGGGTCTTCCCGTGCAGGTGCAGGGGCTCAAGCACTTGGGCCATCTTCCACTGCTTTCCAAGCACATTAGCAGAGAGCCGGATTGGAAGTGGGGCAGCAGGGTCTCGAACCAGCGTCCATATGGGATGCTGACACTGCAGGTGGTGGCTTTACCTGCTCTGCCACAGCGCCAGCCCCAGCCCCCTTTCTCCTCTGGTGTCTGGGACCACGTGGGTGGAAGCTGCCGGCCGCAGTCAGGGGTTCGAACGCAGCCCCTGTCTCGAGTCTCTTGTGCAGCAGCTCCAGGGGCCGGGGGAGGAGGTCATCCCCGCAGAACCTCTCAGGAGCCAGCTGCCTGCCGGGTCCTCCCTTAGCAGACCATGCTGTGACCGGGCCCCTCCAGGGACGGCCTGCCCGGGGCCGTGGCACCTGCCACCCGGGACTGCGGGAGGGCCGAGGTCTGACGCGGTGCAGGGGCCCTTCGGGGTCCTACTTCAGGGCAGATGGCGGCTGGGGCGGGGACAAGTCCCCCTACTGTCTCTCCCCTCTGATGGGGTGCCCGTGGGGGAGGAGAAGGCATTCTGGAAGGACACGCCTCCCAACCTCAGGGCTGCCAGAACTGAGCTAGGCGAACCTGGCTGCTGACCTCACTTCCTCCCCAGGCCCTCTGTGTTCCCTTGGGGATCCCCCTGCACCACTCTGTGCCTTGCTTCTGTCCTAGGAATAGCAGCACTCACCCTCACAGCAGTGGTGTCTGCTGGGTGCCCAGGACAGCATCGCCCCAGGGAGGCCCCCGAAGCCGTAAGGGCTGGAGCGCAGGCCAGGAGGGAGGTCCTGAGGGGACGCACTGCACCATCTGGGCCTCTGAGCCTTACAGGAGTCCTGTTTTCAGGGTTGAGAGCGGCGAGGATGTCAACTCTCCTGGCGCTGGCGCTGGCGCTGGTGGTGGCGGGGCTCTGCCCTGCTGTCCTTTGCCACCCGGCGGGCACAGCTGGCCCGGAGACCCTGGGCCAGGAGCTCTCGGAGGATGGACGGCGGCTTGCAGCGCTGGTCTCCAGCAACGCCCACTTCGCCTGCAGCCTCTACAAGCAGCTCGCTTCGACGACGCCCCACAAGAACCTCGTCTTCTCCCCGCTGAGCATCTCCACGGCCCTGGCCTTCCTATCCCTGGGAGCCCGCAGCTCCACGCTCACCGAGCTGCTCGAAGGCCTCAAGTTCAACCTCACCGAGACGCCGGAGATGGAAATCCATCGGGGCTTCCAACAGCTCCTGAGCACGCTCCGCCAGCCGCGCGCACAGCTGCAGCTGAGCCTGGGCAACGCGCTGTTCGTCCGCGAGTCGCTGGAGATGCTGGCGACCTTTGCCGAGGGCGCCGAGAAGCTGTACGGCTCGGCCGCCATCGCCACCGACTTCCAGGACCCCGCCACTGCCGAGAGAATCATCAACAGCTACGTGGAGAAGGAAACCCAGGGCAAAATCGTGGACCTCATCCAGGGCCTGGACCCGCAGACCGCGATGGTCCTGGTGAATTACATCTCCTTCAAAGGTGAGCGCCGGGCCCGGGGGCCGCAGGTCCCAGACACGGGGTCCTGAGTCTGCAAGGCTCTTTCCGCCCCGGCCCAGTGGCCGTGCTGGGGGACAGGGGACATGGACCGGACGCCTGCCCTGCTGCTGGGGTTCCCACCGCCCTGCCCTAGGGCCCCACCTCTAGGGTCACAGCAGACAGACCAGTTGCCGCTTCCACCTCTAGCCGTCGGACACAGGCAGGGCAGCCAAGCCAGCAGCGGAGGGGGCTACGTACTTGGGCCCCCAGGAGGCTGCCACCTCCCTGCTTAGAGCCCCCTCCTCCCTCTCCTGTGCTGACTCCTGGCCACCCCACCCTGCAGCTTCCCGTTCTGTGCCTCACTTCCATCTGGTTCACACACAGGAACCTGTCACGTGTGTGCCGGGCCTGGTCGATAGCCAAGCTGCAGTGTGGAGGGTGGACGGCAGGGGGCAGTGTGTGACGCTCAGGTTCCAGAAGTTCTGGCTCAGGACGCCGTGTCAGTGTCGGTTCCTCCTCTCCCACTGCACCCCACCAGCAGAGGGCGCCAGCTGGCAGTGCTGTAGACCCAGTCTGTGAAAGCAGGGGCAGGGGGCATCCAGCCTGGTGGGGAAGGGGAGCCAGAGAAGGAAGCCTTCCCCCAGGGCATGGCTCTCCTTTGCCTTTACAGGGGAAAGCACCATAGCAGAGGGAGGTTGAGGCAAACAGAGCTGGGTCACAAAGCCACCCTGGCCTTGTGAGCCACCTGGACCCCCGGGGGAGGGGGCCTAGACTGAGATGATGGCGCGCGGGCTTCGAGAAGAATCAGGAGAGCTGGTGACACACGCAGAGATGGGGGGCAGAGGTCAGAAGGGTTAGAGACCTGTAGCGCCACGGCAGGATTCAGTCCAGACCAGGCTTCTTCCCACCCGGCCCCCTGGGCATCAGTCACATCCCCAGGGGCACCTTCCTGGCCAGGGCAGCACAGTGGGCAGGGAGCTGTCTGCTGCCCTGCGAGGGGCTTGGCTCTGGCTGCCGCTGTCAGTTGTTCATGCCCGGTGGGGGGAGGCAGGGGGCACAGGGGCTGAGCAGAGACTGGCAGCTGCCTTGGTCCTAGAAACCCTGAAGATAGGAATGACGGGAAGGGGCCGGGCAAGGAAGTGAGGGAGCCAGAGACACGGGGCCCCCCAGGTGCTGCCCGCAATTATGGAAGGAAGGCGGGGAGGGAGGGAGTCCTGTTCCCCCAGGATTTCCGGCCGTGGCCATGCCACGCCTCTGCGCACTGCCCCACGGTTCTTGGAGGCTCTGCCTTTATCACTCCTGCTTCTCTTTGTGCTCCGTCCGGCAGTCCCGTCAGCCTGTGTCCCCGCGCCCAGGCTCTCTCGGCTGCGTCCCGTCGCCCGGGGAGGCCCGGGAGGGCGCGCTCCATTTCCGTTCCGCTGATCTCTGGCTATGCTCTCCGCGTCTTGCTCAGTTTCCCTCTCTCTGCTGACCCGCTTGCCTATTCGTGTGTATCCTGGGAGCCCTTACCTTACTGGTTAGGGTTATTGTACATTCTCCGCCTCGCGCCTAACAATTCTGACGTCTGTGTCGCATCTGAGTGTGACGCTCTGCTGTCCCGGGAACTGTTTCTCTGTTTCATCATCTTTTGGTGATGGCAGTGATGATGAGGATCAGGGCAATGACAGCTGGATGTGGGGGCAGGGCAGTAGGAACATTGGTCAGTCGGTCCTTGGGGTGAGGGTTTACGTCCGCCTGGCCGGGGCGGGCTTGTGTTCAGGCGTGCAGCGGCTATGGGTGCCAGAAGCAGTTTTACCCCCATAGAATTCAGTGCCGAGCAGATGCTGGGGTCAAGCTTGCCCACGACGGAATCCTCAGTCAGGACACCAAGCAGGCCCTAGAGGGAGAGAGCTGGGAGGGGGCGTGGGTGATGCTGGCCTGGGGACTCTGGCGGGAACCCCCCCCCCCAAGCCCAGGGACCAGGGCTGGGCACCAGCACTCAGCTGCGACGGGGCTGCCCATGGGGTGGGATCTCGGCGGCGGGATCTTGGCCAACCCGGAGCCTTGTGAGACGGTGAGCAAGAGACCCAGTGGCTGCCACGAGGGCAGCGGCTCGGTCTGGGCCCAGAGCTAGCACGGCCTTGAAGGGGACAGGAAGGGCCCGGAGACAAGGCTGGCTGGAAGGGCCGACTCCACCCGGCTCCAGGACGCGGCCACGAGGCTGGAGAGGCCGGGCTCCTGGGAGCAAGCGGGAGACAGACACAGAGTCACCGGGTCCCGAGTTCAAGAAATCAGAGTGGGCGTGACTCGGCGTGAGCGGAGGACCCACAACCGGCACGTCGTAGCCCCGGCTTGGGGGCACCCAGTGTCCCTGCCTCTTAAGATGCTGTGCGTGCGCACGCGTTTGTGCTCATGGTCACTCCTGGCTCTGAGTTCTCCTTCCATTAAGGCCCCCACCCCACCCCCAGGGGGCCACACTGCTATTCTGTCCGACACTTCCCATCCCCGTGTGGAGCTCAGCCTCAAACCTGCCACACCCCAGCCATGCCAGCGACTCCAGACACTGTTCGATCCAGGGAGCCAGGAACTTCACATTTCCCCGGGCTCCTGCCTGCCCCTGGGCCGCCGGGCCCTCTCGCCCACCTGTGCTGACCCCTGCCTCTCTGTTGCGTCCTACTTCCAGCCTGCATGGCTTCCCTTCACACCCACGGCTTCTCCACTCACCGAGGTGTTTCTCCAGACCCAGGCAGGGCCACCCCAAGAAGGCCCCTGGCTGGCTGGGGACAGGGACAGAGCTCTGTTGCCCCCAGGGGGGGCTGCCCTGGCACTCACCTGGCCTCCGCCCGCTTGCTCCACTTTCAGCCAAGTGGGAGAAGCCCTTTGACCCCCGCGATACCATCAAGTCCAGGTTCCAGTTGGAAAAGGGCAAATGGGTGCCGGTTCCCACGATGACCATGGAGGACTTTGCCACGCCCTACTTCCGGGACCAGGAGCTGTCCTGCACCGTGGTGCAACTCAACTACCTGGGCAACGCCAGCGCGCTCTTCATCCTCCCCGACGAGGGCAAAATGGAGGAGGTGGAAGCCAAGCTGTCCCCGGAGACACTGAGCAGGTGGAGCAGCTCGGTGCAGACGAAGTGAGTACCCTCAGGGGCAGCGCCATCGCTGGTCGCCTTCCCTCCCAGCGGCCAGGGTGTGGGGGCTCGGGGGAGGTCCTGCAGGGGAGCAGATGGACGCTGGGGTCACCTTGCTCCCTGTAGCTTTAGGTCTGATTTTTTTTTTTTCTTTAAGCTGATGGCATCAGGGGGTGGGCATTTGGCACAGATGCGGGAATCCCGCAACAGCAGCTCTGCTTCCAATCCAGCTCCCTGCTAACGCACACCCTGGGAGGCAGCAGGTGGTGGCCCCGGTAACTGGGTCCCTGGAACCCTCGCAGGAGAGCTCGAGCTGGATGGAGTTCTGGGCTCCTGGCTTTGGCCTGGCCCAGCCCTGGTGGTTGCAGCCATTTGGGGAGTGAACCAGTGGATGGAAGGTCTCTCCATCTGTCTCTGTTTTTCTGTTTCTCTTTCATTCTCTTCCTTTCAAATAAGGAATTTATATTTATATTTATATTTATATTTATATTTATATTTATATTTATATTTAAAAGATGACGATGTCAGACTGAGCCAGGACAGAGGCTTCCTCTGATCCTCAGTGTGTTCTGAGTCAGGGAGAAGCTAACACAACGCCCAGCTCTCGTGGACAGCTCGGCTCAGTGCGGGGAGACGGCAGGAATTGCAATCAGCCAAGGGGGAGGCGAGGCAGCTGTGAGAACCAGCTCTGCACTGGTTACCCATTCATTCATTCATTCAGCATCTGTTGAGTGACTAATTGAGCACCTACTATGCGCTTGACACTAACAGTGAATAAAACACAAAACTCTCCGCTGTAGGAAGCCGACCTTGCACCTGGGGGAGACGCAGACAATAAATATACAAATCGGAAATGATTGGTTTGTTAGAACATAAGACTAGGACGGCAGTGTGGGTAACGGGGTCGGGAAAGTGGAGCTGGCGGTGGTCTGTGATGTTGAACCAGATGGCCCTTAGGGGAAGCTGGAGGCCAGCAGAGCTGAGGCAGGGGACTGCGTTAGCAGATATTTGGGGAAGAGCATTCCTGGCACAGGGAACAGCAGGGCAAAGCCCCTAGGGCTGTGTTCAGCGAAGAGCGAGGCTGGAGCACCTGCAGCTGGACAGGGAGGCAGAGGCCCCAGGGTGGTGGAGCAGGTTATGGAGGGCCCTGCAGACCCCTGCAGACCCCTGCAGATCCCTACAGACCCCTGGAGACCCCTGGAGAACCCTGGCCTTCCCTCCCCCCAGAGAAACAGAGAGCCAAGGAGACCTGCCTGGGGTGGTTTTCAAAGAACCACCCCGCTGCTAAGAGTACAGAGAGCAGGGTTAGTGAGAGGCAGGGAGAGCAGCCAGGAGCCCGGCACAGAACTCCAGGGGGGGTGTGGTGGCGGGGAGCAGGGACGGGGCGTGCAGTGTGAGAGGTGACCGAGCTCTAGAGAGACCCGAAGAAGGCGACACAGGCTGGCCACGTGGAGCCCAGCGGCTCAGGGCTCAGCACCGAGGGGAACAGGCGAGGCAGCACAGGAGGTGTGGCCCAGACCCTGCGTGGGCCTTGGGGGATGGGGAGGGACACCTGTGGGGGTGGTGGGGCCACCAGGCTCAGCCCCATTCCCAAGGCTCAGCCTCGGGGCGGGGCTGCTTCCTACAGAGCGGGGAGCAGCATCCCGTCCGCATCCTTGTTCTTGGGGGTAATGCTGGGGGGGGGGGGCCCGGGGGGGGTCACTTGGCGAACCACAGAGGGAGGAGGCTGCTGCGAGGACCACTGGCGGCCACAGCCCCTGCCCCGGCCACTGTCCAGGCAGCTGGCACCCTCCGGGGCTGCCTCCCTCTCAGCCCAGGAGACCACGGCCCAGCTCCTGCCCCTCCCATCCATGTGCCCCCCCTACCTCCCACCCCCATCCCCGCCCTGGTCTCCTACCTGTTAGCACCAAGTGATGGCCTGCGAGCTGGGGCTCCAGGAGTGGTTCTGAATGAAAGGCCTCTTCCTCCGACACTTTGATCTGCAAAACACGGACGAAGTGTCTGTGTGCACCTGCGTGGCCCAGAGTGGACGCTCCGTGGACACTTGTGGTGGAAGGGAGGGAGGGCGGGCTGCAGAGGCGTAGGACGCCGTCTCTGCTCCCATGGCCTCAGAGATAGATGGAGACATGAGACGCCCCCTCCTTGGACTGGGCGGCCGTGAGAGCAGGCAGACGACAGCAGGTGTCTCGGGGAGAGGGGTGCACAGGGGGAGGTGCCCGTTCTGTGAGCAACCCGCTCCAGGCTCAGGCTCCACACTGCAGGCAGAGGCAGCCCCGCCCTCAAGGAGCTCCCCAGCAGGCCAAGTGGCAACTGCAGCTGTCTCAGGGCCCCAGAGCCCTTCCAGCACCATGGAGCTGAGGCCCCTGCCCGGCCTCCTCCCTCACCGCTCCCTCGCCATGCCGAGGCCACCCCGCACTCGCCAGTGCTCCCTCTTGATTCCCACTTCCTCTGAGTTCTCCCAGCCTTCCCCCAGCCAGCTCCTTTGAGACTCAGCCTCCACGCCGCCTCCTGCAGGAAGCCCTCCTAGTGGCCCTGCTGCAGGTTGCTGTGCGGCCGATGAGGCTGCCCTGGCCCCCCATCCCCCCCGTCTCTCACTGCGGGGGCCCCTGCTCGAGCACAGGTGTCTCCTGATGCACCGTGAGCCAGGGGACAAGGTCATGGCCAAGCTCGGGCATGGCCCTAGCCCAGCCCTGGCCCTGTGCCCAGCCCATGTGGACGCTCACAGATGAGCACAGGTGACTATGAATTAGAGGCACAGACCGGGTGGGGGATGTGGATGGGGCGGGGTGGGGGAGGGACCAGGGAAGCTCACGCTGGCCTTGGGGAGGGCCCTGGGCCAAGCCTCGTTCCAGCGTGGTTCCTGCACTTCCCAGGTGGATTGACGAGCTGCACCTGCCCAAGTTCTCCATCTCCAGCGACTTGAACCTGAAAGACCTCCTTTCCGAGCTGGGCATCAGAGAAGTCTTCACCACGCACGCCGACCTGTCCGGGGTCATGGGGGTCAAGAACATGGCGGTCTCCCAGGTGAGCTGTGAACTCGGGGAACCCCACGCTCCCTCTGACCTTGAGGGCCGAAGCCAGATGCATGTGGGAGGAGTCTGAGATTTGGGAACCCCTCATGCCTAGAGAGCCGGCATGGTCCAGCACCTCCTGCCGGGCTGGGGGCTGGCACCCACCTCCCCTGCGGCATTAAGTGATGCAGGAGCCGCCGTGGGGAAGAGCTTGGGCTCAAAATCAGACATCTGTGGCCACTGCCTGCACTCCACTGTTTACTGCCCAATGCGGGCAAAATAGAGTCCTCCACCCTCGGGCTTTCCATCTGCAAAGTGGGGCCATAGTTCTTGGCTGAATGCAGCGCTTGGCTGGGCAGGCGATGGTGGCGCTAGGGCACTTGTGATGTATATGCTGTGAGTATGAGCGAAGAGCACTCGAGACTCCCGGACTGCATCACCAGGGCAGAGCAGCCAGGAAAAGGGGGCCGCTGGGCAGCCGAGCTTTGTGCTCGGGCTGCTCCCCACCTCCCCAGGAGCACTGGGGTGCAAGGGTGTGCGGAGGAGGGGACGGGTGTGTTCCAGGGGTGCAATGTCACTCCATGAAAAGCAGTCGTAGTTGAGAGCCGTGGGCACGTTCAGACTGGAGCCAGAGAGGTGCTGAGCCCAGGCCGGCCCAGCCACGGAGCAGAGGCTGCATGGTGGAGACGGCTGCGAGGTTACTGACCAAAGAAATGCGCAGTGTTGGCCTGGCCCCTGCTCCTGGCAGCTGTTGGTGTCCAGGGGCAACACAGACTTGGGACACAGACACAGAGGGACCCAGATCAGCCCCTGCCACACACACCAGACCTCCGTGACTCTGGGCAAATCCCTCAGAGCTCTGCATCTGGGCAGAAGTAGCAGAGAGGGCGCTGGGAGGGGCGGGCCCCAGCACAGCCAGGCAGGCACCTCCCTCCAGCTCCCCCACCCCATGAGTCATGCTCTGATGTCCCCGCAGGTGGTCCACAAGGCTGTGCTGGACGTAGCCGAGAAGGGCACCGAAGCGGCGGCTGCCACCGGCGTTAAGGTTTCACTCTTGTCCGGGAAACTGGGCCCAGTGACCACAGTGCACTTCAACAGGCCCTTCCTGGTGGTCATCATCCCCAGGGACACGGCGAGCGTCCTGTTTCTGAGCAAAGTCGTCAACCCCACGCAAGCCTAGGGCTCCTGCTGGACATCGAGGGGCTTGGGCCCTCGGTGCGGCCGGACCTCCGAGCCCTGCGCCTCCATGGGAAGGGGACAGTGACCGCCAGCGTGGCACCCAGCGCCCAGGGAGCCCGTGCACTGCAGTCTCCTGAGAGCAGTGACCTCTCCCTGGACGGACACATCCCTGTGCCTTCGCACACGGACGGCCCTGCTGCTGCTGTGCCCTGAAACCCACGCTGCCTGCCCCCCAGGCGTCAGCCACCTGGCCAGGCTCACCTGGACCCCAGCCCCAGGCCTGGGCAGGGGCCCATCTGTCCCCAGGCTTGTTCCTGCCCTGAAGCTACCCTGTCCCCTGTTACAGTTTCACACCTCCCCTCCCCCAGAGCCCCTGCTCTGCGGCCCTGACCCTGTGACACGGCTCCTGCCCCCTGGCATCCCGTATCCACCGCATACGGGAGCACAGGTTCGAGTCCTGGCTGCTCTGTTTCCGATCCAGCTCCCTGCTTATGCCCCTGGGAAAGCAGCAGAAGGTCACCAAGTGCTTGGGCCCCTGCACCCACATGGGGGACCTGGATGGAGTTCCAGGCTCCTGGCTTTGATCGGGCCCAGCTCCAGCCCTGGCAGCCATCTGGGGAGTGAACGAGGATGGAAGACCTCTCTCTCTCTGTCTCCTCCCCCTACCCGATCTGTGTCAGTGTGTCTTTCCAATAAATAAGTAAATCTTTAAACAGAAAAGGAAAAGTCCTCTGCTGCTGCGCACGGAAGGGATTTGGGGGTCGGGGATGGGGGTGCACTGGGCATCATGGGGCCATGCAGGAACGGGCCCCCGGAGGGACACAGGGACGCCTCACCTCAAGGGCAGTGGGGCCCAGGGGCGCTCTGTGATTCCGTTGGGGGAGGAAGGGTGAACACGCTGGATCCGAGGGAGGCCTCTGGGTGCCGAGAACCCTCTCCGGGCAGCAAGCCAGCAGGAGAGCACGTCGGGAGGACGTGGTGCTCAGGCTGAGCACGCTGGGAGACACACACCCGAGGGGCTTGTTCCGGGAGCGGCGGGGCCTGCAGTCAGAAGAGGAGTCCGGGCGGAGGGAGGCGCTGCAGATTCCTCCTGCTCTGGGGATGCGTCAGGGGGAGCTGAGCGGCCCCCACTGCAAGATTGGGAAGAGCAGGCCCCTGTGGGGAGGGACCGGGGGACACCTGCCACACCACAAGTTCCCTCATCACCACCTCACACCTGCACACACGCACGCCCTTCCTCTGGGACCCTGAACATGCTCTTGCGTCTTCTGAAGCCCCCACGCCCCCTTCCTGCCTCTCTCCTGACCCATCTTCCAGTCTCAGCTCAGGTACCACCTCCTCCAGGGAGCCTCCCAGGAGCTCCCTACGTTCCATGCCTCCCGTAGGCTCCACGTTCACCCTCTGCAGTGTGACTGCCTCTGACCGCTCCTCTCCAGCTGGGGGGAGCTCCCGACAGCTCAGTCCCCTGTCGGGGGCCCAGGCTCCTTCCCGGCAGACCTCCCCGGCCCCGGGTTCCGCTGCGGGATGCTCGGGTTGTTCCGTGGTTCGGGGACCTCAGAGAGCACCGTAGCTGCTGCCAGGTTCTGTTAGCACCCCGGACGACCGGGCACTTGGGGGTACCCCAGCCGGAGACAGCGAGACGCAGGCGGGCTCCGGTACTCACAGCTCCGCGTCCCTCGTCCAAGCCGCCTCTGGATCCGGCTTGGCTGCAGCCCTCGGCAGCCCTGGGGGGAGCGGTGTGAAGCCACAGGTGTGCGCACTCAACCGGGGCAGCCCAGGCGGTGGAGAGAGAAAGCAGAGTCCCGCCCCTGGGGGGGGAGGGGGGCAGCGGAGGGAGGCAGCGGGGAGACCCCAGAGTGGAGCCGCGGAAATTGCTTCCAGAGCCCATTTGGAGCTGGGCCCCCAGGCCCCCAGACCCCCACAGTCCTGTCACTTAGCGGGTCTAGAGGTCCCTGTGCAGCTGCCAGGGTGCGGGGGCAGACGGGCCGGCTGGAGAAACTCTCACCAAACCAGCCTTGGCATCCCTGCGCCGGGGGAGGGGCGCCGAGGACCGGGGCCCACGTGGTGGTGCGCATGCGCGCTCCACAAGCCCTCTGCTCCCCAGCCGCGGCCGCGTGGGCACCTGGGGAGGCAGAGCCCCGAAAGAGGGGCGACCCCGAAAACCGGGGCCTCTGAGCTCCACGCAAGGGGCCCGGCTGCCAGCTCCCAGGTTGGCAAAGCTAAGGAAAAGCTCACTTGCTGTTCCAAAAGAAATGCATGTAATTCTTCCTGTGTCCCTCTTCTTCCTCCTCTTTCTCCTCCTCCCCCTCCTTCTCCTTTTTCTTCTATATTCCTCCCCCCCCCCCCCATTACAGAAAGAACAGGTAACGTGAGGTCTCGCCTGTAACACTGAAGTGCCGGGCGCAGTACCATTAACGCAGGCCGGGGGCGTGCAGGTCTCTAACTCCCTCGCTGTGTGGAGCCGGCCGCACCTGCTGGCAGCTACCCTTGCTTCTCCTCCCTCTGCCCCTGGCGGCGGCCCGGCACTCTGGCTACTCTGATGCCCCCATCAGGGTCACCGTGCGGGCCCCCTGAGCCTGGCTTGTTGCTTTGATAGAAAAATGTTCTCCAGCTTCGCCCGTGTCGGCCCACACTTTGGGTTTCCTCCTTTTCCATACCTACTCCGCTGTCGGTATGCAACGAAAGGGCAGCCTACAGAGCGGGAGGACGTATTCCCAAGCCTCAGGTCTGCTGAAGGGTTCACAGCGAAAAGACCTAAGGAGCTCCTGCACCCCAATAGCAAGAAAAACCAGCCAAACACAGTGAGTGAGACGTGGGCAAGGTCTTAAACAGATGTTCCCCCGAAAGACACACGGCTGACAGGTGCGTGGGAAGATGCTCCTCACTAACCATGGGGGAAATTCAACCAGAACCACAGCATGCCGCTCCCGCCTGTCAGGACGGCCGTGGGCAACCCAGGACCCCGTGCGCTGCTGGTGGGGCGTGAGATGGCGCAGCCGCGATGGAGAGGGGCTGGGCAGTTCCTCAGGGGAGTGAAAACAGGGCCAGGTGTAGTTAAGACACAGACACCGTGTATCCCAGTGCTGGGGTTCAAGTGCAGCTGCGCTCCCAATCCCGCCTTCCTGCTGACGCACACCTGGAGAGACAGCAGGTGGTGGCTCGAGGACTTCGGTCCCTGCCACCCACGTGGGAGACCTGGATTGGGCTCCCAGCTCCCGGCTTTGGCCTGGCCCAGCCCTGGCTGTGCAGGCATTTGAAGAGTGAGCCTGTAGGTGGGGGATCTCTCAGTCTTTCTCTCTCTGCCTGTTCCATAAATAAATAAGTCAAAATATATATAAAAAAAATCCTTTTTAGAAAAGTAAAAATAGAACTCCCAGATGCTCCAGTGTCTGTGCAGAAGGGCTCATAGGTGGGCTCTCAAAGGGATCCCAAGGGATCTCAAAGCAACATTCCCCCAGGAACCAGGACGGGGCAGCGACCTGAGCGTCCACCCACGGGCCAGGGTGCAAGGAGCTCCTCTCTCTCTCTGTCTCTCTCTGTCTGTATCTCCCGTGGTTAGAGAAGGAACAGACCCCAGGAGCAGGTACCCCATGCCTCCCCAGTGGTGCTTCCCTGAGGACAGACCCCGGGGGACCGCCAGCCAGAGGGCACCTGAGCAAGGCGCAGTGCGAAGAACAGTTAAACCGCTAACAGTTCCTGGTCGCCCTTGCTGTCCCCTGTGCCTGCCACGGGAGGAGAACGGGGCCACAAATGCCCCAGGGCCTTGGGGCAAAGCGGGTGAGAGCCCAGCCGGGCCGCAGGTACCCCTGAGCTGGGAGTCTGAGCTCTGGCCCAAGTGCTGCCCCTTTAGAGCTGCGTGAGCTGGGTGAGTGACAGACTAGCTTTGCAGCCCTCCCTTGTGGAGCGGGAAACTGTCGCCTCCCACGTGGGGTTGGTGACTGGGGAAGCTGAGTTCTTACCTAAAACATTCGGGACCTCGCCCGGCCTGGGCTGCACCCCCGAGAGGCATCAACCGCTGTTCCCTGGGCTGGGGACTCTGGAGCCCTGCACTCGGTCACAGCCTGGCCGCGGGCACTTCGCTTCGCCACCGTCTCCCCTGCTCGGCAAGAGCATTGCTCTCCAGGGTGGCTCCGACTGGGGCTGCACGGTGCAATCATCTCGGGGGGGGGGGTTCTTAAAAGACCCTAGGCCCAGGCCTCACCCCCACAGGAGCTGACGTTGTTGGCTGGAGCGGGCCGGGGACCCGGGTTTTCAAAAGTCCCCTGGTGATTTGACCGCAGGGTTGAGAGCCGCGGCTCTGGCTGACTGTAAGCCCTCCTCCATCTCCAAGTCGTCATGGCTGGACTCAGACTTAGCCCCAGGATAACGCCTCCTCTCTCTTTGGAGCACGGGGTGAGGTCCCTGGCCCAAGGAGCGCTTTTGTCCCTCTGCTGCCCGGGAAACACCTGCTATGGCCCAAGTGGAACGTTTTCAAAGAAGACACTCTCCTTCCTCGATCCCAACACTGCCTCCATCCTGCTGGCTTCCCCAGCAAACGGACCTTGAAGCAATAACCCCAGCACTCAAGGCCACTGCCCCACGGGCTCTCAAATAGCAGTCGAATGTGGGAAAGAAAGCGTCGGTGGACAAATCTCACCCTTTAGTTAACCTTCGCTCACGGCTGCCCCGCTCTGTCTTTGCCTCCAGAGTCATCGATTTAAAAAAGAGGAGAGAAATTAATAACTTTCAAATATATACAAAAAAGAAGTGGGAGGAAGGAGGAGGAGGAAGAGGTGGGTGGGGGAAGAAGAGAAGAAAGGAAGGGCTCCCGTGGGTGCACTGGCGCTCATGGTGGCCGATAAAACACTCAGGAGCAAGCCTGAGAAACACGCAGGCGGCAGGCAGGTGGAGGAATCTCTAATGCCACTGAGCCTAAATTCCAGCTTCCCGTTGATGTGCGTCCTGGGAGGACGCAGGTGACAGCCCCTGTGCCCCACAGAGACCCAGATGGAGTTTGTGGCTCCTGGATTCGGCCTGGCCCAGACTCAAATGTTGCGAGCATTTGGGGAATAAACCAGAAGATAGAAGATTTCTCTCTCTCTCTCTCTCGCTCTCGCTCTTTCTCTCTCTCTCTCTCCTCTCTCTCTCTCTTCCAAATAAATAAAAATTTAAAAAGAAGGGCACGTGGTGGCCTTGGTTGGGCAAGCTAAGCGTCATGGAGATGTCCATCTTCCTAAGTTAATATATACATTTAGGAGCCGGTGTTGTGGCGCAGTGGGTTAAGCCCGCCAGCTGTGATATTGGCATCCCATATGGGTGCCAGTTCATGTCCCAGCTGCTCCACTTCTGATCCAGCTCCCTGCTAACATGCCGGGGAAAGCAGCGGAAGATGGTGCAAGTGCTTGGGCCCCTGCCACCCGCATCGGGATGAGGCTCCTTGCTCCTGGCTTCAGCTGTTGTAGCCATGTGAGGGCTTGAACCAGTGGGTGAAAAATTTCTTTCTCTTTGTCTTTCCCTCTCTCTGTAACTCTGCCTTTCAAATAAATAAATAAATATTTTTAAAGGATATAAATTTAAAAGGAGCACAACAAAAATATCAATAAGTATTTTTCTCTGACACAGAGACAGAGAGAAACAAGATGATTTTAACAAAAGATGATTCTAAAATTCATATGAAAAAATTAACAAGCAAGAACAGTCAGTAAAACTCTGAAAAATGATAAAGAGTTTGGGGGAAGATGGACCACCCTACAAGATATTAAAACACGCTCTAAGACTCCCAATGGTAAATGATAAATAAAAATATAATTCACGAATTATGAAACATACAATGAAAACTAAATGGTAGGGGAATAGAAAAGACTGATCAATGGAACAAAAAAGAAAAATGTCCAGGAGTCCCTAATATATAGTGGAATTTAGAATACGAAAGGAAATTATTTCAAACCAATCACTGAACAGGAGGGACCGCACGATTGTTATCTGGAAATAAAACATCAGATGTAGCTCTCATCAGATAGGTCACCGGAACTGTTCCCAAATGTCCCCATCTCCTCTCCTCTGGCCCCGGGACAGTTCTGACCGGTGCCATCGGAGCAGAAGCCCCTCCCTCCTGGAGGGAGCCCTGGGAGCCAGGCCCAGCCCAGCATGTCTCTCAGTGCCCGCCCCGGCAGCCAGTGGTGTCCCCAGGGAGGAGCTCTGACCACCTAGGTCCCTGACCCCCAGCCAACCAAGAGTGGACACAACACACAGGTCGGAAATTAGCTTTGGCTTCAATGATAGAGCAGTGGAGATTCTTCATTCCTACAGCAAACTCCCTAACTGTGCATTCCCTACCTACACCAGCATACAGCAAACACCCTAACTGTGCATTCCCTACCTACACCAGTGCATACAGCAAACACCCTAAATGTGCATTCCCAGTCTACACCAGTATATACAGCAAACACCCTAACTGTGCATTCCCTACCTACACCAGTGTATACAGCAAACACCCTAACTGTACATTCCCTACCTACACCAGTGTATACAGCAAACACCGTAACTATGCATTCCCAGTCTACACCAGTGTATACAGCAAACACCCTAACTGTGCATTCCCTACCTACACCAGTGCATACAGCAAACACCCTAACTGTACATTCCCAGTCTACACCAGCATACAGCAAACACCCTAACTGTGCATTCCCTACCTACACCAGCATACAGCAAACACCCTAACTGTGCATTCCCAGCCTACACCAGTGTATACAGCAAACACCCTAACTGTGCATTCCCAGTCTACACCAGTGTATACAACAAACACCTTAACTGTGCATTCCCTACCTACACCAGCATACAGCAAACACCCTAACTGTGCATTCCCTACCTACACCAGTGCATACAGCAAACACCCTAACTGTGCATTCCCTACCTACACCAGTGTATACAGCAAACACCCTAACTGTATATTCCCTACCTACATCAGTGTATACAGCAAACACTCTAGATACAGCAAACACCCTAACTGTGCATTCCCAGTCTACACCAGTGTATACAGCAAACACCTTAACTGTGCATTCCCAGCCTACACCAGTGTATACAGCAAACACCCTAACTGTGCATTCCCAGCCTACACCAGTGTATACAGCAAACACCCTAACTGTGCATTCCCAGCCTACACCAGGATAAAGCCCATCAAAGGCTGACATGTAGAAAATGAAACCCTGAACATACTAGAAGAAAGTCATTGTGACTCAAAAGTCATTTTGTCAAAGACTGATAAGTTTAAATATGAACAAAACATTTTTAAAAAAATCTTCATTACAAAAGCTACTACTGGCAACCATCAAAATGCAAAGAAAAAACTCAGGGAATTAACTTATATCATGCAAAGAAGATGAATTTCATGAATAGAGACTTTCTACAAATCAGAAAAAGACCAACAACACATTATAAAAACAGGCAAAAAATTATTATCCATAATAAAACAAATTAACTTGGTTCTTACCAGAATGAAAATACACTCAATTTCACTCAGGTTAAGAGAAATGCAATTTGGGGGCTGGTGTTGTGGCACAGCAGGTTAAAGCCCTGGCCTGCAGCTCCAGGATCCCATACGATCGCCGGTTTGAGTCCTGGCTGCTCCACTTACAATCCAGCTATCTGCTATGGCCTGGGAAAGCAGTGGAAAATGGCCCAGGTCTTTGGGCCCCTGTACCGTGTGAGAGACCCGGAAGAAGCTCCTGGCTCCTGTCTTTGGATCAGCTCAGCTCTGGACATTGCCATCATTTGGGGAGTGAACCAGTGGATGGAAGACCTCTCTCTCTGGCTCTAACTCTCTCTGTAACTCTGTCTTTCAAATAAATAAATATTAAAAGAGGGAGAGAGAGAAATGCAATTTAAAAGTACAAATAGAAGCCCGGTTTCACTTGTCAGATTGGCAGGGATAAAAAAAAAAAATGATGCTGAATTTCTAAGAGTGTCGGAAACCTGGATTCTCATATATTCCTCGGGCAAGTATAAATTGGGACAATCTCTCCAGAGGGCTGTCTGATAATATCTCCCCAAATTATAAGTATACTACCCTTTGATTGGAAATTTCATTTTTGAAAGATTTTATTTGTTCGAGAGGCAGTTACAGACAGTGAGAGGGAGAGACAGAGAAGTCTTCCATCCTCCAGCTGCAATGGCCGGGGCTGAGCTGATCCAAAGCCAGGAGCCAGGAGCTTCTTCCAGGTCTCCCACATGGGTGCAGTGACCAAGGACTTGGGCCATCTTCCAATGCTTTCCCAGGCCATAGCAGAGAGCTGGATCGGAAGTGGAGCAGCGGGGACTCGAACCGGTGTCCATATGGAATGCCAGCGCCACAGACAGAGGATTAACCTATTGCTCCATGGCGCCAGAGCCAAGGCTATTCCTTTAAATAATTTTGGAATTTGAGCTGTGTGAATATATCACCTATTAAGAAAAAAAAAAAAACAGCTTTCAGTAGAGAAGAAAGCAAACCCTCTTTGACTACTCCCGCCCCTCCAGCCAGCTAGCCTGCAGCGAGGGCCCATCAGACAATGAACTTGTTTATGTGATTCCCAGAGTTGGAAGCAATTATGTAACCCTAGCTGGCTCTGAATCTCAGACCACGGAGGTTCGAGGCAATTGACCATAATTTCCCACTGCATTGAGTTTCTTTTATTTCAGAATTGGAAGCCATCTCGTCAGAAAAAAACCTGAGACCCTAACAAATTCTTGAAAGGTCAAGTCTAATCCCGCTTCAGCTGAGGGGCTTTCCTGCTGATTGAAGCCATTGGATTGGCCCAGCGTGGCCGCCTGCTTTCTGTCCTTTCTTCTCGGCCGGACGCTGCTCTGAAGACCACTCACGGCTCCCTGTCCGGGAAGATGCCTCCACCCAGAGGAGAGTCATCTGCCCTCCCACGCCTCTCATTTCATGGTGAGAAATCCAGCCGTGGACTCCGGGAAGAGTGGCGGTGACGGCGACCCGCCAGCGGCATGCAGTGTTTCCGTGGGGGTGGGGCACACCGGGCTCGGCTCGGAGGTCCACGCAGCCCCACCGTGCCCCTTGCAGGAGCTGTGGCTGTGACAACAGGTGGAGCTTTAAGCCTGGATTTGAATTCTCGCTTCCTTGGGGGGATTTGTGCAGAACCCCGAGCTGTCTTCCTCCCGGCCCGGGACCCTGGGTGCCTGGCCGTCTGCGGATGACACTGTGACATCTGAACTGAGCGCTTCTCCTCCCAGAAGCCCACTGGGCAGCGGCCACGTTTGCTTTCCACCACTCACCTGCTCCACCTCCGGACCCTGACCTGGCTGACCTCCCACTCACTTCTCGCCTTCCCAACCTGCCTCTGGTCCCCTGCCTCAGGTTCTAGAATAAATATTTATTCTACAATGCCCGTATTTAAAAATGTTCCACTGGGGCCAGCATTGTGGCGCAGCGGGTTAACACCCTGGCTGAAGCGTCGGCATCCCATATAGGCACTGGTTTGAGACCCCACTGCTCCACTTCCAATCCAGCTCTTTGCTGTGGCCTGAGAGAACAGTAGAAGATGGCCCAAGTGCTTGGGCCCCTGCACCCACTTGGGAGACCCAGAGGAAGTTCCTGGCTTCTGGCTTCGGATCGGCATAGATCTGACCATTATGGCCAATTAGGGAGTGAACCATCGGATGGGAGACCTCTCTCTCTCTCTCTCTCTCTCTCGGCCTCTCCTCTCTCTATGTAACTGTGACTTTCAAATAAAATGAATAAATCTTTAAAAAAATGTCCCATTGCCTGCCTTGGTGGGCGTGTCTGCGTACCCACGCTGGCCAGGCCACTTTGATTTCTGACAAGCTCTGGGCGGCCTTCGCTGGGGAAGCCCCCAGCCTCTTTTGCCAGGAAGCTTGTGCCGACAACAAACCAAGAGCCTCCCACCTACAGGCTGCCTCCTGGCTCAGCCTTGCAGGGGCAGGCGATGGGGGAGGCTTTGGCAGACCCAGGAGAGAACACCTTTGCACCCTTTAAACCCCCGTGGGTGGCACTGGGTCACGGCAGCCCTCACAAACAGTGCCGTGACTCATCCACTCGCAGACAGACTGCACTGGGAGCTTCCCCCGGTCACTGTCTTGGCTCTTCTGCCTGTTTGCTGGTCTCTGATGTGCTCTGGTCAGCCCCGGACTGTCCGCTTGTGCCTTCCCTCGTCCGTTTCTTTCTTTGTCGCTGCTTTTTCCCTCCCTTCTTCCATCCCTTCTCCTTCTCTCTCTCTGCCTCCCTCCTCCCACCCCACGCAACATCAAGGAGAAGCACGCAGCACCTACAGAAGTTTATCAGAGCTAGCGCCACAGCTCAATAGGCTAATCCTCCACCTTGCGGCGCCGGCACACCGGGTTCTAGTCCCGGTCGGGGCGCCGGATTCTGTCCCGGTTGCCTCTCTTCCAGGCCAGCTCTCTGCTGTGGCCTGGGAGTGCAGTTGAGGATGGCCCAAGTCCTTGGGCCCTGCACCCCATAGGAGACCAGGAGAAGCACCTGGCTCCTGCCTTCGGATCAGCGCAGTACGCCAGCTGCAGCACGCCAGCTGTGGCGGCCATTGGAGGGTGAACCAACGGCAAAAGGAAGACCTTTCTCTGTCTCTCTCTCTCACTGTCCACTCTGCCTGTCACAAAAAAAAAAAAAAAAAAAAAAGAAGAAGAAGTTTATCAGAACAAAGCAAACAGAACCAAAACCAAAACCCACCCTGTTCCCACGAGGAACTAAAAACCCATTCCCGAGCAGCCCATGGAAACTTCCTGTTGTGCAAATGGAACTTCTCTCGGCATGTCTGGCACACAGGTGGGTTTTATTATTTTTTTTAGATTTACTGATTTATTTGAAAGTCAGAGTTAGAAAGAAAATCTTCCATCTGCTGGTTCACTCCCCAAATGGCTCCTGGGCCAGGAGCCAGGAGCTTCTTCTGAGCCTCCCACATGGGGGATCCATGGAGTTCCTGGCTCCTGGCTCCTGCCTGGCCCAGCCCTGGCCATTGTGGCTGGCCACAATGGAAGGTCTCTGTCTCTCTCTGTAACTCTGCCTTTCAAATTAAAAAGTAATGGGGCCGGCACCATGTCGCACTAGGTTAATCTTCCACCTGTGGTGCTGGCATCCCATGTAGGCGCTGGGTTCTGTCCCGGTTGCTCCTCTTCCAGTCCAGCTCTCTGCTGTGGCCTGGGATAGCAGTAGAGGATGGCTCAAGTGCTTGGGCCCCTGCACCTGCATGGTAGACCGGGAAGAGACTCCTGGCTTCAGATCGGTGTAGGTCCGGCCTTTGTGGTCATTTGGAGAGTGAACCAACAGAAGGAAGACCTTTCTCTCTGTCTCTCTTTCAGTCTGTAAACTCTACCTGTCAAATTAAAAAAAAATTAAAAAGTAATAATAATAAATCTTTTAAAAATAATAAAAGGGAGATCACACAATCAGTGTTTCACACAGTGCCTGGCGTGTGGCCGGTGCCCTAAAGCCCTGATCGTCGCTGTGACCTACGTCTGGGCCACCTCTCAACACCTGGCAGATGACTCATCTAATCCATTGCCATGATTTCCAGGAAGGACTCTCCCTCCTCCTTATCACTGCTCCAGCGTAAGCCAGCGTGCGAGGACTTCCAGACACCAGAGTGGGACAGTTTCATCCCGCGCACTTCTGGGAAGCCGCCCACCACGTTGACGCAAGGCCCTCCCAAGCGTACTCTGTTCATTTCCGATTTCTTCTTGGCTGTTGAGTCTTGATGGAGAAACATCTTGCGCTGATTGCAACCCCATCATCCATGGCATTCTCCAGGGGAGAGGAAGAAGTCTCAGTCAGAAGCCGACAGGGGCTCAGAGCCCTCTGCCCAAGAAGCCACAGCTGGGGCGGGCGCTGGGGCGTAGCAGGGAGACTCACTTCTGTTCAGCACAAGCTCGAAATCCAACCAGAGCTTTCTAACTTTCCACGGGTAAAGCAGAGGGCAGAAGCCGATACAGTGGTCCTGCTGTTGATGACCAGGGCTGGGCGGGGGCTGGAGCCAGGAGCTGGGAGCCCAGTGAGGAGCTCCCACGTGGGTGGCAGGAGCCCGATTCTTGGAGGCATCACCCGGCTTTCAGGGTCTGGGCTCACGGGAAACGGGACTGGCGGAGCTGGAGCCAGGCGTGGGAGTCAGGCCCTCTGATATCTTCACCAGCATCTCAACCGCTCGCTCGGATACCAGCCCCTCCGTGAGCTTTCTGCAGCCCTCGTGTGTGTGTGCGTGTGTGTGTGTACGCGTGCGTCAAGGCAACGTGCATTGTGGAAAACCTATGCACTGGTATCAATCTTTTTTTGCACCCAAATATGCTTTTTAATCTTGTTTTCCGCGAATTTCTAGTAATCCAAGTGGAAGTAAGTTACATAGATCAAGATGCACACACGCACACATAGGCGCACGTATGCTCACGTCACACACACGCATTAGGGAACGGGAAAGGCATCTCTGTTTCTCAGGGTTGGGCACTCAGCGCTGCCAGTGCAACCCTGCACGTGCACCCGTGACTAACACCGCACGGGGCCCATGGAAAGCCCGGGGTTTCTCCACATCTCTCGCCCATGCGTGAAAGCTACGTGTGTCGCAGTGCTGGTGGGGCCCGTGGGCGTGTCTCTGGGACTGTGGCCGCCGACCTTGCTTCTGTTCCCTGGGCAGGCGGGGGATGACCGCCTGGCTAAGAGGAAAGACAGGGCCGCTGGCTTGCCCAATCTTCCCTCACAGTGAGCGACGGTGCCAGGGACTCTTGTGCAATGGGGGATCATTTCCCATAAGTCTGAGCACGCATTCTCCTGCTTCCCTTTGGGGCACAATGCGTGCTCCTGATGTACCCACAAGTGATCCCAGCGTCCCACACGGTCGCTCATGACAGCGAGGAGTATTTGTCAATATCAAGTCATTCCTGTAACTCCCAAATTTGTATAAACGTAGATTCGGTAGACAAACCATACAAGAAACACATGAGCTTCTCTATAGACAACTATGTTAGCATTGCAAATGGTTTTATATTTATTAAAATATTTACAGAATTTAATTCAATTTGAAAATAAATTCTGCTTTAGTTACATGATTCTGCATTTAAACTTTACAATTATTAATTCTAACTTACATTTTTCATTAATAAAAGATCATGTTAGACCGTTTAGAAGAAAAATCACGATTTGAAAATATAAACAAGTGGCCGCAACAGCTGGAGCTGAGCCAATCCAAAGCCAGAAGCCAGGACTTTCTTCTGTGACTCCCATGAGGGTGCAGGGGCCCAAGGACTTGGGCCATTCTCTGCTGTTTTCCCAGGCGTATTAGCAGAGAGCAGAATCAGAAGTGGAGCAGCTGGGACTCGAACCATAGCCCATATGGGATGCCAGCACTGCAGGCCAGGGCTATAACCTTCTGTGCCACAGCGCCGGCCTCTCAAATTTCTTTATAATCTATTCTCCAGAAGCAAGTAGAGATATTTGGAAGGTGAGTGGCTTAATGGTCGTTAAGCTATTAATTTAATAAAATGCATTTATCAAAAATAAATAGTCCTAATAAATGCCATAGGAGCAGTTGATAAAATTGCATGTTCATTCTCCATTTAAACGTCCAAAAACATTTAGAAAGTTGGGAAAAGGCAGACATCAAACTCGATCTCCTGCTTCACGATGAAGGATCACAGATATTGTCATGAAGCTTGGACAAGGAGAGGACGCCCGGGGCTGTTTTTATCCATCGGCATTGTTCTTGGATTCTGTAAAAGAGGTGGAGCTAAGAGATAGAATTTCTGTAAGAAGAGACGGAATCGTGGTGTTTGCAGACAGGGTGATCTATCAGAGAAACCCAGGAGAATCGTCTGAGAAGCTATTAAAAATAACGAGAGCCCGATCATGTGGCCAGATACCAGATAAACATGCCCAGGCCAATCGCCCTCTTTATGCACCAGCAACAACAGATGTCCAAGAGAAACCATTAAATTGCTAAGAGCCGCTCTAAAAAGATAATGAAAGAATCCACGTGAAAAACCGTACCAAACTTTACCGAGGGCTTTGCAAGAAGATTTAAGGAAGTTGAGAGCAGAGATTTCTGAATGGGAAGGCACAGGGGGAGACAGGAACACGCATCCCCGATTCAATTGGTTGGCTGCAGCCACGGCCAAGCCAGCACGCGCGCTCGGTGATGCGACAGAAGCGGACAGCAGGCTGCCCCTCCAGAAGGTCAGCACGGCTAAGGGGCTCTGTCAAGGAGAAGGGTGAAGGGCAACCACGGAGCTCCTGGCTACAAACCTGAACCCCTGTGCCAAAGACAATGTGGACCCGAGCAAGCCCAGAGCGAGCCAAGAGACGGAAGCCGCCTGCCGCCTGCCACCTGCCTCCTGCCCACCTCCCCTCAGTTATTTCGCTCTTGTCCCCTTCCTGATCCTGGTTTCTGTTTTTCTAAGTGATTCTGAGCAACAAAAGTCAACAAAAGCACAGTCTACAACGTCTCCAAGAGACTTTCGATCTTCTGACTTTTTCCAATAATGAGATTCAGGGGCCGGCGCCATGGCTCACTTGGTTAATCCTCTGCCTGCGGTGCCGGCATCCCATATGGGCACCGGGTTCTAGACCTGGTTGCTCCTCTTCCAGGCCCGCTCTCTGCTGTGGCCTGGGAAGGCAGTGGAGGATGGCCCAAGTGCTTGGGCCCTGCACCCGCTTGGGAGACCAGGAGGAAGCACCTGGCTCCTGGCTTAGGATCGGTGTAGTTCCGGCCGTAGCGGCCATTTGGTGGTGGTGGGGGGGGTGAACCAACGGAAGGAAGACCTTTCTCTCTCTCTCTCACTGTCTATAACTCTACCTGTCAAATGAATTTTTTAAAAAATGAGATTCAGATATTTGAGAAATGAAAACATTACAGTGAAGAAAATACTCATCATTGATGTCACCACCTAGAAATAAAACCACTGTTTGTGGATTCTTTTCATGGCTACTTTCAAGTTAAAAATAAAACAGAGGAGCTGCCCATGACACTGTAGGCTAAGCTTCCGCCTGCGGTGCCCGCATCCCATATGGGTGCCAGTTCGAGTCCCAGCTGCTCCTCTTCCCATCCAGCTCTCTGCTATAGCCTGGGAAAGCAGTAGAAGATGGCCCAAGTGCTTGGGCCCTGCACTGGGGTGGGAGACCTGGAGGAAGCTCCTGGCTCATGGCTTCAGATGGGCCCAGCTCTGGCTATTGCAGCTATTTGGGGAGTGAACTAGTGGGTGGAAGACCTCTCTCTCTCTCTCTCCCCTCTCTCTATCTGTAACTCAGATAAATAAATAAAATCTTTAAATAAATAAATACAATAAGACACAGCTGGTACAGCTCTGCCTGGATTCAGTAGTCATTAGGTGTCTAGTGTTCGTACAGGGCTAGCTTGTGCTGTTCTCCTAAAATGATCACCTTCCAGGATGCACAGTGGTCCATCATTGTCTATCGTAATGATCTCCACGTCGCCCTAGCCGTCCGAGCAGTGACGTGCTGGTACCTGTTGTCAGCAGGCGTGCTGGGTGGCGGTGGGCGGCCCTATTTGTGGCACTTGCCAATTTCCTTGGTGTCAATGCTTTACAATGGGGTGGATTTCGAGACACCCACGTGAAGTCACTGACGTGGGGTGGGGAAGGCATGGACCGCGTCCTTCTCCTGAGTCAGTCCTCCAGCTCAGCTCCAGGTCACCAGATTTTAAGCAACTTGACTTTCAGAGGGGCTTGAGAGATTGTGTCATCCTTAACAAGTATCAGCGATATCTCCCTACCCCCCAAATCAGCGTGCCTGTTATTTCCGTCCTACAGTCTCCGAACTGGAGTTCTAGACCCAAGAAGGGTACCACCTTGCAGCTGTTTCCCCCCCACACACACACAGGCAGAGTGGACAGTGAGAGAGAGAGAGAGAGAGAGAGACAGAGAGGAAGGTCTTCCTTTACCGTTGGTTCACCTCCCAATAGCTGTTGTGGCCGGTGCACTGCGGCACCACGCTGATCCAAAGCCAGGAGCCAGGTGCTTCTCCTGGTCTCCCATGCGGGTGCAGGGCCCAAGTCCAAGGACTTGGGCCATCCTCCACTACCTTCCCGGGCCACAGCAGAGAGCTGAACTGGAAGAGGAACAACCAGGAAAGAATCTGGCACCCCGACCGGGACTAGAACCTGGTGTGCCAGCGCCGCAGGCGGAGGATTAGCCTATTGAGCCGTGGCACCAGCCCACCTTGCGGTTTTTATGAAGTGATTAAATTTTTTTTTTTTTTTGACAGGCAGAGTGGACAGTGAGAGAGAGACAGAGAGAAAGGTCTTCCTTTTTTGCCATTGGTTCACCCTCCAATGGCCGCCGAGGTAGGCGCGCTGCGGCCGGCGCACCGCGCTGTTCTGATGGCAGGAGCCAGGTGCTTCTCCTGGTCTCCCATGGGGTGCAGAGCCCAAACACTTGGGCCATCCTCCACTGCACTCCCTGGCCACAGCAGAGAGCTGGCCTGGAAGAGGGGCAACCGGGACAGGATCGGTGCCCCAACCGGGACTAGAACCCAGTGTGCCGGCGCCGCCAGGCGGAGGATTAGCCTGTTGAGCCACGGCGCCGGCCCTGAAGAGATTAAATTTCTTCCCGATCAGGTTCAGACGTACTCTGCTCTCACTCCAAATCATACAGCCTCGGAAACTTGCCAGCTGGTCCCACAGGCCAGAGCGTGTCACTTGTTCTTCAATTAGTAATGAGGTCTGAATGCGTTTCCCCTTCTTAGCCTTTGTAGTTTTCAATGAATCCTCTCACCAGCCTGCATTTTCCCGTTCAATTACTGATTTTCTTTAAGTTGCGTGAGTTCTTCCTAGGTTAAATATTTAGGGCTCTGTCTTCCTTTGCAACAACAAAAAAGAAGTTCACATCTTCTTTAGCTTTTTAATTTTATTTCTGTCACAGTTTGATTCACAAAAATGTTTAGTTTCTAGGTAGCCAGGTCTATAGGTCTTTCATCTTGGGATTTCTTCCATTATATTTAGGCTAAAAAGTCCTCTCAATCTAACCTGTGATAAATGTGGCATTTGAAATTGGTGGGGGGGTGGATTTTTCAATCAATATTGTTAAAGTAACGTAAGTGTGTAGACACAATTAGCTTTCATTTCCACATTCTCTATACAAACACAGTCCAGATGGAGCAATGACTTAAATGTAAAAGCAGAATTTAAAAACGTACTAAATGGGGCTGGCACCGTGGCTCACTTGGCTAATCCTCCGCCTGTGGCGCTGGCATCCCATATGGGCGCCGGGTTCTAGTCCCGGCTGCTCCTCTTCCAGTCCAGCTCTCTGCTGTGGCCCGGGAAGGCAGTGGAGGATGGCCCAAGTGCTTGGGCCCTGCACCCACATGGGAGACCAGGAGAAGCACCTGGCTCCTGGCTTCAGATCAGTGCAGTGCCAGCCATGGTGGCCATTTGGGGAGTGAACCAACAGAAGGAAGACCTTTCTCTCTGTCTCTCCCTCTCACTGTCTATAACTCTACCTGCCATTAAAAAAAAAAAAAAAAGGGCCGGCGCCGCGGCTCACTAGGCTAATCCTCCGCCTTGCGGCGCCGGCACACCAGGTTCTAGTCCCGGTCGGGGCACCGATCCTGTCCCGGTTGCCCCTCTTCCAGGCCAGCTCTCTGCTGTGGCCAGGGAGTGCAGTGGAGGATGGCCCAAGTGTTTGGGCTCTGCACCCCATGGGAGACCAGGAGAAGCACCTGGCTCCTGCCATCGGATCAGCGCGGTGCGCCGGCCGCAGTGCGCCAGCCGCGGCGGCCATTGGAGGGTGAACCAACGGCAAAAGGAAGACCTTTCTCTCTGTCTCTCTCTCACTGTCCACTCTGCCTGTCAAAAATTAAAAAAAAAAAAAAAAGTACTAAAAACTCCATAAGCCAAACACGCTGCGGCTGATGGTGCTTTCCTGTAGCGCCCGCGCGTCTTCCTCATCGCGGTCCTGAACGCAGCGCCCAGCAACGAACACAGAGCTGACCCCGGAAAGCTGTGCCGTCCACCTGGGAAACCACCCTGAAGTTACAGGGCAAGTGACGAACGAGAAACAGTTTCCAGGTGCACACACGCGGAGCATAACCGTATACCTGGTCATCCCTGGGTATCTGGGGGCCTGGCTCGGGACCTCGCAAAGACCAAACTCCACAGGGGCTCGGGTCAGTTATAAAACAGCACGGTGTTTGCAAATAACCTGCACCCTCCAGGACTCTAGAGGACGTGGGCATCAAATCCCACATAAACACTATTAGATGAGAGGCAGAGGCAGAGAGAAAGAGACAGAGAGAGAGAGAGAGGTCTTCCATTCACTGGTTCACTCCCCAGATGGCCACAACAGCCGGAGCTGCGCCTATCTGAAGCCAGGAGCCAGGAGCTTCTTCCAGGTCTCCCACAAGAGTGCAGGGGCCCAAGCACTTGGGCCATCTTCTACGGCTTTCCCAGGCCATAGCAGAGAGCTGGATTGGAAGTCGAGCAGCGGGGACTTGAACCGGTGCCCTTATGGGATACCCGCACTGCAGGAGGAGGCTTCGCCCGCTACGCCGCAGCACCGGCCCCGACAGGTGCACTTCTTTTCCAAATAGTTGTGACCTGTGGCTGAATCCACACATACAGAATCCATGGACGCAGAGGCTGAGCATATGTGGGTATAATATAAATAAACCAGCAGAAGGACATACAGGAGCAGCACCCAGCAGCGAACTCAGCAAAGGCTATGGACACATTTCACGGAAGGGGAACTGCGGGTGGCATGGCAACATTCTTTCATTCATTTGAAAGGCACAGGGACAGACAGGTCTTCCGGCCACTGGTCCACTCCCCAGAAGCCTGCACCTGTCAGATCGAGGAGCTTAGAATTCCATCCAAGTCCACCACGTGGCTGGGGGGAAGCAGCAACCCTGGAGCCTGGGCTGTGGCCTCTGCCTCCCAGGTGCCCATCAGCAGGAAGCTGAGCGGGAAGAGGAGTGGCCAGCACTGTGACGGGCACGGCGGCCGGGATGAGGGTGTCCCACACAATGGCTTACTAATGGATGAGCCAGACACCCACCGTGGGCGGCGTTGAAACATAGCGTGTCATACTTGGTGAAATCTACAGCTCGATGCCGTGTTTATCTGGCCGACTGACCAAGAGCTGCCGAGACGACTGGCGCCGTACTGTGTGGGTGAGAGTATGGGAAAACGGCACCGGCAGACTCTCCCTTAGGGGTGCGAGGGGGCCGACCCGGGGGAAGCGGCTACACGGTATGGATGGAAATTCAGAACGCTTCGCATCCACCGTTCCACTTGTTCATGAGACTACGTAGAAGAATGTTCTCAGAAACCAGCAAGTCTTGTGCACACAGGTGCACACAGTTGTACGAGTGTTGCAGCATTGTTTTAGTGGCAAACAGATGCAAGCCCAACGTGGGACTGGGTGAATGAGTTATGGCACAGCCACTCGACAGGTCACCACGCCGAGGTGACAAAGCAAGCAGCAAGCCGCCCTCTCTGGCATGCCGGGCCCCCGCCCAAGAAGGAGGGGGTAAGGAACGAGATCCCTGCAGCCCAGCCCCAGAACTGACCAGGGCCAAGCCCGGCAGCCAAAGTCGCCCTGCAGAGGCGCCCTCTGCTGGACAGGTGAAGAAGTCTCATGCCCACAGGTCCACCAGGGAACGCCCGGAAATTAGCAGCAAAAGTGCCCTGAACTCTTGGTTTGCAAACCTGCCTTCCAGTGTTTGGGGCCAGAACCTGCTCAGGACTTCAAAGCTGGCTTGTGCTCCCAGCGAGAGCGAGGGAGGCCTCACCGTGTCCGCCTGTCTGAGACACCACCCTGTGTGCTGAACAGTCACTCCCCAGATGGCCGCAGCGGCTGTGTGGGGCCAGGCCAAAGCCAGGAGCCAGGAGCTTCCTCTGGGTCTCCCACATGGGTGCAGGGGCCCAAGCACCTGGGCGACCTTCTGCTGCTTTCCCAGGCCGTTAGCAGGGAGCCAGATCGGAAGTGGAGCAGCCGGGACTGGAACTGGTGCCACAGGCGGCAGGCAGCTTTACCTGCTGGGCCACAGAGCCGCCCCGTTACATTTCCTGCCGGAGTCGTCCTGCACCCAAGACCCTGTTTGAATCTGTCTTCTCTGTTCCTGCGAGCTTGGATAAAAATAACAAAACTGCGTTTTCCAAAGGAGAACAGAGGAGTGGACAGCAATGAGTGGGGCTTGTACACTCAGGCAGTGTGTTCCTGAGGACCCTGGGTGAGGCCAGTGTGTGACTTCTCCACTTGGTAACTCAAACGAGACAGAGGACTTTTATTATCCAAGAGTGACCAGGAGGGCGGTAGGATGGGATTTGCCAGAGAGGGCAGATGGCAGAGGGAGAGGAGGGGAGGGGGAGGGGAGGGGGAGGGGGAGAGGGAGAGGGAGGGGAAGGGGAGAGGGAGAGGGAGAGGGAGAGGATGGGGAGGGAGAGGGGGAAAGGGAGAGGAAGAGGGAGCGGAGGAGGGGGAGAGGGAGAGGGAGGGGAGGGGGAGAGGAAGAGGGAGCGGAGGAGGGGGAGAGGAAGAGGGGGAGCGGTAGGGGAGGGGGAGGGGAGGGGGAGAGGGAGAGTGAAGGAGAGGGGGAGGGAGAGGGAGAGGGAAGGAGAGGGGGAGGGAGAGGGAAGGGGAGAGGGAGAGGGATCTCAGCTGCTGTGGGATCAGAGCCAAGGGAGGGGGTCCCCCTGGGCTTTTGGACAGACCCCTTGGCAGTCCCACGGTGCACCCGCCTGTGTTTGCGGGGGAGCACAGTCTGGTTTTTGACCGCTACAACATTGGCAGGGAGGTCCCTGGGGCTGTGGGGGACTCAAGGACCGTGGCATGCGGGGATTGAAAAGATTTCTTGCTGTCCTCTTAGGCAAGTGTCACTTGAGCAGATAAGACAAGCTGTATCTGCATGCAAGCATTTGCACCCACACGCACATGTGCACCCATGTGCGGGGACACGGCCACTGATGACACGTCCACCAGTCAGACAGCCACGGGAGCCCAAATGTCGGAAGCCGGTGGGCGGACGGCAGGGCTGGCTGGTGCACCCCGTGCAGACTCCAGGGGTGAAATGGCAGTGCGTCCAGCGGGCCACAGTGTCCACCGCCATCGGCGCCAGCCTCCTGTCTGGGCAGTGGCAGTGGCCCCCAGCCCTCCCGGCCTAAAAGCCCTCGATGCTACACCCTGGCTCCCTGCAGATTCCGAGAGCTAATAATGTCCTTCTACGATCTCCTTTCTCTCGGCCTAGATGGGTTCTGTTCCGTGTAACCCAAAGTTCTGATGTACAGCAGTGACAGAACAAGAGCCAAACCAGAGCTGTAGACAGACGCCGGCTGCCGGAGCTTGGATGCCACACCAGGAGCTTGGATGGAGGGGCCGGCACTGTGGTGTAGTGGGTTAAGCTGCTGCCTACAGTGCTGACATTCCATATGGGCGCCGGTTCTAGTCCCAGCTGCTCCACTTCCAATCCAGCTCTCTCTGCTATGGTCTGGGAAAGCAGTGGAGGATGGCCCAAGTCTTTGGGCCCCTGCATCTGTGTGGGAGACCCAGAAGAAGCTCCTGGCTCCTGGCTTCGGATTAGCGCAGCTCCAGCCATTGCAGCCTATTGGGGAGTGAACCAGCGGAAGAAAGACCTCTCCCTCTCTCTGTCTCGCCTTCTCTCTGTGTGTAGCTCTGACTTTCAAATAAATAAATAACTATTTTTTAAAAAAGAAGGAGATTTGACGGGACGCACAGAGCAGGTGGTGATGCGAATGTCCAATGCAGAGCCCGTGCGTGTCCCACAGCAGACGCCACAGAGAGCCGTTGGCAAACTTGAAGCAGGGTGGAGAGAAGCTGCCTTAGCCAGATTCGTGTTTTAGAAAAACAGGGACCAAGGACGGTGTCAGGACACGGCTGGGGGCAGAGAGGCCACCTCAGCCGTCACCACAGCACCCAGGCTCCCTGTCAGCCAGGCCTTGCCCCAGGGCTACAGAGTGGAGAGGAGCCAGGGACAGACCCGTGGCTTAGCCATGGGACAGGGTGCAGCATGCGAGACAGTCACCAGGGCCATCAGGGCGGCTGCAGGACAAGTCCCCCCTTACCTTACTGACTTTGCCATCACTGAGTGGCATGAGCCACTCATTCCCAACTGTCAGCGTTGGATGGCAGCCGGGTCTCGGTCCTCACCACGCCTCTGGTGTGGGGTGAACAGCACGAGGGCTTGTGTCAGCAGGAAATGTGTGGCTCTGTGCGCTCACAGCCAACCCTACAACTCAGTCCCTGCGAGGAAACTCTGCCCACCCCCCAACATGTGGTCTGGGGTCAGCCACAAGCCCTGTCCCATGATCCTCCAGGGCAGAGGGAAGGGGAGCACCTGGGAGTCTCAGGCCATGGTGATGTCTTTCCTGGGAGGTGACAGGCCCTACACACCCACACTGATGGGCCGGAAGTAGTCACCAGGTTAAGCCTGGTTAAGCCAACACCTGCGACACCAGCATCCCATATGGCCGCCAGTTCACGTCTTGACTGCTCCACTTCTGATCCGGCTCCCTGCTAATGCACCTGGCAAAGCAGTGGAAGATGGCCCAAGTGCTTGGGACCCTGCACCCAATGGGAGACCCGAAACTCCTGGCTCCTGGCGTCAGCCTGGCCCAGCCCCAGCCATTATGGCCATCTGGGGAGTGAACCAGCGAATGGAAAATCTCTCTCTCTCTCTCTCTCTCTCTCTCTCTCTGCCTTTTAAATAAATAAAACAAGGGCCGGCGCTGCGGCTCACTAGGCTAATCCTCTGCCTTGCGGCGCCGGCACACCAGGTTCTAGTCCCGGTCGGGGCACCGATCCTGTCCCGGTTGCCCCTCTTCCAGGCCAGCTCTCTGCTGTGGCCAGGGAGTGCAGTGGAGGATGGCCCAAGTGTTTGGGCTCTGCACCCCATGGGAGACCAGGAGAAGCACCTGGCTCCTGCCATCGGATCAGCGCGGTGCGCCAGCCACAGCGCGCCTACCGCGGCGGCCACTGGAGGGTGAACCAACGGCAAAAGGAAGATCTTTCTCTCTGTCTCTCTCTCACTGTCCACTCTGCCTGTCAAAAATAAAAAATAAAAAATAAAAAATAAATAAATAAATAAATAAAATAAATAAATAAAACAAACCTTTAAAAATAAAGAAATTTCACTGAGCCATGCACGGTGCATACGGAGCTAGATGTATTTTATTTCCCCTCAGAGGTAACTTACAAAGGCAGCAGACCCCTATCTGTGGGAGCTGCATTCCTGAGGCACCGGGGCGGGGGGGGAGCAGCCCACGTTTTCCTACGCCAGGACACGCACGCCTGCGCCGGTGCTTGGTTCCAGAATCAGGCGCAGGAGGAGATAACACCGGCGACGGACAGCGAGTGAGCAGCCAGGCCAGTGCGCACTGCTGCCGGCCGTGGGAGCGGCCTCTTCCCCTCTTACCCACGGGATCTTCTGTTGAGGATTCTGGAGCCACAGGGACAGCAAATAACTGAACCCACAGAAAGTGAGGCCATGGCCACGGGCCACTGCCGTGAGACCTACACGCTCCATGGGGCAGAAACCCCCTTCTGGGGCCTGTGCTATAGCTCAGGGGGTAATAAACAAATAAAATAATTCCTTAAAAAAAAGGAAGAGAGAGAGGGAGGGAGGGAGGAAGGAAAAAGGAAAGAAAGAAAAAAAGAAAGAATCCTTCTTCGCCCACAGCCCCCGGCCTGGGGAGGCCCCATCTCTCTGCTCCACTCTCCTGTGTCCTCAGCCTGACAGCTGTCAATCAAGGAGGCGTGTCCCCGGCCAATCCCTGTGGGGCCTCCCAGCTTCCACTGGAGGCTGGGACAGAGGCACCAGGCAGGTTCAGCGGGTGGCCGGGCGGCGGGAGCCCCTGGGCCTGGAAATCCAGGCGAGGAGACCTGGCCCCGGGGACCTGGCAAACGCCTGACCCCTCCTGGAAGACTTTTCCAGGGTCAGCCTATTAGGAACGAATGCGGACTAATTCGGCCGCCCTCCCATTTCCCAAGTATGATTTGTGGCTTCACTGCAGCGGGACAAGAATCCCGAAACGTGCGCGGCCAGGCCACAGCCATAACTCACAGGGCCAGTAAACCCCGGCCGGCCGTGGGACTCACGCAGGCCGAGCGCCATGCACGCCGGGGCCGGCGTGGGGCCCAGGTGTTTCCGTTCTGGGGCGTTTTAGAGTTCACCACCTAAAGGTTCGGGGCTCCCCTAGTGTGGGGGTGAAGCCCAGCCCCGCTGGAGGGAGAAAGCAGGGGGCAGGAGGGAGGAGCCCCACCCAGGAAGCAGCCGTGGCATCAAGCAGCAGAGGCCCTGTGGCAGGAGGGCAGGGCCCCCGGCCCCGGGGCAGCGTAAGGAGGATGAATGGGCTGGGGGGTGAGGTTACCGATGGTACAAAGCCGAGGTCAAACAGCTTCCACCATAAAGGGGATTTATGGGCTCACGCAGAAGCCCAGCCATCTTCCAGCCTTCAGGCTTCAGGCTGGAGCGAGGCCATGGCGGAGATGGCGTCTTCCAGCCGCCCGCTCTGCCTGCCGCCTCCAACTGCACTCGGTGGCTTCGGGCAGGTCTGGGACGTTGCCTTCCAGGGACCAAACGGCTGCACTAGCTCCAGAATCCACAGCCCCCGGGGAAGAACCTCTGCCTCTCCCCCAAGCATCGTGAGCAACTGAAAGTCAGCCCCACGCAGCCCGTGAACTTGAAACCGAGGGACGGGTGGCTTCTCACGGGCCCCTTGCTTTTCTATAAGCACCAGGATCCAAGACACGGCTGGCAAAGGCCGGGGGTGCACAGAGGCAGCCAGGGGCCGCGTCCAGCCAGCACTGGACGTTGTACACAGAGCTCTGCTGGCACCCAGCCCCGCACTGCTGTGCGCTGGCTGTGGCTGCCTGCGGGCTGCCGTGGCAGAGTCAGAAGCCCACGTCTGTGCCTCCGTGGATGTTGCCTGCATCTCAGCACAGGGGAAGCTTTGTGCCAGGGGGCCCCCGGGATGACAAGGTAGTGCCCACGGTGCGTGTTGCTAATGTCTGGGCACCTTGAAGTCACAGCCAGCTCCTGCGCCTGCCTCTGCCCAGCTCAGCTGGGTCCGGGGGACCTGGCGGGAGGGGGGCCAGCGTGCCAAGAGAAGAGGGGTGGGGCGTGGGCCCGGCACAGCCAGCTCTGGAGAAGGGCGCCTGGTCCCAGCTGTGCTGCCCACTGGCCAGTGGCTGGGGGGTCGGCGGGGAGCTGGACACCACTCGTGGCCAGGTGGACGGGACGGCCCAGGCATCTCAAAGCCCTCTCCACACCTAGCGGTATCAACCCCTCTCCTGTATGCAATGGGGGGGGGAAGCCCTCCCCAATCCATCCCCATTTGGCTGAGGGCATGGGTCAGGATTTACCAGCAGGGGGCGCCAAGAGTCCAGGAAGGGACTGCACCGGGCTTGGCCTGTAGGGGGAAATCTGCAGGTGACAGGAGCAATGAGGCAGGCGCATTTCTCCCCTCTGGGGGAGCCCCCCTGAGTCCCCTCTCCTGGACCAGACCTGCTCAGGCCCCTGGCTAGTGCTAGACCCCACTACTGCACCCCAACATGGCTCCCCTGGTGCCTGTCCACACCTTCCATTGGGCTTTCCCTCAGCTCCTTGAATCAGCCAGTTGGCAGCACCCTCAGCTTCTCCGAGGGCCCCACCTGGTGCACAGCTCACGCCACGCTGAGCCCAGGGCGGCCAGAGAGGGAGGGCCGGGAGGGCACAGTGTGGAGAGGGAAGAGCCTCGCTCAGATGCACCTGCCTGGGGGGAGGCCTCTGCCCACAACGCAAGCATCCCACATGGGCGCCGGCTCTATGCCCAGGGCCCCACTTCCATGCAGCTCCTCCTAAAGGGGCGCGGGTGAGAGCGGCAACAGGGGGAAGAGGGCAGGAGCAGGAGGAGGGGGAGGGGGAGGAAGAGGAGATGGGGGAGGAGGAGGAGGAGATGGGGGAGGAGGGGAAGAGGGAGGAGGAGGAGATGGGGAAGAGGAGGAGGGGAAGGAGGAGATGGAGGGTGGGAGACAGGGGAGGAGATGGGGGAGGAGGGGGGAGGGGGAGATGGGAAAGGAGATGGGGAGGAGGGGGGGAGGCAGAGAGGAGGGGGAGTGAGGAAGAGCAGGAGCAGGAGGAGGAAGAGTAGGAGGGGGAGGAGGAGAGGAGGAAGAGGAGGGGGGAGTGAGGAAGAGATGGAGGAGGAGGAGGGGAGGAAGAGGAGGGGGAGGAGGAGAGGAGGGAGAGTAGGAGGGGGAGGAGGAGCAGCAGGAGGAGATGGAGGAGGAGGGGGAGACGGGAGGAGATGGGGAGGAGGGGAGGAGATGGAGGAGGAGAAGAAGGAGTAGGGGGAGGAGGGGAGTGGGGGGAGGGGGAGGGGGAGGGGAGGGGGAGCAGCAGGAGGAGGGGCAGGGCCCCTGGCAGAGGAAGCCAGCTGGCAGTCACTGGTAAGAGCAGGCTCAGCTCTGGCACAGGAGGCGGCGCCTCCCCTCCCCCACAGGTCACCTGCGTGCCCGACCCTGCTCCGACAGGCGCTTTCCTCGCTCTCGCTGGGCTGCGTCCAGGCGTCCCTGGCAGAGCAGGACCTCACCTGTGCCCAGTACCGGGAGTCGGGAGTCCAGCTCCAGTCCAGGCACGGGGCGGCTGCTCACTCGCATAGATCTGTTTCCTTACTCTGTGACAACCTGGGAGCTCCTTGGTCTCCGTGTGCGGACCAGCACGTGAGTCAGGTGCAGAGGCGAGGCACAGAACCCGGGTCCCCAGGAGTGCAGACAGAAAAGCTCTGCCCCCAGCTCGTGCACCCACAGCAGCCCCCTCCTGCATGTCCAATGCACTCAGCCACAGGTAAGGGCCCGGCCTCTCCTGCACTCCTGTGTGCACACACACACAGACACGCACAGGTTCACGCAGGTCGGAGGCCACAGGCAGCCCTGTCTCTCTCAAGCACCCGCTGTGTGCTGTCTCTCCCACAAGCACCCACTGTGTGCTGTCTCCCACATCACCCACTGAGTGCTGTCTCTCCAAAGTACCCACTGTGTGTTGTCTCCCACAAACACCCACTGTGCGCTATCTCACAAGCACCCACAATGTGTTGTCTCTCCCAAGCATCTACTCTGTGCTGTCTCCCACAAGCACCCACTGTGTGCTGTCTCCCACAAGCACCCACTGTGTGCTCAGACACCATATCCTGTGAGCACGGGAGAGCGTGTAGGGTCTGCTTGCCTCCCATGAGGAGGTTAAGAGAGAATCAGATTTTCCTGAAAGCCCAGGACAATCGTGTGCTGACAGTACCACAGCGGCTGCTGGACCTCTCCAGCGACGACCGGAAACGATTCGCGTTCCTGCCCCGTGCGCACTGTGTCCCCTTTGTTCGTTCATCCATTCGCTCGCTCACCCGCTCGGCAGAGCCAGCAGTGGTGCATGTGTGCGTGGGCCTGGCTTCTGGGTGACCCAGGGATGATGCACGTGCACACAAACGAGCGCCCACGCATGGCCACACCTGCGCTGCCCACACGTGCACAGGGCTTGCATGCAGGCCCCCGTGTGCATGTGCACACACACACACGCGTGGCTCCAAGCCACAAGCTGCAGACAGGAATCCGGCCCTGGCGCCCTGGCCAGCAGCGGCAGCCAGCACTTCTGCCGGACAGCCTCCTCCTGCCCGGTGTCCTGGCCTCTGCAGGTTCCAGGCGCAGCAGGAAACCACAGAGCGCTCACACAGCTCGGCCTGCAGCCCTGGGGGGAGGGACGTTCGAGAGAGCAGCGGCCCCTGGAAACGAGGACTGGCTGGGGGCTGGGGGAGTTGACCCAGCGTAGACAGGCCAGCCCCGTGCTCGGGCGTCCAGTGGGCATCGCTTTATCCCACCCAACCACTTCAAGTGACAGGATCGTGCAAGCCCGGAGCGAGACATGGTCCAGGTCATGGGTACTGGGCATAGCTTTCAGAGCTGCTGGGGCCGGCGTCCCACGCTGAGAGCCGGAGCATCTGGGTGGGGGGAAGCTTCCCAGGTGATCCTGACCCGCATCCAAGGTTGGGTCCCATGGCGGGCAGCTCACTACCTGCCCTGGGATCACCCTTGCTTTGGGACAAGTCCACGGATAACAGCCTTTCTCTGCCCCCAGCCTGGTCCCAAAGCACAGGGCATGCCCACCTGGGGAGTGTTTGTTGTTCCTCCTGCCCTCTTCTTGTGGCTGGCCACCCACCCCCATCAAGGCCTGCCTCCTCCAGGAAGCCCGCCTGATTTCTCCAGCCCCTAAACCCCTCCCCCAGTTCTGAGCTGCCAGGGCCCCTGTGGTGGGATGCTCACTTCCCGACTCTGTCACCCAGGCCTGCTCCCAGCAGGTTTGTCCAGCCTCATGGTCACAGGCAGGACTGGCATGGAGGAGCAATCCCAGCCGCTGCAGGGCCCTGGGCAGCTCCTCTGCCACACAGAGGCAGTGCACCTGCATGAAATAGCCCCAGGCCTGGCGCCCAGAGGGGCTGGCTCCCCCGAGGGCTCCCCCACCCCAGGGCAGGTGCCTGGGGGACAGCGACAACCTGTTCCCCGGGCACAGCAGGCCCAGTGCCTTGAGCTCGTGCACCCTGGGAGGTGGCGGGACGGCTCAAGGACTTGAGTCCCTGCCTCTCACATGGGGAGCTGGCCTGCGTTCCAGCTCGTGGCCTCGACCTGGCCTGGCCAGGATGTCGCAGGTCCTGGAGGAGCAGCAGATCTCAATCTCTCTGTTTCGGGTTTGGGATTTTGGATTAGGGATGCTCCGCTGTAGCCGTAGAGGTCGTGTGCATCTTGCAGCCCGCACTTCGTGCGAGCCAGGCGCCGGGCAATGCCTGCACGCTGTGTCCGGTCCCTGGCTCTGCGCTCTCCCATGGCCGTCTGGTGTCCTATCAGAGCGGTGCCCCATTGCTGGTGTAGCCACTCCGCTGCCCACGTGAGCTGTGGGTAGAGCTGCCCTGAGATTCTTGGCTTCTGGTGCGCTTCCTAGGATTCACGCGTTAGCAAGCGGAACAGAAAGCTCTGCGTATGGCGCACCGTCATTAACAGCGGTGTTAACTGACGCTCGTGAGAACGGGCTCCGCAGGGGCGCCACGTCGGAGGACAGCCGGGCAGCCCCCATCCGCCTCCGCAGAAGCCCCCGCAGCCTCACGCGGCCACCCCACGCCCTGGTTCGCTTTCTCGGACCTGCGGATGCGAGAGCCGAGGCCCAGAGGAAGGGGTTGGGGTCCCCTGGCTCTTCCCCTCGTTATAGTCTCAGGGTGAGAGGCGGCAGCAGCCAGGCACCAACCCCAGAGGAGACAGGGCGCAGCGGATGCAAGGGAGAAACTTCGGGGCAGGCGTGGGGCCTGCCGCGCCCGCACCTGCCACCAGGCGGCGCCAGAGCAGCGTCTCCGCCCGGCCGGCGCGGGCCGCTCCGGAGCTGCGGGGAAGCCGCCAGGACCGCGCGGCCTTTGCCCAGGACTGCCGGCTGCGGACCGAGGGCTCCCCACGGCCCCGGCGTCCCACATCACTGGCCGAGACGAGGAGGGGCGTGGGGGGCGAGGCACCGGGGACACGCGCGCCCCTTGTAAAGACGTCCGTTCCCGGCCGCAGGTGCATCGCCTGGACCTTTGCCGTGGGTCCAGAGAGGGCGGTGGGCCAGCCCGCGGCCACACAGCCTTCGGGGGTCCCCCGGGGGCCAGAGGGAGCCGCGGCCGTCCCCGCCCCTCTCCTGCCTGCCGTGAGCCGCTCTCAGGAGAGCTGGGCCCCCCCGTGCCTAGGTGGAGGACTCAAAGGGACCGAGGCTCCTACAGCGCCCCCACCAAGCCCCCCCCCAGGGCTCTCCGCACTGGGGGGCCGCGCTGTGTCCTCCCGCGGCCTTCTCTGCTGACACGCGGTGCAGGTGGCCGAGGAGGCCGTGCTGGGCGGGCCGGGCCCCTTCTCCCGCGGGCATCGTGGGCCAGGGTGACACACACCTGCCGCGTGGGGCACTGGCCGTGCTGGCCATCGGCGGGCCACTGCCGCTAAGGCTGTGGCGCCCAGCCCAGCTCTGCCAGGCACCGGCCCGTGCTGGGGGGACGAGATGAGGCGGCAGGCAGTGAGCAGGCAAAGCGGCCCACCCGGACCCACACCCCCACGGCAGCGCCGGGATGGCCCCTGCCCCACTGCCCACCGCCCCGAAGCTCGCAAGCACCTGGCTGCTCAAACCAGAGACAAACACAGTGATTGCCTTTCCCAGAAGCTTCTGGGTGAGGTCGGCAAGGGCGGTCAGACACGCAGGTGCGCAGCACGCACGCCGGGATAGGCAGCGTACATGTGTGTACACACACGTGACAGGCACACACACAACACGTGTGTGTACACACACGCCACAGGAACACACACAACACGTGTGTGCACACATACGCGTCACAGGAACACACACAACACGTGTGTACACACACGCCACAGGCACACACACAACACATGTGCGTACACACACAGAGATAGGCAGCGTACATGTGTTACACACACATGCCACAGGCACACACAACATATGTGTGTACACACACAGAGATAGGCAGCGTACATGTGTGTACACACACACATCACAGGAACACACACAACACATGTGTGTACACACACGCCACAGGCACACACACAACACGTGTGTGTACACACATGCCACGGGCACACACACAACACATGTGTGCACACACAGAGAGATAGGCAGCGTACACGTGTGTGCACACGTGTACAGGAACACACACAACACATGTGTGTACACACACGCATCACAGGAACACACAACACATGTGTGTACACACACGCCACAGGCACACACACAACACATGTGCGTACACACACAGATAGGCAGCGTACACGTGTGTGCACACACACACCACAGGCGCACACACAACACATGTGCGTACACACACAGAGATAGGCAGCACACACGTGTGTGCACACACACCACAGGCATACAGACATGGAACACGTGTGCATATGCAGCATTTTGTAATGCACACGTACACATGCAACATGCATGCGCGTGCACACAGATACACAGCTTGCACATACATAGCATGCATGGCTAGGCAACACACATGCACAGATATGCAACATGTGTGCGCGTGCACAGAGATGGGCAGCGTGCGTGTACATCATGCATACGCATGCAACATGACTTGAACGGCTGCAGGTCCCACCCTCCCCCATCACTGTGGCCCCTGGACGGCCTCGCTTTCCGTGGCTCCCTCCCCGCTGGGTCCATCTCTGCACGGAGCTGCTACCCCTGGGGGATGGGCTTGCCTCACCTGGCGCCTGGCATCCGGCATCTGCCCGGGCTCGGCACGAGACCGTGCCTCATCGGCGGCTCTGCTGCTCCTGGGGGCAGGTGCGTGCGGGCCACAGGCAGGGCTCCGCTCTCGGCCTAGCCATTCGGTCTTAGACCTCTGCAGGCTCCCCCGTGCCACGAGCTGCTGGTGTTCGCCGTCGCTCCTCAGGCCTGAGCCGCGGGCTCCGACGAGGGGCTGCGTCCCGGGCAGCTCGGCGGCCGCCTTCTGCTCCCAGAAAGCTCCATGCGATGGCCTCCGATTCACCACGCTTGCTCCTGCTCCGTGTGTGTGTGCACGAAAAGCCACTTCGCAGGCACACACGTGTCCTGGGACAGCCTCTGCACGCCAATCATTTTTTTAAACACTCATCTACGGTGCGAGGTAATTCCACGCTTCTTCCCCTGTGACGGCTGCATGCAAGCGCTCGCTGTGCTGTTCATCACTTGTGATCCTGGCTCACAACTCCATGGGGGGGGGGGGGGTTGCCGTGGCGCAGTGGGTTAATCCTCTGCCTGCATCCCATATGGGTGCTGGTTCTAGTCTCGGCTGCTCCATTTCCAATCCAGCTCTCTGCTGTGGCCTGGGAAAGCAGCAGAAGATGGCCTGAGTCCTTGGGCCCCTATACCCGCGTGGGAGACCCGGAAGAAGCTCCTGGCTCCTGGCTTCAGATCCGTGCAGCTCCAGCCATTGCAGCCATTTGGGGAGTGAACCAACGGAAGGAAGACCTTTCTCTCTGTCTCTCTCTCTCTCACTGTTTGTAACTCTACCTCTCAAATAAATAAATAAAATCTTAAAAAAAAATCCACCTGGGCCCCAGACACATGACGGCATTTCACACCCTCAGCTGGGCTGGAATCAGCGTTGGCCAGGCCGTGTTGGAAGCGCTGGGAGCAGCCAGGAAAAAACCCACATCGCACACTGGTAATCAGAATAAACTCCAGGTGGATCAAATAGTCATGTGCAAAACAAACAAACGAAACACACACACAAAAAACCTCTAAAAGGAAGCACAGTATGAGGATATGGTGTAAAGATAAAAGATAAACTTCTCGGTGCAAAAAAATGTTGACAAACTTGCATACTTGCATGCATTGTTCCTGAAGATCTTCCAGGTGCATGGATGTCAGACCATCTTTGCACCACAATCAATTTATCTTATAATTCCATTTCCATGAGCCTTGTGAAATCCACTCTTGTATGTAAGCACCCGGGGAGGCCTTTCTGTAGGGATGAACCAAGATTCAAACAGCATGAGACAGAGTGTTTAAGTCTTAGCCACAAGGTGGGGAACGAAATAAAGTAAAAAATCAGACGCAGAAGGGAAGACTATTTGCAACATGCACCACAGATGATGTCCTTGGCGGGTACAGACCTCCTGCAGGTAAGGCCAAAGGCTCGGTGGACACAATGGGCCCAGGTCAGGTGCGGCCCCGGGCCGCATGCTCTCCGTGGCCCAGGGCAGGCATTGGGCAGGAGGCTTGAGAGGGCCAAAGCCCATGTTGGAGGGCCTGAGCTCATGTCCTGGTTCCGCCCCCAAGTCCAGCGTCCTGCTCTTCCGCACCCTGGGAGGCCACAGGTGACAGCACCCACGTGGGAGACTGGGAATGAACTCCCAGCTCATGGCTTTGGCCTGGCCCAGACTTGGCTGTGGTGGGCCTTTGCAGAGTGAACCAGTGAATGAGAAAGCTCGCTCTCGCTTTCTCTCTCCCTTTCAAATAAATACTTTAATTTAAAAATTCTTTTATAAAAAATCCAGCTCTGCAGGTTACTGCCTGTGTGTCCCTGGGGAAGTTAGCCACTCTGGAAGTTGGGGCCCCTCGGCTGTCAGAGGGTCCTGGCCTCACTGGGGCTGCTGTGACGAGGGGATCCATAACATTCTCCAGAGTTGCCTGCCCACGTTTCCAGGACTGGCAGCTCCTGGGGCACAGCCTGGGCCCCCCCCCAAGAACCCCCCCACCTCCTGCACGCCTCTGAGGCCGCCGAGTCCTGCTGAGCTGAGCCCAGCCCGGGCCCGGATGGCCAGTTGGGTCACGATGCAGCATCCAGGCCCTGTTCTTTGGCCTCAGGCCCAGTGGTACCGGAGTCACGGGTGGGGCTACTGAGGGCCCCACGGTGCGTGTAAGTGAAGGATGGAGCAACAGCTCCTGCCCGCGGACGGCAAACACAGGCCTCCTCCAGACGCCACAGCTCCGTGGCCCTGGCTGAAGTCACAGTTCGCAGCCTGTTCATTAGCAGGTGGAGCTGGAAGTGTCTAAATAGCTGTGCAGGGAGGTGGTGGGCGGGCTGGGAGCCATGTAAAAGGGAGGGGGAGGGGAGGCAGAGCCAGCAGGGGGCTCTGCGGCTTTCTAGCTCAATGGGGGCCCACGTGGGAGTAACGTGTTCTGCCCGTGTGGGCCACTGCAGGGGACTCGCTGCCCCGTGGCAGCGTGGGGCCGACAGCAGGTGCAGAAGGGCAGAGCTGGAGACGGCGAGAGCCTCCCTCGCAGCCCACAAGGGGCTTTCTCTGCCTGCCTTCAATGAGCCACGCTGGCTGCTCTGATGAGCCCGGACTTAGGGACCCTGACCCTGAGTCAGTGCCGTGGATGCTTCTGGGGACCTTGAGCCCCACATTTGCCACTCAGTCACCGTCGTCCCTGCCTGGGCCTGTTTCCCCCTCAGCAGAGGGGGCCTGGGCTCTGTAACCTGCTCAGCCCCTACAGCTGCCGAGGTCAGACGAGAGCCCCAGTCCCTCACTGCTCCCCAGTGCTGACTCCGGCCCGGGAGGCACTGGGTCCCAGGCAGAGGCCGTGAGGTTTCCCCAGGGCTTGTGCCAGCTGTGGTCTCCTGGTGCTGCAGGCATGGCCACAGGCTGTATGGACCAAGCCAGCCCACTGCCCAGTGCCCACCCCAGGCTAACTGCCCTCAACCTCTGTGCATCTGAGCTCTCCCAGCTTAGAGACCCAGGGCAGGGCATGAACCTGCTCCCAACGTGTACGGGACAGGTGACCCACCCACGCAGAGGACAATGCACCAAGGGTAGCAGAAGCAACCTGTCGCCCGGCCTGAAACTCTACGAGACCACGTTCCTGACAGGCAGCAGCAGGCCTCTTCCTGCCCCTCCAGGCCCAGTCAGCAGCCACAGCCTCCAGGAAGCCTTCCCTGACCTCACCACCCCCACTCACTCTCACACACGGATGCATCCTCTACAGCACGCCAGGCCCCGCTTGAGCGAGGTGGTCCCAGCCTCAGCGGGGTGGTCCCAGCCTGAGCGAGGTGGTCCCAGCCTGAGCGGGGCGGTCCCAGCCTGAGCAGGGCGGTTCTATCCTGAGCGAGGTGGTCCCAGCCTGAGCGGGCTCCCTCTCCTGCACATTTTGCTTCCCAGCCGCCTGCGCACGGCCCTGCATCTTCTCCGCCCTTTCTCGGCCTTATCCACCTCCATGGTCATGCCCAGAAGATGTGCGGCTCAGAGTGTAAGGGCCAGATGGCCTCGGTCCAGATCCCAGCTCTGCAGCTCCCGGTCCTGGGGCCCCAGAGCCCTCGCTGCCTCTCTCTGTGCCCCAGTGTCACACGTTCGGTCCAGATCGCAGCAGTGCTGCCAGATGTGGACAATGAGTGACCTTAGCCGAGCAGCCAGCCTGCGAGGGGTCACTGTCACACGAATCAGGCGGCCACAGAAGCGGACACACATCTTCCCCCAGACCCCGGAAGCCGGCAGACACCAAGCAGGGCCAGAGCGGAGCTGGCAGGAGCCCTGCCCACGGCCTGGCTCCTGGGAAGGAATCCACTCAGGGTCACGAGGTCATCCCCTCCTCAAGAGAACCTAGGAGCATTTAATGAGAAACCTCTTAAATCATTATTATCATTATTATTATTTCTGCTATTTCAGAGGCAGAGAGCGCTAGCTCTCATCTGTGTTACTCTCCAAAAGCACACAAGGCCCCGGGCCAGCAGACAAAGCCAAGCAAGTGGGAACGAAGTCCACGTCTCCGTGCGGGTGGCAGGGACCCGAGCACTTGGCCCATCACCTGCTACCACATGGGCCACATCAGCAGGAGGCTGGGGTAGAGCTGGAGCTGGGCGCTGCACCCAGGTTCCCCATAGGAGGCGCCTACACCCACCCCCGTCAACTCCTACATGTTGGCAGCTAACTTAGAAAAAAGTCACCACATCGAGGGTGAAGTAAAACACAGCAGGGGCTGGGCCGGAAGTCTGTCTGCGCGCAGGCTCCGGCTGACCGTCTGTGTCCCAGCACCAAGATCCTAAGCTCCATGAGGGAAGAGGCCCTGTGGCCCCAGAGCCCAGCCCAGCGCTGGCCCAACAGTGGATGAAGGGGGGAAGGAACAGCAGGTGTCGGACAAGGGGAGGGCGGAAGCCATTGTTCACTGGGCGTCCGCTCGGTCACAAGCATCGGACCGGGCATGGAGTGAGTCTCATCAACACAAGCGCCCGCGCAGCGTCCTCGCATGGTGTCTTCAGCCCCGTGGACTTCACAGGCGTGGACACGGGGCTCTGTGGGCTGCACTGCTCGTCACGTTTCACACAGCGGGCAAGTGGCAGAGCTGGGATGGTGTCCAGGGCCTGGGGGCTTCAGCGATGAAAGCCCCACTCCAACCTGCCTTGGGATGAATGCATGGATGGATGGGAGAAGTGAGGGAGAGAGGAAAAGAGAGGGAGAGAGGGAAGGATGGAGAGAGGGAGAGAGGGATGGGTGGGTGGGTGGGTGGGTGGATGGATGGGTGGGTGGGTGGGTGGACGGGCGGGTGGGTGGACGGGTGGGTGGATGGGTGGATGGGTGGGTGGGTGGATGGGTGGATGGGTGAGTGGATGGGTGGATGGATGGATGGGTGGATGGGTGGGTGGGTGGATGGGTGGGTGGATGGGTGGGTGGATGGATGGATGGATGGGTGGGTGGGAGGATGGATGGGTGGGTGGGTGGGTGGATGGGTGGATGAGTGGGTGGATGGATCGATGGGTGGGTGGATGGATCGATGGGTCGGTGGATGGATGGATGGGTGGGGGTGGGTGGGTGGATGGATGAATAGGTGGGTGAATGGGTGGGTGGGTGGATGGGCGAGTGGATGTGTGTGAGAATCTCTTCTATAACAGAGTTTCCCAGGTAAACATTCCTCCCTTCTCACTTCCCAATCTGCTGGGGCCCAGCTGTTTTTACCCAGCAGCTCTCTGAGTGGTCCAAACAGGGTTCGCAGCCAAAGCTGTGGCAGCCGTGGGGAGGGGAGCATCTGTCTTTCCCCTTCACACTTTGGCCAGGTGCAAACAGTGTGATTAGACTAATCAGGGAGCCCCGCCCCCAAGTCCTGGTGCTGAATCCACATTCTCTGACCCCCCGGGGAGGATCAGGAAGAGTGGCCTCCCTCCCGGGGACAATGGGACCCTCCTGGGGGAGGGAGAGAGATGCCTGACTCCCCAGCCCCCTGGCCGCTCTTGCAGGTGCGCAGCACAGTTCTCCTGGGGGAGCTCGGTTTCCTGAGCAGCCCCAAAGGCTGCTGAGAGCACTGTGAGTGCAGTGCCTTGAACAAGCACGCAGTAGGCGCCTGCTCCACTTCCGCTTCTTTCTGCCCCCACTCCTATCCCGGTCCCAAAGGGTTAACCCAGGTAGGGGCTGGCGAAGCCGGCCACTGTGCCCTACCACAAGCTGGGCATTCACACACTTTTGCACGAGGCTGGTAAGTGGCCCGTGGGGTCCCAGGTCCTTCTGGCCTCAAAGCAGGCGAGGGGGAGAGGCCAGGCTGAGCGCAGACTTTCAGACGGGCCGCGCAGCGTGGCGAAGGCTCCTTACGCCTCCCCCAGTGCCCCGCTCGCCGCCCCAGATGCTCGGGATTAGCTTTTATTCCAGGCTCAGGTGCCCGCGCCGGGAGCCTGCTCGGGCTCTGCGTGAAAGGGGCATTCTGTGCGCGCCAGGTCCGCCCCTGCCACAGCCTTCCGGGGCTCTTTATGTGCCCAGTAAAAGCCCCAGGTCTTCTCCAGTTAATATGGGAATTATGGCTCCCAAGCCTTCCCAGGGCCTCCGAAAGGAAAATATGAAACCAGGGCAGTAAAAACCAGACCCGAGAGCAGGGGGCTCGAGCGCCGAAAGCCGCGTGGCGGCGAGGAAAGGGGCAGGGGCCAGAGACCCGGGGTGGGGGTTCCAATGCTGGCTGCTGCCTATGGCAGGACCCTGGGGGAAGCGTCTCTCGGGTCCCAGTGCTCTCATCTGTGTAATAGGACCACACGGATGGCGGGGCGCCCGCTCCTCACACAGTCACTGGTCCTCTGCAAGTCGGCGCTGTTAGCATCCTTGGAAGGAATGAGGCTCGAAGAAGGAAGAAGACTTAAGAGAGAAGATGCAGGGGTCCCAGCAGTCTCTGGGCTCCTCGCCATCAGGCCAGAGGGGTCCCTGTTGCAATGGGAGGTTTGGGGCCGTGTGCCCAAGTGCAGCCTTCAACGCTGCAAGGGACCGGGACTTGCCCAGGGCCATGCCTGTCTGCTTATGGTCAGCTGGGAGGTGGAGCCCACGTGCAGTCCAGGTCACATCTACGTCCACAGGCTCCCAGGGGCCAGCGTTGTGGCGTAGCGGGTAGCGTCACCACCTGCAACAGCAGAATTCCACTGCTTCGTGTCCTGGCTGCCGCACTTCCGATCCAACCCCTGCCACCAGCCTGGGAAAAGCCTCGGAAGATGGCCCAGGTGTTTGGGCCCCTGCCACCCATGTGGGAGACCTGGATGAAGCTCCTGGCTCTGGCCTGGTTCAGCCCTGGCCATTTTGGCCATCCGGAATGTAAACCGGCGTATGTGAGAGCACGCTCTCTCCCTCCCCTGCCTCTCTGTAACTCTGACTTCCAAATAAATAAATAAACCTAAAAACAAAACAAAACAAAACAAAAAAAAAAAAAAACTTCCCACTTCCCACTTTGCAGAACTGCCCAAGGTCCAGCTACCTCTGTTTGTCTGGAGCCCTGGTTGGGGCGGGACGTGCCAGCCAGGGAGGAGGCCCCCACACCACAGCCTCGCCCTGTGGGACAGTCATTGTCTTTGCAATTCCATCCCAGCTTCGCTAACTACATCCTGGAGAAGAAAGGCCGGCAGGGATAATGTCTTTAACACCCCTCTAACACCTGTGCGTCCTGGGCCTCAGCTCACGTCCTCCAGCCGACAGAGGACTCCAGGACACCGCGCCAGCAGCATTTCCCATCGCTTTCTTGTTAGCACTGCTTTCCGCTTCCAGCAAGAGGCGTGCGTTTCTGTCTGTCGACACGCGGCTCCTGGTTCAGGAAATGTAGTCAAGGCAAAAGCGCAGCGCGTCAGGAAAGAGGATGAGCAGCCGCAACGTGTGCGTTATGTCAGAGTCTGGTTTCAGATGGGTTAGGAGCTCCGGACGCAAGGCTGTGTGTCCCTCTCTGTCTGTAGCCACACTGTGTGCTGTGTAGGGCTGAGCCCAAGTGTCACAGCTCACTGATTCCCAGAACATTCGCAATCAAATCCCCATGTCGCAGGACCGTGAGGCTGCACAGACAGGAGACACCCAGCAGCTCCCTTCTCCCCTCCCCAGCTGGGGGCAGCGGGGCCGGTTTTGGAAGCTGAGCTCTCTGTGCAGAACATTCCAGAACATCCTCTGGCCCCTCTGCTGTGCGTTGGTGCTGACGCCCTCCTGTATGGAAAGAGAAAAAAACCCCGGATGTGATGTGTGTCTGTAGGATGCACAATAATGGCATTGGAGAAGCAAGGCCCAGGCTGGCCGTGGACAGAGGCCGGGTGGGGCGGGGGCTGTCAGAGTGACCCCCACGCCCGAATGCTCTGCTCTGTGTGTGGGTGGTGGTACCTGGGGCGGGGTGTGGACGGGGCCTGGCACAGTGCACCACTCAGCCACTGACACCTGTCTGTCCTTCCCTCCCTGTCTCCCTGTCTCATCCCACCTGTTCCCCAGAACACACACACACAGCGTCAGACATGGCGCGGGGGGGGGGGGGGGGCAGCGGGGCGGGGAGTCCCACTCCAACCTCCTCACTGGCTCCCGCCCACCTGCAGTGAAACCCTGGTCTGCTGGCTGCCATCCCTGGGCCCCGGGCTGTTTGTACACAGAGATGTTGTCCCAGACAAGGGGTTAGAAAACTGCAGCCCCAGGACCAAAAGGAGACGCTGGTGACTTCTGACTGGGCCAGAGCCACGCCCCTTGGAGCACAGACCGTCCCGGGTGGAGCACTCACGGCAGAGACCTGCACCCTCCCGCCCGGCCCTGTCCCCTCCTAGATCCGGGCAGGGACTCTGGGCCCTTCACAGCAGCTTGTTCAGAGCCTAGAATGGTGCCCGGCCCGGCAGACTTTCGGCGGCTGCGGCGGTCGTGGGCACGGGGTACTCGCTGTCCTCTTCAAGGATCCGCTGTCCAGCTGCAGGAGAACGCTGGGCCGACGCTGCTACCTGCAGGGGGCGTCGCCGTCCTCCCCACCGTTCGCCCGCATTAGGGCCTGGCCACCTGTGCCCAACATGGGACTCCCCTGGCATCAGTCTCTGCCCCAGAGCTCCCACTGGGCCGGCCAAGACCCGCTCGGAGGCCCGTCCTGGCCGGAGCCCCTCCCTGCCCCCTCGCCCCTGTCTTTCACGGCCGCCCCTACAATAAGCCTCCGGAGCTCCTGTCTCCAGCACAACTCTGCAGGACCTGGGCCACGGGGGCCGACGCTTCAGCGTGCATTTATTGACAGCCTAGGGTTTGAGGGGCACCGGGCTGGCTGCAAGTGGGGTGCAGGGCATCCATCGAAGAACAGAACCGGTCGCCAGCCCTGCAGAGGGGGCAGCTGCCCCCCATTGCACACCCTGGGGCTGATGCTGCTGGCTCCCAAGGCCCTGAGACGTGAGGAGCTCGCCAGCTGAACGTGGGAGCATTTGGTGGCATTGCTGCTCTCGGTGGAGGAAGCAACGCGACAGGAAGAGAGGGGAAGGTGTGGGCCAAGGGGCTGGCCCTTGCTGGGTTTGGATGCAGCAAGAAGCAGGTGCCGGGCTAGTGCCACTGCAGATGGCGATGGTAACTTTGCTGACACAGCTGATGGGAGGGCGGGGCTTGGCCCTGAGACCCCTTGCATGGCATTCAAGTCAACCAACCACACAGCTGCAAGCTCCCTTCCCACCCCAAGAGGCAGGTCAGCACCGCATCCCCCTCCCCCATCCCAAAGTCACTGCTCCCCCCCCCAGGGAGAAGGCTGTGTCGGGGGCTGGCAAGGGGCCAGCTGTTTCCCTCCGGGTTCTTCACCCTGCAGAGGGGCTCCAGCCTTCTCCCCGCCACGGCCTCTCCAGGGGCGCAGGTTAGACTCCTGTCTCGGCTCCCGTGTCTGGGCTGTTGGTGGCAGAGCTGGAAGAAGAGGAAGAGATGTGACTGAGCACAAACAGGCAGCAAGCCCACGGGGCCAGTTACAGAGCGTGGGCAAGGCAGGGATGTGGTGGGGGGCAGACACGCCACGGCCACCCCTGTAGCTGACGGGGACACAGAGGGAGCACTGTCAGCAGAGCCCAGGCGGAGTGGAGGCCGCTGGAGGCCTCCCACAGGAGCTGCAGCCCTAGAGCAACTCAGCACTGGGGCAGGCAGGCGTGGGGAGAAACGTCCCGACCTCTGTGCGGCCCCCACTGGCCCTAGCTCTGGCCCGGCCACCAGGCCAGGGAGCCTGGAGCCACAGAGCGAGGAGCCCACAGTGGTGGCTTCCTGGCCAGCATGGAGCCCAGGGGAGCCATCTGGAGCCAGGGCGTCGGGACAGGCAGAGAACAAGGGTGCAAAACCCGACCCTGCTACACGTACAGGGCTGTGGCTGAACGCGACCCCAGGCCCCCAGGCTGGAAACCTCACCCACAGGCACCCGTGTGCCCAGCTGTGAGCTTGGACAGGTGCGTAGGTCGTGAGGGCCCTGGAGCAGGTGAGCTGTGCGGGAGTGGCTCCCTTCCCTTCTCTCTCCTGGGGGTACACCTGGCTCTTCCACCTTCCGCGTGGGGTGACACAGTAAGAAGCTCTGCCCCAGATGCTGGCCCTCGACCTTGAACTTCGCGGCCCAAGAACTACAGGCAGCAAACCTGTGTTCGTTATCAAATGCCCAGGTCAGGGACCTGCTGTTCTGTTACCACGGCACCAGACAGACCCAGACCCGCAGTCCGTCATTCGGGAGGCTTGGCAGAACAAGACTTCATTTTTAACTTGAAAGTCACAGGTTGGGGCCGGGAGGAGGGTTGCACCTACTGGTGCACTCCCCAAGTGCCCACAATAGCCGATGGTGGGCCAGGCTGAAGTCAGGAGCCAGGAACTCCATTCAGGTCTCCCATGTGGTGGCAGGGACCCAAGTACTTGAGCCATCAATGCTGCCTTCCAGGTGCGCACCAGCAGGAAGCCGGATCAGACGTGGAGCTGGGACTCGAACCCAGGCCCCCTGATCATCTTCCTCTTAAACAGATGAAGACGCCGGGGCTCTGAGAAGTCAGGGAACTCGGCCCAAGGGTGGCCCTGCAGAGCGGCCGCACCGATGCTGGAGTCTGCCCCGCCCCTCACCCCACAGCAGACCACACAAGGGGTCACCAGGCTTCCCGGGGCTCTGGCTGGGACACTGCCAGGCCGGGAAACTGGATTTTCTTGGCTGAAATATTCCAAAGTTTCGTAAATTCGCCCGGCGTTCCTCCCCAGCACCACTGCGGTTGGCAGTTCCGCAGCCGAGGGCGAGCCTTGCTGGCCGAGCCCAGAGCCCATCAGCTCTGGGGCTTTCGCTTTGTCCCCCGTGCACCCCCAGTGCCTTTCTCCAGACACTCAGTGCATTGCTCCACACTTGGCTGTGCAGCGAGAGACGACGCTGCCCTCAGGGCTGCGCAGGGGACACATCGGCAGGCGAGGGGGTGCGGGAAGGGGCTCCCCATCCAGGACTGAGCAGCCTGAAAATCCACAGGCATCGAGGGGCCGCTGAGGAGGGCACAGGGGGATGTTGCCCTGCAGCAGGGACTTCATGTCGCCCCTCAGTGGGTGAGCGGCCGCCTGTGCCTGGCATGTATTCTGCCCCCCAGGACTGTGCCCCGCTCAGCACCGCACAACTCAGCATAGCGGCTGCCGGGGCTCTGAGGCCCAGCCCTGCCCATCTCATTTCCCAAATCAGCCAAACAACAATCAAAGACAAGGAGCAAAATGGCACTCCTACCTCGCGGCTACCCTGGAAACCATGGAAACCAGCCCATGAGGGGCAGACATGCGAACTCTGTTTAAAAACTTGCAACCGAGGTGGGTGCTGACGCCACCGGGTGGGACGCCCGCATTCCGTACTGGAGCGCTGATGTGAGTCCTTGTTCCTCTGTTTCCCATCCTCCTCCCTGCTAATGCTCCTGCGAAGGCAGCAGAAGGTGGCCCAAGTGCCTGGGTGCTGGCCACCCACGTGAGAGACCTGGACGGAGTTCTAGGCTCCTGGCTTTTGCCTGGTCCTGCTATAGCTATTGCATGTTGGGGAGTGAAGTAACAGCTGAAAGATCTTTCTCTCTCTCTAAATTATCTCTCTCCCTGCTACTCTGCCTCTCAAATAAAAATAAATTAAATCTTTTCTTAAAAAGGTATGCAGAAGGGGCCAGCACTGTGGCACAGAAGGTTAAGCCTCCACCTGCAGCACCAGCATCCCATAGGGGCGCCGGTTCAAGTCCCGCCTGCTCCACCTCTGAACCAGCTCCCTGCCAACGGCCTGGGAAAGCAGCAGAAGATGGCCCAAGTGCTGGGGCCCTGCACCTACGTGGGAAACTCGGATGAAGCTTCTGATTCTTGGCTTCAGCCTGGCCCAGCCCTGGCTGATGTGGCCATCCGGGAAGTGAACCAGCAGATGGAGAATCTTTCTCTCTTTCCCTCCCTCTAGTTCTGCCTTTCAAATAAGTAATTAAAAAAAAAAAAAGCATGCAATAAGTGACACCTGTGGTTATTTTAATTGGGCGCTTCACCCTGGGCAGCCTGCCTCAGTCGCCTCCCATGTAACTTGGGATAAAGTAGTGCCGACTTCACGGGGCTGTTGTACAGCCTATGCTTAATGCCGGCCTGATGCTCAGGATGAGTCCCTAGCTCTCTTATCACCAACACCACCAGCAGTGACAACACTAATCTCTCTCTCTGCCCAACACTCACTCATCCAGGGTGGGTCACCTCCTCCAAGAAGTCCTCCATGACCTTGCTGTGGGATCTTAAAGCAGCCACACAACTTTAACCCTCCCTCTACTACTGTATGGTAGTGACTCCTCCCCAGGTTCTCTCTCAACCCCTGCTTCTCCCTGGGGCCACAGCCTGGTTCCTCTCCTCTCTTCCCTCCCAGGACTTAAGGCAGGGCACAGCCCACAGCAGCCTTCCCGAACGGAACTGAACAAAAGTGACTCAGCTCTGAATCTGGATCAGTCGGCAAAGGGAAGCCGAGGAGAAACACAGGAGAGTCGCAACCCCTGTTCTCTGGGTGGGAGACTCTGGGTGCCAGACTTCATTGAGAGAGCTAGGGAGACAGAATCCCCACTTTGCAGATTGTAACACTGAGGCTGGGGAGGTTATCAGTGGCTCCATCCAGCATGAAAGTCAGGCCAGGGCTGGCTCCCCTGCTGCCTGCACGGTTGGACCCCCCAGCAGGTCGATTCTGTTGTTGCCCAGGGCTCTCGGCTCAGCCACACTTTCCCAGCCTTTCCTCCTGCCACCGTCCAAATGCCCGGCTCCGGACCTTCTCCAGAGACCCTGCCAGGACTCCCAGGGGAACCTCTGATGCTGCCCAAGTGCTAGGGGTTCAGTGTGTTCCACACTGGGTCAGAAGCTGGGGTGGGGTGGGGGTCCTCGTACAACAAGGTAGTCACTGGCCCTCCTGGGGCGCGCACACATGCTGTGTGTGTGTGTCCTGGGGTGTGCACACGTGTGTGTCTGTGTGTGTGTCCTGGGGTGTGCACACGTGCGTGTCTGTGTGTGTCCTGGGGTGTGCACACCTGCGTGTCTGTGTGTGTGTGTCCTGGGGTGTGCACACATGTGTGTGTTTGTGTGTGTGTCCTAAGGTGTGCACACCTGCGTGTCTGTGTGTGTGTCCTGGGATGTGCACACGTGTGTATCTGTGTGTGTGTCCTGGGGTGTGCACACGTGCGTGTCTGTGTGTGTCCTGGGGTGTGCACACGTGCGTGTCTGTGTGTCCTGGGGTATGCACACGTGCGTGTCTGTGTGTGTGTCCTGGGGTGTGCACACGTGCGTGTCTGTGTGTGTCCTGGGGTGTGCACACGTGCGTGTCTGTGTGTGTGTCCTGGGGTGTGCACACGTGCGTGTCTGTGTGTGTGTCCTGGGGTGTGCACATGTGCGTGTCTGTGTGTGTGTCCTGGGGTGTGCACACCTGCGTGTCTGTGTGTGTGTGTGGACACAGAAATGACAAGGAAATGGGTCTTCAAAACCTGCACGGACAGCGCGGATTATGGGACAAACCACGCGTGGACCCTAACACGCTCTTGCACCCAAAGCAACTGATCTCTCGTTCCCTTTCTCTGGACTTTCCGAAATTCCCTGGACAAGCCCCGGTGTGTGGTGGAGCCGAGACTTGGACCAGGGGGTCTGACTGCCGTGGACGAATGTGAGACTCAGCGCCGAGCAGCGGCAGGATGAGCAGGAGCCGGGGAGCAAAGCGCCCAGCACCCCCAGCGCGTCCAGCATCGCGCGGAGCATGGCAGCCATCACAAGTGCTGCAGGGAGGGAGAGGCCCTGACACACGGAATCCACTCCTCCCGGACGCACGGAATCCACTCTTCCCGGAAGTCCTTCCAGCTCCTTCCTTGCACCGAACGTCTGCTGAGCACAGCCAGGCACCAGGCCCCGCTCTGGCTCTGGTGGAACCGAGTCTGCTTGCATCCTAGTGGAGAGAGGACAATGAACCAGACTAAGTGAACCGCGGGGCAGGTGCGTGGCGCAGCAGGTCAGGCCGCTGGTCGGGTGCCGGATCGGGAGGCCGGTCCTCGCCCAGCTCTTCTGCTTCCAAGCCAGCTCCTCGCTGATGAGCAACCTGGGAGGTAGACCCAGATTGCGTTCTGGATCCTGACCTTGGCCTGGGCTGGTCCTGGGCTGATGCAGGAGTTTGGGGAGTAGAACAGCAGGTGGACAAACTCGCTCGCTCTCTCTCTCACTCTCTCTCTCTAGTAGATGAAAATAAAGGAAATTACATCTTCTTACCAAACAGCACTAAAGTCGAGGTAGGAAGCCCTGCCCACGGGGGAGGGCCCCACCGCTGTCCTGGGAGGAGCACGTGGTGGGGGGTACCGCAAGCCTGACCCCTCCGCCGGCCTCCGTTCCTGAGCCGGCCGTGAGAAGGTGGAAGACTGCACCCGCTTGTGCTCGTGGTCAGTGTCAAGGCCAGCAGGCGCCGGCTCAAGCCAGCTGAGAGGAAGCCACGTGACCCCAGGGGCCCAGCGTGGCCCCTGCTCAGACCTGCCCGCCCGCTCCTGACTGCCAGCAGCAGTGGGCGTGTCTGGACCGGGGTGGGGGACCTGCTTTCTGCCCAGGGCCGGCTGGGTAACGCAGAACGTCCTCTGCAGGCCGCACACAATTCTCAACTCAGAAATGACCCCGCTGTGGGCTTGCTTGAGCTCCGAGCCCCCGCTGTGGTTGCCCCAATGGGGCTGGACCAGACGATGGCCATGGGCTGCAGTCCCCACCCCCACTGAGTCCCACGGACTGGTTCTAAAGACACGGGTGCTTCAAAAAGTTCATGGAAAATGCAATTAAAAGATAAGCTCATTTTGGAACAAAAAAAAATTGAAATTCATGCAAATGAGGGATCTACAAAAAGTTCGTGGAAAATGCAGATGATTAAAAAAAACCTGCATAGATTCCAAAGGCCTTGCGCCAAAATCACCTTACCCTTTAACTCCGTCTTCCACAGACTTCGTCAAGAACACTTACGCATTTTTTCGCCATAAAAATGACTCCATCGGCCTGCAGGCTGGCAGGTGATAAGTGCTACTGAGAAAAATAAAAGTTAGGATGTCCTTCGCGATCGAGGCCGGGGCGGGGCTGGGGAGAGAGTGGCGGCCACGCACAGCTGTGAAACCCTACAGCGTGCTGTTTTACGGGTCCCTCTCAATTACAGTAAGTAGCGAGGAGCAACAGCTGCCACGAGGCAGGTGCCATTCGGCTCGCACCATTATCTCAGGTAAGCCCCATAGCAGCCAGCAGGACAGGACTTGCCAGGTCCACGGTTAAGGGTCAGGGATGCTAAGAAATTTCCTGAAGTCAGACGGTTAAGACCCATTATTTTCCCTCTGCTTGATTCCACCTGGCTCTACCCGTTCCGGGACACTGGTGCCGGGCTATGCACACGCCATTTCCCAGACGCCACCAGCACCTGGCTTTCTGCTGGGCACTGACCACAAGAGAGGACAGCAGAGAGCCCGGGCCGCGGGAGGAAGCCACCTGCCCCGCCCGCTGCTCCTGACGCGACCCCTGGAGCTGGCCATCACCACGGCTCCTCAGTCGGGACATCCTCACCTCCTTCCCTCACAGGCACCCACAGGAAGAACCCCCCCCCCCCCGCGCGCGCACACACACACACGCACACGCACACACACCTCTCTGTCCCAGAGACCCCCAGAGTCCGGCCTCGCTCTCTGCTTCCCCGCCGCGGCTGCTTCCTGCGTGAACCTCCGGGTTCGTTCTTTCTACTCCCTGGGTGTAGGGAGTCAGCTCCCCTCTCACTCCATCTTCCTGGACGCGCCCACCGACACTGCAGGAGAGAGCCCCACAGAGAAAGGCTGTGCCCGTCTCCGGGACATGGCGGGCACGGTGGACCCCCTTCGTCGCGGTGTGGCCTGTGGGACGTGGCTTCCCAGCACCTGCTGCTGCCAGCTCTGCTCACGTTCTCGGGCTTGGCCAGCCCTTCGTCGTCCGAGGGCTGCAGAGGGACCGGCAGAGGCCTGGAGGGCTCAGAGGCCCTGGCTGGGCCCTGGAACTCACATCCATCCGACAGCCAGGCCGAGGGCAGGACCACATGGGTGTTCAGAGGAAGCTGTGATGTCCAACCTGTCCCTTCCCGTGGTCACCAAACAAAACCATGTGGAGCGGGTGCCTCGGGGACGATCCTGGCCGAGACCTAAGGTGTCTGTTAAGTCCTCGCTGCCTCTCTTTCTCCTCTGAAAGGGGGATCGGCTTCCTCGGGGAATCTGTGAGGATGAACTGCCGCTGAGCAGGGGCCTGATGAGCGACGCGACTCCAGGACTCCTGGCACGGGCTTTCTCATGAGCACCCCTGTGCTTCTAAGACACCCAGCATGCCCCCCCCCATCCCAAGTCCAGGTTCCTGGGTCCTGACATAAAGTTGTAGCAGGTAAAGCCACCCCCTGCCGCACCAGCATCCCTTACGGGCACCGGTTCAAGTCCTGGCTGCTCCACTTCCCATCCAGCTCTCTGCTGTGGCCTGGGAAAGCAGTGGAGGATGGCCCAAGTCCTCGGACCTCTGCACCCACATGGGAGACTGGGAAGAAGCTCCTGGCTCCCAGCTTTAGATTGGCCCAGCTCCAGCTGTTGCAGCCATTTGGGGAGTGAACCAGCAGATAGAAGATCTCTCTCTCTCTCTCTCTCTCTGTCTCTCCCTCTCTCTGTCTGTAACTTTGCCTTTCAACTAAATAAATCATAAAAAGAAGCAGCAGCAGCTCGAGGAAAGTCATGTTAAAAAAAAAAGTCCTAGCCGGCGCCGCGGCTCAATAGGCTAATCCTCCGCCTTGCGGTGCTGGCACACCGGGTTCTAGTCCCGGTCGGGGCACCGATCCTGTCCCGGTTGCCCCTCTTCCAGGCCAGCTCTCTGCTGTGGCCAGGGAGTGCAGTGGAGGATGGCCCAAGTGCTTGGGCCCTGCACCCCATGGGAGACCAGGAGAAGCACCTGGCTCCTGCCATCGGATCAGCGCGGTGCACCGGCCGCAGCGCGCCTACCGCGGCGGCCATTGGAGGGTGAACCAACAGCAAAAAGGAAAACCTTTCTCTCTCTCTCACTGTCCACTCTGCCTGTCAAAAAAAAAAAAAAAAAAAAAGTCCTGTGACCTGGGGCAAAGCACTGCACTTGTTGGGACCTCCGCTTTCCCATCTATAAAATGGAAATGGGAGCAATAGATGAGGCAATGCCTATTAAGTGCTAGGGGGCGGGTTACACAGTGGGTTACATAAGTGGTAGCTCTATGCTTCTTTGTGGCTTTGTTTCTACCAGCGGAGGGACCCATGATGCTCTCTGGGAGAGCATCTCTGGGAGACGGGTGCCGGTTCAAGTCCCGGCAGCTCCTCTTCCAATCCAGCTCTCTGCTATGGCCTGGGAAAGCAGCAGAAGATGGCCTGAGTCCTTGGGCCCCTGCACCCACGTGCGAGACTCAGAAGAAGCTCCTAGCTCCTGGCTTCAGATCAGTACACCTCCAGCCATTGCAGCCATCTGGGGAGTGAACCATCGGATGGAAGAATCGTCTCTCTCTCTGTCTCTCCTCTCTCTGTGTAACTCTGACTTTCAAATAAATAAATCTTTAAATTTTTTTTTAAAGAAAAAACCTGGTGGACAGTGACCAGCGGAGAGCAGGTGCCTAGAAGTGAGGTCCTGTTCACTGGGTCTCTTGATACCGTCGCTACCGGCTAGCAGCTTTGAAATTTATGTGAACATTTGTCTCCTTGTGAAAGCCCAGCTCAGCTCAGCGCTATTGGCCAAATTAAAATGGAAATATATAGACGGAGTAAGTCCCATTGACAGAAAAAAAGAAAAGAAATAACCTGAATATGCATGTATATAAAATCCATATTACAACATGCGGAGCGGGAATCCATAAATTGGAAACATGTGACGTAGCCGTGTACTGGCTCGGAGATCTGGTTTGTAATATGCTGGCTTGGCGGTGGGGCCATCTCCACGGGCAGCAGGGGTGCGATGGGGTGCCCCGGTGTTGGGGGGCTGGGCGGAGGGGGCCGGGCCCTGCCCACTGCTCTTGCCCACGTTTGTGGCCTCTTGCTTCAAGGCAATGACCTGAAGAGGAACGTGCCCCGCGCGGACCTCCTCCCCAGCCCGGCCAGGCAAATGTCAAACAGATGTCCTCGTGGGGTGGAAAATGAAATGAAAGGCGCATTTAGGATTTATCGACCTGAAAACCCCAAGCCAGTGGGAATGAGGACTCGAGGCACGTGGAGCCATGGAGGAACAGTTGCACTTGCAAACGGGCTTGCAGGCTCTCAGACAGGCACGGGGACTGCCGAGACGTGACGGCTGCCACCCAGGCTTCCGTAGCCTTCAGGGTCCAGCGCTGACCTCTTTGCCCAGATTTGAACCCTCACCCCTGCACCCTTTAACACCCCATCCCGGCCCCACCCTCTGGCATCGCCTTGCTTGAACCCTCCCTCGCCCCTCTCTCTAACCGTCCTGTCCGCGGGAGCCCAGCCCGCAAGGCCCTGGCGGCCCAGTTAGCTACATCCGGTTGCGCCCTTCTGACCCTGCCCGCTGTCTTCACAATACGGCACAGACCCTGACAGCTCCCACTCGGCTTCGGGACTCAGCAGACAGGGACCCTTCCCGGGCTCCCCCCGCCCTGGCGAGGCCTCTGTCAGCACTGCCTGTCCGTGCAGCCTGCCTTCCCCCTCCTGTAGCCCCGTAGAGACGGGGGCTGTGGTCCTCCTCCCTCTGGCTCAGGGCTGGGAACCCACGCAGCTTCCCTTCTGCACACGCCACATGCTACGCCCTTCATCGATTGCGTGGGTGGGATGCCGGCGCCTCAGGCCAGGGCGTTAACCCACTGCGCCACAAGGCCGGCCCCCCCACCATGTTTTTTTCTATGCCCTCTCATTTTTTGGTTTGGTTTTCTTTTTCTAAACTCAAATATCTTTTGGTGGTGGCAGGGGCCCAAATACTTGGGCCATCTTCTTCTGCTCTCCCAGGCCCTGAGAGGGAGCTTGATCCGAAGTGGAGTAGCCAGGACTCCAACGGCTGCCTGCATGGGATGCCGGTGCCGCAGGTGCTGCAGCACAATACTGGCCCCGCTAGAAAACGAATTCAGTAGATTACAAACTTCTGACGTAAGCTTATCCCAAAGTGATAGATGCTGCTAAGAAAGTACATCAATGTGTCTTGTATAGTTCTCAAAAACTGAATAATGCCCTCCATCATTTCTCTCCAAGTGCCTGACTGCAGCTCTGCCTGGCTGGCCATAATGGAACGGGCACAGGGTGTTTTACTGTGCAGCCTCCATCCAGCTGAATGCGTGCCATTTCCCCTCCCTCTCCTCGGGGTGGTCCTGAACGTCGCATTCCTGCAGCCTTGTCCAGAGTATTCCCCACGATCAGTCACACCGAGTGGAACAGGGCTCCAAAGCTGGACTCGTCCATGAGTTCAGCCACCAAGCCCATAGGGTGGAGCTTACTCCACGTGCAGGATGCCTGAGAACCCCTGGGGCAAGAGGCTTGTACCTGCTGATCCCCTGCCACGACCACTGCCCAGTGGGGCATCTGACTGCAAGCAGGGTGGGGTGGGGGGCAAGCTAGGGGACCAGCCCACCTGCAAGAGATGGAAAAACCTGCAGCCCCAAGCGAAGGGAGGGAGATGTCACCTCCACTCCTCCCCTCCGTGTGTCGGGTAGGCAGGACGCTTACCTACCCTGTTGCACGCGCCAACCACCTGCAAGCAGGCATCACAGGCAGTTTTCATCCCCAGACAACGGTGCTGGACTTGGGGATCCCCAGACCCCTAGTCGGCAGTGAGCCCCCCACGACTCAGGAGCCGGCTCACTTCCCCTGCTTGGCCTCTCCGCCTGCTCGTATGAAAGCCCTCGAGGTCTTTTTATTGAGTTATAAAACCAGGATTGCTTTTGGATGGGGCTGGAGAGAAGGCGTGGAAACTCGGTAATCTGAACTCCCCAGGTTGGTAGACAGATCTCGTGGCTCTGAGGAACAATGAGGCAGCTTTCGCGAGTATTAAATTATTGTCATTTTTCAGATGGTGCCAGAGGTGGCTGGGCTCTGCTTCCCTGCCCAGAGAGAGGGCACTGGGAGGCTGGAGGGACAGTCCCAGCTTCCCGTCCCCTGCAGGGGCTGCAGAAGGCAGCTGTCCAAACCCAAAAAGGGGAGGAGCCTGCTTGGGATCACAGGACACCTCTTCCGCCATCCAAAGCCACCTTAGACCAGGGCAGGTGGCCCCAAAGCTACTCCCGATGTGGGCCCCCTCACCATGGACCATGGGTAAGTCCAGGGCCCGCCCAGGAGCACCCCAAGGCTCAGCGTCCCTCCTTGAGGCTGGACTCCTCCCTGCCTGGCCCACATGCCTCCAGCCATCATCCTTGTGGCCGTCCAGGAGCTCCGAGGAGTTCAGTAAATGCTAAGGCCACTTCCTGCTGGGAAGGCCTCCGAGGCCTGAGCCTGGCCCTCCCACGCCCACGCAAGGCCACTCAACAGAAGACCTCTGCTGGGTGCTCCCTCCGCGCTCTGCTCCCGTGGGAGTTCGTGGCAGCAGTCAAGTGGGTAAATCTGAGACACACACACAGAGCAGGGTCTGCTGCTGTCCCCAGGCAGGACTTGAACCCGCACAGCCCGGCTCCCCGGCATCCACCCACAGGGCCACAACGAGGGGTTGGCTGGAGCCCTCTGCCTCATGGTGGGGGAGGGGGAGGAGTGGGGTGGGGGCTGCTGTGTGATTAATAGTTCAGAAAGCAGGGAGGGCAGTAGCCAAAGAGAGGGAGAGCCAGCTGCAAGCCACCCCACAGCCCCTCAGTGCAGGGTCCCCGGGCCCTGTGTGCGTGCAGGAGAAGGGCGGTCAGCATTAACCCTAAAGCCTCCCAGGTCCTCCCCCGCCCCGCGCAGGTTAAGAGCACCCCCCCCCCCCCGCCCCAGGACCCTCTGCCTCTGGGCCAGGCATGACGGGCCCGGAAACTAACCAGCATCCACAGCCCGGGCACGCCCCAGACGGCAGCCCCTTCCTAACGCGGGGCGCCTCTCTGGGAGAGGGGCTCTGGATCGCGTCAGCACGACGTGTGTCTTTCCTTCCCTTCCTCTCCGTGGTGAAATACAAGCCTGTAACAACACTGAGTCCCTGTTCTCCCCTGGACAGAAGTCAAAACTCGGATCTGATAAGTCTGAAATCCACCTTCATTGTCTAATTGGACTTCGCGGGCCGGACGCGGTGCCAGAGCCGGTGGCGTTTCACGCCGTTTGTTATTGTTGGTGCCGACAGAAGAAACGAATCTTTCAGGAGAGTCGAGAAGAAACCAATATTTCTGTGATTCCAGGCAACTAAATCCCTGACTATTGCACTTCTTACAAAGGGGGCCTATGTCCAGCCCTCAAAACCTTGCAGGAACTGCAAAGGCGGCCTTGGGAGCCCCTCCCCCAGCCTTCTTTGCACACCCATGTCCCTCTCCTCATCTTAACCTGCAGTAGACCCACTGGCCTTCCAAGATCCTGCTCAGGAGTGCCCACTACGAGCCCCTCTGTCCCCAGGGTCACTCATCCCTAACAGGTGGCCCTCCACATCCACAGGGTCAGCATCCAAGGATCCAGTCCAACACGGACGGAAACTGCTCCAGCAAACTGTGCCACAGCAGGTTAGGCTGCTGCCTGTGATGCCTGTGTCCCGTATGGTGTCCGTTCGAGTCCTGGCTGCTCCACCGCTGTTCCGACTCCCCAAGAATGGCCTGGGAGGGCATTGAAAGATGACCCAAGCGCTTGGGCTCCTGCCACTCCTGTGGACTCCAGGAAGGAAGTCCGAGTTCCTGGCTTCCACTTGGCCCAGCCCAGCCATTGCAGCCACTTGCTCTCGCTCGCTCTCTTGCTCTCTCTCTCTCTCTGTTACTCTGCTTTTCAAATATTTGGAAAAAAAAAAAACAAAACAAAAACACTATGTCTATAGGGAAGATTACGATTCCATAGCACAGACAGGGTGTTAGGTGTTACAAGTAATCCAGAGATCATTTTAAGTACACGGAGGATGTGGGTAGGTTCTAGGCAAATGCTGCACCACTTATATAAGGGACGTGAGCATTTGGTGTCCATGGGGCCCTGGATCTAACCCCTCGAGGATGCTGAGGGGCAGTCACAGTCACTCCTTGGTGACCAAGGGTCTGGGGTGTCTCTGCTCCTTCGAGCCCATTTATGGGCCTCCCCTAGTTCCTGTGCCCCTCTCCCTCCCCAAAGCAGCTCCAGGACAGGAAGTTCATCCTGTCCTTGTATTCTGCTTAGGGTCCCCAGAGCAAGCAGAGGACCAGCACCCAGCAGGTGCCCTGAGAACGCCCATAGAGTGAACAAATACATAGTCCTTTCCTTGTCAGGGTCAAGCAGTGATTCTTAGCTGGCAGGTTTCACACCTTCCTCCCAGGGGACACCTGCCCATGTCTGGAAACCTTGTTGACTGTCACAGTTGGGAGGGGACATGCTGGTGGCATCTGGTGGGTAGGGACAGGGAAGCCCCTTTGTGAGCCCCTTCCGCCAATAAAAACATTGTATTTGGGGCTGGCATTGTGGCACAGCTGGCATCCCCATATGAGCGCCAGTCTAGTCCCAGCAGCTCAAGTTCTGATCCAGCTCCTTGCTAACACACCTGGAAAAGCAGCAGAAGATTCCCCAAGAACCTGGGCCCCTTCTACTCACGTGGGAGACCCGGATGGAGCTCCAGGCTTCTGGTTTTCACTTGGTCCAGCCCCAGCCATTGTGGTCATTTGGGGAGTGAACCAGCAGATGGAAGACCTCAGCCTCTCTCCCCCACTCCCCACCACTCCCCCATCACTTGACCTTTCAAACAAATAAATAAATCTTTCTAAAAATTATATTTTAAAACTGAGTTAGGGTGCAAATGACTACCATTCAAGCTGAATCCATTATTAAGTATTCTTTATTATTACATTAAGTTTTTCTTCTGATTTTAAAATTAAATTTAAAAAACTTTTTTTAAAAGAGCCCTAGGCACTGTTTCTACTGCAACCAACAGGTGAGCTGGCCTGGGGCTGAAACCAGGGATGCTGCAAACATCCCACAACGCACAGGACGGCCCCCACGGCTAAGGGTGCCAACATCGGGAAACCTGGGAGGAAGGACAAGGCCATCATCAGGGGACAGCTGGGGCCTTACTGTCCCAGCTCCAGAGACTGAACATTCCGGTAATTAGTGAGGCCCTGGGCAGGGAAGCCAGTGAGCACAGCACACACTTTCCTGAGAGCACGCAAGGAAAATCCTGGTGGGTTTTTCCTCCTTTTCTCCAGCAGCAGATAGAGCACAGAACACATGCCGTGTTCACACTCAGCTGTGTGGGCCACGGCCACACGTCATCATTCAGCTGAACCAGAAAGCCCAGGACGCCTCCTGCCTCGCAACCAGGTCTTGTTACCCTGGGAGGCAGTGGGACGGACGCCGTGCCCCCACCTACCTGCTGTTTGTCTTTTCTTCTTTGTTTTCAACATTTCACTGAAAATATTTCATAGGGCCTTGGCTAGAAACACAGATTTATTCACCAGAAAGGATGATCCCATCACACTTCTTCTGGAACCAGCACATGGCCTCCTCTGTGGATTCTCTCCAGCTGCCCTGGGCTTCCGTCTGCAGTGCCAGCACCTGGAACCTGGCACCTGGCACCTGGCACCTGGCCCACTCAACACCACAAAGAGGTCCGGGCTGTAGATACCAATGCTTGGGTCACATCTGATTGACTGTGGTTCATATACGAGTGAGGCTGAACAGCTTTTCATTATTGTTTATAGCCTTTGTCTATTTTCCTGCCGAACTTTGGTCTTCTTACATGTTGAACTGTTTCTGAGAGCATTAAGCCTTTAACTGTAAGGCAAATTATCTCAAAAAAGGCAATAAAGTATTAAGTTAAAAAATAAATATGGCTCATGTTTTCAAACACACACACACATGCAGCTTCCCACAAAAAAGTCCTCCTCTCTCACCTTCTGCTGACATCATGTACACCTGCATCGGCCGTGCACTGGGTCCCCGTGTCCCAGCTTCCCCGTCAGCCCTGTGCGTGATCCTGTTTGTCTTTGGCCAGGCTGATGGTTATAAAGTCGTGTCTCACTCTCCTCATTCGCTCTTCTCAATTCTCTGCTGTTTGAGCATTTCTTCCTCTGCCAATAGTCATCTCTTCTCTTCTGTGAATTGCCTGTTCTTATCCTTCGCCCAGACTCCCTTCGTAGTGCCTTTTTCTTGTTGAGTTTGCAGAAACTGTGAGATATTAGTGCTTTGTCATTTCTGACATGCTGCCCGCCTTCTGTGGGTTTACCTGAGTGTAACTGGCTCCAGTGTCCTACGCAGCACCAAAAACAAGCATCACATTGTAGTCAAATTCACCTGATTTCTTTGTCTGCCGATTTGTGCTTTTGGATCTCCTACACACACGGGCAGTGGCTTTCCACACAGATATCCTTTGTCACCTGCTGTTGGCATCATGTTCAGTCTTGCTTTAGAAATCTCAATCTTGCTGCATCTGGGATCCACCTTTGTAACCAGTATTAGGTAGAGATTCGAGTTTTATTTGCCTTCATGTGGTAGGGCTGTTTTCCCAACTCCAGTCACCAAATTGTTCAGTCTAGGGACGTGAACATAGCTTGGTTCTCACTTTCACGCACAGGGCCTTTCCCAAGCTCTCTGGTTCCTCTGGTTCAACTGCACATTGGAGTTCCAGGCTGTTCTCACTACTGCTCCCTTGGGTATGTGAAGCTTTGATTTTTTTGCAAAGCTGACTCAACTATTCATGGACCCTGATTCTTGAAAAAATAAATAAATAAAATAGGTTCATGCATTTTCCCCAAAAACTATAGCTGCAATTGTGTTTGGGCCCACACTGAATCAATAGCTTAATTTGTGACAATTGACGTCTTTATAACATTAAGGAAAGCTACTAAAAACAATGACTGTCTACAATTTTCAGATTTTTTTTCCTACTAGTGCAAATGCTTACATTTTCCCCATAATGGTTTCATGAATTATTTTGTTAATTCCTAGTTTTTATTGCTATTGTGAATAATGTTGGCTTTATTTTATTCTTTATTGTGTATAATTTTTGTATGCTGGTATGCGTTATTACATTTTCTAGTTGGTCACTGATGATGCAGAGAAATGCTACTGGTGTTCTAAGTTGCCCCTTGATCTGGCTTCCATGCCTGATTTTCTTCTTAGTTTTGATTCCGTGGTTTTTAAGATGATCATCTCTTTTGGAAAACAAAACCCCACCATCTTGTTTCTTTTTACCCTTATTTTTCATTTCCCTCCTTTTCTTATGAAATTTCTATTTGCTGTTTCTGTGATGCAGAGAAATGGTGATGGAACCTGTCTGTCCTTCTGTGATAAGGAAAACAGCTACCGTCACTCTCTTAACACATGAAGGCTGCAGTAGACGTTCTATGTGTGCTTACCGATTCAAAAATATTTCCATTTTATTGCCACGTGGTTTAATCATGAGGAAGTATTAAACTTCAGGAGATGTTTTCGGGACTGATCTGAGTTTGTACAAATAGATTTGATGTTCTTCCAGAGAGATTTTCTGATATTAAACTATCCTTGCATTCCTGATGAGATCAGCTCTACCTGATCATAATGTCTTATTTATTTTAAAGGCTTTTGGATTCAGTTAGTAAATGATTTATTTAGGATATTTGACACTTAAATTCATTAGGTAATATGACCAATAATTTTTTGTGTATATTTTTATCTGATTTGGACAGCAGTATCATTCTCGTTTCATAGAACAGGTGGTTTTCACTCTTCATATTTTCTGTGATATCTTTTAAGAGATCAGAATTAGTCACTCTTTTTAAAGTTTGCTGGGGCTGATGTTGTGGTGCTGCAGGTTAAGCCACAGTTTACAACACTGGCATCCCATGTGGGTGCCAGTTCAAGTCCCAGCTGCTCCACTTCAAATCCAGCCCCCTGCTAATGCACCTGGGAAAGCAGTGGAAGATGGTCCAAGTGCCTGGGCCTCCCTGATACCCACATGGGAGACCCAGATGGAGTTCCAGGCTCCTGGTTTCAGCCTGGCCCAGCCCCCTGGCTTCAGCCCCGGCCACTTGGCAAGTGAACTAACAGATGGAAGATCTCTCTCTCTCTTTTTCTCTTTCTCTCTCTCTCTCCCTCTCTCACTCTCTCACTCTCTGCATCCCTGCCTTTCAAATAAATAAATAATTCTTCAAATTAAAAAAAAAGTCAGATCTTAAAGAAGTGGTTCCCAGTGGGAGGCAGTGTTGCCGTGCAGAGCGCACTTGACCGTGTCCTGAGAGCATTTGGCTGTTACACTGCAGGGAGAGAGAAGAGGGTGCTCTGGCTTCTGGGGGTGCTGAGCAGCGTCTGACACCCAGAACAGCCCCAGGACCAAGAATCACCTGCTCTACCATCAACAGTGCCCACGTTAAGGAACCCCACCTGCTCCTGCTTCCCGCCCAACACGAGACTTTCTCCCGTTACAGCCTCTGAGTGGAGGCATCCAGGAACATCCGGGAACAGGAGGCTCCCTGCCTATGAACCTGCTGCCAGAGGGGGAAGACACAGGGGGCCAGGCACCCGCGAACCCAGGCGCACCCTTTGTTCTGACTTATCATCCTGAGCCTCACTTTCCTCATCTGCAAGATGGGCAGCATCTTCGGCTGTGAGTTCTACGCGAGATAGAGCGCAGCGCCATGTCCAGACTGGAGCGCGTGGTCAGTGAAGTCACCCCCGCAGTTAGCACTACTGCACCCACGCTGGTTTCCCAGGAAAATCAAAACTCCGCACTTTGGCTACCAAGCTCTGTCTTATCTGAAGCCCCCTGAGCCACCGGCAAAGAGAGACCAACAACAGTCATTCCTGGGGGGGGGGGGGGGGGGGGTCGGGGCGCGCTGGGGCTGAGGCACCCAGACCACGGCACTGGTTCAAGTCCTGACTGCTCTGCCTCCTGTCTCGGTCCCTGCTTGGCACCGGGAACGGCAGTCGATTTTGGCTCAAGCACCTGAGTTCCTGCCACCCACGTGGGAGACCCGGGTGTGGTTCCTGGCTCCTGGCTTTGGCCTGGCCCAGCCCTAGCTGCTGGGGCCATTTGGGGAGTGAACCAGCAGTGGAAGGTCTCTCTGTGTATGTGTCTCTCTGTCTCTCTCTTTCCCTTTCTGTCACTCTGCCTTTCAAATCAATAAATAAGTCTTCACAAAATAACGATTCTTGCTTCTCTCTGCATCTCAGCTTTCCTGGGAGCAAACCAGGGGCTGCCACGAAACAACGTGTCTGACTGTGCACAGCCGGATCGCGTCCACAGCCGGATCGCGCCCACAGCCGGATCGCGCCCACAGCCAGATCGCGCCCACAGCCGGATCGCGTCCACAGCTGGATCGCGCCCACAGCCAGATCGCGCCCACAGCCGGATCGCGCCCACAGCCAGATCGCGCCCACAGCCGGATCGCGTCCACAGCTGGATCGCGCCCACAGCCAGATCGCGTCCACAGCCGGATCGCATCCACAGACATGCCTGCTGCTCGCTCTGCACTCCTTCCTCTCCGAATTCAGACCTAGGGTCGGCGCTGTGGTGCAGTGGCTTAAGCTGCCACCTGAGACACCCGTATCCCATATGGGCACCAGTTCAAGTCCTGGCTGCTCCACTTCCCATCCAGCTCCCTGCTAATGCACCTGGGAAAGCAGTGGAAGATGGCCCAAGTGCTTGGGCCCCTGCCCCCACATGGGGGACCTGGGAGAATCTCCTGGTCTTGCCTCTGGCCTGGCCCAGCCCTGGTTGTTGCAGCCATTTGGGGAGTGAACCAAAGGATAGAAGCTCACTCGCTCTCTTTCTCTCTCTCTCTCTCTCCCCCTACTCTCTCTGTGGCTGTGTCTTTCAAATAAAATAGTTTTGTTTAAAAAATAATGGGAAGATTTCACCTATACATCTAGAGTTCTGGCATCTGCTGAAGAAAAAAAGATTGAGTCACACTGGCCTGTTTCGGTCACAGCAATGCTCTGGGAGACAAAACAGCGCCACAGTCCCCACCACACCCTATTGTCCCACTGTACCTCCATGTATCACTCTGGCTCCTGTCGACACTCGGCTTTACAATTCACGAGATTTATGGGAGTGTCTGGTTCCTTTCATCTCTTCCAGTCCAGGAATCCTGGAAACCACGAGTTGCTGCTCAGAGCAGAAACTTCCTGATAAATTACTGGAGGAGACTCTAACCACTGCTGATTTGCTACAGACCTTACTTAAAACAGAAGTGCTCTTGGACCCAGATCCCTTTTTTCAACAAGGGAAGGGAAGTCTCTCTTAAAGAAGTCCATAGCCAACTTGCTGAAGCGAACACAGAGCACAGTCTGATTTGCAAAGCCCTGGAAGACAGCGGGCAGACCCGCAGCTGAAGGGCGAAGGGGAAGCTGGGACACATTACAGGGACATCAGAGCCCGGGCTGTCCCCAGGCTCCGCCCCCACGCTACACAGGGAGGCAAATGCAGCCCAGCTGGGGACCCCGAGGCTTTGCCAGGCACAGGCAGCCCTTCAGGAGGGAGGGGCCTGGGGGAGCGGGCAAGGCAGGGATGCCAGGCAAAGCAGCAGCTCAATCACATCTCCCCCCCCCCCCGGGAGATGGAGCTGGGAGTTCTCCCCAGAGAGTCCCTGCAGGACCTCCCCGAGTGCAGGATGAAATTCTCTCCCCTAGGGGTTTCTCAGCACAGCCCACGCCACCCAGGGAAGAGCCCATGGTTTAGACACAACTGGCACTTAATCGCTCTCATTCAACCCCGGGCGGCTCATGTGATGCCATCACAGTTTCCCCATCAGAAACGTGGGTCCAGGTGGGGGGTGCGGTGAGCAGGTTGAGCCAGCACTTGGGATGCCTGCGTCCTGTATCAGCGCGCAGGTTTGAGTCCCAGCTCTGCCACTTCCTGCCCGGCTTCCTACTAAAGAGCCTGGGAGGCAGCAGATGACGGCCCAAGCGCTTGGGTCCCTGCCACCCACGTGGGAGATCCGGATGGAGTTCCAGGCTCCTGGCTTCAGCCTGGCCTGGCCCTGGCCTTTGTGACCATTTGGGGAGTGAAGCGGCAGATTGATGATAGACAGATGATAGCTAATGAAAAATTGATAGATGATACACTGGCCAATAGATGATTGATAGATCAGTAGATGGATGGATGTGGATACCCATCCACAAAGATAACGCTGCACCACAAAGCAGTGGTGGGGGATGAGATAGGATACAGAAAATAGCATCAGAACTGATCATCAATTTGAACAAACATGATTAAATTCTGCTGTCCTCTAGATACTAAAACGAACTCCAGATGGATGACAGACTTGAACGGAATCAGTCCCTCAAACTGGAAAAGCCCTGGGCAGGCTATGGGAGGCAGCGTCAGGCCCCGGGGAGCAGGGTGTTCTCACCGAGGTAAAGCCAGGAGCCACGAGAAGCGATGAACTGCAGGAAAGCGACATGTTCCAGCAAAAGACCACCAGCAGCGGGAAGGCACCAACGACACAGGCAGGTATTTGTCGCCACCTGGGACACCCACATTCCATGTCAGAGTGCCCGGTTCAAGTCCCGGCCCTGCTCTCGATTCCAGCTTCCTGCTGCTTCGTACCCTGGGAGACAGCAGGTGATGGCCCAAGTACTTGGGTCCCTGCCACCCCCATGAGAGACCCAGATTCTGTTCAAGGCTACTGGCTTTGGCCTGGCCTGTCCCGGCTGTTGTGACAGTTGCAGATGGAAGGTTCTCTCTCCCTCTCTCTCTCTCTCTCTCTCTCTCTCTCTTTCTCTCTTTGGCAGATAGAGTTAGACAGTGAGAAAGAGAGACAGAAAGGTCTTCCTTCAGTTGGTTCATCCCCAAAATGGCTACTATACCTGGCACTGCACCGAGCCAAAGCCAGGAGCCAGGTGCTTCCTCCTGGTCTCCCATGCGGGTGCAGGGCCCAAGCACTTGGACCATCCTCCACTGCCCTCCCGGGGCCACAGCAGAGAGCTGGCCTGGAAGAGACTAGAACCTGGTGCCCATATGGGATGCTGGCACCGCAGGCAGAGGATTAACCAGTGAGCCACGGCACTGGCCTCTCTCTGCCTTTCAAATAAAGTGAAAATAAACAAATAAATGACAGTTTAGCAAAAACACGTGTAATACACGTAAGGCCTGACCTACCTGAAGTTCCCACAGTGAGCAGAGCCAAGCGTGCCAGTGACACAGAGGGAGGAAACCACTCCGGCCAACCATTCCAGCCATGAGGGAAACAGAAAGAAAACTTGGGCGCCTCTGTCCGCTCTTTCAGCCCGGCACAAACCCGTGAGCCAGCCCAGCAGAGCTGGGAAGGCGGTGTGGCCCTCAGGAGGGGTGTGGCCCGGGGGGCGGGGGCACACAGGACCTGCACACCAGCAGGTGACCTGCACACCAGCAGCTTCCCTGAGCACTCACAGGGAGGCTGAGCAGGCAGCGGAGGCTTCCCCACCGGCAATAAAGGCACCCCCGGAACAGCGCGCAGGGACCCCGCAGAAGGCAGGAGGCTGACGGCAAGCGAGGCTCCCGGGGGCTCGAGGCAGACCCATCCCAGGGACACAGAGAGTGCCTGTGACTTCCCCCCCAGGGACAGCGGCCACACCTCGGGGACGCGTTGACACCAGGACTGGAAACCTTGCCCGGTCGGAGTGTGCGTCACTTACGTCGTTGCAACAGAAGGAAAGAAAACCCACATGGGACTGAGTGGCCCCGAGGGAGGGGGCAGGTGCAGACAGAGTTCAGCAACTTCTAACCCCTCGCCGGATCTGTTCTAAAAGTCGTTGTCAGCTCAGCCTCGCCGCTGTGTCCACCCAGGAGCGCACTAGGCCGTGAGCGGAGTTGTCGCCAGCTAACAGCAAAAGCAAACTCGTTAGCCTGAGGCACCGGCTCCGTCCCAGGACAAGGACATCAGGAGCTTTTCTGAGAGGAAGGAATGCAGGGTCCCATTGACCGCCCTCCCCCCCCCCCCATTAATCCTCCTGAGGCCCTGAGCCCTGGGACTGGGCCCCTCTGCTATCTGTCCTGGCTCTGGCTCCATCCCAACCCCTCTGCTGAAACCCCACCTGCATACCCTTTGTGGGGCCCTTTTGGAAGAGGTTTTAGAGCAGGACCCTTAAAAACCTTTATTAATTCTTTTCTCCAACATATTTTTTTAAAAGATTTGAAAGTCAGAGTTACAGCAAGAGAGGGAGAAACAGAGAGAGAGAGGACAGAGCTCTTCCACCCACTGGTTCACTCCCCAAGAGGTTGCAATGACCAGGGATGGGCCAGGCCAAATTCAGAAGCCAGGAGCTTCTTCCAGGGCACAGGGGCCCAAACACTTGGGCCATCTTCCACTGCTTTCCCAGGCGCATTAGCAGGGAGCTGGATCAGAAGTAGAGCAGCTGGGACTCAAACTGGTGCCCATATGGGATGCCAGTGGTGCAGAGTGGCTTAACCTGCTATGCCACAGCACTGGCCCCTAAAACATTTGTTTTCATTTTATTTGAATGGCAGAGAGACAGAAAGAATTCTTCCATCCACTGGTCACTCCCCAATGCTTGCCAGGGCTTGGCCAGGCCACAGCCAGGAGCCAGGAGCTCCATCCTGGTCTCCCATGTGGGCAGCAGGGATCTAGGTACTTGAGCCATCATCTGGGGCCTCCCAGGATACAGGTGAAGCAGGAAACTGGATGGAAAGTGGAAGAGCCAGGACTCAGACCCAGCACGGTCTGATATGAGATGCAGGTATCACAAACAGTGAGGTAACCACAGAGCCAAACACCTGCTCCCAAACCTGTCTGTCTCATTCCCAGGTAGACTGCATGGCTGGGCCTGCGCACCTCCAGGACACTGACCAGGGGCTCTATCTATATGCAGCACCCCGTTATGCCCAGGGGGTACCCTAGAGAGTCACTGTTATCAGGAAGTCATCACACAGATGTGTGAACTGAGACAGTCCAGGAACCCCTGCCTGGCCCTCCACTGTACCCCCACCTGCTGCTCCCTCCACTGCACCCTGCACCTGCTTCTCCCTCCACTGTACCCCCACCTGCTGCTCCCTCCACTGTACCCTGCACCTGCTGCTCCCTCCACTGTACCCCCACCTGCTGCTCCCTCCACTGTACCCCACACCTGCTGCTCCCTCCACTGTACCCCGCACCTGCTGCTCTCTTGGTTTCTGTCGCTGTCTCAGGACGCAGGTTTTGTCCATCTGCCTCCCTGGCTGGGAGCTCCTGGGGGACAGCGGCTGTGTCCTGCTCATTGCTGTATCCCCAGTACCCAGCAAGGGGCCAGGGCATTTGGGAGCAAAGGGCACAGCAGGGAGTAAGAAGTCAAGCAATAGAGAACAGGGATAAAGACCGTGAGAGGTCCTGGGAGCCATGTGCATGGGGCAAGGAGGCAGCTCCACGAGAGGGGGCAGCAACAGCCAGGGGAAATGGGGCACAGGGCTAACCAGTTAGGATGCTCACATCCCGTCTCTACTGGCCCAGGTTCAAGTCCCAGCCACTCTGCTTCCAATCCAGCTTCAAGCTCTGTGCACCCTGGAAGGCAGCAGGTGATGGCTCAAGCACTTGGTTCCTGCCACCCATGTGGGAGACCTGGATGGAGTTCCTAATTCCTGGCTTTGGCTGATGGGACATTTGGGGAGTGAAACAGCAGATGGGAGATATCTCTCTCTCTCTCTCCCTCTCCCTCTCCCTCTCCTTTCCCCCTCCCCCAGCTCAGTCTCTTTCTCTCTGCCTTTCAAATAAAAAAATGAAGGAGCCAGTGTTGTGACACAGGGGGTTAAGCCATTTCCTATGATGCCAGGATCCCATATGGGCACTGGTTCAAGTCCCAGCTGCTCCACTTCTGATCTTGCTCCCTCTAGTGCACCTGGGAAAGTAACAGAAGATGGCTTAAGTACTTGGGTCCCTGCCACCCATGTGGGAGACATGGATCGAGTTCCAGGCTCCTGCCTTCAATCTGGACCAGCCCAGCTTGTTGTGGCTAACTGAGGAGTAAATCAATGGATAGAAGATATCTCTCTCTCTCTCCCTCTCTCCCTCTGTAACTCTGCCTTCCAAATAATTAAGTAAATTTTTAAGATTTATTTATTTGAGAGAGAGAGAAAGAGATACATTTTCCATTTGCTGGTTCACTCCCCTAGATGAACACAATAGCCAGGAATGGGCCAGACTGAAGCCAGAAGCCAGGAGCTTCATCCAGGTCTTTCACATGGGTGCAGGGCCCAAACACATGGGCCATCTTTCACTGCTTCCCCAGGCACATTACCAGGGAGCTGGATCAGAAGTAGAACAGCTGGGCTCGAACCAGCACCCCTATGGGGTGTCAGCATTGCAGGCTGCAACCTTACCCACTATGCCACAATGCTGGCCTCAGTTTATTTATTTAAATAAAAATAAACTGGGGCCAGCACTGTGGCGCAGCAGATTAACACCCTGGCCTGAGGCACCGGCATCACATATGGGCGCCAGTTTGTGACCTGGCTGCTCCACTTCCGATCCAGCTCTCTGCTATAGCTTGGGAGGGCAGTGGAAGATGGCCCAAGTCTTTGGGCCCCTGTACCCGCGTGGGAGACTGGAAGAAATTCCTGGCTCCTGGCTTCGGATCGGTGCAGCTCCAGCCGTTGCAGCCAATTGGGGAGTGAACCATCGGATAGAAGACCTCTCTCTCTCTCTCTGCCTCTCCTCTGTGTAACTCTGATTTTCAAATAAATAAACAAATTAAAAAAAAAAAAAGAAAAGAAATACACTTAAAACAAGGAATGGTCACCTTTCATAAGAGATCTTCATCCCAGTGTTGGCCAGAAAGAGCCCTGTCCCCAGGGGGCCTCCATGTTCACCCAGCCTGGGACACTGATGCCAATTCAGGCTCCACCAAACACTGCCTTCCTGCCTGCCTCCGGGGGACAGAACCTTCGATCCCACAGGCCTGACCCTGCCTTCAGGACTGGCACCACACATAGGCACAGGCTCCCAACATCCGCAGCAGGCTCACAGCGTGGCCCTGAACCGCAACGCCTCCCACATCCAATCTCCAAAGCTACTTCTAAGGGCCTGGTCCCAGCCAAAGGCACTGGTCCTGATGGGGGCCTCACTGGACCTCCCCCCACCCCCCGAGCTGGGGCTTCTCCAGCCTGAGCTTCAGCTGTGCCTGGGCCCCATCTCCCGGGGAGCCTCCATGCCTGGCCTGGCTGTGCTGAGTCGGTCCCCCTCACAGTGAGACCCCAGGCCCTGGGTGTGAGGGCCTCCGTCCCCAGCCCAGCCCTGTTCCTCATCTGGAGCTTTTTCCAGCTCTGCCTATGACAGCACTGCACGCATGGAAGGAGAACGGGCCTCCTCCTTGCCTTTCCCACGGGGCTTGCACTTGACCTCCCAGACGCTCGCTCGTGCGTCCACGACGAGCACACTCAGAGGCAGGACCCCGGATGTGATCAAGGTCACCCTCTGCACTTCACGCCCCATCCATTCGTGGAGGCCACACATGCTGCCCTGGCCGAGCAGAGGGGGAAGCCGCTTCCACGCGCCCACCCTCGCAGAGCTCTGGCCTGGCGAGAACAAAGGGGCACTAGCTCTTTCCTCCCTTCACACGGGGAGCAGCTTCGTCCCCAAGAGCTGGAACGGCTCGGCAGAGTCACCATGCTGCAGGGGCCTGTCCCGATGCAAAAGCGCTTTTTACTGCCGTCTGTCGACAACTACCTAATTTGGACCAAATGCGGAGCGGCCCCTCAGGACGGTAAAAATAGAGAGAGCCTGGGCGATGGAAGTGAACGGGGCTGAAATGATGGAAAAGCTCTTGTTTCCAACTAGGAGGCAAGCACAAACAGAAGCCGGCCAGAGGACACTGTCGCGCTGGGGACAGACGCTGCTCAGGATGCCACCGCTCGTACCTTCCCCTCTGCCCTGCAAGCCAGCTGCTCAGCCCAAAAGGACAACGCATCCGGCTTACGGGGGAGAGAGCCGCATCGCGTGAACAGACACGTCCACCCTGCCTGGCCGGCCGGCATCGCCTCCACTCCATGCAGACACTGGTCGGGATCCAAATGACCCTTCCACTTGGAAGCCCGCTGGCCGGCTGGGCCTGGAGACCGTTGCTATGTGTCGAGAAGGATTTTCCCCGAACTCTGAATGTGACAGCAAGCGGTGGGAAGGCGGCCGTCTCCCCTGGGCCTGCTTTGGAATGATTGCAAAGAAGACAGCTTACCCGGCCAGGCCTGTAACCTTCCAGAGAGAGGGAAAGGGGGAGAGAGGGAGAGGGACAGAGAGAGAGAGAGAGAGAGAAGAGAATGCAGGGTGTGTAGGAACGGCAGAACTGCTTTTGGAATGAGAAAGAAGCGCAGCACTGTCGCAGCGTCCAGGTTGGATGCCCACGGGGTCCCCTCCACCGAGATGGCTAAGACACCACGGGTCAGGCTAGCGTGTGGCACAGCGGGCTAAGCCACTGCCGCATCCTGTATGACCGCCACTTCCATCCCAAGTGCTCACTTAGTCCCCGCGAATGCACCAGGGAAGGCAGCAGAAGACAGCCCACATGCCTGAGCCCCTGCAGTTCACACGGGAGACCCGGATGGAGCTCCAGGCTCCTGCCTTTGGCCTGGCCCAGCCCCTGCTGTTGCAGCCATTTGGGGTATGAACCAATGGGTGGAAGATCTCCTTTCTCTAACTCTGCTTTTCAAATAAATAATTTAAAAAAAAATACTTGGGGAGAGCGGAGGACCCAGCCCCTTCTTGACACTTGAAACAGGGGCAGCGCCACGCTCTGGGCCTCAAGCCCCCACAGTCAAATGGAACAAATCATCGTCCCCGTGCACGGGGCGAGGGAAGAGGGCAGCCAGGCCACACTATCTGTGAGACGCCCAGCACGGCGGCAGCCCTGGCATCGACGCACAGCAGGGCGGCTGATCTGGTGGCATTGCCGGCTGGAGGCCCGCAGACGCCCCAACGAGAGCTCTGTCGACAGCGAAGCTCTGGTGGGCACTGCTGCCGAGAGCGGGAGAAGCAGGCACACGTGAGACAGCCAGCCCCTGGCAGGCCGAGCCTGTCCAAGCGCCGGCCCCACGGCAGAGCTAATCAAAGCAGAAGGTACTGACCTGTGCCTTCCCCCACGTCCTGTGCCTTAGCCGAATCTCCAGTGTGGCCACACGGAGGCCCTGAAAGAGGTCCTTGGAGTTCGAAGTGGTCGCAGGGTAGAGCCCTAATCCAACAGCACTGCTGCCCACAGAGGAGGGAGAGCAAGAGACGCGCAGAAGCAGTGCCAAGTGCGGTGGCGGCACCTACAAGCGAGGATGACAGACCCCCCCGAAACCAGTCCTGCTGGCACCTGGACCGGAACCGTGAGGACACTGACCGTGAGGACACTGCTGCTGTTCAACACTCTCTCGGTGGTATTTTGTCACGGCAGCCCCAGCTCACCGATACAGGGAGTCTTCCGTCCCACGTGGCACTCGCTGCTCCCTGGCCTCGCAGCTTGCCCTGTGCATGCTGGGGGTGGTGTGCAGGACCTGCGGCGTCACAGCTTACAGGCGGGTCACCTCCAGCAGGACTGGCTGGCCAGCGCCAAGGGCATCTGTCCACTGTGCAGCTTCTTAGGAGGAAAAGTAACGTCCTCAATGGAGAAATTCCTTCTTCCTGTACCCGCTGGGGTGGGCTGGGTGGCAGTCCTCCAAACAGCCCCGTGCACAGTCTGACCTGCAGCCTGTGAACATGGCCTTGCTTGAGAAAAGAGCCCTCACACAGGTAACTAAATGGTCTCAGGGTAAGATGACCTGTGTGGGGCCTCGGTCCATGGCAGGGGTCCTGATGAGAGAGGCTGCGTGCAGACCGGGCAGAGACTGGAAGGTGCAGCCGCCAGGAAAGCAACACCTGAAATCCCCAGACACCACAGGAGGCAAGGAACAGTCTCTCCTGGAGCCTCAGAGGTGGCCAGCCCTGCTGACCCCTTGATAACCAACGTCTGGCCTCCAGAACTGTAGGAGCAGCCATTGCCATCTGTCCCACGAGCAGCCTCAAGGTGGAAAGGCCAGTCAAGACTGTCAGAGCTGGGGGGGGGGGGGGGGGGGGGAGCTGACGCTGTGGCATAGTGGGTCAGGGGACCGCCTGCAATGCCAGAATCCCTTATGGGCACTGGTTTGAGTCCTGGCTGCTCCACTTCCAATCTGGCTCTCTGCTATGGCCTGGAAAAGCAGCAGAGCATAGCCCAAGTGTTTGGGTCCCTGCACTCACACGGGAGACCCAGAGGAAGCTCCTGGCTCCTGGCTTTGGCCTGGCATAGCCCTGGCATTGCAGCCATTTGGGGAGTGAACCAGCAGACAGAAGATTTCTCTGTCTCTCTCTCTCTCTCTGTAACTCTTTCAAATAAATAAAATAAAAAGAATGTCAGAGTTGTGCCACAGAGGGAGCACCAGGTCGAGTCCCTGCTGCTCCACCTCCAATCCAGCCCCTGCACATGCACCTGGGGAAGGCAGCAGAGAGTGGGCCCCTGTAACCCACATGGAGTTCCTGGACCCTGGCTTCAGCCTGGCCCAGCCCTGGCCATTGTAGCCATCTGGAGAGTGACCCAGCAGGTGGAAGACACCTCTCTCTACCTCTCTCCATGTTACTCTGCCTTTCAAATAAATAAAATTAGAAATCTTTAAAAAAAAAAAAAAAGTGTCATAGCTGAAAGGGGGGCACACTACCCAAAGTTCAGAAGTCCTGGTGTAGCTGGGGTCACCCTGGGACCCACCCCCTCTGTGTTCCCATTCACTGAACTGCACGTCTCTCAGCCACCCAGACACCAAACGCACAAAGGAGGCGGGACTAGCGACTCCCCTAACAGCTGGGAAGACTGAGTCCAGACACAGCAGTGCCCGGCCAAGCAGCAGCTGGGGTGAGCTCCTGCAGAGCCCAGCTCTCCCTGCTCGGCCCAGTCCTCCTCCGCCTGTATCTCTCTCGTGAACTCTCACACACCAAGGAGGGGTGGGTGGAGCTCCAGCTCCAGAGGAGCAGTGGGCAGGGCCAAGGAAAATCCTTCGGGCTATCTCCTCCTCCTGTGCACTGGGAAGCAGCCCCTCCCTCTTCTGAGCCCCAAGAGGGTCTGGCTCCCACCCGCCCTGAAGAGCGCCCCCTGGGCCTGGCCCCGGAGCCGATCTTGGGCTGCCCTATCCAGAAGATCCACTGGGCCTGGCCCCGCCCCTGCTGGAGGCTCCAGGAAACTCAGACCCTGGCCCTGCTTGCAGTCCCCCCCCCCCAGCCCCCAGGTCCCCACAGCCTCACCCCTCCTAGGAGTGACTGGGAAGGAACTCTCGCTGGTCCACAGGGAGCTTGCCCCAGAGGCTGCAGCCAGACTCACAGCCACCACCCTCATCAGAACGGATGGCTTGGGACTGAACCCATGCCGGCCAGGTGACACCATCCTCCTGCCTCGCCTTCCACAGGAGGGTCTGCAGGAGGACGGTCCCCCGTGTCACAAGATGACACAAGAATCTCGTGAACTCTGCAGACAGGTGAGCGTGAGAGAGGCTCAGGACACATCGCCCTCTGCACACAGCAGAAACCCAAGGTCACCGGCAGAAATGAAGCTCCGGTTGTTTCGGCAACAGGACTCATGTGTGAGCTCCATGCATATTGGAGGGTCTCGACAAGCTCTTTTTGTTTTTGTTTAAGATTATCTCACAGATTATTTCACTTGAAAGGCAGAGTTTGAGAGAGAGAGAGAGAGAGAGAGAGAGAGAGAGACTCTTCATTCCCCAAGTGGCCACAACGGCTGAAGCTGGTCTATCCAAAGCCGGGAGCCACGACCTCTGGGTCTCCTGCGCAGGTGCAGGGGCCCAGGCACTCCTGGGCCATCTTCTGTGCTTTCCCAAGCACAATAGCAGGGAGCTGGATCAGAAGTGGAACAGCCAGGACTTGAACCGGCGTCCATATGGGATGGCAGCACTGCAAACAGCAGCTTTAACCACTACGCCACAGTGCCGGCCCCTTGACAAGCTCTTAAGTCCCCAAGAAACCAGGCCAGTCTCTAAGATGTGAGAAACACTGCAGGGTCCAAGAGGGGCTGCCTGGGGGGCCAGGGTCACGGTGCAGGGGCCTAAGCTGGTTTGGGTCCCAGCTGTTCCACTTCAGATCCAGCTCCCTGCAAATGTGCTCCCAGCAGAAGATGACCCAAGTGGTTGGGCCCCTGCCACCAGGTGGGAGATGGAATGGAGTTCCAGGCTCCTGGCTTTGGCTTGGCCCAGCCCCAGCTGTTGTAGCCTTTTGGGAAGTGAATGAGTAAACAGAGACACCTCTCTCTCTCTCTCTCTCTCTCTCTCTCTCTCTCTCTCTCTCTCTCAATTCTTACTTTCAAATAAATAATAAGGCTTTTTTAAAAAAAGTGCTGCATAGAAGAAGTGGCATCAGGAGAATGTGGTCCCCCTGCAGGGCTTACGTGTGGGCTGTCACCTGTTGTGGAATCCAACACACTGCAGCTCCTGGGACAGGCAGATATCAATGGAATTCTGGGCTTGGCAAACTGCTCTCCCCCATCCTCTTCAGGCTGTGCAATCCTGGGGAAGCAGCCCGACTGCTCTGATGCAGCTCGCTCTACTACAAAACGGAAGAACCGTCCTGCCTCGCTCACGCCTCCTGGCTGTAGGGACACGGAGTTCACCGCTGTGCAGGGAGCTCTCTGAGCTGCCACAGGCGCCCACTGCAGTTCCAGCGGGAACAGTCGGCGCTGAGGCTGAAGAGGCCTCGAAGCACGGGGGGGGGTCCTTGATACGTTAACTTCCCAAGAATTGCAGCATCTGGAAAAATTCCTCCTTGGATGAATCTGGCTACCAGGCCAGAAATCACATTTTAACGCCCCTTCTAAAAACAAACATACACACACACAGGCACAAATCCCTCTCTGCAGACAGCTCTGAGCTGTTTGCTTTTCTGCCCTTCTCTGATGGCAGACAGAAAGGATGCCAGGGAGGGACAGACGGCCCCGTAGGCCTCCCTGGGCCAGAAGGGCCGTGGCTGGCAGTGGACGTGATGTGAGCACACCCCTGGCTGTGTCCTGGGCCACCTTCCAGGGTCTGGAAGCCCGTTCTGTAGGTCTGATTATTTCAAAGTGAAGAGTTGGCTCTAGGGGCCAGTGTGGTGCACAGCGGGTTAGGCTGCCTCCTGGGATGCTGGCATTCCACACGGGCGCTGGTTCGAGTCCCGGCTGTTCCACTTCCAATCCAGCTCCCTACTAATGTGCCTCAGAAAGCAGCAGGATGGTCCAAGTGCTTGAGCCCCTGCCACCCATATGGGAGACCTGGTTGGAGTTCCTGGCTTCTGGGTTTGTTCTGGCTCAGCCCTGGCCACTGTGGCCATTTGAGGAGTGAACAAGCAGCTGGAAAAATCCAACTCTGCTCGCTCTCCCTCTCTACATGTATATGTATATGTACATGTACATGTATATGTATATGTACATGTATATGTATATGTATATGTATGCACTGGGCACCTACACCAGGCCAGACTGATTCCTGCCAAGTCACAGCCTTTGATTCCCCCACCTCTGTCTGCCAGCCCTGTCCCTTCTACTCCGCCCTCACCCCCCACCTTCCCAGGGCCATGCACTGGCTCAAGCCGACCCCCCTTCCTGAAAGGTCTTCCTCCTGCCCCCACCCATCACCACGGGCCCCCAAACACCTGCTCCAATGACCCCTCCTCTGCCCAGCCACAGCCTGCCATGGGCTCCCCAACGCCAACGAGTTGGTATTCAATTCATCTCATTTACCAGCCCAAGCTCTGCACATCTGGAACCCAACACTGCACGCAGCAGGGCCTGGCCCTCGAGGGGCTTGGTGAGCTGGGTGCAGGGCGGGCACTGGCCCACAGGTGGGGAGTGCTGGGCTGTGACAGCCAGGCAGTCTCCCTCCTGGTCTGAAACCATTTCTTGCACACAGACTGTGTCACCAGTCTTAGGATCAGGCATCACAATGTGTTCTTCCACATGTAACCTTGCATCCCCCATGGCCGGGGGGCCCCTTGCAGTGCCACGGCCAGTGGGCAGATGATGTAATTCCGGCTCCAGCCCCTCGGTGATGGCCTCCACCTCTGGCTTAGACTCCAACCCTTACGCCAGGAGCTGGCAAACAGGTTCTGTGCAAGGACAGGTAGTGAATACTTTGCAGGCCGGTCGCCATGGCAACTACTCAACATGCACATGGGCTCAGCTGTGTCTCAGTAAAACTTTATTGACAAACAGGCGATGGATCAGACAGGCCTCTGGGCTATGATCCGTGATAGCCCCCTGCTCTGGAGGATTATTCGAGATGACATCTGGCCACCCTACCCCCATCACTTGTACCTCCATCCCCTCTCCAGACTTGGGTGGCCTCCTAGACCTTCTGAAACTACAGCCTGGCTGTTTGCTCAGGGACCAACTCTCTGTGACGGCAGAAACGGTAAGGATCTGGCATAGATGAGGCCCCTTCTTTACATCTGTGGACTGAATGGAGGCCGTTATTATTACTGTTGTCATTGTTGTTGTTGGAAGTCTTGCACAAACCTTTTCTTCAATGATGTGCTCATGACCAGTCTCCATGTACCGGTCTGTTTCCAAAACCATTTGTTTCCAAAACCCTAGGTAATTTTTGTGGATTGCAGGAAATTATAACGTTAGGCTCTGCCCACCCCCATTTTCACCACAAAGCAGCTATAATTCTCCCATTTGGGTAAGGAAGGAGTTCAAGCCCAAAGGGCACCTTGCTTGCTTGTGCCTGCGCGGAGACTCCAGTGCAGACCTCCTAGAAAGAGTCCTGGACTTGCAGCCCATGAAGCAGCCTTACTGGATGGAAGAAGTCCCTTCACCTTCTGCAAAATGGTGACAATATCACCCATCTTGTAGACGCCTGGGTGGGATTAAAGACGCTGGAGATAAAGCAAGGGCAACAGTGCCGACCTGGTAGAAGCTGTGGAGGGAGATGTTACAGTGTAAAAAAGTGACAGCGCCCCAGGCAAGCTGCCCTGCAAGGCTGCAGAGGGATTAAGCCCAAGGAACACAATGTGGCAGTGCAGAAAATATTTCTTTTTTTTTTTTTTTTTTTTTTTTTTTTGACAGGCAGAGTGGATAGTGAGAGAGACAGAGAAAGAAAGGTCTTCCTTTTTGCCGTTGGTTCACCCTCCAATGGCCGCTGTGGCCAGCGCACCGCGCTGATCCGAAGCCAGGAGCCAAGTGCTTCTCCTGGTCTCCCATGGGGTACAGGGCCCAAGGACTTGGGCCATCCTCCACTGCACTCCCGGGCCACAGCAGAGAGCTGGCCTGGAAGAGGGGCAACTGGGATAGAATCCAGCGCCCCAACCAGGACTAGAACCCGGTGTGCCAGCGCCGCAAGGCAGAGGATTCGCCTGTTGAGCCACGGCGCCGGCCCTATTTCCTGTTCTTAAAAATAAAAAATAAAAGCTACACATGAATACGTAGAAAGAAACCAGAAAGACGTGTGATCTCTTCAGAGCTTTAATTGCCATCAGGACAAGGGGTTGCAAGCAGCGAGCGACATTTGTGTCTGCACCCAGTAACCTACGGGCAAGAAGGGATTCACACACAAGGGAGGTGGTGCAGCCAGGAACAAAAGGGAGTCGCTCAGAAAGTCCTCTCGCTGCCAAAGAGGCTCGCGACAAAAATGACGACCCCAAAGCAGGCAGTCCTGGCCGAGCAGGGGCCACCTCCTTGAAGGTTCCAAGGGTGACAGGTATCACGAGGGCTGCGGTGACATTTGGGACAGGCCGGGGTGGGGTTGGGGATCGGGGATCAGCACCCACACCACTTTCCACCCCAGCCCGCTCCGGCAGAAAGTGAGTCCCTTGGTTTCAGATTTAAATATTTATTCCTCAAGTACAAAACAATGCGGAACACACGCATCCCCTACCGTCCCGGCCATCTGGCCGCAGTCGTCGGAACATCCTTGGATGAAACAGCCAGCTGGGTTCTGACTTCACAGAGGGGGCCGCGCCAAACGCACCAGGCCTCCTCGTCGTGCGCGAGGGGCGCCCTGCTCTTGCGGGCCCCAGGCTTAGCACTTTGAGGATCCTCAAAGCAGGATTAGCCAGACCCCATCTGGAAAGAAGTGTCTCTCGGCCCAGCTGGGTGATGGCAGTAATTTGTTTGGGATGTGACTGAAGCAGGCACCGTCACCACGCGGCCAGGCAGGCAGTGCCCCCGGCACACAGACCCAGGCTGGCCCCATGGCCGTCTGCACGGAGCCCCCCACGTGGCCTCTGGAACTGCTTTGTCCCTGGCAAGCTGCTCTCCAGGGCAGGGGGCCCTGCCAGCCTGGGGGTCTCTTGGAGAGCCCGGGGTGCCACGGCCACCGTGCTGGGCGTGGCCTGCTCGAGACACTGCACCTGTGACCACAACTGTGTCTCCCACACAGGATCCTGCCTGTGAAAAATCTGGTTTGTAAAATATTTCTGCCCCACCGCCAAAAAAAAAAAAAGAAAAAAGAAAGCCTTACACAGGTTCTGAGCTTTGGGAACCAGGAAGCGTTCACAAAGAAGGCGCCCGGCCTTCCTCAGTTCTACAGGGGAAGATGGAGATCTGTCAGCCCGGCTGATGCACAACAGGTGGAAGCCGCCTAGCAAATCGGCAAGCAAATGATCCGGACACTTCGAACATTACCTCCCTAATGATAGCTTCCATCAGTCAGCTTTGGTGTGGGAAGAGGGTGTGAGCCACGCTTGGCTGGATGGGAGCCGGCCACCTGATCTGGGGCACACACTCCCCAGGAGCTCCCAAGTAGGAAAACAGCAGGCAGAAGTGGGACGGACTCTGAGGGGATGGGGAGGGCCTGGGGGGCATTCCTAAGAGCGGTCCCCAGTGACACTTCCCGGGCTGGACTTGAGAACCATCAGAGGCTGCCGGAATCCAAACTCACAGCCCCACTTGAAAACACCGCAACACGCCATCACTCATCCCGCCTGCTCCGTGGGGCGCTGGGATTGCAAGAGAACGCTGTTTCATTTTCCCAGATTTAAAAGCAAGCTGTGACAAGCAGTGGTGTCCTGCCATCACACACAAGCCTCGGGGCTGTCCCCTGTCCCCCACAACAAACCAGAGGCCCCTGTAGCCTACCCAGCCAGAAACATTTCTTTTCCAGGACTTTCCATGGACTGTGTGCATGGGTTTTCAGTTTACTTTTCGAAAAACTTCAAGGTCATTCCACAAAACTCAGAAATCCTACCCAAATCCACTCCCAAGTTTCTCCTCCTTCGTTCCCCTTCTCTGTGCCTCACATCACAATGCAAACTAGGCTGCCTTATCAGATGCTTCCCTGTCTTCACCCATGGAAATCACTCTTGATTCCGTCAGTCTGTGTCCCAGGCTCACGCCTAAGCTCCTAAACCAACAGTAATTAAAGACAAGGTGCATTCCTTAACTCCTAAGGCAATCCACTGGTTTCCCATACCCCGCGTGAGAAATGTGTCAGACGCCCTGCTGGCTCCTCAACGTGGAGGAGCTCTGATCTCCCCACGCCCATTCTACAAGCCAGAGAGAAGCACCCGAGGCAGGCCACTGGGCAGGTGCACAGTACTGTCTCACAGGAGTGCACACACAGCTGTCCACGCCAGCACTCCACCCTGACAGAGGCAGCACTATGCCTTGGCAACACCCGGGCAACCTGGGGTGCTGACGGTGGAACCACAGAAGGCCAGGAAGAGATGGTTAGGAAGGGGCCAGCGTTGTGGCGTAGCAGGCTACACCTCTACTACAACACCAGGATCCCATCCAGCTCCCTGCTAATGCATCTGGGAAAGCAACAGAAGATGGCCCAAACCCCTGGGCCTCTGCACCCGTGTGGGAGATGCGGCTGAAGCTCCTAGCTCCGGCCTGGCCCAGCCCTGGCTGTCACTGCCATCTGGGGAGTGAACCACCATTAGAAGACTTCTCTTTCTGTCTCTCCTCTGTAACTGCCTCTAAAATAATTCAATAAATCTTAGGGAAAAAAAAAAAAACCACATCTTTAGGTGGGGGTCTTGATGCTTGAACTTTTACTAAAGTCACTTAAAAAACTTCACAGTTCAGAAAAGGTACAAAGACCCCAGAGACATAAAGACCCTGCCTGCTTCAGTCTCTCTCACACACACTTCATGGCCTTCAGCTGGGAGCTAAAACTGTCTAAACCTCAAGTGTCGATAAAACCTGCCTTTGGATTAGAGGCAGGTGGTTGACCTATCCTGCTCAGGGCTGCTTTTCCTAATTGTTTTCAAGTTCTCCTGACTCCGCCCCCCAGCCCCTCTCCCAGACCGCTAAGAGCTGTGGGGAGTCAGCCCCCAGGGAGGAGATCCCCACCCCCACCCCAGGCCTCCCCGCACAGCTCCTCTCCCTCCTGCGCCCCTCCCAGCCCGGATCCCCCGAAGCCCAGGTGATCTAGGACACCGGGAAGCCATCCCCCCAAACCTCTCCTGCATCCAGAGAGCTGCACCAGAAGAGTCTGCTGAGGCCGGAGGCACCCAGGGCTCAGTCTCTCTGAGCCTCCATTTCCCATCTGCAAAAGGGGCCACAGTCCCCACCTCCCGAGGGCTGGGGGAGAAAGTGCTAGACTAGCCGGAGGGGTTGCTATTGTCATTACTGAGTGTGTCTGGCACTTTGCTGCAAGCTGACTCCTATTCCCCCAAGGGCAAGTTCACGCACTCCTGTGGTCAACTGAACTTTGACATGCTGTCCATCCTCATCCCAAAGAACAGGCTAGGTCCAATGAGGCAGCCTGAGTGGCTGAAGTCAGGACACCCCCACCCCACCCCTGGTACTGGCACCTGTAGGTCACAGCTGCTGTGCTGGAGCTAAGGGACAGGGGGCACACAAATTGGAACCATCTAGGCAAAGTCACTTGTGTGGCCACATGAACACGTCCACACTGCCATCCAACACCATGATCCGAGTACTCTCAGAGGCGAGGGACAAGGCCACAGCCCCGCCACGGAGGGCTCCTGAAGCCCCCTGCCTTCTGCCCCGTGACCCCACCTGGGCCTGCGTGACAAGGCAGAGCCGCAGTCACCTGGGGCGGGCTGAGGGAAGGTGGGAGGGCTGTAATTAGGCAGGCCTGCTGGCAGTTCCCGTCTCACTCCAGACGCTTATTATGTCCACTTCCTGTGCGCCGGGCCAATCCCGCAGCCCAGCGGCCAGGCACTGGGGCCTGGGGACACAGAGCAGCAAGGGCGCTTGCTCTGGCCACCTGGGGCCTGCCCTCCCCTCCTGAGTGAGGCTTTTCACCAGGTGCTGGGAGGTAGTGACCTGCCTCTCTCTCAATTCCCCTCTCCCCATCACTTGCCACAGAGCTCTTTGCAGACAAATAAAAGGAGATTTTAAAGGAAAGACTCCTTTTTATAGCACGGCTGAGGGCAAGCCACATGCACAAAGGCACAGGCGCTTAGGCCGAGCCTCCCTGCGTGGGACGACACCACCACGGAGGAACATCGGCCGCTGGAGTCTGGTGCAGAGCCGGCAGGCGCAGGTATATCAGCAGCCATTGCCAGGCTAGCTGCAAATAAGTCCTGGCTATCCCAAGAACTGTTAGTAGTGGAAACGGGGCTAATTATGGCCCCAGAGGCCCCAGGGCAAAGGCCCTAGCCTCTCCCACTCCTCCTGGGCTGAAGAACGCACCCTTTCAAGTCTGTTAAAGGGGACAACATCCCTTGTCTCACGGCCCTGGAGAGGCAAAACAAGATCTTAAGGTGTCGAGCCCGACACAAAATAAACCACGACCGTTTTTCAAAACCCCTAAGCAGCGCTGTTGCATGAGCCCCCTATGCCGGCACCACCCTGCGTGTTGTCAGAGCCCTCCCTGACTGCAACGGCCTGGACGGCAGACACGGTGGCCACCGCCATCCTGCAGGGTCCCAGGTCACAAGCTGATGGGGTCTGGACACACAGCAAGGCAACCGTGCTCCTCCAGATCACTGCCTGTCCTTCCCCCAGGGCTACCCCCAATTACAACGGCCGAGCCTGGGGGTCACCCCACATTTCCTAGGTGACATTACACCTGCTCCGCGACTCACCATCGCCTTACAAACCTGCAACCAGCTGTTGAAAAAAAAACAACACCCCCTGGTTTAAAACAAAAAAGTTATTTCCATGTTTCCATGTGCCGTAGGCGGAGGCAAAACCTTTCTTCCGGCAGGAGCATGCACCCCACGCGCGGAAGATCCCCACGCTGTAGCTCCCGCATTTCCAAAACTGGTTTCCAGCACCGTCTATGCATGAGCCATTCCTCACGGCCCAGGGATCCTTGTCGCCCGCAGCCCGGCCCAGGGGCGCTTCCTAAACAGCCCGAGCGCCAGCGCTCAGAGTGCTCCCCGGAGCTCCCGCTCCCCGACGCAGAGCGGAGACTCCCAGGGAGGAAGTGGGGGCTCAGGCGCGGCCTCCGCACGGTGGACAAGGCTGGCCCAAGGGCGCAGTGGCCCTGGCCACGCCAAACGCACAGAGACCAGGCCGGCCCTGCGGTGCGCAGCTTGAGCCAGAGCCGCCCGCCCGATGCCGAGGTGCGGACCGGCAGGGAACTCGCTGGCCCTGGCTGGAGAAGGCAGCTGGGGCGATTCGGAAAAAAGCCGGGGGTAGCGGGCACGCCGGCTGCCGGGTCCCCCGCGGCCCGGCCTGAAGGAGCGGAGACGGGGAGCGCCTGGGAGCTGGCTCCCCCAGCTCCGGCGAGCGCGCGCGCGGGGACCCCGGCAGGCCGCCACTCTCAGCCGTCGGGCCTCGCGCCACCCTTTCCCGCACGACTGGAGACGCGGCTGTCTTTCCACCCTCCGGAACCCAGACGACCCAGAACTTCGGCTTCTTTCCGTCTCCGGGCGGGCCAGCGTCTCTCCCGCCCGGGTGGACTTCTGGGCCTCGGGCGGGCGGCCGCGGCGGCACACGAAAGACAGCGCGGCGCGTCTCCCTCGCCAGCACTTTATTGTCTGTGGCCGTTAACTTAACCATAAATACTGCGGTGGGCGCGCGGCGCGGGCGGCCCGCACACTTATTTACAGCTCCTCTTCCCTCCTCGCGACCCCTCCCGCAAGGCGGCGCGTGTGCAACCCAGTGCAAGTCCTCCGAGGCGGGCAGGCGCCCCGGGCGGCCCGCGGCCGTCAGCTGTCCGAGTCCACGTCGCTTTTACCTTCCTCTTCCCTCTTCTCGGGCGACGCCTTGGACGAAGCCTGGTTCCACTTCTCGGCGTTTTCCGACTCCGACGACGACGACCGCTTCTGCCGCCTCCACTTGGCGCGGCGGTTCTTAAACCAGACCTGTTGCGCAACCGAGCACAAAACAACGGGTCAGGGCCCGCGGCGCGCTCCTCCTACCCCGCCCAGCCCAGCCCGCGGTGCGGGGCGCCCCGGGGAGTCGGCGAGGCCCCGGGCCCGCAGCGGCAAACGCCCGCGCTCCCGCCCACCAAGCCCGGCAGCGGCTTCCGCGTCTGCGCTCCTCTTCCCGGGCCTAAAGCGCCACAAGGCAGCGACCGGGCCGCCGGCGCGGGCCGTTTCCAAGGCGCGGGGAGTGCGCCCGGCTGCTGTGCGGGACGACCCCCAGGCCCGCGGGGCGCCTCACCTCCACCTTCTCCTCGCGGAGGTGCACCTTCCGGGCCAGCTGCTCGCGCGTGCCCACGTCTGGGTACTTGGTTTCCTGGAAGAGGTTCTCGAGCGCTTCGAGCTGCTCGTCGGTGAAGATGGTGCGGTGCCGCCGCTTCCGCCGGCAATGCAGCTGGTTAAGCAGCTGCAGCTCGGTGCGCGACAGCGTGCCTACGTTCATGTAGGGGAGCATCTGGTGCGGCACCGGGGACACCAGCACGGAGCCCGGGGCCTCGTAGCCTGCCGCGGAGAGGGGCGCACGGTCAGTCGCTTCCCGCGCCGCCGCCCTCGCGCGCCCACCCGCCCGCCGCCCAGTCCCGCTGCAAGGGGGTGCCAGGACCCGGGACAGCAGGCAGGAGAGTCCGGGGAGTGGAGGGAGCCTGTCGAGACGCCCGCCCGCACACACCCCAGGCCGGCTAGGAACTCTCAAAACCCGGGCTCCCCGAGCCGGCCCCGGAGAGCAGTGCTCGCCAACTCTCGGCCAAAAGTCCGCGGCAAAGGAAGACGCAGACTGCGGCGCGCGGTCTACCGCAGGCAAAGGTTGGGGAGCAGGCCTCGCGGGAGGAGGTGAGTCGGTGCGCGGGGGCTGCCCGCCGCGGGCGCCCCGGCTCCAGGGACTCGGCGGAGGCCGGCGCGCGCGGGGGACCCTACCTGGCGGCGTCGGCACGCAGGAGCACTGCTGGGCGCCCAGCGGCGGCACGGCCCCGCAGCAGGCCGGGCCCACGGGCGCCGCCTGCACGTGCAGCTGCCCGTAAAAGTAGTTGCTGTAGCCGAGGCGGGAGCCGCCGACCGCGGCCGGGAGGCCCGCGCCGCCGGGGGCCACGGGCCGCGGGTAGAAGGCGCCATAGTCCGAGGAGGCGCCGCCGCCGCCGCCGCCGCCTCCGCCGGCGCCGTAGAGCGAGTCCCCGTGCAGGGCCGGGAAGACGACCGGAGCCGCGGTGCTGGGCGCCACCGGCAGCACCGAGTCCTTGCAGCGCGGCCGGGCGGCCAGGATGTTGTCGATGCTGAACATGCTGGCGGGCATCCCCGAGCCCCGCGCCGGGACCGGGGGGCGGCGGGGACGCGCCGAGGAAAAAGCCTCAAGGTCGGGGGGCGGGGGGGTGGGGTCCACGCTCCTCCCGCTGCCCAGCAAACCGAAAGAGAGCGCGGCGAGCGCGCCGCCCGCGCCCCTCCCCGCCCCCTGCGCCCGCGCCCGCTGCTCCCGCCTCCCCGGGCCGCGGCGTGCGCTCAACTCCGGCCGCGGCGTGCGCGCAGCTCCGCCGGCGGAACCTCTGGCTGGTTTTATACCGAGTCGACGTCATCCTGGATTTAGTTCCTGGTAGTATGCAGATGACAAACAGAACCAGATTCGGCCCTTTCTTTTCCTGGGGTGGGGGTGGGGGGGGGGGGAGAGACGCCGAGGGGAGGGGGCCGCGGGGCCTGCGGAGAGATTGTGGGTTGCGAATTAACGACATTAACCTAATCTCCGCGGGCCGGCCGAGCCGGGCGGGCGGCCTAATTGCCCCGGTTAATCGCATTAATTCCATTGTGCCGCGCCGTTAACAGCTCCCCGCGCCCCCCACCCCCTTTTCTCTGGCTGGGCTCCGTTACGGGGTGCGATTTCCTGTGCCCGGAGCTCGGAGGCATCCCGGCCGGGGGTTCCTCGGGAGGACGGCCCCCGCCCCCGTGTGGAAATCGGTTTTGTTTTTTTAGAAACCCGGAGCGGTCGCGTCCTCGCTCACACGGGACTGAAAACCCGGCCTCCGCGGCCCGCGCCCGCGCCGCCGAACTTCGCCAAGGTGGCTTTTTTTTTTTTTTTAATCTCCACTATCCCGAACGGAATTGGCTAACCACCCCCCCCCCCAGCTTTTGTTTTTGCAAAAGCCAAAATTTGTAAAAAGCAAAAACGACGAAAGAAGTGGTGCATCGTGTTCTGTTAAAAAATTTTTTCTTCTTTCTTTTCTTCTTCTTCTTCTTCTTTTTTTTTTTTTAATTTTTGCAGCCACTTTGAGTCCGAAAGCCACCATGGCGGTCCCGGGTCCTTACACGGCGAAGACGGAACCCGCCGCCGCTGCACTCCGAGGTATGCTTCCAGCTAACCCCCACGCGGGCGGCGGGAGGTTTTGACCTTTAAAAAAATTGGTTTTGGAAATGGGCGTCTTCTCGCCCAAACTTCGTAGTTTGCAGTCCAGATGGGGCCTGTGCGGCTTCCCCAGAAACAGCACCCCCTCCCCGCCTGACCTGTTCCCTCTGCCGCGGGACAGGCCCCGGTGGCCGTCTCTGGGCTGGGGTTTTCGGCATCCGGGAAGGGAGGCGGCGGAGCGTAGGGAGGCAGAGCAGCCCGAGGTCCCGCGGCGCCGCGCGCCACCTCGCCGGGAACGTGGGGACGTGGCAGCCACCGGGGGCGGGCCGGGAGACCCCTTGGGCCGCCTGTCACTCACACGCGTTGTTGCCGGGTTCTCTCCCAAAAAGGACCCCGGGTCCCCCGCAGAGGTTCTAAGTGAGTTGGCGTCCCGGTGGCAACGGCGGAGCTGGGGGAAAGGGGACCGCTCTTCCCGGATCCGTGAACCACAGCGGGAGAGGTCGGGTCCCACCCAGCTGGGGCTCCCGGGAGCGGCAGAAGGAAAGGACGCAGGCCTGGCCGCTGGTACCCCCTGCATCCCACGCGCCCCGGGCCCCTGGGGGCTCGCTCCTTGCTTGGAGCGCTGCGCGCACTGGAAAGGGGCCTAGTGGGACTGGGACCGGGCAGAGACGGGTCTCAGTCTGGGGGTGGGGGAGTGAGGCAGATTATGACTTTCTAAGGGTAGACTGCTCCGGGCCTGCGGTGTGACCTCAGAGGGGTCAGGCCGAGGCTGCGAAGTGGGCGCCCTCTCTTGCCCACTAGCCCGGGGTCCAGGCGTTGTCCCCCCACCCGCCCCGTTCTCAGAGCGCCAGAGTATGGCGCTCCCCTCGCACCCTTCCGCGGATGGCCGCAGCAGAAGGGGTGACCTGGCCTGCGCCCGCCAAGCGAGCCGGTGGCTCTTTGCGGGGTGTTTGCCCGAGCCGGGCGGGTGCAGAAGAGCCGCGGGACCTCGGGGCAGACTCCCTGCGCCTCTGCGAAGACCGCAAAGCTGCTGCTGCCACTGGGCAGCGAGGCGCCGAGACTGTGACCGTGCGTGCGGGACGGCACCGACCTCGGTGGCTCCATCCTTTCGGCGCATTGTTCCTTTGCATCATCGAGTCGGGGTGGGGGGGGGGACTCCAGAGCGCGCCCCTGGGTCTCCGGCGGCCCTCTCGCTGGGGGCCCGCTTCCCCTGACCCTTTGTGAGGGAGCGCGCGTCCCAGCGAGGCTGGGAGTCTGCATCTTCCATCCATCCGCGATCGCTCCTTCGGAGGTCTGGGGCCTCTGTCCATCAACCAGCTCCAGCATCACTGGGTCCCCTACAGCCCAAACAGTCAGAACCGTAGTGGTCACTCCTCCGCTAGGGAGTTTAGGGACGGACTTGAGAGCAGATTCTGGCACTTAGGAACCCAGGGGCGTGTGGTCCCTACCTACCCTCACCTGGGCTTGGGGCAGGGTTTCCGCTGCCCTCGGGCAGAGGGGACTCCGGAAAGAGGAAAGCGATGGCCTAGACCCAAAAGCCGGGCGCTAGGGTCTCCCCCTTTGGGTGTCCTGTGTCCCCGGGGAGGCAGCACCAGGGAGGCGGTGGGGCACCGAACCACGAATGTCAGCCAAGCGCTGACACTCAAGCGCCGAACGGAAAATTTGCGGCCCGCAAGGCCAGGCGCAATCGGAATAACAAACGCGCCGCACGCAAATTGCCCGCTTCGTGTTGCTAAGCGATTGTTGGTGGCTCAGCATGGGAGGGCCCGGGCGGTGCGGAGGCAGCTTGGGTCACGCATGCGGTAAACACGGCGCTGATTTTCCCTATTATCACCCAAACACGATTTCACACAAAGCAATCACCACGCACAAGTCTATGAAAATGTGCTTGTCGCGGAGTCGCGCGCCCCGGTAATAGCCCTCCTGTTTAAGATATTAAAGACCGGATCAGCGGATTCTACACGCACGGGGTGTCTGGGAGCTTGGCATCCTCCAGGCGCCTTGGCGCGGCCGCTGCCCTGAATTGGCTCCAAGGGCGCGGACTAAATTGCTTCTCCCATTTGCAACAGGGTGCCGCGCTCGTCCTCCCGCTCAGGGACATCCTCTCCGGGAAGAAACCCCGCCGCCTCGCTACCCTTGCACCCCACTCCCATAAGTACAAAAATATTTTTTTTAAATAAATGGATCTGCGCCCCCAACTTCTTAGGATTCGTTTCAAGAACTTTCTCAGTTCTCTGTCTTTGCCCGGGGCACAGAGCGGAGGTCACTATCGGATGCTTTTACGTAGGATTCTTTTTTTCCCACCCCGTCCTGTGCAAAACGCTGGCGCGCCCTTTGCCGAGGCGGGAGCCCTTCCGGGGCCTGTGGGCCGCACCGAGGAGCCGGCAACTCAGCGCGGACCCCATCGGGCCCTCACACGGCGCGGGATGCGCCGTCTTCAATGTGCCGATCGATCAGTCTAGGGGTTTGTGTTTAGGCTTAAAAAAAAAAAAAAATCAAGCGTCTCAAAACTAGTGCTGAAACCCAGTTCCGCAGCCCTACCCCTCCCTGCGGGGCCTAACGGGGCCTCCTCGGGACTCGGAGCCTCGGTTTGGGACGTGGAGTTGAGCGAAAGGCGCGCAGATGCCCGGCACTCGGAGGCGGCGCACAGCGCTCCCTAACCCCGCAGGCAGCGGGGCGTAGGGGCGCGCGCGGGCTGCTTTTTTACTTCAAGTGTTGCAACATTCCCAATAAGAGCACCGGAGTCCCTTAGGACAAAATAATCGCGGTGTTAGGGAGAGCTCAGCGCAGCCCTGGGGAAGAAGGTGTGTCCCAAAGGCCGGAGGGAGAAATGAAGCAGCGTTGGTGTCCGAGGGTTTGAGCAATCCCTTCCAGCCGGGCTCTGCACCGCTGCGTTTGCAAATGACGATCGTTTGTCCTCCTAGCTTTCTCTTGAAATGATTAGCGGAGTCAGTCATTTGAAAAGGAGAGCGAGCGCAGAGTGGGCTCCGAAGCCCTCGCGAGCCGATAGGAGCGTCTAAAGTTTTCCTTCATGTAAACCTCATTAATGAAGATCTTTTATTTAAACGTCACGGGGGTCTGAAATGTAGGGTAAATTATGAAGCGTGTGTGTCTAGCCAAGTCATGGGTCAAATGCATTTGTGAAAAACTGCGAAGAGAGCATATGGTTTTGAATTTTTCTACAATGACTAGTGTTTAAATAAATTGCTTGTACTGCTTAACTTCATGTGTAATTTTGACAGAAATTGGCCTATAGCCTTTTGATATGTAAACATTTCAGCGTTTTATGCGGTATAAAAAAGACACTTGCTTTGTAGGATCAGCTCCGGCAGTCACCCTGTAATTCACAAAGCTGGCACCTACTATTACATTCTTGCTAGATTTCAACTTTTAAGTGGCAGCCTCAGGGAAAAAAAAAAGAAAGAAAAGAAAAGAAAGAGGATATTTCAAAAGCAATGTCCATTTGGGATTAAAAGCTGCAATGAGTTGAGAACGTGCCACTTACTATCTGAAAGAAATGGATAAACCATGGTTATTAAAGAACATTTCTGTCATTTTTCTGTAAGTCAGCCGGTTCAAGGGGACACTTAAGTGGGGCTGGGGACTGGCTGGCATGTCATTAACTGCTTGTCTTAGGGCCGAGCCAATCAGTCCAACACGCAAATAGGTGTTAAACGTCTAGGTATCATTTCAGGACGTTAGCAGCCAGACGGCTCCATGTCACAGAGCACATTAAGATGCAAAAGTCAGCTTCCCAAGGGAGCCCCCGAGGCACCGTCGCTGGACACAAATAGCCTGTTTGGGTCACCACCGCACTCGGGGGTCTTTCTGGGTGGGAGATCGTTCTGGGGGGGCGGTAAGGTCGGCTCTGGGCGCAGCTCCCAGGCCCCTCTGGGCTGCCAGGGTTTGTGAAACATATAAATCTGCATAAACCCATGTGTTACCAAGAGATCCGTCTCCCATAAACAAGCATGGGAATGTGAATTGGGTGGCCGCTCTGCAGGGAGAAACTGAGCACCCGAGTGGTGGTGTGGGTGCCAGACGGAGCCCTGCGCAGACTTCCTGTGGGCACGGCTTCTTCCCGCCTGCTGTCTCGGCTTGCCAATCGGTCCCATGTATCGGTGGTGTCAGTCTTGTCAATTTCAGACTTTTCCCGTGACACTGCTCCTTCTGTGATGTTTTGGCGGGGCTGGGGTGGGTGGGTGGGGAGAAGGCTCCCCAGGCGGGAGAGAGACTCATTTCTTTGGGCTGAACACGCTGAGATCCTCTTTCTGAAAAAGACCTTGCTGGAGCGAAATCTAATTAAGAAGAAGGCAAGAAAGAAAGAAAAAAGACTCACAGGGGGAAAGAGCGGGGGAGGTGTGTTCTGCGCTTTCCAGGTCATCGTGTTGTGGTCGGCCAACACCGAAAGGCAGGGACACACTCGGTGACACAGAGGAGGTGGAAGCTTTTATTGTTTCTCGATGCCTCTGCTCTCCAGCCTAAACTTTCAGACCAATTTGAAATGAGTTAAGAGTAAAATCCACTCCCTGCCCCCCCCCCCCCACCTTAGCTGCAGTTTTAAAGTTCTTGGGGGAAAAACCATTGATTTGCTAATATAAATAGTTCCGCTGCCTTTGGCTGCTTAACTTTGGGAGACTTTCTCCCCAAATGTGTTTGTGATCAAAGTGAGCTGGGCAGGGGATGTCTTTTGGGTGAAAAGAGGACATTTAATACTTACAAGATAATTTGGGAGGTCGAGGGTTTTTGTTTGTTTTTTTTTTTTTTTTTACAGACTTTTTTTTTTTTTTAAGGTATATGATCAAATAAAACTGAAAGTTACAGGAAAAGCTAACCTGGCCTGGGTGACTGTTCACTGTTTGCCCAGAAAGGTAGTGTCAGTGGGGTTATGTGTAACACCGAGCCTTGTGAGCCAGGCACCTTCTTAAACAAGCCCTGAAGGAGGGCTCTCTCGCTGGTACGGCACCTTGAGATCTGGGTGTGAAGCTTCGTAGCAGGAGCGCTGTGGACACTTTGTCGCGGGGCATTGAGGAAACTGTAAGCAGGTTCCCGTGTGTGTTTCCTGCTTTAGAGCAGTCACTGCTACAGCATCCCCGTGCCTCACGGCTTCGAGTAGGGGTCTGAGCTGGGGGCGGTGAATTCTGCCTGCCTTTCACAGAAGCTGCGATCGGTGGGGGTTTCTCGGCCATGACCCAAGTGCAGAAACCAAGGTTTCAGGAGCAAAAGCACTCCGGCGGACTAATGAACAGAAGGCACTTTCAGAGGTCACAGGTCACGTCACCTGCTCAGTCCCACCGTCACACGGCCGGTGGCAGAGGAGGCTGAGCCTGTGCCAGCCTGGCTGCTTATTCCTGATGGGAAAGAGAAGCAAATTCTCCAAAGCAAACTCAACTTTCAATTTGTTTGATTTGTGTTGAGACTCTGTCTTTTCTTACACCCCCCCCCCCCCCACACACACACACCTCCCATCCCAGCTCCCTGCTCCTTCCTTGGCTAGGGCGTGTGTGTGTGTTTTCGAGTTCGGCCTCCCTACCCACAACTGGGGACACACACTGTATGATGCCTCATCCACACCGTGGGTTTGGTTTCACTTAGCAGGGAAATTTTTCCTGCAGACCAGAAGTCCTTGGGTTTAAAATCACAAGAGCCCATCTCCCTTGTCTCTGGGTCGTTTGTAATTTATGTATTCCGGGGCGGGGGGAAAGTAGTCTGTTCCTAGTAACGACAGCTCTGGGAGTTCAAGACCGCGGACGAGCCAAATGTGGGACTCTTGAACTAAAGAATCCGCCTTATGGACATGGTCCCTTGCTGCGTTTTCCTTTCTTTTTAACAGGTCCCTAAAGAACATTTTATTCAACTCTCAGGAGGTTTGTAGATACAGTCATTTTCAGCTCTGCTGGGTGGATTGAGACGATATTTGCAATTGCAACAGTGATGTCAAGACATGTTCACGCCCAACCAATGACAATACTTTCTCAGCAACTCCAGAATTCTCCAATTATTTGTATCTTAAAGTCCCTCCAGTCAGCTTTGAGACAGGAACATAAGTTTTTGATAATGCTATCCACATTCTGAGTTAAGCCATGGCAATTCTTTCTTTCTCTCTCTCTCTCTCTCTTTCCAAACCCTCAGAAAGTAGCTTTCCAAGTTAAGCTAGGCTAGGGTGATCAAATGAATGTTTGACTTGAAATAATTGTTAAAATAACTTGCTCCCCACTCAGGCCCTGCCCTAAAGCGGAGCGGCCGGAGAGCGAGCTGCTTTTCAAAGCACCAGGCTTGGCAGAGGTGTTCCGGGGACTTCCGATGAAAGAGGGATATTGAATATGTGTGGCGAATGCATACCACTTCATATTTCAGGGAAGTTCTTTATTGAATAGTTCTCGCTCGCAAAACTGGAGTCACTGTGAAATCCCACTCCTCGGATCTCTGTCGGGCTGGCCGGGTCTCCCTGCCCAGGAACAAATTACTTCTTTAGCAATGCGTGTTCTAAATGGGATCCAGGGTCAGATAGTAACGCACAAAGCCGTGGAAACCAGCTCTGAGGGCTGGCCGCGACCGTGTCTAAGTCAGCACACACCGCTGGGCGACTCGTTCTGGAAAATGGAGCAAATGGACTTGGCACACAACCCTCGAGGTCTGGCTCAAACTGGGGGTGGAGGGAGAAGGAAAGGGCCGCCTCCTGGTGCTTGGTGGATGGTCTCTACTCCTGGGGTGAGGCCTGCTGCTGTCCCCTGTCACAGGAGGGGACACCAAGAACAGATGGGGGAAGGGACAGGCGTTTGGCACCATGGTTAAGACGCCACTTGGGATGTCTGTGTCCCATATGAGGGTGCCGGGCTCTGAGTCCCAGCTCTGCTCCTGACTCCAGCTTCCTGCTACTGGGCGTGCTGGGCGGCAGCAGTGATGGTCGCAAGTACTGGAGCTCCTACCACCCACGTGGGAGACACGGATTGAGTTCTTGGTGCTTGGTTTCAGACTGGCCCAGCCCCAGTTGCTGCAGGCATTGGGAAGTGAACCAGTGAACGGGAGACCTCCCTGTGTCTCTCTCTGTCTCTCTGCCTTTCAAATAGCAATTTAAAAAAATAAATAAATAAACAGATGGAGGTTGTTCCCTGCCCCAGTCTCCCAGCTAAGTCTGGATTTGAACTCAGGTCTGCTTAGCTCCCAAAGCCACCCACTTTACCATCAGCCACACTGACTCCCGTAAAACAAGATGGTGGGTTCCTCAGTCTGCCTCCTCTCTAGCCTTCCTTCTTCAAGGTGATCACCACGTGGAGACTTCTGTTCTGCGTGGCGCACTCTCTGTGCCTGTGCCTTTCTGGTTCAAGTCTCTCCTCCTGCGTTGCCTCCCTCTACTGGCTCTGGGTATCCGGATCTGCCTCCCCCATCCAGCGACATGGGCCTGGCCTCTCCCACTCTGTAGCCCTGGGGCAAGGGTTGGAACCCCTGGTCAGAGATGTGGGGTCAGCTGCAATTCTGCAATTTGGCTGTGGGCTGAGGCCTGGAGGTGTGTGCTAAATAGCTCTTTGTGGAAGGAAAGAATGCAATCCCACCTGCCACCCTGTGCTGTCCTCCTCCTGGCTCCTGGATCTCCCCAAGCAGGCCAAAGACCTATAGCGGGAGGGTGTTAGGGTGTTAATTGAACACAGTGGGTGCTCTCCTGGAATTGATAAAAGAGGAAGAGGGGGGGAAGGTCTATCCTATCAGCCCAACAGATCCCCTAGAAGCTGCTGGAGGCCTCGTGCAGCCAGTGTGAGCAGGGGAGTGGGTGCCTGCCCCTGCAGGTAGCACCTGTGTCCCCTTAGCCACACCTGTGTACACAGCCATGCCGACCCCGAGGACTGGCACTTCCTGGTGGAGTGTCCCATGGCCTCTGGGGGGGTAGGGAATGGGCCAAGCTTGAGGACTCGGGTTGCCTGGGCTGTGCCACCATCGGAGTCTTGGTTCGCTTCTCTGTGCAATGGGGAGGCAGACACTTGCCACCCATCTGCGTCACTTTGGGGGCTGGCTGTGCTGGAGGAGGATACCTTCCCAGGGGAGCACGCTGAGGGACAAAGGGTCAGCGCCTGGTCCAGGTGCCCCCAGGGGACACAGCTGGCTGCCCCAGTGATCTTTCCTGGCCCGGGACAGTTGCAGAGACGGACTCGGAGAGACCCAGGCCACGCCGGCTGCTGGCGGTGGCTCCTGCAGCTGTCCAGGGCCTGTTCTGAGACCCTGGTCACCATCCCCTGCCCCTCTGTGTGGACACAAGTGAAGGGCGGGTCATGGCACGGTCTAGCCAGGGGAATGCCCCCCAGTGGTGGATCTGGCAGCTCCTCCCGAGACAGCCACGTGGAGAGTTGGCACAGCTGGGTGGTGTCTCATTCGGGGGCTGCTCCCTCCTGCTGGCGGCCTGGGAGAATAACCAGAGCCGGCTCCTGGGCGGTGGCGGATGGGCTGACAGCCCCGGCTTCGTCGCCACAGCAGCTGCTGACCCTGGTGCTCACAAGCTGCCGAGCTGGAGCCAGCCCGGGAGGCCCTCGGAGTCTGTCTGCTCGGTACACTGGGAAGTCTGACCTCCTCCTGCTGGGGCCGGGCAGACAAGGGTGTGCTGCCCTAGGCAGTGCTCCGACAGCTTGGAGGGATCCTTACCCTGCAGGTCCGCAACTCTTCCTTCCAAGCACTCGAAAGAACTTAGAAGCCTGGATGTGTAAGGCAGCTAGGAGGTAGATGCCTGGGCTCTGGGCTCTGGGCTCTGGGCTCTGGGCTCTGGGCTCTGGGCTCTGGGCTCTGCTAGTTGCATAACAAAAGGCACAAATCCCATCCCAGGGAATTTCCAGCAAGAACAGTGCTTCCCTTTGGAGGTGCAAGGCTCCACTCCTTCACTGGATTCTCCGGTGAGAACGAGGGGCGGGCACCGCAGCGCAGGGCTGGGAACTGGGCACTCCGCTGAGCATAGAGGGTCACAGAAGCCCAGAGGACTGCTCGAGGCCCCAGGGCTGGAGGTCAGGCACTGCCCCTGGGCCTCCTGTGTGCAGCCCCTCCCGCTGCTTCTCTGCCACCCGCCCCAAAGCAGGCCACTCCTGCTGTGCATTGGTAAGAACCCAGATGGCTTCCAGGGTGAGAGTCTAGAGGATGAGGGGCCTCGTACTGGGAGCGAGGGGTCCCCCTAGACCCCCCAAGGTGGGGGTCGGTCCTAGCCGCTTCCTGCCTTGTGAAGGTGGTAAAGGAGCCAGTGACCAGTGAATCCACACCCTCCCTCTCCTACCCCCACCCTAGCCGGCCTTGACCTGGTGCAGCGCATAGATTAAGGTGCAAGATCCCCTAGGTAAATCCTCCAGGGAATTGCCCCTGCTCCTTACCAGGCACGTGTTCTGTGGAAGATCATTCTTGGCAACATAAACTGAGAGCAACCCAAGTGTTCCCCAGTAGGGCATGCGTTAACCAAGGCAGGAAAGCACCTGAGTGATGGGTAGCCACACAGCCCCTGGAGAAAACAGGCCATCTGGAATGCACCGATCTGGAGGGACCTCCAAGGCAACGTGTGGTTGAGTGACAAGGGCACGTTGTAAGGCTCTAACGGAATGGTTATATGTATGCGTGTACCTGTCTGCGGCATGGGTTCATAACTAGAAATGAGTTCATTCTGGGGAGGTAGGGCAATTCTTGGCGCAAAGCAAGAGCTGTATTGTGTGTGAAACATCAATGGGAATGCAAGAGAGAAAGTCCTAGAAGGGACCTACAAGGGGTTAACAGCATGGGTCCCCCCTTGGGGATGGGGACTGGGTTTGGGGCTGATGACCGAAGGGGACTGGAGCCTTATCTCTAACATTTTACCCTGACACAAAAACATCACATTCATCTTTTTACTTGTGAAATTAAAAGTACATATGCATCCAAACTTGAAAAGTGTCCCTAAAATAAGAAACTCAATGCAGGCAGGGTTAGCAGAAAATCGAACCAGGGCCATACAGATAACCTGGGATCAGATAGCTAGGTCCATACAAATAACATGGGCTCAGATAGCTAGGGCCATACAAATAACATGGGCTCAGATAACCCCTGCCCAGTGCTGAGGTCTTCAACCAGGGACACAGCACAGGCCAGCAGCATCTGTGGAAATGAGTTCCACCAGCCAAGGACTCACTCCCCGGGGTCCTGGACAGCAGCTGGGGTGCTGGGGGTTGGGAGTCCTTTGTGGACCAATTATAGATTTTAAAGTCTTAAGACTGAATTCAAGTCCCAAGCCAAGACCCCATGATGACCCTCATCCCTGCAACAGGGGCCCCCATCCCTGCCTTGTACCTCCCGTCCTTGAGACCTAAGTGCGGCGTGTATGAGCGTAATTAGGATTATCTTCGTCCCTTGGGCCCTAGCAGCTCCTGACACTCTGTGGGTGTCCGGCAGATGCATAGAAACTGACCTGAGCATGGTTGATAAGGAGTTAAAATAATGACAAAGGCAATACTGTTTTAAATCGTGAAATTCGTATTTTGTTCTTTTAAATTCATAATCATAGTGTGCTCACACAACAGATCTAAGGGGCTCCAGAATGTTGTGGAAAATGGAATTAGAAGTTTATTTTATGACAAAACATGAGCTCTTTGTCCTCATAGGCATGGATTTCCGAGGGCAGCAATAGAAAGCTCTCGATAGGGAGGAAATAAAACAGGTGAATTGGGACAGGAAATTAGCTCCCTGGGAATCACACAGGCTTGCGGTTCCGTGTAGAGGTCAAGATTGACTTAAGTATCCCCCCCATGCCCCACGTATCTGGGGGAGCTTTCTTTAATAAGCCCACTCTACCTGACGCTGTTCTCGGAAAACCGAACTTCGCCATCTTTCAAACTAGCAATCACATTCTGGCAAGACCTGAGCTCGGATTCCGGTTTTGCCAATTTCCTATGTTGTAGCTGTGTCCTTTGGGTGCCCGGGGCTTCTCTGAGCCTCAGATTTCACACTTGTGAGACTGCTCTTAGAGTGTAGACCTACGCATGGTGACCAACCTGGGGGGGTCATTGCAGACACACAGTTTGATGGGGAAGATGGACCTGGGGGAGGAAGGAGGAGGGAGAAGGTGATGTGTGGTTATCTCTGCCTTTCACTTGCATTCCTAGCCCCATTTGCACATGAGGACATCGCGTGATAACTCAGTTACAGGGAAGTAGCAGGCCTGATATGCAAACCCGTATCTGCCTGACCCCAAGGCTTGTATTCCTGCCACTCAAGGAGTAGCTAGGCAAGGAGGAGATGCCCTAGAATGGGGGTTGCCAGCAAGGGTTTTGGGTTTTCAAGCCAGGGAGTTTCTTAACTTCCTGATCCTCAATCTTTGCAGCTGTAAAATGGAGTTAATTAGTAGCAGTCCTATGCAGATAGCCATCTGCAAGGAATGAAGAAGCTAACTGTAAACCAATGACCAAGTGCGGCGGCTCAGGCGATGCTGTGCGGAGAAGCGCGGGCCTGGTTCACAAAGTCAGACCCTGATGCCGGCAGGACGTCATGTGTGTTGCTTATATTTTCCTTTATGGATGCACGAGATGATGCACAACAGCAAGATCTCTACATGGAGTGAGAGTGCCAAGTGGCACGGATGTGCACAGACATCTCACACGGGATCCCAGTGTGCTGCTTGGCCGGGGCCAAAGCCCAGGGGAAGTGACCTGCACAAGGGCTATGGCAAGCAGGTGAAACCAGGATTTGAACCGGGCAAGCACCGAGCTCCTGGACAGATGTGTGTGGCTGCCTCACCGCCCTTACCTCCAGACAGTGTCACGAGACTGGTGGAGATCTGAGATGCGAACTGCCCAGGCGACCACACGCCTCCCACGTCACTGCACTTGGGACAAATGGGAGCGCTCAGGAGAAGCAGAGTAGGCTGTCAGTGCGGGTTGAGGCCAAACCCCGGTGCCTCCCATCCTCTTCAGTGAGGGCTGCAGCTACCTGGAGGGGCCCCCTGAGTCCGGAGGGCCAGTGGGGCAGTCAGGCAGCCAACCAGGCCACCTCCTGGAGCTGGAAACCGGGCCCCTCACCCCACCCCATAAGCAAGGCTGCTTGTAGTGCTGGGAGAATGCACTGGAAACTCCATCAGCTCCACTTTGCCTGGGGACCCCTCTTCCTGAGAATTGCAGCCCATGGGCTTTCTGGGCTTGGGTAATCCAGGGAGCCAGGGTGGGGGGCACAGAAATGGGGACCATGGGGGTGCTGCAGCCTGCTTTGGGGACACGTTGTCCCGAGGCCACTTCCACCCATCTGACTTTCCCTGCAGCTCTCTGAGAAGGGTCCTCCTGGGGGGCTCCCACCCACCTGCTGAGAATGTGGCTTGCACATCCTTTGCTAAGTAACAAGCAGCAGGAACGCGCAGCTCGGTGTGGCCATCTTGCTCTGCAAGGCGAGGGCATCACCTTCCCACGTGATCAGCCACAGGGACTGGCCCTCGGCCTGGGAGCTGTGTGTGTTTCTCCCTCTCTCCGAGTGCTGCAGCCTCAGATCTGTGTTCGGCATCTGTTAGTTCCAGGAGCCTGGATAAATCCCCTCAAGTCCGACTCAGACTCTCTGTGGTCATCTGTAAAAGGAGACTAAAAATGCCTTTAGCCAGGAGAGGAGCAGAGCCGACAGTGGTGGTGTTAAGGACAAGGCTGCATTTAGGGTTAGGGATACGGGTTAGGCTCGGGTCTAATGTGAGGTCGGAGTTAAAGATCAGAATAAAAGGTCGCTATTGGGGGCTTGATGAATGTTCCAATGAGTTTGGATCGACCTCAAGGTCTGTGTGTCTCCCAGAGCTGTTGTAGAGTGAAAAGAGGAAGCTTGGTTTAGGTGCACTGGCTGTGAATTCCATCTCCGTTGCATAGAATCCACAAGATGGTTAGGGTAGAACAGCGGGTTATCTCAGACAAAGGTGAGGCCTTCGGGCTCGCGCTCTGGCTCACCGGTTCTGGGATGCGTTGTTGTCCAATCCTGATGTCTCTCCTGCGGATGATTGAGTTGGTAGCGTCTTTCTCTTTGTATCCACACAAGAATGGTGTATCTGGCAATGGACGGCATCTTTGGAGCATGGCTGTTCGGCCTAGTTGTGGTTAAGATGCTGGTTGAAATGCCCACATCCCGTAGTGGAGTATTTGGGTTTGAATTCCAACTCTGCTTCAACCCAGCTTCCATCAACACACATCCTGGGGGGCAGCAGGTGACGACTCAAGGACTTGGGTCCCTGCCACCCATGCCGGAGATGGAGTTCCTAGCTCTCAGTTTTGCCTGGCCCAATCATTGAAGCATTTGGGGAGTGAACAGTGGATAGGAACGCTCTCTTTTGCTACACTTCTCAATTAAGCAAATCAATAACAAGAAATGCACTCAAAGGTTACACCTTCCTGCAGAGCACACAGTATCCACACCACTGTGCTCAGGCGACGTCCATGTTCCCAACTAATGATGTTGAGCATCTTTTTATGTGCTTATTGGATGTTTGTGCACCTTCTTTGGAGAGCTACTTATTCAAAAACATTTTTTTTTAAAGAAAACATTTATTTATTTATTTGGCAGAGTGACAGGGAGGGAGGGAGAGACAGATCTTCCATCCACTGGAGGGAGGGAGAGACAGATCTTCCGTCCACTGGTTCATTCCCCGAATGGCTGCAACAGCCAGGGCTGGGCCAGGCAGAAGACAGGAGTCAGGAACTCCACCCTGATCTCCCACAGGGGTGGCAGGGGCCTGTGTACTTGGGCGATCTGCTGCTGCTTTCCCAGGCGTGTTAACCGGGAGCTGGATCAGAAGTGGAGCAGCCAGGGCTCACCCTACACTCTGATAATGGGATGCCTGCCTGCAAGCAGTCGCTTAACCCACTGCACCCCAATACTAACCCCCATTCAAGTGTTTGCCCATTTTAAAATTAATTTTGTACTTTTACTGTTGAGTTGTAAGAATTCTTCTCCTTCTCCTTCTTCTAGATTTTACTTATTTGAGAGGTAGAGTTACAGACAGAAAGAGGGGGAGACAGAGAGAGAGAGGTCTTCCATCCACTGGTTCACTTCCCAGATGGCTGCAATGGCCGGAGCTGAGCCAATCTGAAGCTAGGAGCCTGGAGCTTCTTCCAGGTCTCCTGTGTGAGTGCAGAGGCCCAAGCACTTGGGCCACCTTCCACTGCTTTCCCAGGTGCATTAGCAGGGAGCGGGATCACAAGTGGAGCACCCCAGACTCGAACCGGTGACCATACGAGATGCCAACACTGCGGGCTGGTTGTTTAACCTGCTATGCCACAGTGCCGGCCCCAAGAATTCTTTATACATTTTAGATGCAAGTCCCTAATAAGACATGCAATTTGCCAACATTGCCTTTCATTCTGACGGTTCTTTCCCCTCTCTGGATTGTTCCTCTCCTCTCCTCTCCTCTCCTCTCCTCTCCTCTCCTCTCCTCTCCTCTCCTCTCCCCTCCCCTCCCCTTCCCTCCCCTTCCCCTCCCCTCCCCTTCCCCTCCTCTTCTCTCTCTCTCTCTCTCTCTCTCTCTTTCTTTTTCAGATTTATTTATATATCTGGAAGGCAGAGTTACAGAGAAGGAGAGACGGGAGAGAGTCAGTCAAAGACAGATGTCTTCCATCTCCTAGTTCATTCCCCAAATGGCCACAACAGTTAAGACTGGGCCAGGCCAAAACCAGGAACCCAGAACTACACCTGGGCCATCCTCTGCTGCTTTCCCAGGCCATTAGCAGAGAGCAGGATTGGAAGTGGAGCAGCTGGGACCTGAACCAGTGTCCATATGGGATGACAGGGTTGCAGGTGACAGCTTAAACCTGATGTACCACAATGCCAGCCCTGAAATTTTTTTTAAAGATATATTTACTTCTTTGAAAGTCAAAGTTACACAGAGAGAGAGAGAGAGAGAGAGAGATCTTCCATCCGTTGGTTTACTCCCCAGATGGCCGTAACAGCCAGAGCTGTGCCGATCTGAAGCCAGGAGCTTCTTCTGGATCTCCCACATAGGTACAGGGGCCCAAGGACTTGGGCCATCTTCTACTGCTTTCCCAGGCCACAGCAGAGAGCTGGATCAGAAGTGGAGCAGCTGGGCCTTGACCCGGCACCCATATGGGATGCCGGCACTGCAGGTGGTGGCTTTATCTGCTTTGCCACAGCACCATCTTGCTAATATTTTTTTTAATTTTGATGAAGTCATGGGGCCAGTGCCATGGCTTACTTGGTTAATCCTCTGCCTGTGACGCCGGCATCTCATATGGGCACCAGGTTCTAGTCCTGGTTGCTCCTCTTCCAGTCCAGCTCTCTGCTGTGGCCTGGGAGGGAGGTGGAGGATGGCCCAAGTGCTTGGGCCCTTGTACCCACATGGGAGTCCAGGAAGAAACACCTGGCTTCTGGCTTTGGATCGGCACAGTGCTGGCCATAGCGGCCATTTGGGGTGTGAACCAACGGAGGGAAGACCTTTCTCTCTGTCTCTCTGTCTCACTGTCTGTAACTCTACCTGTCAAATAAAAAGAAATTTTTTGATGAAGTGAGATTTATGTTTTTCTTTGGGGGCTTCTGCATTTTCTACCATAGCTAAGAAACCATTGTCTAATCTTAGATCATGACAATTGTTTTCCTTTTTCTCAAAGACTAAATTGATTAATCATTCAATAGGTAGCCTTTATATGCTTTTGAGATTTATCCCTGTTATCCCAATGTATTAGTTATGTTTTCCTTTTTGTTGCCAAGTAATATTCCGCCGGATGGCTAGTCCCGGTTTTTCCATTCGTCCTGTGGCGGGCACTGGGGATGCTTCCTATCCGGGGTGGAACTAGCGCCGCGGCTACAGAGGGACACATAGTTGTGTGGGCAGATGTTCTCACTTTCCCTGAATAAGCTCCTCTGGGCAGTCCAGAGGCGGCTTTGCTGGGCTTCTGCTCAGAGGATGTGCGGCTGCGCAAGGAACTCTTTCCACAGTGACTGTACCGTTTGCGTTCCCCTCAACAATGCATATTTATGGTTTTTCTTTCCCTTGATTTACCAGTTTTCAACTAAGTTAACTCCCTAGAGCTCTCCAAGAATAAGCTGTCAAGTTGTTTGTTTTCTTCTAGTGTTTAATGTTTAAATGTATTTTATGTGTTCAGTATTCTACAACTAATACTGTTTTTTGAAAGATGTATTTATTTATTTGAAAGGCAGAGTGACATGGAGACACACACACACACACAGAGAGAGAGAGAGAGAGAGAGAGAGAGAGAGGATGTCTTCCATCTTCTGGTTCACTCCCCAAATGACTGCCACAGCTGTGGCCTGGCCGGGTTCAGCCAGGATCCAGGAACTCCATCCGGGTCTTCCATGTGAGTGGCCGGGACTCAAGTACTTGATCCGTCATCTGCTGCTTCTCAGGAGCATTGGCAGGGGTGTGGATGGGAAGTGGAGCAGCGGGGACTCGAACCCGCGCTCTGATTGTGGGATGGGAGAGTCCCAAGGAGCGGCTTAACCCACTGTGCCACATGCACTCCGTTCCTCCTACTGGTGCTCACATTTTCCCAGTGTGGCCCAGCGGGACCTTTTCAAAGGATGCCTGTGCCCTGAGCAGAAGCGTGATGTGGCCCCAGTAGCTTTCTTTTATCAAGATCTATCTCCTGCCAAGACCTGGCTCTGTATTAGAAATATTTCTGGCTCTGTATTAAAAATATTATGTGGAGGGGCTGTGCTATGGTGTTGTAGGCTAAGCCTCTGCCTGCAGTGCCAGAATCCCATATGGGCGCCGGTTGGAGTCCCAGCTGCTCCACTTCCAATCCAGCTCTCTGCTATGGCCTAGGAAATCAGTGGAAGATGGCCCAAGTGGTTGGGCCCCTGCACCCTCATAGGAGACCCCAAAGAAGCTCCTGGCTCCTGGATCAGCTCAGCCCCAGCTGTGGTGGCCATTTGGGGAGAGAACCAACAGAATGGAAGATCTCTCTCTCTCTCTGACTCTACCTCTCTACCTCTCTCCCTAACTCTGTCTTTCAAATAAATAAAATAATTATAAAAAAAATTCATGAGTTTGTAAGGATGCTACTAACCTTAATTCATGATCTATTTAACTTCTTCAAACTGAGATTTCTATCTCCTTTACCTCCACCAAACTGGGGAGAGATAAGATAAGCCACTAAGGAGAGATGAGATAAGTCCAGTGCCGGCAGACACAGCTGCCACCTCTCCAGGGGTTGTTATGTGCCAGGTCCCTCTGACCCTCACAACAACCTGGAACTGAGTTATTGTTGTCTCCATTGTATGCCTGGGGAAGCTGGCTCCATCCTGAGCGGGCAGGGAACCCCTCAGCCCTCCCTCCCCTAGGTCAGGACAGCATTCAGTGGAGGGCACCTGGGCCTCCAGCCAGGAGCAGTCTCAGAGCTAAGACATGACAGAGTGCAAAGAGAAGTCCTCGCCCCGGGAAGGCGACTGCGTTGTGGCAACTCCCAGTGGCGCTGTCATGGCTGGCACATAGAGAGGCACCATCAGCCTCAGACAGGAAGACGAACCCCTACCGCACTGAGCCAGGCCCTGGACATCTAGGCCCCTGACTCATGCCCACCAGCACTGGCCTTGAGTGTGAAACAGAACAAATGCCATCTGCTCCCAGCAGTGAGAGGTGCCCCAGGGGCTTCCCTGCCAGCAGGGGGCTGGGTGAGATGATGCTGGCCTCTTGGGGGCCACTACAGCGGAATGTAAAAGTCCCCTCTACAGTGGTTCCAAGGGGACATCCGGCATCGCCCCTCTGTTGGTAAATGGGGAAACGGAGGCTGCAGAGGGTGAGATAGTCCTGGGCACAGGCTAGGGAAGAGGTAGGGAAATAGGACAAAGCGTGTGGTGAAGCGGAGGGAAGAGGATGCTCACTGTCGGGACCACTGTGGGGACCAACGCACCAGGAAGTCAGGAAATGCGGCTCTTTTCTCCCTTGTGTAGACTTTGAGCGGTGGCCTGCACACCTAGGAGCAGGGAAGCCCCGGTGACATTTCTGAGAGGACAGATTCTTTATGCAAAGATAAACCACCTGAATGGGCCCAGGCCTGAGGGGGTGTGGGGACTGGGCTAGGTGGGATGTTGGGCGTTGGGCGAAGCTCCCAGAGAGAGGCTGGAGGCGCGGAATGGGCAGGAGGGGCTGGGCTGGGCTGGGCAGGGCGCAGGCAAGGCATTTTGGGAGTCTGAACTTTGAGCTAAGAGCCCTAGAAAGGGCTGGGACAGTTCTGCTCCATGGGCGGGATGGCGTAGGAGGTGGTCGGGCAGAGAGGGTGGTTCTCAGGGGAGACAGCTGAGGGAAGGGTCCAGATGCCCCTCCCTGCACTTGACCTAGATCTCAGCGGGGAATAGCCAAGAGCCAGCTCTATCTTCTCCATGGAAACCAGATTCCTGGTAACCAGCCCTGCAGAAGAGGTGTGGCCCAGAGCCTAAGTTTAGGAGCTCTCAGGGGGTCCAAGTGGAAGACAATGGCGTTAGGGAGGAGGGCTGCCTTGGGAGAGAATTAACAAATTTCCCTTGACAAATCTAGATCTTTACGCTCCTGCCCCAGGCCTTTGCACTTGCTTGTCCCTGCACCCCAAGGGAAGCTGGTCCTCTTATCTCTGCAAGCAGGTGTCACTCACACAGCATCTCAGAGGCCATTCCTTACTCAACCTGCTGCTTCCATCTACCCAGCTTTTAGAGAGCACCTCCCATGAGCCGACATCTTTGTTTGGCATTTTCTGTTTCATCCTGCAGAGCGTAAGCTCTTCAGAGCAGGAGCTGTGTCTTATCCATGGGTCCTATTCCATAATTTAGAGCAGCAGTTGGCATCTAGAAGCCGTTCAAAAGATGATTGTTTGAATCAGTATATGGATGGGTGCGTGGATGGATGGGTGGGTGGGTGGGTGGGCGGGTGGATGGAGAAATTTGGTGACTTTTTCCAAAGTGGTCGAGACCAGAGCTCGTGAAGCGGCCTCCAATCTGATGGCAAGGTGGAAGTAATTTGAGAACTAGATCAGAGCTGGACTTGGTCTTAGCTGACTGTGGAGTGCGTGTGGGTACAAGGCAGACACAGATCAAATTTTAGAACAGAGTGGTCCATGAGCCACCTAGGGGCCATCTCCAGTCCACACAGATGATTGGACTATACCATGTTAAATTTTTTTAATCAATGCCAGCATTTAAAATTTTCTAATAAACTTGGATATCTATTTTCCTTAATCAAAAGATCTGGAAACGTGAAGGCCCCATTTTTAAGGGCAGACGTTGGCTGGAGCTGGGACACACTTGCTCTGGGCTCTGCCGTCGGCTCCGCAGACCCACCTGGCTCACTTCCTCTTTCCCTCCCCAGCCTTTGAGTTTGCTCCACTGGCTCTCCTGCTCTCGGTCGTCATTCCAGACCGACACTCCCCGTGGTCACCCACCGCTGACGCCCGCTGTGTGGTCACCTACACTCCCCATGGTCCCCCACCTAGCAGTTCTGTATACGGTAAGTAGTGACTGACCAGCAGAAGAGGCGATAAAACCCGGATGGTTACAGAAACACTGTGGAAGGCACCTGTATGTCCTCTGGCACTTCTGTACCTGTGGCCCCGTAGGCAGCCGTGTCTGGGGCTCATGGCACAGACTAATCCCTAGAGACACGCTGGTGCCCACAGTGGGTTTCAAGTGCTCGCCTTCTCTCTGTAGTTCTAGAACTTGTCCTGTGAGGAATCTGGACCACAACGTGTGCCACCATGGCTGGATGGCACCCTGGGCCTCCAAGGGACTCTTCACCAGAGGCCCTGGGCAAGTCACAACGGACATAGGCTTTAATGCATTTATGGGATTGTTGGAAATAAGGGACCTCTTAAGGATTGTGATAAGCAACTTAATAGATAGAAGTATGGGTGGGTGGATAGAAATCTATACACAGACAGACCGAGGAAGCCAGTCAGCTGAATAATGGCTGCAGGACAGGGGTGTCGGGAGGGAGAGATTCACCCCATGCCACCACCGGAAGCCAAAGCTGGGGCTCTTGTCAATGCAGAACTGACACCGAGATATCACATCGAGCCCTGGATTCTCCAGAAACAGGCAGGAGAACATGCAACACAGAAAAGGTACAAAAAGGGGCTGCGCTGTGGCTCAGCGGGTGAAGCCACCTCCTGCAGTGCCGGCATCCCATATAGGCACTGGTTCAAGGCCCGGCTGCTCCACTTCCCATCCAGCTCCCTGCTATGGGCCTGGGAAAGCAGCGGAAGATGGCCCAAGTGCTTGGGCCCCTGCACCCATGTGGGAGACCTGGATGAAGCTCCTGGCTCCTGGCTTCTGCCTGTTCCAGCCCAGGCTGTTGTGGCCAATTTGGAGACTGAACCAGTGGGTGGAAAATCTTTCTCTTCCTTTCTCTCTCTCTCTCTCTCTCTCTCTAACTCAGCCTTTCAAATAAATAGATCTTAAAAAAAAAAATAGAAAGTAGGTAGAGATAATTCAGAGACAATTTTAGTAATTTTCTATGTCTGGAAACTTAAAAGCACACTTTCGAGTAAGTCATAGATGAAAGAAAAATAATAGTATAAATTTTAACAAAATTAGAATTGAGTGATACTGAAAATGTTGTATGTCAAAATTCAACAATGAATTAAAAGGGACTGTTGGAGGGGAAAATGTATCTTGAAGTGTTAGATTTGGCCAGAGAAACAGCAAAAAAAAAAAAAAAAAAAGAACTGAGAAGACAACAGAATGACCCCCAAAAAGCAGAATGGAGGTAGTAAATGTAAGAGCAGGAATTAATGAAATAGAAAAAAAAAAAAAAGATGCCCAAGGGTGGATCGCAAGGCCAAGTAGTGGTCTTCAGTAAGATTCGCAAAATAGGCAAAGTTCTAGAAAACCTCATTTTTCAAAAAGAAGGTGGGCAGACATGAGGAATGAACATGAAATAAAGCTACGGGTGAAACAAATATTTAAAAGATAGTGGCCTAGCGGCATATTATAAAAATATGCCAACAATGTGAATTCTTAGATGAAATAGTAAAATTCCTAGAAAAATGAAACTCCACAGTTGATTTAAAAGAATTTAAAAGTCCAAATTTCCTATAATCACTTCAAAAATGAGTAAGTGGTTAACTGTCTCCCAACAAGAAAAAATAATTACAGGGCCCATGCGTAGTTTTTTTTTTTTTTTTCCCAGTGGAATTCTACCAGCGTTCAAGCTGATTCCAAGCCTGTTGTGTGTCCTATTTGTGGAAAACACAAATACACAGAATCTTCCAGAGCACAGCGAAAAATGCCTGGCTCATTCCATGGGGCTAATTCAAGGGAACTTAAAAAAATTCATGGAAAATGTGTATTATGAAAAAAGTATACATGGATTTCCAAAATTTTCTTGTGCCAAAATAAACTTTTCATTCTATTTTTCCCACAGAATTTAGAAGTGTTTTATTTATTTGAAAGGCAGAGACAGAAGGCTCGCAACTGCTCTTTTATTATTATTATTATTTGACAGATAGAATAAGACAGTGAGAAAGAGAGACAGAGAGAAAGGTCTTCCTTCCATTGGTTCATTCCCCAAATGGCCGCCACGGCCGGAGCTATGCTGATCCGAAGCCAAGAGCCAGGTCCTTTTGGTCTCCCATGCGGGTGCAGGGCCCAAGCACTTGGGCCATCCTCCACTGCACTCCCGGGCCACAGCAGAGAGCTGGACTGGAAGAGGAGCAGCTGGGACTAGAACCTGGCGCCCATATGGGATGCCGGCGCCACAGGCGGAGGATGAACCAAGTGAGCCATGGCGCCGGCCCCGCAACTGCTCTTTCAATCCCCAAATGCCCACAACAGCAATGGCTGGACCAGGCCAACACCAGGAGTCAGCACCCCAGTCTAGGTCTCCTGTGTGGGTGGCGGGGACCCAAGTGCTGGAACCATCACTGCTCCCCCCAGGGTGCCTGCGAGCAGGAAGCTGGAGTCAGGAGCAGTCAGGTCTTGAATGCATGCCCTCGTAGGAACCAAGCTGGGTTTAATTCCTAAAATAAAAAGTGATTTAAGGAAAAAATTATAAATATTTATAGTTTAACAGGTTGAAATAAATAAGCCACTCCAATACATGTAGAAGTAAGAATTTGGGAAATGTTGACATCTATTTATAATCAATTAAATAAAAATATTTATCAAAAGAAAAATGGGAAAGAGCTTTTTTAGCAATGTGATGGTATGTGCCAGTGTCATCTACCTTAATGTGGTAAGTTGGAACCTTTTCCTTAAGAAGTAGAGATGGGCAGGGCTGGTGCTATGGCGCAGCAGGTAAAGCTGCCGCCTGCAGTGCCAGCATCCCATGTGGGCACCAGTTTGAGTCCTGGCTGCTCCTCTTCCAGCTCTCTGCTATGGCCTGGAAAAGCAGTAGAAGATGGCCCAAGTCCTTGGGTCTGTGCACCCGCGTGGGAGATCCAGAAGAAGCTCCTGGCTCCTGGCTTCCAATCGGCACAGCTCCGGCTGTTGCGGCCAATTGGGGAGTGAAGCAGTGGATGGAAAGCCTCAATCTCTCTCTCTCTCTGCCTGTCCTTCTCTCTCTGTGTAACTCTGACTTTCAAATAAATAAATAAATCTTAAAAAAGAAAAGAATTAGAGATAAGAATGTCCTCTGTCATTACTGTTGCCCTAGAGGCCCAGCCAGTGCAATAAGGCAAGAAAAAAAAATGTAGCAATGAAAAAAGAACTAAAATGTGTTATTCACAGATGTATGATTGTTTACATAGGAAATCCAAGAGAATGTACAACTAAGATTAGTGAGAGTTCAGCCAAATAGCGAGATATAGTGTCAATAGTTTAAAATTACATTTCTGTTCAGCAACAAGCAGTAAGAAAATGTAATTTCAAATAATACAATTTATAATACCAAAATTATAAAAGGCCCATAAAATAATTTTTAAAAGATTTATTAATTTATTATTTGGAAGGCAGAGTTAGAGAGAGAGAGAGACCGAGAGAGAGAGAGAGAGAGAGAGAGATAGAGAGGTTTCCATCCTCTGGTTCACTCCCCAGATGGCTGCAATGGCCAAGGCTGGGCCAGGCCAAATCCAGGAATCAGGAGCTTCTCCCTGGTCTCCCACATGGGTGCAGGGGTCCAACGGCTCAGTCCATCTTTCACTGCTTTCCCACATCATTAGCAGGGAGCTGGATCCGAAGAGGAGCAGCGGGGACACAAACAGGTGCGCATAAGGGATGCTGACATCACAGGGTGGCTTAGCCTGCTCTACCACAACACCAGCCCCCTCCATGGAAGACCACTGTGGATAAAATTATATGAATGTTAGAGAAAAGCCATTGAAGTCCATGAATAAATGGAGAAAGATGTTCATTTCATGACTAAAATGCTTTGGTATGTTGAAGATCTTAAGTAAAACACTGAGCCGTAGACTTAATACAATTTCAATCAAAACCTCATCTGGATTTTTCCAGGAACTGCACAAGCTGATTCTCAAATGTATATGGAAGCACACATGCGCACGAGTAGCCAAGACATTCCGGAAGAAGCATGCACGGGGGCGATGTGCCCAGAAGAGCGTGGAATGTGTTGTGGAGTTACTTGGCGGTATGCTGTTGGCACTGAGAAACTGGCCGGTGAAACAGAGCAGAAAGCTCCTACGCAGGCGCGAGTCCCGCTGTAAGCATCACGTGGCAGGCCGCCAGGGCCAGGAGGAAGGGACTGCCGGGGACGCCAGCGCGGTGGTTATCTGCGCGGGGCGTGAACCGGTCCTTGTGTCCTGAGCTATAAAAACCAGATGCTGGTCAGTTCCCTGCATCACTTGGAAAGGTGCCATTATAAAACTCAGTGGGGGAGGGGGCTATTCCATGACCTGCAGGTAAGGAAGTATTTTCTTTCTGTTTTTTTTTTTTTTTAATTTAAGATTTTATTTATTTATTTGAGAGGTAGAGTTACAGAGAGAGGGAGAGACAGGGAGAAAGGTCCTTCATCCGCTGGTTCACTCCCCAAATGACTGCAATGGCCAGAGCTGGGCCAATCCAAAGCCAGGGGCCAGGAGCTTCCTCTAGGTCTCCTGTGTGTGAGCAGAGAGACCCAGGCCTGCTTTCCCAGGCCACAGCAGAGCTGGATCCTAAGAGGAGCAGCCAGGACTTGAACCGGCGCCCATATGGGATGCAGGCACTGCAGCAGGGGCTTAGCCTAGTACCACAGCACCAGCCCCCAGAAAGTATTTTCTAAACAAGGAAATCAGATACAAAGGGTCACGGCTACACTAAAAACTATTGTCCATCAAATTCCCTTTCAACAAACAAGCCACAGATTGGGAGAGGACAAAGGATTACAACCCTGGATGCATAAAGAATTCCTGCAATCCAATTAGAAAAATGCAAACCATTTTCACATTAAAAAGGGATCCTCCGCCCCACCCTCCCTCAGTGGTCTTCCGTGCTCCAGAAAGGAAGAGAGATGGATTTGACCCAAGAGCCCTCTGACTTGCAGAAGAGGGTCACTGGTGCTTTGAAGAATTCTAGGAGGGCTGGCAAGGCGATGGGTAGCAGGAACTTGACTGCAGAAGGCAGGCAGGTGGGGCCAAGCAGGACTGGGTGGATGTTTTGTAAATAGGAAAATAAAAATCCTATTTCTATTACCGATTTCTAGAATCAGTTAATGGAATTAGCATAGGGACAAAGGTTTTACAAACAAAGGAGGGTTTTATCAGGGCTGGGTGGGGTCTTCTGCAGGAATGACCTTGCTCCATGGCTTGGTCCTGCTGCAGCCAGAGTGGAGCGTTGTCAGCTGGAGTGGAGCGTTGTTATTGCCTTGTTTTAACCCACCTCTACCCTTTGTGCTGGTTATGGGTACGGCATCATGGTAAAGAGCAAATAAGGATGAACAGCACCTCCATCTCCTCAATGCTATCATTCCTCTGTGTTGAGAACTTGCAGAATCTTCCCTCTGGTTCTTTTGAAAACAGTAAATTGTTGTAGGCTGCAGTTGCCTTACTCTGCTATAGAACATCAGAGCTCCATCCCCTCTCAAAATGCATTGGCACCTGTTACCCAGCCTTGCTCTATCCCCCTCCTCCCTACCCTTCCTAGCCAGCGTGGAGGTCCTCAGAAAACTAGAAAACATGACTGCCACGTGGCCCACTGATTCCATTACTGGGTATTTTGGTATAGGCAAAGGAAATGAAATCAGAATTTCCGAGACGCCCTGTGTCTACTGCAGCCTTATTCCCAGTAGCCAAGACTTGGAATCCACAGAGATGGCCTTTGACAGGTGGACGGGTAACAAAAGCTGTGGTCCATATACACCGTGGAATATTATCCAGCCATAAAAACGACGAGATTCTGTGTCTGTGGCAACCTGGGTGGCATTTTGGAAAGGGAGATAAGCCAGGCACAGAAGGGCAGACCCTGCATGATCTCACTCACTGCGGAAGGTACGACAGTTGACCACCTGAAGCGGGGCGTGGAGCGGTGGCGCGGTGACCGGCTCCCAGTGTCCCAGCCCGCAAGCCAAGACGCAGACACAGGAGCAGGTCGGGAACGCTGAGCTTCAGGTTCCTCTGCAATGAAACCGGCGTCGACACCTGCCCAGGATGGGACGAGATCACCTGTGTAGCCTGTAGCCTGGCACCCGGCGGGAATGCAGTTCTGTCACCTGTCTCTGGCACCGTCTCCTACTGAGGTTACAATTCCTCCCTCTTGCTCTCCCTAGCTCGCCCCTCTCCCCCTGCCCCTGCTTCTCACCTGCACAGGTATGTAGCTGGGAGTTGCCAGATCCCAGTAGGGACGCAAGGGAGTGCAGCACAGAGCACAGAGCCTTGCTAGGTTTTATTCGTGGAGGGCCACCGAGATGAGATTTCACATCTACAAATGAAACAGGGCTTAATAGTGACACCTGCTGCAACTTGGCCATTGCTGGGTCTGCGCCAGGGGCTGTGCTCAGCACCCTGCCTGCTTTATCCCAATGAATCTACTTCCGTCGTGGGGATCCTGGCAGTACTGCTGTGTTTATTTCACGATGTGAAAGCAGAAGCCAGACAGAGGCTGTGTGGCTTGCCCCAGGTCACAGGGTTTGCAAGACTAGAAGTACTGTGTCTGTGTTAGCATAGCCGCTACTTTCCCAGGTGCGTTAGCAGGGAGCTGGATTGAAGTGGAGCAGCCGGGACTTGAACCAGCGCCTGTTTGGGATGTCAGATGGCTCAACCCGCTGCACCACAGTCCTGGCCCCCAGCTTTCCAACTTCAGCGAGCCAGCTCCTCTTAAGGCTTTGTAAGATCCAGCTGTTAGCAGCTTTATAAGATTTTGCAAGGATTCTGTCAGATAAAAATACCTGAAGAGCTTAGCACGGTGTCTGGCACATGATTTGTAGGATTAAGTTAGTTAATTCACGTAAAGCACCTGGAGTTGGGCTGGCACAGGGTGATTCTTATCCGAGTTAAGCAGCCACCTGGGATGGCAGCTTCCTCTTGTGAGAGCCAGGTGGAGTCCTAGCTGCTCCACTTTTTTTTTTTTTTTTTTAAGATGTATTTATTTGAAAGTCAGAGTTACACAGAGAGAGGAGGAGAGGCAGAGAGAGAGAGAGAGGTCTTCCATCCACTGGTTCACTCCCCAGTTGGCCGCAATGGCCGCAACTGTACCAATCCGAAGCGAGGAGCCAGGAGCCTCCTCCAGGTCTCCCACGGGGGTTCAGGGTCCCAAGGACTTGGGCCATCTTCTACTGCTTTCCCCAGGCCATAGCAGAGAGCTGGATCGGAAGTGGAACAGCCAGGACTTGAACCAGTGCCCATATGGGATGCTGGCACTGTAGGCTGCAGCTTTACCCGCTATACCACAGCGCCGGCCCCTGCTCCACATCTGGTCCAGCCCCTACTAATGTGCCTGGGAAGGAAGCAGAAGATGCCCAAGTTCCTGGACTCCTGCCACCCCCGTGGGAGACCTGGATGGAATTCCAGGTTCTTGGCTTCAGTCTTGTCCGGCCCTGGCCTTTGAGGCCATATGGGGAGTGAATCCGCAGGTTGGAAGACCTCTCTCTCTCTGTGTCTCTATGTCTCTGTGTGTGTACCTCTGCCTCTCAAACAAATCTTTAAAACAAGACAAGACTGTGGGACAAGCCCTGGGCACACAGGAGGGGCATGACTTGTGGGGTCTGCGAAGGGCAGGAAGGACTTTTAGGCGAAGGTGATGCGTCAGCGGGAGTTTTGTTCTCCATGCTGAGACAGTGGCCTGTGTAGAGCATCGGTTAGGGCGCCATGGGAAAAGCACACCATTTACCTACTGCCCAGACAAGCAGAGCATAACCAGCGGCTCAGAGCCTGGGCCCCAGCGTGGGCCCCGCACACAGCACGCAGGCTGCGGGCACACCTCGGAGCCAGAGGACGGCTGCTGTGAGGCCCCCTCCCTCCCCAGGACAGCAGACTGTCTGTCCACTTTGTCATGATCTGTCTTGCTGTGTAGCTATCTCCTCCAGATACTGCTCTGTTTTGCACAACAGCCCCAAACCTGGCTGTGCAAAGAAGGGGAAAGAAGGGGGATGTGTTAGCGCAAGCCGAGTGCCGACCGCGGTCCCTGGGCAAATCTGGTTCAGTCTTCAGACTCTGCTCAGCATGTGGAAGGCTTTTATTCCTATTATTATTTTTAATATTTGTTTATTTATTTGAAAGGCAGAGTTACAGAGAGAGGAATAGAGATCTGCCGTCCACTGGTTCATTCCCCAAATGGTCAACAAAGTTGAACTTCTTTTCAAATCTGCTCCGGTCCCTTGGCAGCCGAAAGAGGAGTGGTCAGGCCTCCTTGGGGGCCGCACACCCCGGGGTCTCAGGCCTGGGGACTCCCACCTGCCTGGCCTTCCTGCCGGCAGCTGCGTGCTCGGCTGAGCCGGGCTCAGACCCCTCTGCTTGCGTCACCCCCGCCTTGCAAGACAAGGCGCGGCCATAAAATCAACTGTCCGCAGCCATTTAGGCCTAGGCATGGTTAATGCCAGAACTGGCTTCCAAATTGACAGTTAATGAGGGAAAATGACGACGCAGGCTCGAGGCCATAAACAGGCCGTTAAAGCCAGGTAGTAAACAGCTTGCCAAGGACCATTTATGAATTTATTTTTTTTTTTTTGAAGGGGAGAAAAATGAACCGACGAGGCTCGTCCCCTTTGGCGACCAGGTGCGACTGGCCATGGAGAGAAGTGAGGGATTCTCCGGGCTGGGCCCAGCAGGTGAGCCGTGGGGCTGGTGCCCCGGACCAGTTTGGACCCCCATGTGTTGGACTTGGGTCCTAGCTGCTCCTGGTGCCTTGGAGGCTGGGTGTGGGGTCAGCAGTTCTGGCACTGACCCTGGCTCTGCCTGTGCTGGATGCTGGGACCCGGAAGCAGTCACCTGATTTTCCAGCTCCTTCCTCCTACCAACAGGCCAGGGGGCTCCATTCTGCTTCGGGGCCTGGGACTGAGTTAGGAGCCCCCCCCCCCCCCCCATTCACATCCTTCCTGAAATTTCAGAATACAGCTTTGTTTGGGGATCATGCAGTTTTTTTCATAAATGCATTTTTCGTTAACTGAAGGGCCCTCACATAAGTGGGTTTCAAAACTTTTTTTTTTTTTTTTAAGATTTATCCATTTATTTGAAAGTCAGAGCCACAGAGAGGGAGAGACAAGAAGAGAGAGAGGTTTTCTATCTGCTGGAATGTTGCAACGGCCAGGACTGGGCCAGGCCAAAGCCAGGAGCCAGGAGCTTCTTCTGGGTCTCCCACATGGCTACAGGTGCCCACACATTTGGGCCATCTTCCACTGCTTTCCCAGGTGCATTAGCAGGGAGCTGGATCGGAAGTGGAGCAGCTGGGACTCAAACCGGCGTCCACATGGGAAATCGACGTTGCAGGAGGCAGCTTTATCCGCTGCACCACAGTGCCAGCCCCTGGCTACTCCTGACCCAGCACTGCTCAGGCATCTGGGAAGCGGCAGGTGATGTTGAGTCCCGGCCACACACGTGGGAGACCCCTGGTCCTGGTAGAGTGGTTGCACAGGTAATGAGTTAAGCTGAGGTCACATTGGAGGAGAGAGAGGCCTAAATCCAGTGTGACTGACGTCCTTCCTGGGAGAGGAACAGAGACAGACACACGGGGAGCATGGCGAATGGCAGCACTGGAGGCAGAGAAAGAGGTGGGCGTGACGCTGGATCAGAAGTGGAGCAGCCGGGACTTGAACGGGCACCCATATGGGATGCCGGCATCACAGGCAGTGGCTTTACCCACTGTGCCACAGTGCCAGCCCATGTTTGTTTTCATGTAGAGGATAGGAGCTCCCTGGGGACGGGGACCAGGCCACCTTGCTGTATGCACAGTGGCCTCCTGGAGGAGGAGCTGAGCACCTCTGTCCCCGGAGATCTTGGGATCAGGAGCTGCTGGGGCCCAGTGTCCACACCTGGCAGTGTATCTGTGAAGTGGGGCTGATGGATGCGAATGGAACGGTGTTTAATTGGCTAAAACCAGAGCTGTCATCCCCTAATCAGAGGGCTTGAAAGGAGGTTTTCAGCACCTGCTTCCACTCAAGAAGAGTGGTGCAGCCGCCCGGGGTGGCAGGGGCTGCCTGGGGCATCCACAGCGCTTGCCTGTCTGTCTGTCTGTCCGGGGACCAGCTAAAGACCTGGTTGTCCCATCAGAGAAGCCCATGGCATTGCTGAGCAAGGCTTCATTTCTGATCAAGCTGACATCCCCTAAAGTGTGGTCATTCTTGTTCTCTTGGGTCCAACGCCTTATGGTCTGCAAAGCACTTTCAGGGACACGAGGCTCCCCTGTGAGCGCAGCAGGCTCAGGGTGCCGTGCTGTGGGTCAGGACCTGGGGCTCAGGCAAGGTGGCCCTGCCGTGAGCTGCCACGTGTGCCCCTTCTGTCTCTTCGAGCTCTTTCCCCACTTCCAGCAGCTGAACCCACTGCGCCACACCCCAGCCCCAGACTCTGCTGTTTTTGTTTTCAAGACCTATTTGGTTTTTTTGTTTGTTTTGTTTTGTTTTTTTTTTTTTTGAAAGAGTTACAGAGAGAGGGAGAGACAGACACAGAGAGAGCTCTCTGCTGGTTCACTCCCCAGATGGCCCAACCCAGGTTGCTCTGAGACCGGAGCTCAAGGCCCCGGGGTCTCACTGATTCCTCAAGAAAGACCAGTCACGGGCCAGGAGCTTGCTGGCTGCTTGTCTCGAGACAACAAGTCTGCATCTCTGTGTTTGCGGGAGGCTGTCCAGCAGCCGGCCACAGGCCTCCCCCACAGTCCTGCTGCGGTGTCCTCGCTGACGGCCTCAGCGGCCACTACAAAGCACAGCCTCCCGCGAGAAGAGCAACACTGAGCACTTGGACCCTAGCATTAATCTGAGTCATGCCAGGTTTTAGGTTTCCAGAGCTCCGTGGCTGGCATTTCCCACCCCCAGGGACACTGAGCCACTGGGTGTCCGAGTTGGGGGATACTGTCTGCCTGGCACTTACGTGACCCCCGGATACTCACTTAGCATCCAGACCCTGCTGTGGCTCTGAGAGTGCAGTGGGGAACGAGATGGGGGGGCCCTAGAAGGCTGTCGGGGGGCTGACACACAGTGGAGAGAAGACTATTCCCAAGCGTGGTAGCGTTGGAAAAGATGATGGCCCGTGATGGTGTGATGTGCTAGGCGGCAGCATTAGCTGGAATGGCTGGGGAGGCCTCCCGAGGCAGGTGAAGTTCAAGGGTGGAAAGTAGAGACCCAAGTGCAGCAAGTGCAGAGCTCGGAGAGGGACTGTGCAGAGAGGGACCTCCACGCAGAGCGGAGGAGGGGAGAGGGGTTGGGAGGTGAGGTCAGAGGGGCGGGCTGAGCCTTGAGAGTCGTGGTGGGTAGTTTGGGTTTTATTCGGGGTCAGTAGACATTTGGGCCACAATTGCCCGGCCCTGACCGCTCAGCACTTGGGCCTTTTCTCTGGGTTGCGTTTGCAGCGAGCGAACTGGAGGCATGGGCTTCTGTGTTGTTCCGTGACAAAGAGCAGAGCTCCTTCCTGTTGGCTTTAAAGTGGTGGGGTCCCCAAGCTCAGAGGTCCTCCCCTGTAGTGGAAACCCACTACCTGCACAGTCCCGGCTGGGCCCATCCAGGAGGAGTTGGGGATAAGGAAGCCGGGGTGGGAGCGGGGGGGGGCATGCTGACACTCTGTCTTTGTTGGAGTGACAAAGTCTTGTCTCTGCCCCAGGAGTCTCCATTGGTGAGAGCAGGATGCTGATTTGCCCTCCTGGCTGTCCACAGGGTGGGGTGGGTACGTGGGGGCAGGGCACAGATGGAAAGGAAACCGGCCAGGGGCTTTTACAGGAGCCCAGGAGAGAGATGGTGGTGATTGCACCTCGGGTACCAACTGTGGACCTGGAGGCAGTGGTGTGATTTGGGCTTTGTTTTAGAAACAGAGTTGTTAATCTGGCTAGGGAACGGAACGTGACCCCTAGGTTTGTGTCCCGAGCGGTGGTGCCACTTGGGCACGATGAGGGGGACTGCGGTGGGCAGTCCGATGAGCTCTGTGTTGGCCACAGGAAGGCTGGATCCCCGTGAGGGTCCAGGGCTTGGGCACAGACTGGGGCCGCAGGTGGGGATGTGGTGATGTAAGAAGCCACGTGGTGGGATGTTGGCCTGTGTGCGTGCTCTGTCCTGAGCGGGACCCTTGGCCAGGCCTGAAGGTTCCTCTCTGGCTGTCAGTCCTCCCTGAAGTCCACCTTCTCTGGACCTTCCCCGAGAGCTGTCACTTAGTGCACAGAGGGAGGCTCTGAGACCAAGCAGCCAGCCTTGGATTTCGCAGCTTGCCGCCTGTTCTCCGTGCACCGTTCAGCACGCGGCTTCCTAAGCTCCTAGAACCGGAGAGGCAGTACCCACCTCTGGGTCATCGCGTGGGCTCAGTGGGATCCTTCCTGCTAGGTGCAGAGCATGTTGTCTGCCACGCCCCCGGCACTCTGCACCACTGGGGATTGAACCATGGCCCTAGAACGCTTGTGCTGAAGCCCTGACCCCGAGGACCTGGGAACAGGACGGTGTTGGACACAGGGATCCCGAGGACGGACCCTGGCCCAGTATGTCTGTGTTCTTAGGAGAGAGACAAGGTGGACGCTCACACGCACAAGAAAGACCAGGTGAGGACGCAGCACCAGGAAGGCGATTCTGCAAGCCAAGGAGAATCTGACCCCATCAACACCTTCACCTTGAACTTGCAGTCAGGGCTGTGAGAGGTTAGTTTCTGTTGCCGCGGCCCCCAGGTTGGTGATGTTCTATTGTGGCAGCGCAGGCAGACAGAGATCCCAGGGCTGCCTTCGTTCCATTCACTGTGCCCACATCCTGGGTCAGCCGCTGCTCCGGGCTCTGTAGACACAGCACCGAACACAAGCAAAGTCCCTGTCCTCAGAGCGAGAGACAGGCAGTGAACAGGTCATCAAATGGACAACAGCAAAGCAGGTGTGGTGGAGCCTTGCTGTGCCACCAGCTGTCGGGGCTTCGGACGGTAGCCCTCCGTCCTCTGTCCCACCCCCCAGGAGCACCGCTGACAATGGCGCTCAGCGGACTCTCTCTCCCCAGGGGCATCTGCATCCAAAAACTGGGTGATGTGGGGTGTAATGAGCCAGTTGTGAAGGTCCATTCCTGCTCCAGAGCTCCCTTGGGGTAGGTGTGAGGCCTTTGTTGTGTGGCAGTCAGCGTTGGAGGCTTAGATGCCGGGATGCGTGGATGCATGGATGGATGTGTGGATGGGTGGATGGGTGGATGGGTGGATGGGTGGATGGGTGGGTGGGTGGGTGGATGGGTGGATGGATAGATAGATGGATGTGTGGATAGATGGATGTGTGGATGGATGGGTGTATATGTATGGGTGAGTGGGTGAATGGATGGGTGCGTGGATGGATGGATATGTATGTATGGCAGGGTAGATGAATGGATGCATAGATGGGTGGGTGGATGGATGGACAAGTGGTAGATGGACGAATGTACTGACAGATGGACAGATGGGTGGCTGAATGCCTTGTGCTAGCTGTATTTAAGTCCACTTTCTTTGTACTTCCCTGTTGACTTCAGCCAAACCTGCTCTCTGCCCCCTAGCACACGCACTGTGCTTTTCTCAGGGGTGGTCCGTTACTGGCCAGCCTTCTCCCCACTGTCTGAGGAGTGGCCTGATAGTGTGCACCACACACTAGCTCTGGAGTCAGAGGCCTTGGGTCCAGACTGGATTCAGCCACTCTGTCTTAGAGGATGTGCTGTGCAGGTTAAGTTTGAAAAATAAAAGAGGACAGCAGTGTGGTGCAGTGGGCTAAGCTGCTGCTTGCAACACTGGGCATCCGGGATCAGAGTGCTAGGCTGAGTCCCGGCTGCTCTGCTTCTGATCCAGCTTCCTGCTAGTGCACCTGGGAGGGCAGCAGATGGCAGCCCAAGTGCTTGGGCCCTGCACCCTTGGGAGAGACCTAGATGGCTCCTGGCTCCGGCCTGGCCCAGCCTTGGCTGTTGCAGCCATTTGGGGATTGAACTGGCCGATGAAGGATCTCTGTTTTTCCCCCTCTCGCGGACAATCTGCCTTTCAAAGCAGTCAATAAAGCAAGTAATTAATCATTAAAAAAAAAAAAAAACCTTAATGCAAAGTGCTTACATCAGGCAGGGCAGTTGGTGTCCACGGAGAATCATTCCCTTCCTGTCCTCCATCCATTCTGGCTGTTTCTGTCATTCCACGTCCTGTGTCTCATCTGGCCTGATCTTCCACTCTGAGAGCAGCAGCTACGAAACGTAAACACTGCTCTAAAACTACTGTTTCTTTGCAGTCCGCCTCTTCTGAAGACGATGTGGGCAAGCGTATGCTTGAATTAGTTTCAGTAAAGATAACAACAGGTGAATCTAGGAATCAGGAAAATAGGCGTCAGTCTCAAGGCCTCGACAGTTGCTGGTGCTAAACCGCCTGAAAGTGGAGTGTGATCGATTGCATAGCTCTTTATTTTTTTACAAAACTTATTTTATTTATTTGAAAGACAGAGTTACAGAGAGAAAGAGATCTTCCATCTGCTGGTTCACTCCTCAAATGGCTTCAATGGCTAGAGCTGTGCCAGGAGCTTCTTCCAGGTCTCCCACATGGGTGCAGGGACCCAAGGACTTGGGCCAGCTTCTACTGCTTTCCCAGGCCATAGCAGAGAACTGGATTGGAAGTGAAGCAGCCGGGACTTGAACCTGCGCCCATATGGGATGCCGGCACCACAGGCTGGGCTTTAACCTGCTGTGCCACGGCGCTGGCCCCTGCATAGCTCTTGTCATCTGAAAAGAGAGATTCCACCAGCCATTCCATAGATCAGAAATAGGGGTCTACATGCAATTGAAGAAATTCAGTCCTTTGCCATTTCGAATTTCTCGAATTGGAAGAATTTTGGGAGGCTTTGCCTGCCCGGCCCTGGGCAGAATTTACACAAAGCCGAGACTGACGCAGGGAGGAGGGAGAAGTTGGGGGACAGGGAACTCAGTGCTGCGAAGGGAGGATTTCTGCGGTTCCGCAGGGCAGTGGGCCTGGGCCAGCATCCGATCTGCTGTGCAGCTCCGAAGAAAGTCGTATGCAAACTGGTTGGAAAAATGCTTCCACCAACTGCTTGTGGACAAAGCACTTTATTTATAGACATCAGAGGGAATTTGGCTCCTTTGTTTTGTAATAGGACAGGGAACGGGGCCAGGTAGCTGCCGGCTCCAGGATGCTCTGTGTTCCGCGCAGCGGAATGTGGAACCACTTTCCATGAAACACGCTGGGCTCGGCTCGCTCGTCCCTTCCTTTCTGAAGATGCTTTCTAGAGCTCTTGAAAGAAGACCTCGCGTAGTCGTGCTTATACGCTTGGTAGCCGCCTGTGTTTGGGTGGGGGACTTGAGTGAGGGACCCTGTGCGGCCGTACCCCTCTTATTCATGCATCAATTAACCTCCAAGGAGATCGGGCGGATGCCTTCCCTCTGGCTCCCAGCTTCTGGGAAACATGCCGAAGGCAATGGACATTCTCACGAGTCCTCTGGGTTAGAGGGGAGCTGGAATCTGGGACACAGTAAAAAATCCCATGACTGGCCAGCCTGTGGGCCCCTTGCAGTGGGAGGGTCCCAGAGGAGGACGACCTCTGCTCTGGTGCACTTGAGGAAAAGAATCAGGGCAGCCAGATGGAGTTGTTGCATGTGGGCGGTGGCAAGCTCTGTCCCCAGATAGAAATGGGATCTGATCCACAGCTGGCACTTCCTCCCACAGGGGACCAGTTTGAGCAAAGGGGACAGGGCAAGAAGGCTATGGTGGGCGACAGAGGACACGGGCACAGAACTTTATAGTGTGCAAAATGCTCAGGGCCACTGGTTTTCCCACACTTCCTGGTCCACAGATGTGGCAGGTGCACCTGCTGTGTGTGGAACATGATGCACAGTGCAGATCAGAGACAAACAGCATCTGCCACTCCACCTTCACGGGAGAGCCACGGTCCAGGCTTCCGGCCCCCCACAGCCTCACGCGGCGCCTGCAGTGGCCTCCTGGCTGGTCTCCCTGGTGACAGCCAGCTGTGCCCCTACCATCTGTTCTGCACAAGGAAACCAGGAGGATCCTTTTCAAAGTATGGTGGACTGTGTCACTATAAAGCGAGTCAGAAGCTATCCCAGGTCCGTCAACACAGAGAAAGTCCATTGCATAAAACCTTCCAAAAGGCTGATGGTGCTGTTCTGTGTGTCAGCCTTGCTGGACTGCGATGTAGTTATTTGATCAAGCAGGGCCCTGGGCGTGGCTGTGCAGGTGTTAACTTCCATACTCGATGACTTGCACAAAGGAGACCCCTGCTAGCCCAGGAGGCCCCATGTCATCAGCTGAGGGCTGTCACAGCTGGTTTCAGGTGTCAGCCTGCACGGAGGGCGTCCTGATGGCTGGGAGCACAGCTTCTGCTTGTGTGTGCTGGTGGCTGTTTGCAGAGGAGACTGGCGTGGGTGTTGGCAGACGGGGTAAGTGGGAAGATGGACTGTCAGTGTGGACAGGCACCCTCTGATCAGCAGGGTCCCAGATGGAGAAAGAAAAGGCGGAAGGGAGGGAAGGGGACTTCCTCTCTCTGACCGTCCCAGAGGCGACCCTCGCTCTTGCCCCGGGGACATCAGGATTCTGGAGCCGTGTTTTTTTTTTTTTTTTTTTTTTTTTTTTTTCCAATATTTATTTTTATTTATTTGAAAGGCAGAGTTACAGAGAGAGAGGGAGAGGGAGAGAGAGAGAGAGAGAGATTCTATCCACTAGTTCCTTCCTGAAATGGCCACAACGGTAGGGGCTGGGCCAGGGCCAGGCTGAAGCCAGGAGCCAGAAGCTAGGAGCTTCTCTGGGTCTCCCATATGGGTGCAGGGACACAAACACTTGTGCCATCCTCTGCTGCTTTCCTAGATGCATTAGCAGGGAGTTGGATTGAAAGTGGAGCAGCTGGGTCTTGAACCAGTGTCCATATGGGACACTAGTGTTGCAGGGGGTGGCTTAACCCACTGGGCCATGGCGCCTGCCCTGTGGAGCCTTCTGTCTTTGGACTCTGGACTTGTCCCAGCAGCCTCTGGGCCTCCCAGGCCTCAGGCCTCAGACTGGGGCCTCCACCGTCAGCATCGCTGCCTCTGGGCCTTCCAGACATGAGCAGAGCCACGGCCCCGGCTTCTCCGCTTCTCCAGGTTGCAGATGGTCTGTCGTGAGCGTCTTAGCCTCCTTGATCCCGTGAGCATTTCCCCTAAGAGGTTCCCTCTTGTGTGCTTCGTGGATCCTATCTCTTGGAAGGATCCTGACCGATACAAAGGCCCGGGAGCAGACATTGGGGCGTGCAGAGGAAGTTGGCAGCAGCAAGCCTGCCTCCGTGTTCAGCCTTCTGGGCTGCCCAAGGATTTGGACTTAGCCAGTCTTGCTTCTGTATCACATGAACCGATTCCTCAAGATAAATCTACATACCACACACACACACACACACACTTGTGCACACACATAGACACGCACACCCTACTGGTTTTGCTTCTCTGGAGAGGCCTGGCTGGTCCTATCATATTCAGAACGAAGGCTCCAAGCACCCTGCTCTCCAGGTTTGCTCCCCACCACTGCCGAGGGCTCTAAGACCTCATAGCTCAGCACGCACTCCCTGCACCACACCAACTGTTCCACACGCTCCCCCAGACATGGGCACCACCGCCTGCCTGCTCCTTCATTCTCTTGTGGTCCCTACAGGGTGGCCGTCTGTGACCTCAGGGACACATCCTGTGACATCTGTGATGCTCCACTCCTGCACTTGCTCCCCCCCCCCAGACTTGGTACCCTCTGATGGAATGCATATTCATTGTGCCTCTTTGTTTTCTTTCTCTCCCTTGACCATGGAAGCACCCCAGGGGCGGAGTGTGTGTGCTTCGCTGTCTGGGCTGTCCTAAGCCCCCAGGTCTTCCAGGCACAAGCAGGTGCTTGCTATAACAGAACACCACAGACTGGCTGGAATGTTCTCGCAGTGTTGGAGGTTACGAGGCCCAAGGACAAGGTTCCATGCAGTGAGGGCTTCCTGGCCCCCTCTCTGCTGTGTCCTCACGTGGCCTGGACACTAATCCTATGGGGCCAGGAGTCCACCCTTGTGACTTTATAACCTTAATCCCCTCCTAAAGACCGGAGAAGCAGCTGGGGGAATGTGAACAGGTCCTGCATTTGAAAGAGGATGGACAGGGAGCTAGTGAGTGAGCCGAGGAGCTGTGAGGAGGCCAGCAGCCTCCTGGCCGCCCCCACGCACCACAAAAACCCCACCCCCTTCCCTGCAGATCCAACATGGCTGCAGGCTGGGCACACCTGCTTCCCGTGAGGACACACCTGAGCCTCACTCCCCCATCATGATCACGTATGAGCTGAGCTCCTAGTGGGGATGCCGACCCCTTCCCAGGGAGCGCCACGTGTACTGCAGCCCCTCCCAAACGCCACTGCATTTGGTTATTCAGTTGGGACAGCACCCCTTACCCAGTGAGAGGTCAGCCTGCGCTGGGCTGGGGCAGACGCCCTTCTGCTTACAGAGGGAGGCTACTCTCTCATTTCTTTAACTGAATCCTGCTCTCTTGCACCTTATCTGTGCCTCTGCTTTGAACGCAACTCTCATGTCAAGACAGTAACTCAACAGGAATCCAGCCAGCAACCCCTGGGCCTCATATCCCACAGTAATTCACAGGACAAGGATGGGCAGTACCCCCTAGTGCTAGACATGGGCGGGCCCCTTGGCTCTGGGCGGATACCCACAAGAAGAGTGTTCTCATCCCACACTGGGACCCCCCAGGTGTCCTCCAAGCAGAGAAGGGGCACCTACACTGACGTATATGCGGATCATTTACTGCCCAGTATTAAAAAAGAACAAACTATGGACAATGTGTATTGTTACATAGACAATCGCACAAATGTAATGATAGCCCAAGTAAGTGTTGCTTGTGTTTGAGCTCCCTGTCAATGGAATGTGGTCTTTGATGAGCTATATATGTCCATAATTCTATCCATAGACAGTGAAAACATGGGATGAGCTAAAGGATAGTGAAAGATACCAGAGTGGTTATCCTGAGTGGGGTGGAAGAGGGGGCATGAGGAGCCCCCTGGGGCACTCAGGATGCTGTAGGCCTTGACCACAATGGAGATTTGGCAGGTGCACCCGTTAGAACGGGTCGAGCTGTACACTCAAGGCCAGTGCACTTTGCCGGGTGTGGCTTCCACCTATGCTGACATTTATTGTAAGGACCAGGTCAAGGGCAGGGGCATCAGATCCGAGTGTGAACAGGAGGCAGAGGCAGTCACCTGCTCACCCGGGCCCCAAGCCCGGTTGCCTGGTACGCAGCCGGCCTCAGTAAATTATCATTAGGGGAGTGAATGATAGAATAGCGTCAGTAACCTTCCACGAAAGGAAAAAAATAAAAACACACCAACTCTTTACAGAAGAGAAGTAAATGGAAAATGAAGCTAGACAAAACATTCAGGCTAATAACCCGCAAATATCCATTTATCTATCCAATTTGGGGAAAGTGAGTGAGTGCTAGGCGGCCATGATTACAGAACGGGCTCCTGTTTTGGCTGACAAATTAATCTGCCCGGGGTTTGGGAGTGAGGAAGCATCTCCAGGCACCCTCCCCGCGGTGGCAGCCTCAGCTGATTTCCGGGGAATAGGTGGAGGCCGCCTGATTTTCATGTAGATTACTCGAGGGCCGAATGTAAATTGATGTAAATCAGGGAAAGCGATCAGCGGCCACGGCCCCTCATTCTCCGTCCAGGGCCTCTCCTGTGCTCGCACTGGCCGCGGCTCTCCGGGTGCCTTACCAATCTGAATCGGGGGTGGGGGTGGGAGCGCCGAGGGCGCGGGAGGGGAGGTCCTGCAAGCTCCGTGCAGGAGCCCTTGAGGAAATAGCTTTTCCCAGGGAAGAGATCTGTGACAGGCGCCAGCAGCGCCGCGCCTCACACACGTCCCCGCTCTAATCGACACATCCAGGCGCCTACGGTTCTTGTAATGGCAATATAGGCTCCTTGTAGGAAGGCTCGAACATTCAGACATGCGAAGCGAGAGAGCCTAGCAGGCACCCACAGCCCCACCCGGCACCAGCAGTCAGCCGCAGGCAGGTAGGACGTTGGCGCGCGGAGAGCGGGTTTCAGCGATCTGAGTGCTTTAATTGCTCTGTTCTTTGGCTTCATGTAATGGGTTTAAAATCTGTTTTTGGAATGATTTGTTTATCTTCATTTTGTTTGAAAGAGAGAAATCTTCCATCCGCTGGCCCATCCCGCAGGTGCCCACCACAGCTAGGACTGGGCCAGGCCGAAGTCAGGGGCCAAAAACCCCATCTGGGTCTCCAGCACCGGTGGCAGGGGCCTGAGTACTTGAGCCCAAAGCACTGCCTCCCGGGTGCGTATTAGCAGGAGACTGGAATCGGGAGCGGAGCAGGACTTGAACCCAGGCGCTTGATGTGGGATACAGGAATTCCATGCAGTACCTCAACTGCTGTGCCCAACACACACCCTGGCCTCTCTCTCTCTTTCTCGTCTTGTAAATATGGATCTATCTGAAAGCAACAGAGAGGGAGAAACACACGTGCGCGCGCACACACACACACATACACATACGAGAGAGAGAGAGAGAGAGAGAGAGAGAGAGAGAGAGATTGAGATCTTCCATCTGTTGTTCATTCCCCAATGCCTGGGCTCTCCAGCTCCCAACAGCTGTGGCTGGGTCAGGCTGAAACCAGTAGCCATGCGCTCCATCCTGGCCTCCCACGTGGGTAGCAGGGGCCCAAATACTTGGGGCATCTTAGGCTGCCTGCCCAGGCACAGTAGCATAGCAGGAAGCTGGCTCAGAAGCAGAGCCGCTGGGGCTGAAGTGGGTGCTCCGATACGGGGTGATGGTGTCACTGGTGGCCGCTTCACCCACGGCGCCGCAATGCCAGCCCTCACACCTGGCCTCTGGTTCCTTGTTCCCAGAGTATTAGAGAATACATTTCTTCTGCTTTATGCCACGAGTTGGGCATTTTGCTGAGGCAGTCTTGGGAGACTGCTGTGGTCAGTGACCCCCGCCCCCACCCCAGAGCTCACAGAGCACCACCGCAGGGACTGGGGAGATGGGATGGACCTGCCCTGCGGGGGCTGCAGCCCAGTGGGCGGCTGACCCCAGCCTGCAGCTGGCCTCCCAGGCGGTGCTGCATAGGATGGAAACCCCCACGGCTGTGAGTCTGGGTTCCTTCTTCCAGGGCCCAAGGCCTGTCTGTTGAGCATCTCCTGCGTGGTAGGCACCGGGCTGGGCCTTGAACTTGTCCCTTGTCTGCATCTCGCCCTGTGGGAAATGGTGTCACCCTCATTCTACTAACAAGAAAGCAGAGGGAGGTTAAAGAGTCACTCAAGGTCACAGCCAGTGGACAGAAGAGCCGGGGCCTGGAGGATTCCCATGCCCAGGTCCAGCCTCTTCTTCTGGATGGAGCCTGGTGTCCCCTGGTGAGATTTCAGCTCTCACCGTCCACAGCCGAGGGAGCAGGAGCAGAGGGGCAACTCCCCACGCACAGGGCCGAGCCTGGAAATGTCTGTGTCTCGGATTCCTTGACTCCTAGCTGGCTGTGCACCCCCAGAGAGTGGGGCCCAGCCTATCCACTCCCCTCTTGACAGCACCCAGAGAGCACGCGGAGGTGGGCACTCAGTAAAGGAAGAAAGACTGACTTCTCACTTGAAAGCACAAATCTGCCAACTTTTTAAAAATGAAAAATGGTGTGAGCGGGGATGTGGAGCAAGCAGAACTTCGGACGTGACACGGGGCGGGGTGGCCACTGGGCAGCTCCTCCACCCTAGCACCAAGTCCCGAAGAATCGACCAGGTGTTCCAAAGGACAGCAGGTGTGTGTGACTGACTGGTCACCGGAGCCCGAGCCACAGTGGCTGAAGGGAAGACACGGCCCCACAGTCCAGCGACAGACGGATGGGTGGGCCACACAGGATCTGTCCGTGGACCAGAGAGGAGTGAGGTGTGGCTGCAGGCCGCAGGGGCTGAGCTTTCCAGCCTTATGCTGACTGGAAGAAGTCAGACACAGAAGCCACCTGTCGCCTGGTTCCTTCAGGAAGAAGGATCCGGAAGAGATCCGTCTATAGAGGAGGATGCCGGGGCTGGGAGAAGGGAGGAATGGCAGGGCACTGCTTCACAGGCCTGGGGTGTCCTGCTGGTGGGGGCGGCAAAGAGAATGCCTTGGGAGCAGAGAGCAGCGATGGAGGTGCGGTGTTGTGAGTGTTCTCACTGCCACTGGATGACACACCCTGAAATGGTAGGCTTCGTGTTGTCAACTTCTCAGCAGTCTCATTGCTTCTCTCTCTCTCCACCTCTCTCCCCACCCCCTTCCCAACCAACCTCTCAGAAGAACCTTGCACACTGGCATCAGCCCCTCACCTGCTGTGGCTCGATGCGTGTTGGGAGCCTGGTCCCACTGTGGCCGTGTTAAGAAGAGGTGGCACCTGGAAAGGTGGGGCCTCGGGCAGCGTGGCCCTCGGAAGGGATTCCCGCTCGTCCCTAGGGGTGAGCTGGTGGAAATCCGCAGTAAGGGTCGCTCTGCACGGCCTGCTCCTGCTCTCACCATGTGGCCTCTCCCCTCACACTCACTCCCACCTTGATGTCATCATCATGCTGTGATGCATTGGAGAGGGCCCTCCCCGACCCCAGCCCGAGGTCTCTAGAAATCAGCTGGCCCCAGTGTTGGGCAGGAGAGAATGGACCAGGCCATCCTGAGCCCCGCGGCTCTCAGCCCAGGCACCACGGCCCCCTGAAGCGGTCTCACTGCTACTGCCTTTGCTTCTCCTCTTCCCTGACCGGCAGGCGTCAGCACGCAAGCCCTATTGTTCCTGCCGTGAGCGCAGGTGCACACACACAGAGCTTTTCCCGCTTGGGGTAAGCGCGGCTCTCTGAACACTGCTTTGTTCCCATGCAGTTCGCGTGGCGTTGGAAACTTTCAGACTGACACCTCAGCACTGACCTTGAGCGAGAGAGGACGGGGTGAGCCCAGCAATTATGCACTGATAGCCGTCAACACAGGGGACAGACGCTCACCCGGGCGGGCATCCGACGCCAACGACATCTATATTCAGAAGAGTCAGAGGTAATTTGTACATGTCTCAGACTGCATCCTACCACTCCCCCACCCGTTCTCCTCTCCTGTGAAAGGTAAAATTAAAGGGTTCGCAATATTACACCTTTTAGTAGTTACCAGGTGACAGGGACTCACGGTGTCAAAGTGACTGACAGGCTGGCGGTCGAACCTGGACTTGACATGTCCTTTGTCACAGCTGCAGTCAGGGCTCTTTGTAACCACGGCTCAGAGACAATGGTGATTCTGTTAGGGAAAGTCACCCCCAGCGACGTCCTTGGTGGCATCTGGGTTTGCGCTCCAGTGGAACTCAATAGAGTGAGCACCAGAGCTCCAAATGTGGGCTTTTCTAGATGGTCACCTGAGCGCGAGTCCCGTTTCTGCCTGGTCAGGGTGTGGTCACAGGGGTCGGTTTCCTCTTCTGGGAAACAGGGAGAGAAGCAGTCGCTCTCCATGGGCGCGTCTGTGACCTGCGGGGGAGCACATTTCTTCATTTAAAGAACCGTCACGTGTGCCCCACGCTGAGGACAGGGAGGAGCCCGAGCCAGGCCAGTCCCCGCCCTTGCATCAGCTGCGTCCTGCAAACACTGACCGGCTCTGGTCTGTTAGACCCAGCAGAGGGCCTGGCTTCCTGCGAGCCTTAGGTGAGCACTTGCTAATGCCATCATGGAGGAGAACTCGCCAGAGTTCACGGGACAGGGAATTAAAGGGATCCTAGTGCAAAACACTTTGGAAACCCACGCACTGTCCGTGAAATTTGTGAGGACCCCTCGCGTAACCCACAGGAGGAGACTTTGTTGTGTAGGGCAATCTTAGCTTCACAGTAAAACAGAGCCACAGGTAGAGGGGGCCCCTGGGTACCCTCGGTCCCCACCCACGCTCGGCCAGCAGAGTGGGGGAGGCGTGTGTCACAGAGGGGTGGGGGGGACGCATGCCTATGTGTCACACCAGGAGTTCCGGGATTCCGTCAGGGCCAGGTCTTGCTGCTGGACAGATGGCTGTGACCGGTATCTGCGTGCTGTCCCTGCCCTGAAGCCCCTCTGGCCTCCACCTGCTCAGCCTCTCCCCCGAACCCCCCCACTCCTCGGTCCCTGGTCACTGCCACTCTTGTTGCCATTTGCACAGTTTTCCTGCGTGTCGCTGGCATCAGACAGGACGCAGCCCTTTTCAGATGGGCGTCGTTCGCTTGGTGACACTCGCTGAAGGTCCCTCCACATCTCCTCGTGGCTTGAGGTTCGTTTCTTTTTAGCACTAAGCACTAGTTGGTTATCCGACTGGCCCAAGTGAAACGCTCAGTAAACGTCCCGGGTGCACTGTGCAACCTGTGCTACCGCGATCCAGATCCGCAGTGGGGGCAGCTCCCTCCATTGCAGGTCCTCTGGGCCCCTCCCCCCAGGCCTCCCACTCCGTCACCCAGGCTCAGTTTTGCCACTTTTGAACTTTACATAAATACAAACAGCAATCTCATGGGATTTTGCATCCCACCGATACATCATGATACATCGATACATATACATCGATACATCGGAGGGTCTGTCCCACGAGGAGTAACTGTTTTCACTGCTCTGTTGCATCCCCATTAGGCATCAATGAAACATCTCACACTATACACGCCCTGTGCCTCAGAAGCTACGCAGGCGCCGTAGACACAGGACCTCCCCGTGCAGGCCTTGCCCTCGGGCTGCCCGGTGGAGGAGTTGGATGTGACACAGGATCCTAGGGTGTCCCCACCAGGAGTGTCTCACTGAGTCAGTGACACGCTCCGGAAGCTCTCCCACAGGGTGCCCGGCCCCATGCCAGCAGAGAGAGGTGGAGGAGACACCTGGCCAGCTCTAGGGACAGGTGAGGAAAGCTGCAAAGTGGGGTGTCCTGTAATGGACAGTGGAGTCCAGAGGAGGACAGCACTGTCCCCCCAAGCCTGGAGGTCACAGCAGGTGCAGTGGACCCTGTTGGTGGTGGTGCTGACAGGTTGGCCCCTGCCGCCCCCATGGCCAAGGCTTTCAGCTGCCGTCTGTTCTCAGCATGGCAGCCCCGTCCACCCCAAGGCTGAGCCTCACCCCAGCTCTCGAGGGTGAATCCTGATGGCGAAGCCCATCCAGACGGACCAGTTTCCCCACCAGCCATTGGTTAAGCCAGGGCCACATGACATAATTCTGGCCAATTGGATATGAGGGGAGGTCCTCTGGAGTGGGTGGGAGATGAGAGCCTCTGGAAACATCTTCCTCACTGATGGAAAAAATAAAAAGCAGGGGCAGGCTTGGGGCTGGAGGTTAGGACACCGCTTCCCATAGCACAGGGCCTGGGATGGGTTCCCGGCTGCAGGTCCAGCTCCCGGCTCCAGCCTCCTGCTGCTGTGGACCCTGGGAGGTGGCGGTGAAGGCTGAACTGTGTCCCTGCTGCCACGTGGGAGACCTGGCGTGGGCTCCGCGCTCCTTGCGGCCTTTGGGGAGTGAGCCGGTGGTGGGAGGTCTGTCTGTCCCTCGCTGTCTGTCTGCCTCTCAGGTAAATAAGTACATCTCTTTGGAGGAACCGTCTGTTTTCTTCCTTGATCTTCATCGTCGTTAGCTGATGCTGTCTTAGGGCTCATTAAACTGCGGGAATTGCTCCATCTCTGGACTTCAGACTCCTTTCTTGGACCTCGCTTAGTATAGACAGAAGCCCCTCAGTCAATAGAAAAATAGTCTGTTTTTTTAAGATTTATTTACTTATTTGAAAGAGTTACACACAGAGAGCAGAGAGAGAGAGAGAGAGAGAGAGAAATATTCCATCGACTGATTCACTCCCCAATTAGCTGCAACAGCCAGAGCTGCACCGATCTGAAGCCAGGAGCCAGGAGCTTCTTCTGGGTCTCCCACATGGGTGCAGGGGCCCAAGGACTTGGACCATCTTCTACTGCTTTCCAAGGCCATAGCAGAGAACTGGATCGGAAGTGGAGCAGCTGGGACTCGAACCGGTGCCCGCATGGGATACCAGCACTGCAGGCGGCAGCTTTACCCACTATGCCACAGGGCTGGCCCCCGAAAAAAAGTCTTGGCAGAGGACATGATGGTGAGCCGAGCCTTCAGGGATGCTCGAGAAGAAGCAAGCCCCCTTGAAGGAATGAGTTTAGGAAGCAATCCAGGACTCCAGCAAGAGGGAGGGGGCATTGCTCACTCCTGCACATCAGCAAGGGACCTCCAACAGCTGTGGCCCGGGCACATGGAAGACCTTGAATGTCCTTGCCCCACAAGAGCTCGCAGCGAGCCTGGACAGGTCTCTATTTACTCTCACTGTATTTTATTTGACCAGCGTTGTTTGCTCTGGGCCAGGCATGGTTCTCCATCCTTTGTGTATCCTAAGCCAGGAGATGCTGAGGGGGCGGCAGGACGAGAGAAAGGGCCAGCTCCTAGGCCCCGGCTGGTTCCAGAAGGTGGAGGCATTTCAACAGGACCTGCGGCAGGCACCGCAGGCGAGGGGTCCAGCCCGGGGAAGAGCAGGGGTGCCCAGGCCCTGGCAAAAACTCTGGCTGGAGTGCTGCATGTCCAGGAGGGAGTGGATGGGGGGGGGGGGAGCCTCCTCAGGGCCTGGGGTACGGTGACAGCTGAGTTTGTGTGGCAGTGTGGATGGCCACGGGGCACCCAGATGAAACACCTCCAGGTGAGGTTGGCATCTGACTCGGTGGGCTGAGGTGCAGATCCTGCTGCCTGGGGCTTCCTCTGGTCCGCAAGGGCCAGTCCAAGCTTCCGTGACTGTGTGCTCTGACCCCTCTCCATGAATGTTCACGTCTCCAGGTCTAGGTCGCACATCTGAAATCCAGAATGCTCCAGAATTCAAAGCCTTCGAGCACTGCCATGGCACCTGCGGTGGAAAGAGGCACACTTGACCTCACGTGAAGGGTTGGAGTCAAAACACAGACACAGCAAAATACTGTAGAAAGTGATCTTCGGGCTGTGTGTCCACAGTGTGTGCGAGACGTGCATGGATTTCATGTTCAGTATTCGTGATATCACAGTATGAATATGCAAATATTCCAAAGTCTAGAATGATCCGAGACCTCCAGCCTCTCTGGTCCCTTGAGTTTCAGATTGGGAATACTCGGTCTGATACAAAGTCTGGAATGATCCAAGACCTCCAGCATCTCTGGTCCCCAGGAGTACTCAGTCTGACACATTTGCTCGGTTCTGCTTCTCTGACTTGGCACCTGCCAAGTCCGCATGGGGTTGACTGGAGGAGACCACATAGGCGTGCGGTTACTTCCCCGGTCAGCCACAGTGGCACACTCTTAGCCTGTATTTTTTTAAAAAGATTTATTTATTTGAAAGTCAGAGTTACACACAGAGAGAAGGACAAGCAGAGAGAAAGAGAGAGAGAGGCAGAGAGAGAGAGAAGTCTTCCATTCGCTGGTTCACTCCCAAGATATCCACAATGGCTGGAGCTGGGCTGATCTGAAGCTAGGAGTCAGGAACTTCTTCTGGGTCTCCCATGTGGGTGCAGGGGCCCAAGGACTGGGGCCGTATTCCACTGCTTTCCTAGGCCATAGCTGAGAGCTGGATTGGAAGTGGAGCAGCCAGGACTTGAACCACCCATATGGGATGCTGACACTGCAGGCAGCGGCTTTATCTGGTACACCATGGTGCTGGCCCCTCTTAGCCTGTATTTTTACAAAAGGTTTTATTTCTTTGTTTGAAAGGTAGAGCAGCAGAGAGAGAGATAGAGGAGACAGAGATCTTCCACCCTCTGGTTCACTCGACAAATGGCTACAATGTCCAGGGCTAGTTCAGGCAGAAGCCAGGAGGAACCCAAACTCCATCTAGGTCTCCCACAAGTGGCAGAGGCTCAAGTACTTGGGCCATCTGCTGCTGCTTTCCCAGATGCGTTAGCAGGAAGCCAGACCAGCTTGGCTGAAGCCAGGAACTCCAGCTGAGTCTCCCAGGAGCGTGGGCCATCACCTGATGCCTCCCAGGGTGTCCGTTAGCAGGCAGCCGGGTCAGCAATGGAGGCCGGCACTCCACCATGGGGTGTGAGTGGCCCAAGTTTCAGCTTAACCACTGGGCCACAACGCCTGGCCCACGTAGCCCACTTTATGCATGGAGCTTATGAAGGAGTTTTCAATTATAAATAAGAGAAAAGACTTGTTTTTCAGCACTGACTGTATATACGTGTGTGTGTGTGTGTGTGTGTGAAAACCACTGCTCCAGAGCCAGGGTTCTTAATGTGCAATCCATGGGCCTAGGGATCCCTGGCTGGGCTTCCGAGAGCCCGGGGGTTCCTGGAATTGTAGGTAGCAAGCTGTTTACATTTGCACAGTAATCTTGCGCTGGGAAGAAGACCCCGTGGCATTCCACTCTGCCACAGCTCCTGGAACGGCTCCAGGATGGGGGGAGAACTCACAAATGCACACATCTCCGGGGGATGCTGTCAGGATGCAGCCTCGGCTTCCCAGGTCCTTGGCGGGGCTGAGATTCTGCATTTCCCCTGCTCTCCCCGGGGAAGCTGCTGCTGCTTCCACTCTGTGGGCCACACTTCGAATTGTGGGTGTTCGCAGTTGAGCTGCCCAGTGGGTGGACACGGCCACGTGTGGCAAGTGAGAGCCAGACTTTCAGTGCATGGAAAAGTACACATGTGGCTTTCAAAAAATGTTTTATACCAAAATAAACTTATTTTTTAATTTCATTTTTTCACAAGCCTTTTTAAAAAAGATTTATTTACTTATTTGAAACTCAGAGTTACAGAGGGAGAAACACAAACATGGGGGAGGAGAGAGAAAGGGGGAGGGAGGGAGGGGGGAAGAGACAGGGAGGGAGAGAGAGAGAGGGAGAAAGAGAGATTGAATGAGAGTCTTCCATCCTCTAGTTGACTCTCCAAGTGGTTGTAATGGCTGGGGCTGGGCCAGGAGCCAGGAACTCCATCCTGGTCTCCCATGTGGGTGGCAGGGGCCCAAGAACTTCCCCAGGCAGATTAGCAGGGAGCTGGATTGGAAGTGGAGCGGCTGGGACTGGAGCAGGTGCTCACACAGCATCCCAGTAATGCAGGCAACATCTTAACCTGTTAACATGGTTAACACTGGTTAACATGTTAACCAGTGCCACAGCACTGGCCCCTTCACAAATCTTCAAAATACCTTCATACATAACAGATTCCAAATACTTAGCAAAAAAAAAAAAGTCTCTTTAATAATAGTTATATTGATTGTATTTCTCAGTAATATTTTTGGATGTATTAGGTTAAATAAAATATATTAAGTTCATCTCACCTATTCTTTTTTTCATTTATTTATTTATTTTCATTTATTTTTTTATTTTTGACAGGCAGAGTTGACAGCGAGAGAGAGACAGAGAGAAAGGTCTTCCTTTTGCCGTTGGTTCACCCCCCAATGGCCGCCGCGGCCGGCGTGCTGCGCTGATCCGAAGGCAGGAGCCAGGTGCTTCTCCTGGTCTCCCATGGGGTGCAGGGCCCAAGCACTTGGGCCATCCTCCACTGCACTCCTGGGCCATAGCAGAGAGCTGGCCTGGAAGAGGGGCAACTGGGATAGAATCCGGTGCCCCAACCGGGACTAGAACCCGGTGTGCTGGCGCCGCAAGGCGGAGGATTAGCCTGTTGAGCCACGGCGCCAGCCCACCTATTCTTTTTTTCAATTAATTTTAACATTCTCATTGACACATGAACCTGTCCATGTTTGTGCTTATGGGGTACAGTGTGATAATTTGTTTCGTATATCGATGTATAATCAGCAAGTCAGGGAAATTCTCATTACTATCTCCTTAAACATTTGTCTTTTCTTTCTGCGGGGAGCCCTCACATTTTGTTGTCTGCAAATCGTGAAATGCTTGTTGTAGACCAGTCTCCTCCACAGTGGGAGGACCTCGAGTGCTTGTGCCCCTGTCCTCGGCTTCCCAGGCACAGCAGCCAGGAGCTGGATTGGAAGTAGAGCAGCCAGAACTCAGACCAGCGCTCTGCTGTGGGATGGGGGCACCCCAGGCCTCTGTGCCACGAGAGAACTTGCGTCAACTGTGTTTTATAAATTTTGCCAATTGCGTTCTTCCCCAAGATTTCTCTTTGGTTCTTTTGCACGATCTGTGTCTCTTTGCTGAGTTTTTCATTCAGACCGTGACTTGTTGTCCTGATTTCATTGAATTGCCTGTGTTCTTTTGTATCCCACTGAGCTTCCTTAAAATCCGTTTGTTGAATCCTTCCTTAAGCGACACAGCAGCTTCCTTTCCTCTGGGGTCTGTGGCCAGAGAGTTCGTGTGTCCTTTGCAGGTGTCACGTGACCTTGCTCTGTCCCTTGTTGGTATCTGAACACCTGGTGACTCGGTTGCCACTGGCGATGTTACAGATGGGGTGGTTTTCGTGGTAGAACACTTTTCCTGGAGAGGGAGCAGGTGCGTCGATTGGGCTGTCACACTGTCACGCTGACTTTGGTCTGGGGCGGGGGTACAGTGACGTAATTCCAGGCTCCTCAGCTGCAGCCGACATTGGCAGTGCTGGCAGTTCTATCCGTGGTGCAGGCCACAGGGGTTTGTGGGATTGGTCCACCCGCTGGGATGTAGCCGTGTGAGCCGAGGCAGGTTCTCCAGCAGCTCTGGCCCCAAGGCTGCAGGTACAAAGTGCCCATCCGGCCGGCAGCCCCAGGCAGGCGCCATGTGGCTCTTGTGCAGCTGGAGGTGGGTACTCATACATCGCTAAGCACTGTGTGATTCCCTTCCTGGTCGGTGCCTTCGCCAGTTAAGCTACTCAGGTCGGCGGCCCAGTCGATTTCCAGGAGCAAAGGGAGGGAGGGGTCTGCCCAGCTGCTTCCCAGGGCCTGGGCAGGCTGGGCTCCTGAGAGAAAGCCCCACAGCTGCTCTGCCGGGCGGTGTGGCCAGCAGATAAATTATAGTGACTGCATCCGTGGCTGGCACCGTGGCTGGCACCGTCTTTCTACTGGCTACAGACAATGACATGGCAGCCAACTCAGGAGTGAAGGACAGTGTGCAGGATGGAGGGGGCTCTGGGATTTAGTCCCAGTGGTGGAGCAGAACAGCTTGAAGACCTGGGCCCGTCACTTCCCCATCCTGCCTGAGCTGGTCCGCCCGAGAACAGGACAAAGGGGCCCGATCTCAGCATCTCTGTTGTTCCCATAGAGGTCACCTCCTTGATTCAGGACGGCACCCACAGATCTGTGGAGGGGCGGTGCGGGGCTGAGGACGCCCGGCCCGGAGCTGTGTGCCTGTGCTTATCCTGGCTTACAGGATGGGGCAAGATACTGTGCCTACCTCTGCGGAACCTTGGCTTTCCCATCTGTAAAATGGGCATATGGTAGTGCCCATCTCACAGTGCCAAAGAGAGGAAGAAACAAGCAACACCTAGAGAAGCTGAGACGATGGCCTGGCGCCTGGAGAGCCCTCAGTTCATAGGAACTATTATTTTTATTTCAAACCAGGCTGAAAACCCACATGGTACACCTTCTATATGGGGCGGAGGGACTGTTTGTCAGCTCTTGAGTTCCTTTTTTTTTAAAAATATTTAATTATTTATTTGAAAGAGTTACACACACACACACACAGAGGTCTTCCATCTGCTGGTTCATTCCCCAATTGGCTGCAACAGCCGGAGATGCACAGATCCGAAACCAGAAGCCAGGAGCTTCTGCCAGGTCTCCCACATGGGTGGAGGGGCCCAAGAACTTGGACCATCTTCTACTGCTTTCCCAGGCCATAGCAGAGAGCTGGATCAGAAGTGGAACAGCCAGGTCTCGAACCAGTACCCATATGGGATGCTGGCACCCCAAGCCAGGGCATTAACCCGCTGTGCCACAGCACAGGCCCCTTGAGTTCCCCTTTTGTGAGATATTGTTCCAATGAACAATGAGACAATACACATGCGACCGGAGCCTAGGGGCAGCCCGTGGCAGGTCCCGCACGCATGGTGGGTCACGACCCCTTCTGCCCCGTTCTGTTGGTGCAGGGTGTGTCCCTCAAGTGAGATGTCCCTTCTCTACCGCCACAGACCTCAGAGTGATCAAGGGGGAGCCCGTGGAGCCCCTTCCATCACCGGGCACCTGGGAGTAGACGGGAGGGGCCATTGGCCTGAGCCTGCTAGGGACCTATTTCATGCCCCATCCCGAGTCTGATCTAAAATTAAAAAGAAACAAATTATGCTTGCGAGCCAACTCCCATGGCAAGGAGCAGCACGGGCAGCCGCCAGGGGTAGGGGCAGCAATTTATTCGTTCGCCAGGCCTGGAAACTGGAGCGCGCGCTTGGTGACCGTCCTTGCCCTCGCTCCTCCCTGGGTTGTGTGTTTGGGTCTCGGCTGTAATCTATTTTAGGTTTGCAGCTCCATGTGACATTTCTGGTTTTCCCTCGCCTGAGTGATGGGCTCCAGAGGGCTCGCCTGTCGCCCTGCGTGGGCTGTGATGTCTCTGCCGTAGGGCTGCCCGGCAGAAAGGCCTGGAAAGTGATTTATGGGTGGTGGAGTTGCTTTGCCTGAACGAAAGGATGGGTTAATGGGCTGCTCCCCATGCGGGGAAGAGAGTGTGTTTGTTCCAGGAAGCTGAGGACCACAACTATTTCAGACAAGCAGGCTGGCCAGTTGGTTGCTGCAGAGCCTTCCAGAAGGTTGTAGGGCTCGTCAGCTTTTCCAGGCATTGAAAAACACACAGCAGTGGTGGTGTGGGATTACAGCTGGGAAACCCGGCTGCAGGTCTCCCAGCTGCCGCCTGCTGCCCGGCCTGTGTGTGCTCATAGGTGACGTGAGGACACGGCTCCCGGCTCCCAAGGGAACGCCACTTCGGACGGGCTGCCTGCTGCAGCGTGGGTGCTTCGTAACTGTCGGTGGAGTTGAAGACGGCTTGACAGGTGCAGAGTCTCGGGGAAGGCAGGGAGAGGGGCCTTCACGTGGTTGCGATGGAAAACTGCAGAGTCACTGACCGTCCCGCCGAGGGGCTCGGGCGAGGCTTGCAGGGCTTGGCAGGAGAGAGCCTGCCCGTGCACAGCTCTCCAGGGAATGGCCACGGGGAGGGCTATTGCACATTTTATCTGGCTCGGAGAAGACAGCTGAGTGTTCCAAGCCCCTGCCTGGCTGCTGTCCTGATTTTGTTTGAATGGCTGACCATACCACACTGTCCACTCCCTGTTTCTTCTTCCATCGTCATAAATATGACCACCCTCTCCCCGCCACCACCCCCACCCCCACCCCAATGCACTCACACATGCAGGGACCCATCCCACCGCAGGGCCATCGCTGCTCAGCTCCACTCCGAGGCTGCCAGCCTCCCTTGCAGCTACATTGTGCCCTTGGGTTCAATTCCACTCTATGGACTATGAGCGGAAGTGTGTGAATTCCAGGAGCGTCCTTGCAAAGAGAGCTGCTTGTCCTCTACCGTCTCTTCCCTCCGTCCCGCTGCTGAGAGCTGGAGCAGCCACGCGGGCGTCACGCGTGGAGGATGGCAGAGCTGGCCCGCCAGCTGGATTGGAGTGGTGTGGTGGGATAAGATCAGCAGGCAGCCTGGGGCCACCCACCTTCCGCTGCAGGTGTTCAAGGAAGAGAAAGAAAAAGTCTTCTTACTTCAGCCTCTGCATGGGGGTCCCCTGGTTAGAGCGGCCGCGCCCAGCCTAACGCGGGACACAGGCAGTGTCAGAGCGCCACCAAACGGGAGCAGTTGCACCCAGACCGATTCTGTAATGGGGATGGACTAAACATTGCTTATTGATTTTGTTCTAATTATAAAGGCAGCAATACCTAGGGTGAGAATTTTGGGAACTAGCCGTAAACATCATTTATAGTCTTATCATAGGTAGATAACGCCCACCAGCCATCTGACACAGCCTTTAGCAAGTGTGTCTGGATGTTTCTTTCACAAAAGGGGATTCATACTACACTTGTACTTGGTGGATTTTTTTAAAATAAAATTACATTGTAAAAAACTTCCTTTAAAAAAAAGCTTTATTTATTTTCATTTTATTTGAAAGGGGTGGAGGAAGAAAGAGAGAAAGAGAGAGAGAGAGAGAGAGAGAGATCTTCCATCTGCTGGCTTAGTCTCCAAATGCCTGCTACAGCCAGGGCGGGGCCGGGCCAAAGCTGGGAACCTAGCACAGCATCCAGATCTCCCACATGGGTGGCAGGGACCCAAGCACTGGAGCCATCACTGCTGCCTCCCCGGGAGTACATTAGCAGGATGCTGGATGGGAAGTAGAGTGACCAGGACTCGAACCAGGCACCCTGATACGGGATACAGGCTTCCTGCTGTGCCACACACCCACCCCAACCCTTCTGGCTTTTGAACGACCAAGTACAGATGTGAATTGCTGTTCTGTTTTCAATGTCACCGTTAGTATACACATGTAGATGTCAACTCAATCCACACACAACTGCCAAGCAGCAATGAGATTGTATTAGGCAATTAGGTGGAGTGCCGACCGGCTGTACCTTTGTCGTGAAACTCCAAGGCTGCGTGGATGAGGCACAGCGTGTGGGCTGCCGACTGCTCCGAGCTAAGCGCTCCTCGTGTCGTTAACTCCCAGGATTTAAACATCTTTATTTTTAGAAAGATGCAAAAGCAGTCATCTCCTCTCCCTCGGATTACATTAGGGGCATTTCCCATGCTGCTACGTTTTCCCTGAAAACCTGACTTTTGCCAGCGGAGAGAGATTCCGGCGCCCGATGGACCATAATTCCCCTACCTGATCCGTCGCTGGCTATTTGACTACTTCATTTTCTGACCCTGGTGCTATTGAAAATGCACTTACACGAGAAACTTCCTGTTGGTGTCTTGGTGGACATTTCCGACTGTAGCTTTGGGAAGTGTCTTCAGAGTGGGAGTACAGGGTCAAAGGGCGTGGCTGTAGTAAGGCTCAATGCATGTTGCCGAATTTCCTTCCAGAGAGGCCACAGCACGGCACATTTCCCATGATCTGGATCGTGAGGAGCCAGGGCCCACCTGCCCAGGCCCCAGACCTGCTTGTAATCCTTGATTCGCTGAGAATGCCGGGACTCAAGCGTCGGAGGGGTAGTGACACGGCCAGGGAGCTTCCTAGCAAAGGGACCGCTGGGGCTGCTGCATCGATGGCCCCCCACCGAGAGATCAGTGGCTGCTCCTAGCCAGAAGGGACCGAGGGGCTGGCTGCAGGCCTGGCCCCGGCTGAGTGTTTCATTGTTCAGTCTGCATTCGCATTCTACACGGGACTGCCTGGCGCAGTTACCTCCTTCATTGGCATGTTCACTCACAATGCCTGCTCGAGATCACCGTCCACCCAGGGCTTCCTCCGCGTACCACTGGAAGGGGTCGTCTTCTTGAACGTTCTCTGCATAAAGTCTGCCACCAGGGATTTTTTTTTTTTTTTTAACAGGCAGAGTGGATAGTGAGAGAGAGAGAGACAGAGAGAAAGGTCTTCCTTCTTGCCGTTGGTTCACCCTCCAATGGCCGCTGTGGCCAGCACATTGAGCTGATCCGAAGCCAGGAGCCAGGTGCTTCTCCTGGTCTCCCATGTGGGTGCAGGGCCCAAAGACTTAGGCCATCCTCCACTGCCTTCCCGGGCCATAGCAGAGAGCTGGACTGGAAGAGGGGCAACCGGGATAGAATCCAGCGCCCCAACTGAGACTAGAACCCGGTGTGCCGGTGCCGCAAGGTGTAGGATTAGCCTGCTGAGCCACCAGGGATTAAGACATGCATTCACCCCCTCCCTCCTCGAACACTCGCGGGATGACCACCTGCTGTGTGCTAGGCACAGCGGTGGACAAGAGCTACATGGTACCTCTCCTCTGGCAGCGTGTCGCCTGGTTGTAGAGCTGCCTGATGGGTTATAGACAAACAAAATCACACCTGCTGTGCAGACTGTGATAGGCTCCATAGAGGACACGGTGGGACGGCGTGGTCGGGAGTCCTGTGGATCTGCTGCAGAGCAGTGGGCGGGAATGCCGCTCGGAGGAGGTGGCGATTCTTGTGAAATTTGAAAGGCGAGAATTAGCTGACCAGGGGAAAAGTGTCCTTGGTAAAGGGAACAGCATCTTGAGTGTGGGCTGAAGGCTAGGGTGACAGTGGCAGGAGGTGGACAGGAGCAGAGGCAGTGAGCAGTGAGCACTTCTCCCTGTGTTCTAAGTCCCAGCCATGGAAGGGCTGTGAGTAGAGACAAAGAAAGCGAGCCGGGTCTCCTGTGCCCTTTCACATTTGCAAGTGGGTTAGAGAGAATGAAGCCGCAGAGCAGCGTGATTGGACGATGGCAGTAGTCCAGGAGAGAGGACCGTGGCCACGCCAGCGTGAGGGTGGAACATGAAGGCAACGGGCAGGCGCTGTGGGGCGGTAGGTTAAGTTGCAGCTTGGGAGGCCTCGTTCTGGATTGGAGTACCGGGGATCGAGTCCTGCCTCCGCTTCCAATCCAGCTTCCTGGAAAAGCTCCTAGGAGGCAGCAGATGACCCAAGTACTTGGGTTCCTGCCACACATGTCGGAGACCCAGATGGAGTTCTTGGCTCCTAGTTTGGGCCTGGCCCAGCTCTGGCTGTCACAAGCATCTGGGGAGTGAACAAGCAGGTGGAAGATCCTGTGTGTGTGTACGTCTCTCTCTCTGTCACTGTGACTTTTCAAATGAACAAATATTTAACATACACACATACACACACACACTAGACCAGGCGTCTTCATGGTGACTTATCCACACCATCCTGTTAAGCACCAGTAACTCTGGGGCCAGGGCCAGGTCAGCAGCCGCCTGCACAGCGTGGTCATAGAATGCCAGACAAAGCTGAGCCCCGTCCTCACCTGTGATGACCTTGAATCTGCTTGTCCAAGGTCATTCCCTCCTCCGAGGCCCATGCACTAGTGAGGAAAATCCCAGGAGATGTCCCATTTCCACCTGTTCTCAGTTCTTTTATTATCTGTCTATCTGAAATGGGGAAAGGGAAGCAGGGAGAGAGAGAGAGAGAGAGAGAGAGAGAGAGAATCTTCCATCTACTGGTTCACGCCACAGCACCTGGGGCTGGGCCAGGCGGAAGCCTGGACTCCATCCAGGTCTCCCACACGGGTGGCAGGGACCCCAAGTACTGGGCCATCTTCTACTGCTTCCCTAGGTCTGCGCTGGCAGGGAGCCGGGACTCGGATGCAGGCTCTCCTATTTGGGATGTGGGCATCCTAAGCGGCGTTTTAACCACTGCACTGAACACCACCCTCGGTTCTCAGTTCTGGACACCCAGGAGGCAAGAGCCCCCAGGAGTTACCTTCTCCAGGGGGAAGGGTCCCTGTCCTCCCTCCCGCCCAGCCCCCTGGCTGCCTGCCATGCCTGGCCAGATGCTGGGGTGAGTTGAGAAAGATCCTATTACTGCTCCAAAAGCTGATGAGCAGCTGCCCTGCTGGGACCCTGTGAGTCTGTGAAAGTGGACATCGGAGACCCCCTCCCCCCATTTGCCAAGGGCCTCGCTGAGTGCAGGTGACCCGTCCACGTCACTTCCAACTCTGCCTGCCAGGGCGCCCACACCATTGCTCATCCGCTGGGGCCTTCCCACGGCCCTGCCTCCCCCGTGACTCCCGAGCTAGGCCTCAGGGACTCACCCCAACGTACCAAGCACAGACAGATGCCGGAGTTTGTGACAGCTGCTAAGAAACATGTCGCATTCCCGCCCTAGGACATTTTCTCAAGCCACTGCCACCAGCTCCCCTCCCGCCTCATCCAGCCCCATCCTGTCTCGGCCAGGTCTCTGCACAGGCCACACACTCATTGGTCATAAGTGATTGTCAGAGTGAATTTGCACGGCCTGAGAACACTCGCGCACAGCCGCCAAGGCCAATGCCAAGCCTTGTTAGTGTCGTTCTAACATGAATTCTTTCTAGAAGGGACTGACCCCACTGGCCAAAATCCTGTTTACTTTTTTCTAAGAGGAGGAAAAGTGAACTGAGATCCAAGAACAGAGAAGAGGAGGAGGGAAGGGAGGACACGTAACAGACACAGAAGGTCCGCAGCGTGTCGGCAGGGTCTGCGTATACCTTAGCTCTCTGGGAGCCCATTTTACAGAAGGGTCTGTTGAGCCCGACAGGGGAAGGAGTTTGCCTGGGAATGTCCAGCCTGTATGTTTCAAGGCATCAAATTGAGTTGGTCTTTCTCTAGGGTTTTTCCTCTGTACCACCTGGCACGCAGGTGAAAACAGGGCCAGGATAAAGACCACTGGAATATTGGACGTGGCTTCCATTTGCATCTAGTGTGGCTGATCGGGCCTTCAGTGGCCCAACACATGTGACCTCACCATGTGCCTGACACCGTGAGAAAGACTCCTAAGGTGTGGCCCCGCCCTCAGGGGCTGAGAGCCAGCAGACAGCAGGCACAGGCCCCCCACCCCCCGCAGGGGAACGAGGGCTCTAAGGAAGGGGGGGACTCCCGGGGAGCCAGCCTTTCCGAGCCCCGTGTGGGCTGCGGCCCCCCACACTGGTTCTGCAGGGAGCACAGTGGAAAATCTGTTCCGAGCTTTGTTCCCGCAGAGTCCGGAATAACAGGGGAGGTGCCCGGGTGCGCTGTGGAAGTGGAAGTGGGTGTTCCTTGCTGCGTAGCGAGTCACCAGAAATTCGGCAACACAGACTCACTGTCCAGAGCAGTGGGTCAGGAGTCAGCGCCGGCAGGGCCAGCGGGGGCCCGGCTGCAGGCCCCCCAGGTGGCCACCCTGCCCGCACCACTGCCAGGCTCACTCTGCTGGAGGCCAGAATTGGCTTCCCACCCCTCCCCAGTGCCTCCCTGGCTGTTGAGCAGGGGCTGAGCTCAGCCCCCCGAGGCTTTGCCTCCTCGCCGCCCCCTCCCCCTTACACCAGCAGTGGACACTTCTCCTGCTTCCTGTCCCTGCCTCCAGCCCCCGTGCACTGAATCTCTGATGGCTCCATGCAGAGCTTCAGGGCTCACCTGATGAGGTCAGGCCCACCAGGGCAGCTCCCTCTCTTAAGATCAACTCAGGACCCTTAATCATACCTGCAAAATCCTTTTTCAGTAACACCAGGTTTGTGTTTGAACAATTGGGAGAAGGCGTCTGGACCCCAGGGGCCAGGGACTTGGGGACCTCGCTTAGAATTCTGATCAGAGATGAAGTACAGAGAGCAGGATGGAGGGAGAGAGGAGGGAGGGGGCTGGAGAGGGCCAGGTGGGGAGGTGCGGCCCGCCCGTCTGTGCTCACAGCTCCCCCCCCCCCCCAGAACCATGGGGCATCCTGCAGATCGCACAGCCTTCCAGGGGTGCAGCCACAGCCCAGCACTCCCACACATGCCTGGCCAGGTGGCCACAGCCCCGGTCCCCCTGCTGAAGCAGGGCACAAGCCAGGGTCTCATGGGGAATCCCCCAGTCATGAGAACTTGAACTTGGTCAGTGAGGTCAGTGGAGGGGTCCATCTCTCCAGTACTTGGGGCGGTTTTCTGGTTCCCTGGCTTTCTAGGCACCTGCAGCTCTCTCATTTAAGAACCAGGAAGTGTTCTTGTTGATAAAAGTAATTCCAGGTGACCAGGTGTAGTGCTTTCTTCTGCCTTCAAAAGCAAGACACATTCATTGTAGAGAGAGAAGAAACCACAAATTAACACAAAGACAAAATACTCCTGCCCACAGAGAAAGCCGCCGTATGCGTTGCTGGGTACCCCCCTTCCCACTGACTACTTAGAAGGCCTCCCGTTACCCAGGATTCCATCGTATCTTCAGCTAGTTGGCCTGTCTCCTAAACATCGCTGTGATGGACATCTGATGACCAAGCCCTGACTGCTTCCTTGGGCACCGGGGTGTCCCCCCCGACACACACAAAAGGGATTGCCCAACGAGACATTTATGGAGGTAAGACCTCTCAGCTCTGAGGCCAGAGCTGTGTGTGCTGCAGGGAGGTCACGTGCCCCCTGGGGGACATCTGGCAGTGTCTGGAGGCATTTTCCATTGTTACAAGAAGATGGTGATCCTGGGGCTGGTGTCACGGCGCAAAGGGTTAAGCTTGCCACTTGCAGCAAAGGCATCCCACCTCAGAGCGCTGATGTGAGTCCCGGCTGCTCCACTTCTGCTCCAGCTCCCTTGCTAATGCACCTGGGAAAGTAGCAGAGGGTGGCCCAAGTCCTTGGGACCCTGCCACACATGTGGGACACCCGGATGAATTTCCTGGGTTCCTGCTTCTGCCTGGCCCAGCCCTGTCTGTTGCAGCCATTTGGGAGTCCAGCAGGTAAAAGATCTCTGTGTCCCTCTGTCTCTGTCACTCTACCTTTCAAATAAATAAACCTTAAAAAAATAAAACAGACTATGGTGGGCCTACAGGCGTCTGGTGGGTAGATATCAGGAGTGCTGGGCAGCCCCGCCCAAAAGCCCGGCCCTGCCCCACGTGGCCATAGTGCTGGGAAATTGGTGCAGAGCCTCACTCGGTCTTGTGGATAAACTGCAGTTTCCTGGCGTGAAGTCACCGTGCGAATCCCTGGGACTTGCAAACCTGTCTGTCTTCCGTCTCCGCCCGTGTCCGTGGGTCCGGCTGAGCCTCTGTGGGCGACTCCCAGGGCACGCGAGCCCTTCCTGCCTCTGGTGACTTCCAGGAGGGCCCGGCCCACGCGTCTGCTTGCAGCACACGGGCCTTATCCGTTTCTTTGTATTTCTGCTTCCTCCCGCACATAGGGCAGTGTGTTGCTACCTTACGTGGCGTGTGCGCCGTGGTCCCCTCTGATCTGAGGTTTTACTTTCTGTGGGTTCAGTTATCGGTAATCCACTGAAGTCTGAAACTATTAAGTGGGACATTCCGTGTGTTGAGAGAGAAAAAGGCCACATCCATGTAACTTTCACGCCACCATGGCTGCCACACTGTTGGTTTCAGTTAGTGTCCCTAATGTCCTACTGTGCCCCTTGCGTAAACTACGCCTATCTTAGTGTGTACAGGAGCAGCGCAGCGTGTGCAGGGTTTGGAGCAGTGTCGGGCGTTCGCTGGGGTCTCGGGACCTGTTCCCGAACACAGGGACGATGGGAGCTACATAGACTACATTTTATTTCAGAGCTGTAAAGCGCAGGCTACAAGATATTTAGATAATAAAGTGGTTATTAGAAGGGCACACCGAGGGCAGGTGGGTTGCGAGCTGTTTCTCTGGGAGTCGTCATGGGGCTGTGCCCACAGCCAAGTCTGAGACTCGCCACTGGACACAAGTGAGCCCCACTCCCCGCAGCGTCAGGGGGAGGAGTTGGCCAGGCTCCGCCCTCCCTGAGCTGCCACCACTGTCGGGGGCACCTGGACCTGGGGATCTGGGGGGGATTCCTCCCAGCGGCAGGTGGACCTCTCTCCCTCTGTGCTCTGTCAATGAGCGACCAGGGCACCCATTCCCCTCCCCCCTCCCATACTGCTTCCCCAAAACCTGGAAGTCAGGATGGCAGCTGGGGCCAGGCCAGGGGTCGCGGCCTCGTGGACAAGAGCTGCTGTGCTCCTGCCAGCTGGGCAGGAGCTCCCAGAGACCCCGTTTCTCCCTCCGCCCGGTAGCACCTCCCCCAAGGCCACACTGTGGCAGCCACACACACGCCCATGTGGCCCCGAGACGCAGTCCCTCCCCAAGGCCCGTGCAGATGTTTCCTCAGTGTGTGTCTTCCACTTAATCCGCACTTCCCTTGGCCTAGGAACAACGGAGCCCACGGTCAGTACACAGCTGGGGCACTTTCCCCAGTGCGGATTTGCACATAACTCAGCTACTCGCGATTGCTTTATGAAGGGGATATTATTATCACCATCATCGTGTGCAGCCGAGGCCAGCCCGAGGCCCACAGCTCGGGTTAGACACAGCGTGGGGTTGAACCCCAGTCCTGCCTTGAAGCCCAGGGAGGTGACCTCTGTCCCACGCTGCCCTCTGAGAACGGGCAACCCAGAGACCGAGACAGGGCCCCTGCAGAGCACAGAGCCACCCAGGAGGCCTCGAAGGTTCCGCTCCACGCCCTTCTGAGGCCAGCTCATGGTAGACAGATGTGGCCCATCAGGACTTGCCGCGTGCCTGTGGCAGCTGCTGTGGAACTGGCTGGCTTCACAGCCCCGTGCATCAAATCCAGGCTCACGTGGCTCAGTCAGCTGGTGCGCAAGCTCGTCTTTGTTCCTGCCCGGTCCTCTGGTGCTGATCCTAGCAGCAAGGAGGCAGGACCTGAAAGCCTGGGAGGGGAGCCTGGGGATGCTGGCGAGGGCGGCCAGGAAGCCCCGAGCTGCACAGAGGCTGCAGCCAAGGGCAGATGCTGAGCTGGACGCTGCCCATGTGGCTTCTCTGGGGTCAGACGGTTCCAATCCCATGATCCCATCACACCACCAACCACCAGACCCTCCCCTGCGTGCCCAGGCTGCCTCTTGCCCCTCCCGTCCATCCTCCCTCCCTCCCTCCCTTCTCAGATTTACCCATTTATTTGAGAGGTAGAGTTATATATAGAGAGAGGGAGAGACAGAAAGAGAGAGATTGTTCATCCACTGGTTCACTCCCCAAATGGCTGCAATGGCCAGAGCTGGCCAATCCGAAGCCAGGAGCCAGGAGCTTCCTCCAGGTCTCCCACGTGGGTCACAGGGACCCAAGCACCTAGGCCGTCACTGCCGCCTCCCAGGGAGTACATTAGCAGGACGCTGGGTTGGAAGTGGAGCAGCCAGGACTCAAACGGGCACCCTTATAGGATTCCAGCACCACAGGTGGAGGCTACCAACAGCCTCCTCCCTCGACCGTTGCAGAGAAATGCCAGTCTGATGGTGCGTGGGGCTCGACAAGCCAACGTGCCGCCCTGGGCTTCCTTCTGCACCTTAGGGCCTGGCACAGCCCCCAGAGCAGGCATCTCCATTTCCCAAGAACTGATGGCTGCTGAATGGAAAGACCTGCTGCATCTCTAACCATGCCGGCAGAACATTCCAGACTCGGAGGATGAGTTATTACCTAACATGACTACTGAAAACAGCTTGTATTTTTTTTTTCAGTCTTTTTGTCCTTAGGGTTCGTTCCACTGGGGATATTCAGTCAAATTACTTTGTTTTTCCCTTGAAATAGTTGCGCTCCGCGGAGTTATGCCCCCCACTGGACGCACAGTTAGGCTCATTTGCTTTGTTTTGCTTCCAATTTTCAGGGATTTTTGAGCCACTCTCGTCTGGAATCTAAAAGGTTCCGGACAAAGTGTACGCTCTGGGGTCAGATGCCAGGTTCTGGTTCCGGGGTCTCCCCAGGTGTGGGATCTGGAGTCCTCACCTTTGGAACAGGATGAGGATGCCTACCGGGCCTGGGCGGGGGCGGGGCAGCTGGGCAGGGCTAAGTGGTGAGAGCGGTTCGGAACCGAGGACGCACTGAGACACAGAGGCAAGGCCGGCGCACGTGGCTGCTCGCAGCGTGCTCCCGCTCTTCCCTGGGAAGCTGCCCAGGCTCCCCTACTGCGCTAAGGGTAGGGACGACGGGGCTGTGTCCGTGGCCAGGGGGCCAGGCCTGGGAGCCTCGGTGAGCCCTGCAGCCACCCCACGTGCACCATTGCTCTGGGAAGCCTTCGGCACACTCCAGTTTCCGGCTTCCCAGGCCAGGGCGGTGAGCGCCTGGATCAGTAGAACTAACTCATCCCCCCTGCTCCACCCTGGCCTTGAGCTCCTGGCTTCCCCTGGCTGAGCCTGCGCCCCCTATGGGCAGGACGGAGTAACTACAGTGCTAGGGCAGGGGTCCCGTTGAGGCCTGGGGTCTCTCTCCCTGGTCTTTCTGCTTCCACCTGGGTGGGCAGGCCAGGACCACAAGCCCGCTGTGCCTGAGATGCCGTCCCTGTGGGGTGGAGCTGGTGACTAGATCCTAAGAGTCATGGCGAGAATTCCATCTGTTGATGACAGCAAGTAGTCGCCCTTAGCCACGGCCAGCAGCCTGCGTGGTTACTACTTCCATTCTGGCGTCTGTCTCCTAGGGTGGACCCTCTCTGCTGGGCCCATACCTTGTCCCCTTTGTCTCTGATGTCCGCTGTGACCCCAGCCGCGGCCCCGGCTCAGACGCCCCTGTCCTTGTCCTCTCCAGGGCGTGTCCTTGCCCAGGTCTCTGATGCTTGGGGTAGTTCCAGGACTTCCTTCTTATAGATCTTGCCGTGATGGGCACTTTGTGACCATCTCTTTTGTTCTTCAAGGCCGTTATGGTTGTACTACAGGATGGCTTACTGATCTGCAAAAGAATTAGACAGTAACTTTCAGGGTCCCGGCAAGCCGTGCCAGAGCAGGGGAGGGTTTGGGGGGCGTTGTTGCCCCCGGCAGCAGCCCTCCGCCAGTGGTGGGAGCCAGGAGATAAACGCCCTCGCCTCAGATCTTTCCTGCAGGTGGCTCGGACAACTTACTCATTTCTCGGAGCCTCAGTTTTCAACTATAAAATGGGGCTAACAGTAGCTAACTGTAGTCCATGGTTTTTACAGTAACTACAAAGTGGGGCTACCTTCAGAGGACTGCTTTGAGAATTAAAGCCTTATTCGGTGCAAAAGGCTCTGAGTGCACAGGGAACTGCTCTCCTGTGTTTCCTGAGCGGGGCGTGGCCACGACCTGATGCCAACCTTTCCTGCTGTCCTAGCTGACCTCAGGTGACCTCAGGGTCCGTGACGCCGGCTCCGCCCCGATCCTTCATCCAACTTCGGCAACACTACTTCTTGCTCTGTGCCTCAGTTCCCCCATATATGGGGGCACTTCAAGTTTCATGGAAAATGGAACTAAATTAGTTGGTTTTGGTGCAAAAGAATTTTGAAATCCATGCAGGTTTTAGAATAACCCGTGTTCTCCATGAAGACCTCTTGTATGCATGGATTTCAGAAGTTACCTGCACCACAATGAACTTCTCTTTTAAATTCCATTTTCCATTAAAAAAAAAATGTTTATTTTATCTGAGAGTCAGAGAGAGAGAGAGAGAGAGAGAGAGAGAGAGCGCGCTCTTCCATCTGCTGCTTCACTCCCCAAGTGGAAACCAGGAGCCAAGGAACTCCGTCCTGGTCTCTGGCAGAAGCCTGCTGGGCGCGCAGGGCACCGCAGCCATGGCAGGGGACGAGGCGGGGCGGAGAGCCGGCGGCGCCTCCCCAGGCCTCCCTCGTCCCTGCCTCTCGTCTGCCTCTCCTCCTCCCTGCCTTTGTTCCCTGATCCTGCAATCCTGGAAGCGCGGGGTTAGGAAGAGGCCAGAAGCCAGAGCCGAGGGGCTCCGACAGACCGACAGACCGTCTTCCCCACGCCCACCCCCTCTGCTGTCTGAGGCTTCGCTGGCCTCTGCCGCTGCTCAGGGCAGGCCGGCGGGGAGGGCTTGTTTGTGAGAAAAACAGCGTAACCCAAGCCCGGGGAGGAGGCAGCTGGGCAACCCGAGGCGGGGGAAGGCTTTCCTGCTGTATCTGTGGACGGGGGCAGCTGCCTGTGCAGCGGACCATCTCATCCCCGCCCGGTGGCAATCAGGGGGATTTAGCTGACGCCATCTCGGCAGCAGAGCAGACCCCGACCCCAGCAAAGGGGACCAAGCAGCACCCAGCCAGCCTGTGTCACCGAGGTGTCACCCTAGCAGAGGGGACCGGCGGAGCTGAGATCCCTCCGGCGGGTTCCATGTCCTGGAAGTCCCCACCCCCCTATAAACAGTCCCGCCACTTGGCAGTCTGCTCTCACTATTTTTATTTGGGGTCGTCCCCAAAGGCCACGTGCCGAGGAAACAGGGCTAGGGGACACAATGGTGGCACAGTGACCAGCCGCCCGGGGCCCTGGCTAATCACTAGAAACACCTGGAGGAACTTGGCGACGGAAACAAGAAACAAAATCCTTGTGATTAGGGTTGTAGGCTTCTGGTGGTCCCAGCTAATCCCTTTCAGGTGGAGGCCCCGTGGGGGGGCCCAGGGCCTGGGGCCAGTGGCTGGAGCGAGTCAAGGCCTGGAGGTTGCGAGGTGGCCCGCAGGTCTGCGGCAGCAGGTGCCCCGCGAGTCCCAGGGGCCGTGTGCAGAGATCAGTCCGGTGCACAGCCCACCTTCAGGCCGGCCGGTTCCCCGAACAGGTCCACAGGGAGAACAGGGTCCACAGGGAGAACAGGTCCGTGGGGAGAACAGGTCCACAGGGAGAACAGGTCCGCGGGGAGAACAGGTCCACCGGGAGAACGGCCGCAGGCTGAAGGCCAGATGGTGCCCAACTTCTCAAAGGGAACCAAGCTGGATCATTTTCACCCATTTCACAAATAATACGCTTTCCGGTGGAAAACGAAGGTAACACAGAGATAAGAAAAAAAGCAGCACGCACCATGGCACCCCCCAGGGAGAGTCCCCTTTGCTGGGGGGGGGGGGGGGCTTAGTGCTCTGCCACTACTTAGATAGCAGAGATTACACACGATCTGTAAATGTTCTCTGGCCAGCGCCGTGGCTTAACAAGCTAATCCTCCGCCTTGCGGCACCAGCACACCGGGTTCTAGTCCCGGTTGGGGCACCGGATTCTGTCCTGGTTGCCCCTCTTCCAGGCCAGCTCTCTGCTGTGGCCCGGGAAGGCAGTGGAGGATGGCCCAAGTGCTTGGGCCCTGCACCCCATGGGAGACCAGGAGAAGCACCTGGCTCCTGGCTTCAGATCAGCACGGTGCACCGGCCGCAGTGGCCATTGGAGGGTGAACCAACGGAAAAAAGGAAGACCTTTCTCTCTGTCTCTCTCTCTCTCTCACTATCCACTCTGCCTGTCCAAAAAAAAAAAAAAAAAAAAAAATGTTCTCTTCCCCAAGTAGAATTACGTCACAGACAGCACTCTAGAGCCAGGTGATCCACTCGTCTGAACGGGCTCAGCATCTCTGCACCACTCTGATCCCAGCAGCCGCGGGGCCCCGCCCTTGGTGGAGACCCACATTCACTTGGCTGATCCTGACTGATGGCATCGCCAAGTTTTCCACTTGAATAGTAATAATTTAAAAAGCTAAAAGGCTTTAACGAATTCAGTGAGAATGTTGCCCCAGTTGGAGATTGGTAACTCCCGGATGCAGGCTGGACAGCTGACCGTCTGCATCCCGACTCTGTCTCTGCAGATTCTACCAGCCTCAAACCGAAAGGATTCAGGAGCGATGTCGACTCTGCACTGAACGCCACGGACATCTTCCTTGTCCTGCTTTCCGAAGCAATGCCACAGAACGGCTACTTCCCCAGCAAGTTCAGTGTCATCCAGAGACAACTCAGTCTGCAAGGAGACGCGCAGGTCCTGAGCAAAAGCTTGGCCACGTCATGTGTGCAACTCGAGCATCCACACACCTGGCTCTTGGGGGTTCTGAATCCAAGCCCCCGTGGGCACGGAGGAACAGCTGTGCGTGCAAGATCACCGACTGCTCCTCTCGTGAATATTGCCCATGGGAAGACTGCCTTGGGGAAGGAAGTGAGCTGGTGACAGTCACAGGGCAAGGACGTGCCCGCAGCGGGACCTGAGCCCAGGAGGCACCAGCCGGCCTCCAGTCCACCGCTGCAGAGAGCTGGGAGTGGAGGCGCTGTTCTCCAAGCCGCGTCTGTGGGAACCCCCAGCGTGTAAGCAGTCACATATAGGCTCTCTTCTTTGTTAATTGATTGATTGATTATTAGATACAGAGAGAGCTCCTGTCTACTGGTTCATACCCAGTTGCCTTGCAACAGCCAGGACTGGTCCTAACCAAAGTCAGGAGGCGGAAACTCATCCAGGTCTCCCATGTGGGTGGCGGGAGGCCGGGTGGTTGAGCCATCGCCTGCTGTGTGAGCACTGGCAGGAAGCGAAGCCAGGAGTGGAAGGTAGGCGCTCTGATCCACGACGTGAGCGTCCCGTGCCGCATTCCAACTCCTGTGCCAGACGCCCAGTGTGCGTCACAGTTCATTCACGTGGGTTTCTAATTTTGGATGCCCAAGTAGTTCCCAAGATTTCTTTATCACAGCACCGTGGAGGAAGTTTCTGTGTAGATCTCTTGTCACTTTAGGGTTTGATTATTTACAAAAGCCTTGTAATCATTTTGAAGGGCAAATAAATGCACCTGCTGGCTTTGCCCCAACCACACCAGCAACAGGTAATGCCACTTCAAAAATACTTGGTAACCTACTGGAATAAAACACATGGGTCTACACGTCCCAAGGGGCATCCGACCACCAGGCCAAATGCCCGCCTCCAGCTACAGGTTCTTCAGGGGCTCAGTGGGCGCTGCCACCCGTTGGTCACAGGTGCCATCTGGTCAGTGTGCAGGGGGAACCCTTGCCGAGCTTGTCATTGCCCAGCTGCCTCCAGGAATCCACGCTCTCATCCGCCGTCCTCCTGGCTCGGGCTCCCCTGCCTTGGTGTGTGGACTTGGCACATCACGGCCTCGCTTCAAGCCCCAGCATCCTCTTCAGTGAAGGGGGTGATGCCCACCTGGCAGGTCCTTATGAAGACTGTGGCTAACACATAGACGGCAGTGCGTCCACACTGCTAGGAGGAGCCGGGCACCCTGTGAGGGGACACAGAAGGGAGAGGGGCAGGTGGAGAAGTGCTTTTCTCTTTCCCTGGCCCTGGTTTTGCTGTGAACCTCTCTGCCTCCTGATGCGCCAAGGAATTTAGGAATGACTCCCTCCCCCTACCAGTTTGCCGAGCGGGGACCCACAGTGAAAACCCCTGACTCTGCCACCATGCCCCTACCTGCGGGGTGGCATCAGAGCCACCTGCCTGTAGTCAGGCTCTCATGGTGTCTCTCTCACATCTCCCCATCATGACAGCCAGCAGCCTGCATTGCACTCCTGTGTGAGCACGCGCACACACACACACACACGCGTGTGCACCCACATACTCGCCAATGCACGTGCACGCACTCTTGCCTGTACATGCACCCACATGGGTACACTATCTGCACACACACTTCTATGTAAGCATGCCAACTCCCACACGTACCCGTGTGCACACTCAGCAGCACACACTAGCCTGTGTGCACACACCTACTCACATGCACACACACGCATGCATGCACATAAAAGCCCTCTTAGCTGCACACGAACACCTGCCCCAGCAGGCACCCATCTACCTACCCACACGTGCACACACACACTTGCCTGTGCACACACATTCACAGGCACACACCGACCTGTGAGTACACACGTATCCACTTGTGTGCACACACACAGTCATGCGTGAGCAGACCGTGCAAGCCTGTGTTCACGCACAGAGTTTCTTGTGAGAATTGCACTGTCGTGTTTGGGCGCTCAGGCTGTGAGCCCATCTGCTGGTAGTCCTGGGCGACTCACTGCACTTCTCTGCCTCAGTTTTGTCATCTAGGAGATGGAGCTGTTAGTGGCACCTACCTCAGGGACTATTGTGAGGGTCACTTGGCGCAGGGCAAAGTATACAGTGAGTGCTCAATCAGTGTCAGTGACCAGCAGTGCTGTTCCTCAGCCAGGACTTAGTAGCCCCGGATGTGTGGGCTTCTTTTCAATGCAGCATTGCTCTGTTTTCTAATTGAGGAGGCGGGGCCTGCACTGTGGCACCATGGGATAAGCTGCTGCTTGTGAGGCCAGCGCCGCACAGAGGCGCCAGTTCAAATCTCAGCTGCTGCACTTCTGATCCAGCTTCCTGCTAATGCACCCGGGAAGGCAGCAGAGAATTGGCCAAGAACGTAGGCCCCTGCCACCCATGTGGGAGACCTGGAAGGAGCTCCAGGCTCCTGGCTTCAGCCTGGCCCAGCCCTGGCCATGCGGTCACTTGGGGAGTGAACCAGCAGATGGAGTTATGTCCCAATCTGTCTCGCTCTCTTTCTGTAACTCTACCTTTCAAATAAAATAAAATCAATCATTGGAAGCATCGGTGCAGTGGGTTCCCTGTTTACGAAGGCAAAAAGATGGCATCGATGTGGAGCCTTGAGCACCTGGGGGGAGCCAGAAGTTCAGGTGGCCGTTTGGGGCAAAGCTCACCTGCAGTCTGAGTGGCAGAGGGGGCTCCGAGCCTCCTCCCCTCCTCCCTTGCTCGCTCCCCAACGCCGCTGGGCTCGCTCGCAGGGTGATTTCACCCCTTGTCGACCCAGGAACAATCATTGCATTGTTTCATCCTCGGCCCAGTGCGGCTCCCTTTACATTTTTACCGCTAAATTGAATCTATTGCCAGTAATCTAATTTACATTTGAAGGCACACACAATGCCAACATGACCGAACGCCAATCAAATTTCTAGTAAAACCCATAAATGGCTCGGTGCTCGTGTTTATGGAAATCTTAGCCTGCTCCTGCCCCAAGAACAGCAGCCCGGAGTCCCAAATCATTCCCATATGAGGATGAGCCTCTCTGGACGCCCCGGGCAGTGGGGCTGTGTTCAGGGCCCACGTGGAGGCCCAGAGGTTCTACCCATCCGGTGGAAGAGGGCGAACAGGTCAAGGGTGGGGGTGGGGCTGAGCGGTGTCAGGTGCACACACCTGCTGGAGGCAGGCAGCGCCTCTCACCCTGGCCCATTTTGTGCCCCCTCCCTTCCCCTGGCAGTGCTGTCCGACTCGGGCCCCTGCAATGACGGGAACGACGGTTGGCCCTGCCCTGCCGATCCCACCGTCCCACCTGCTGAGCACGTTGCAGGCCTTCCATAGATTCATCATAGCATAGGTTCTGTTTTGAAGAAATTTTAGAAGGATCCAATCGTCCTTTCAAACGGGTTGAATAATAATAAAGATAAAAGCAAACACCTTTCGACTGTGCCAGGGCCTCCGTATCCATGAGTTCCACATCTGTGGATTCCACCAACCGCGAGTCAGGAATGTCCCGGAGGCAGGCGTTTAGATGCCACCGATCGTGCACATCCCGCATCCGCGCCTGCGTTTGAGTCCCGGCTCCATTTCTATCCCAGCTTCCTGCCAGTGTGCACCCCAGGAGTCAGCGGGGGCAGCCCAAACACTGGGGTCCCTGCCACACACGGAGAGACCTGGACTGAGCTCCTGGCTCCTGGTTTTAGCCTGGCTCATCCCCAGCTCTTGCAGGCCTTTGGGGAGTGAACCAGCAAACGGAAGACCTCTCCTTCCCTCCCTCTGTCTTTCTCTCTCCCTCTCAAATTGACTTTAAAAATGTCAGAAAAGGCCGGCGCCGTGGCTTAACAGGCTAATCCTCTGCCTTGTGGCGCCGGCACACCGGGTTCTAGTCCCGGTTGGGGCGCCGGATTCTATCCCGGTTGCCCCTCTTCCAGGCCAGCTCTCTGCTGTGGCCCAGGAAGGCAGTGGAGGATGGCCCAAGTGCTTGGGCCCTGCACCCCATGGGAGACCAGGAAAAGCACCTGGCTCCTGGCTTCGGATCAGCGGGATGAGCCGGCCGCAGTGGCCATTGGAGGGTGAACCAACGGCAAAAAGGAAGACCTTTCTCTCTGTCTCTCTCTCTCACTATCCACTCTGCCTGTCAAAAAAAAAAAATGTCAGAAAAAGTTTGCATCTGTGCTGAACATGGTCAGATTATCCCCATCACTGCTCCCTCAGCAGTGCGGTGTAACAACCACATCGCGCGTGGTGTTAGGTATCAGAGGCCGTCTCGAGATGAAGCCCATAGGAGGATGTGCGTAAGCCCCATGTGACTGCCATGCTGTGTGCCCCCGACCTGAGCGTGCCGGGGTGATCCTGGCACTGATCCCGGGCAGAGCCGAGGGACCGCTGTGTGAACTCCGTGAACTCCCCCACACACACACACACGAGGCCCCTGCTATTTCTGTGGACTGGTGATGGGGCCGGGACACAGGAGCAATGTGCCAGTGTCACACTGCCACCAAGCAGCAAAGACGGGAGCTGAACTCCGGCTGTTTGGGGCCAGAACCCACGTGCTTGGGACCTCGTGGTGCTCCACCAGCCATTTCCCTGGAAGAGGCTCCTTTGAGTGCACGGCCGGGAACGAAGGCCCTCTCGTGTCACCGCTGAGCGTGACAGCAGCCCGTGGTGTAGAGCCATCCAGCCCGAGAGTGACTGCTTTCTCAAGGACACACGCCACGGAGACCTGCGGACCCAGCGTTCGGTGGACCTCAGGTACAGAGGGCCGGTGATCTCCCTCCCTCAGCTCACAGCCAGGTTCCTCTCTGGATTGATTGATGGGTCAATTAGCCCTCATGCCCCACCCCCAGCATCATTGTAAAACCTGCTTTATCCCTCGGGACCTTTGATGTGCAGGCCATTGAGCTGCACGTAGCTGTGGCTGCCGAAGGTGGCGCGCGGCTGTGTTTCGCTGCGCTCAGTCCTGGGTGCTTAGGAATTACGCCGGGCCGTGTCCCAGCTGTGCGTCTGCCTCTCACCGCTCCCACTGTTCCATCGTGTGCACAGTTCTACTCATCCGGTCTCCAACGGGGAGCACAGACGTCACTCCCGTGATCCTAGACCTGATCGGTGATGGGATGAGCCCCTCATAGAGACCCCCTGCTGGGTTTGCGTGCCCATTTCTTTGGCACAAACACTGGCAGTGGGGTTGCCGGTCAGGGGCGACTCCTGGAATCAGTTGGGCTGGGTTTTTCAGTTACCTTCCAGGTAGGGACCCTCCCCCGCCCATGCATGCTAGCACTCTGCTCTCTCCTGCCTCCTCACGCGTGCTCGCCCGATAGATGGGAAATGTTTCAGTGCGCAGTGACCTCGTCGCGTGTCACAAGCCTTTCGTCATGAGCCTGTGGGTCTCAGGGCTTCTTTGGCTGTGAATTCCTGCTTTGTGTTCCTTTCTTTCTAGGATTTTATTTTGTTATTTAAAGATTTATTTTATTTATTTGAAAGACAGAGTTGGCCGGCGCTGTGGGTCAACAGGCTAATTCTCCACCTTGCGGCGCCGGCACACCGGGTTCTAGTTCCGGTCGGGGCGCCGGATTCTATCCCGGTTGCTCCTCTTCCAGTCCAGCTCTCTGCTGTGGCCCGGGAGGGCAGTGGAGGATGGCCCAGGTGTTTGGGCCCCTGCACCCCATGGGAGACCAGGAGAAGCACCTGGCTCCTGGCTTCGGATCAGCGCGGTGCGCCGGCCGCAGCAGCCATTGGAGGGTGAACCAATGGCGAAGGAAGACCTTTCTCTCTGTCTCTCTCTCTCTCACTGTCCACTCTGCCTGTCAAAAAAAAAAAAAAAATCACAGAAAAAAATCACAAGAGAAATTAGAAAAAAAAAAAAAAAAAGACAGACAGCGTTACAGAGAGACAGAGGCAGAGAGAGAAAGAGAGGTCTCCCATCCACTGGTTCACTCCCAAAATGGCCGCAACGGCCGGAGCTGCGCCGATCCACAGCCAGGAGCCAGGTGCTTCTTCTTGGTCTCCCATGTGGGTGCAGGGGCCCAAACACCTGGGCCATCCTCCACTGCCCTCCCGGGCCACAGCAGAGAGCTGGACTGGAAGAGGAGCAACCGGGACTAGAACCCGGTGCCCATATGGGATGCTGGCGCCACAGGTGGAGATTAACCAAAGTAAGCCACGGCGCCGGCCCCAAATTCAATATCTAAGCACATCTTCAGGACTGAAATGGGGGACAAAAGAAAGAAAAGGATTTTGAAATACAGACCAGGAAACAATCACAAAGCATAGTTTAATGACTACTCCTCACCTTCGAAAATCTGTCAAGGATACAGGCGTAAGCACTCAGCAAGGCGTGCTGTTGTGGAGAACGTAGCACCCTTTCCCACTTCTGTAGACACGGGACACGGGCGTGAATGGCGAGCTGGTGTCTTACAGAATGTTCCACACACGTCCTAGAGGTCAAGCGCCTGTTTCCTAGCGTGCTGTGGAGCCTCTGTGGCTGCCCCGCTCCCGTGGGGGCTGTGCTGGTCAGTGTTCGCTGGTTACTGGCTCTCAAAGTTGGTTCCGTGTGACAGCCTTGCTGAACTTTCAGTTCCAATGCTTGGTCGCTGACTGGTTTCATGGGGGAGTGTTCCATTGTCTGTTCTTACACGGATTCTTGTCTAGGTTCCAGGCAAGAAGACACCAGCCTGGTAAACAGTGCCTTTAAACACACACACACACATTTATTTATTTATTTGAAAATCAGAATTGCAGAGAGAGAAGGAGAGATCTCCCATCTGCTGGTTCACTCCCCAAATGGCTGCAATGGCCAAAGTCAGGAACCAGAGATTCCCACGTGGGTGCAGGGGCCCAAGGACTTGGGACATCTTCTGCTTTCCCAGGCCACAGCAGGGAGCTGGATCAGAAGTGAGGCAGTTGGGACTCGAACCAGCGCCCATATGGGATGCCGGCACTGCAGGCAGCAGCTTTACCCGCTACGCCACAGTGCCAGCCCCTAAACAATCCCCTTGTTCCTTTTCCTTTTGGGAGATAACTTACATAAGACAAGAATTTCCTCTGTCTTGAAAGTTTGGTGAACTCATCTGTGAAACTGCTGGGGCCTAGAACTTTCTGTGTGGGGAGACGATGGTTTCCCATTTCAGTTTCTTTAACTTGCAGACTGACACTCAAGGCCAGAAGTTTCTTCTTGAGCTAAGTTGTTTTTTGTTGTTTTTTTTTTAATTTTGTCACTCTTTGAAAAAGTTGTCCATTTTTTTCTTGATCTTAAACCGTGTATTTGATTTTAGTTTTTCACAATGCTTCCAAACGCTGCTTCAGTCGCTGTGGTATAGGGACTTCTCTCGCACTCATCGTGCGTTCTGCCAGTTGCGTGTAGCAGGTGCCTGCCCATCTTAATCTTTTTATTCTTTGGTGCTTTCTTCCTATTTCGCTGATTTTTGCAATTTCTTTTATGGTTGTCTAAGCGGAGCCAGCTTCCCAGCCTCAGACAGCCGGAGCCGTCCCTGAGTGGCCCTAGGGCAGCTCCTTGTGGGGACACTAGACCTTCGGCCTCCTGTAACCCCGTGCCCTCTCGTGGGTAACAGGGCTGCTGGAGCGCCCTCCCTCTCATGGGCTCTGCCGCCTTCCCGCCCCCTCTTGGCTGCACAGAGAAAGTTTACATCCTGCCTGGACTGCTCTTTGACATTTCTTTTTTTTTTCTTTTAAAAGACTAATTTTTATTTATTTAAAAGGCAGAGTTTAGAGAGAGAGAGAGAGGGAGAGACAGAGAGGTCTTGTATCGGCTGGTTCACTTCCCAAATGGTTGCAAGGGCCAAGGGCTGGGCCAGATCAAAGCCAGGAGCCAGGAGCTTCTTCTGGGTCTCCCACGCGGGTGCAGGGACCCAAGCACTTGGCCCACCTTCCACTGCTTTCCCAGGTGCATTAGCAGGGAGCTGGATCAGAAGTGCAGCAACCAGGACTCGAACCAGTGCCCCCGTGGGATGCCGGCATCGCAGGGCGCAGGTTTACCCGCTCCGCCGCCGCGCCGGCCCCTGCTCTCTGGTGTGTGAAGACGTGACTTGTGGGTGTGCCGAGCCCCCTCTGGAAGTGGCGCATTCTCAGCCAGTCCTGCGGCTGCCCTCCTGGGGCCCTGCCCCGCGCCCCTGTCCCTCTGCTCTGGACTCTTCCTGTCAGCCAGGGCTGCTCTCCAACAGCAAGGCTCAGAGTAGGAGACGATGCTGCGAGGATGGTAGAGACGGAGTGAGGGAGAGAAGTCGCCTCCTCTGTTACTGGCTACACACCCGCCAGTGCAACCCGAGTGGGCGTGCTTGGCTCTCTTATAGCAGGGCAGCCTTAGCGCACGTCCTCTGCGCGTGAGCTACTTCCCCTCCTGTGCTTGAGAGGCGGCGCGGCAGGTGCCTTCCTTCCGGTGAGAGACGTTCTGTCTTCCTGGCTGTTCAGTCCCCTCTGTCACAAACTCGGTGGGTATTTACTGAGCAGTACTGTGTGCCAGACCTCAGTTACGGAGGGGGCACAGCCCATTGCAGTTCGTTCTCAGGGTGATTCGTGAGTGTCCCTTCCAGAAAATGGAACAAACATGAACCCACCCATTAATTCACCCATGGCACAAGCGCGTCTCCAGCCTTTACCGTGCACCGATGCTTTCTCCATCCCCCTTGGCCCTCACCATGCCAGGCGCCCCTGCCCGTGTGTGCCGAGCAGTGATAAGGAGCAGGAGAAGGAACCAGAACCCAGAGCCAGCCCTGGCGCTCCCAGCAAGACCCCTCCCTGTTTGTCTTCAGACCACGGCACGTGGGACCCGTGCTGGTCTTTCCGTGGCATCACAGTGGGGCACAGGACTCCCGGGCGCAGGGCGAGGGCATGCCTAGAACCTGAAACTCCATCCCTGTGTCTGGACCAGCTGGAGCTGCAAGGGCCAACTGCCCACGTGACAGACAGGGCAAGCCAGGCACATGGGGACCACGCTGGGAGGCCGGGGCAGCGGCACCAACTGACTTCTGTAACCCCACATCAGAGTATCCCGGTGGATGGGGCTGCTGGGTCTCCTTCCTGGGCTGGGCCAGCGGCCAGTGGCCCTGAGAAGCCACAGCAGCCCAGTGAAGTCTGAGAGGCTCCCGCAGGGGCTGGTGGGCTCCGAGACATGGGAGAGGCTGGTTCTGGGACCAGGGCGGAGACCAGTGTCTTCAGGCTGGGGGCTCCAGGACACATGGGGGTAGTGGCCGGCCGGGGACAGTGCAGGCTCCGCTGGGGAGGGCCGTTAGACAGCAAAGCATGGAAGAGACACAGTGACTTCTCGTGCAGGGAGGCTCTGCCTGCACCCATACAAGTCCTGCCTGCACCTGTATGGGTCCTGCTTGCACCCATACAGTCCTGCCTGCACCCATACGGGTCCTGCCTGCGTGTGCTCACCCGGAAGCTCCTCCCGGCAGCTCTGAGGCTCGCATCTGGCTCCTGAAGGGGCAGCATGGGCCACAGGGCACCAGCACTGTGTGGGAGTTTGCAGTAAACGCAGACTCTCAGGCCTGGCTCCAGTGCTACGGAGACCAGAATTTGCATTTCTGCAAGACCCTGGGTGTGCACAGGCTCCACATGACGTCGTCGGTTCCGTGGAGGTGGGGCCACGCGTGACTTCTTCGCAGCACGCGTGTGACAGTGTGAGGAGCACTCGGTAGCAACCCTACCTGTGCGACTTGGCCGTGCCTTTGAAACTGTGCCTCCCTTAGCTCGTCCGTAACGCGGGGACGATGCTGCTGCCCCGGCCATGGAGGATGACACGCGTCGATGTGTAAGAGCTGAAACACAAATTGCCCGTGGCAATCGCAATAGAAGCAATCAGTGCCTCCAGCCCATCTGGGAGCGTTTTTCTAAACCTTCCTGGTCACACAGTCTGGCTTTAATTAGATGCCCGTTTTGTGTTTGGCATTCATCATTTCTGCTTATTTCTTATCCACACGTTACAAGAGTGCAGCGTTCAGCTCGAACAGTGGTGGGAGGCCGAGCCCTGCACGTTGCCCGCACCTCCCAAGACCAGCTCTCCCCTTCCTGTTAGTGAATGCATGTGTGCGGTGTTCACTGAGCGACTACTATGCCCCAGGCATCATTCCAGGTACCTGGCTAGCGGTGATGAACAAATCAGAATCCCAAGCCCACTCTCCTCACAGACCTTGTTAATGAAGGGAGATAGGAATGACGGTTAAGAAACAAACGAGCGTGCGTTTGGTACAGCCCCGGCCCCACCCCCAGGCCAGCCCCACGCCCAGTTCCAGCCTCCTGCTGCTGGGCACTCTGGGAGGCAGCAGGTGGTGGCTCGAGTGGTTGGGTCCCTGCTGCCCGGGTGGGAGATCCAGGCCAAGTTCCTGGCTGTCTGCCATGGCTCTGGCTACTGTGAGTATTTGGGGAGTGAACCGGCAGATAGGAGATCTCTGCCTCTCTTTCAAATAAATACATTTAGAAAAAAAAAAAAAAAGAAACAATAGACAAGATTATTTTGAGCAGGTTCAGGGTAGCATACTGATGCTTTTCTAGTGTGTATCGGATGCATTTTGCATGTTGGATAAACACTGGCAGGTACCCAGTCCAGTGTCCATCGGCAGGAGTGGTCTCTCAGGGGTCTGCTTGGCTTCCGCTTCCTACAGCTGGGCCCTCAGGGAGGAGGAACAAGAGGCAAGTCTGGCCAATCAGAGCATTGCTTCCCCCAGCCACACAATTGGTTGATGGAAATGAGCATGTGACTCAATCAGGCCAATCAGGCCCAGCCAGAGCTCCCCCTGGCTTTTGCCTGAGCACCTGGCTGGGGGGGGGGGGGGCACTTCTTTCTTGTTCTCTGCGTTGAGCCAGAAGAGGTCAGGCTGGGTTTGTAGGCAGCCGTCTTACCTCCCCAGGTGCCTCGCTCCAGAACAGGGCAAGGCCAGAGGAAAGAGCCTGGAGATGAGGGGAGAGAAACCAAGTCCCAGAGCGAGTACTGCCCTGTGCCCCCAGCTTTCCGTGTGGACAACCTGGGGTGGTATTCTCACCCCTTCCCAGGGGGACCTGGGCTCACCCTTGCTGTGACGGAAAGACCGTGGAGGCCCCATGTTGCACTATGGGGGCCGAAAAGGAAGCATTAGTGCTCTCCCAGAGTCACACTCAACCCTAGACAGGAATGGGTGTGTCAGCAACCCAGTGCCCCTGCCCATCCAGGGCTGTCCCCGAGTGCAAGTCCTACCCTGTCCCCAAAGCCCCCAGCAGGACCCAGCTCCAGCCACCCAGTGTGACGGGCTTAGTAACACAGCCCTTCCCCCACCCCTCTCCCACACCCCTGTGGGGTTCCTCAGGACCACCACCCAGACAAGCCGGGGGCACTTGATTCCTTGTTTCCAAGGGAACCCCCACTAAGGGACTCCCCCACCCCCGCCCAGAGGTCCTGGTGAGGACAAAGGAGGAATGGCAGGCATGGTGCTGGCACAGACGAAGACGAGCATCAGGCGCCAGCACAGGCTCCCTTCACCTCCCTTAAAGGACCTGGAGAGAAGCCACACAGGTGCTCCCAAGCTGCTCACCAGGCAGTGATGTGCAGGTGCACATTATGTGCATATTACATTAAATGCATATTATTATTATGCACTTCCCTGATAGGCCAGATGTCCAGCACTCAACTGACAATAATAAGACACACTGCGCTCCTCACTGCAGATACCACATGGCAAGTGGTTCTCCCAGAGCACAGCCATAGGGTCCTGTGCACGCTCAGATTCAGACCCAGCCCGTGGCCACCGACGAATGACGAGCCCCCTGCCAATGGGCTCATTGGCTGGTGCCTTCATTCATGTCAACAGACAAGACGAAAGAGAACTGCTGAAGGCTCCGGTAGTTCACTCACCACAAGAACAGTTTCTTGGCTGACTCAGACTATGGCTTTCGAAGTCTGGGTGATATGCCTTCACTGGGGACTCTTCACCATGTGACAGCTGTAGACATAACACACCCTAAGATTTTTTTTAAAGATTTATTTGTTTGAAAGGCAGAGTTACAAAGAGAGAGAGAGAGAGAGAAATCTTCCATCCACTGGTTCACTCCCCAAATGGCCACAGCAGCCAGGAGCCAGAAGGCAGGAGCTTCTTCCAGGTCTCCCACGTGGATGCAGGGTCCCAAGCACTTGGGCCATCTTCAGCTGCTTTCCCGGGGCCATTAGCAGAGAGCTGGATATGAAGTGGAGCAGCCAGGACAGGAACCAGAACCCATGTGGGATGCTGGTGTCGCAGGCGGCGGCTTGCCATAAGGCCGGCCCATGCAATCGCTGACATTTTGTCAGGCAAGCTGGCTCTAGGATGCCTCTGTGGCTGGGCTGCCTTGGGGAGCCCGAGCTCTCCAGGCCTTGGCCTTTAAGGCAGCTTAGGATCTTCCAGGTGAAGCTGGGCTCAGAAGCCCACTTTGTGACTGTACCTGGTCGCACCTGTGCCTCCACTGCCATTCCCCACCAGGGCTGCGGGCCACCAGGTACACATCAGGACTGTGCGCTTTGGGTCCTGGTGTGGAACCTGGAGCCCCACATGGGCGGCTGCACCAGACAGGCCAGCAGCAAGGGCAGCTTCTCCAAACTGTCCAGTCCCCCGGCACGCAGCTGTTTGGGTAAACACAATCATGCGTTTGGATGAAATCCCAAGAAGTTTATAGAGGAAATCAGAAGCAATTTCACCCTGCAGAGGAGTCATTTCGTAGGAGAGCCACAGCCTGGCTTTTCTCTGTTCTGGGCTCTGCGCCCTCGGCTGTTATCTGTGTGGCCCTGCAGAGAGGGGTGTCCAGGGCTGCTGCCTTCAAGAGACGGCCACACTGAGCTGAACCTAACTGGGTCATGAGCCAACCTCGCAGGTGCTCTGATGTCCGTTCCCCACTGCATCGGCCCTGGGAGCTCAGCCTGTGGGGCCTGGGCAGATTCACTCCATCGTGCTGGGAGACACAGAAGATGCACCAGCTCCAACCAATCCCAGATTAAGGAAAACTTCCCGGAGAAAGAAACCTGCTGACTCACTTAACAGGTTCCTCAAAAGGGTGAGGGGGCCGGCGTTGTGACACAGCAGGTTAAGTTGCTGCCTGTGTCACTGCCCTGGCTACTCCACTTCTGATCCAGCTCCCCGCTAATGTGCCAGGGGAATCAGTGGAAGGTAGCCAAGTGCGTGGGCCCCTGTGACCCACACAAGGGAGACCCAGATGGAATTCCTGACTCTTGGCTTTTGCTTGGCCCAGCCCTGGCTGTGGCAGCCATTTGGAGAGTGAACCAGCAGATGGAGGATCTGCCTCTCTCTCCCCCACCCCAACTCCTAACTTCCTTTCAAATAAGCACATCTTTTAAAGGCGTACCACTTGCCATGTGTCGTATTTGCAAATCCTTTCCAACTGTCAATGCGTTGAACCCTCATATAAGGGGTGCTATTGATTCCATTTTATAAATGAACGAATCAATACCTCACAGGGGTGAGTAACGGCGTTTGTACCCTGGGGCCCTGGCCCCAGACCACAGCCAGCCCATGAAGGCAGCAGAGAACATGGGACAGTCAGGGCTGACCCTGCCTGGCTGGCACAGCAGGTGTGGGTGTGGGGGGACGGGAGGGAGTGGAAGCCAGAGTTAACACACATGGACATGCACAGGTGAACACATACACAGAGATGCAAACTGAACACACACCAAACACAATCACACACCCACGCACGATGCACAAAACACGTGCATGCATGCATGACCACACACATGTGGGTACAGTGCTCGTGTGTGCACGCACTTGAACACAGAGTGCATACACACATCTCTAGCTCTCTGCCAACGCACCTTGGAAAGCAGTGGAAGATGGCCCAAGTGCTTGGGTCCCCACACCCATATGGGAGACCTGGAAAAAGCTTCAGGCTCCTGGCTTCAGCCTGGCCTAGCCCTGGCTGTTGTGGCCATCTGGGGAGTGAGCCAGCAGGTGGAAGACCTCTCTCTATGCCTCTCCTTCTCTCTTTGTAGCTCTGACTCTCAAGTAAATAAATATTTAAAAAGAAAAAACAAGGCCCAAGTGCTGATCAAAGAGAAAGGTATGGATATATGGAAGGTGCCCATGTGGCTCCAACACCTGATGTCAGCATGAGTGTGTGTGTGTGCACCTGTGTGCATGTACACCTGTGTGTGTGTCCACACACAGGGAGGGCACCTAAAGCGAAGACAAAGCAGGCCCCTGGCATGGGATGAGCCTGTGGCTGGGCTGACTCAATGCGTGGCTTCCCCACCGCAGCCTCACCCGCCTCAGCCTTGATGGTTCTGGGCTCTTTCAGTACCAGGAGCCAGGTCAGGGGACACCTCCCCCAGGCCACGTGCCGTCTCTCACCATTCGACCCGCCCACTCTACGGGCAGAACTCGTGGACACTTTCGGCAGCCTGCAGGACAACCCTCTACAACCCAGCGGCCTCTGTCGGCTTAGACGTGAGCAGCCATTGGTTGATCGGAGCTAAAACGCCTTTGTCCCTTGTCCCCTCCTGCAGCCTGTCTTGTGTCCCTGTTCCCACGGGCAGGAGGGCACCGGAATCAACAGTGTAGCTCAGCGGAGGCTCGGACGCTGGCCTGGTGCCCTGGGTTCCATCTCTGTCCTGGCCGCCTCCCAGCTGCAGGATGGACAGGGGCTGCAAATCGGCCTTTGGGTGACCTGTGAACACCCCCCGCCAAGTGGTGTTGAGAAAGGAAAAGAGTGTGGGGGCCGAGCGTGAGCCCACAGCCCCCCTTGGTGGCAGAGCTGTGCCGCAGGGACAGTGACATCTTCATTCCAGTCCCGAGAAGCCGCGCCAGCGGAGGGGATGTGGTGCACAGGCCCCGAGGCGTGGGTGGGACTGGGAAGGTGAGGGAGCCCGAAGCCCAGGGCTCAAGTCCCAGCTCTGCCTCTCCCTGGCCGGGCCACGTCCCCAAGAATCCCACGGCCTCTCTGCGTGCATGTTTCCCCTCCGGGAAACCAGGATAATCACACCCCTTATCCCTGGGGCAAGACTGCAGCCTGCCTGGACGAGGCAGGGCATGGAGTAGATGCTCAGTAAGCAGTGGGTGGTGGACGTGTTTACTGCCTGGGGCAGGGTCCTGTCCCCGCCAGGCTCCGGGAGAATTCCAGACTCCTCCCCGGGCAGAAGCGCTCCGGACAGCTCCTCTCCAGCCCCACTTGGGGCTTCACTTACCTTCCTGAAAATTCAATTAGGACTTCAACAGTAGTGCCATTGTGGCTGCAACTCCGCGGGCTTGCCAGCAAAGGCCCTATAATATCCACCGCTGACAGGATGGAATTAGCTGGGGCTTTTTTGTTGTTGTTGTTTGAGTTTGCAATTCTTGCCCCAACCTCATGCTTCCCCGCTGGGGGTGCAAGCCGGTGTTTCATGCCATCCGCAGTCTCTCCCAAGCAGGACCAGTGGGCGGCCATGGCCCCGAGCAGCCCCAGGTGGGCGCTCGGTGAGTGGCGTGGACGGGGTGCAGGGAGCCTTCTCTGATCTTCTCCCAGCAGCCCAGTTGGCCAACACAGGTTGTGCAGGCGCAGGAGAATCAGAGCAGACTTATCGCTAAGCCTCCCGATCATTATCCTCATTAGAGGTAACCGGAGCCCGGCTGGCCCGAACGCAGCTCGAGAGCCCGCTACGACGGGACGCGCTGGGCAAGAACGGGCTGCTGCGTGTAATTCAATAACCCTGGAAACAAGTCTGCATTCTTTTTTGTCTTTGGCCCAAAGGAGAGGAGATTCCTGCCGAAGCCAGAGAACTGGAAGCGTGCCGACTTGGGAGAGAGGCCTGGCTGAGTGGGCGAGCAGGACCTGGTCGCTTGGGGAGCCGTGCTCTGCTTCTCCCGGCTGGAACTGCCTTGCAGTCCCCGTGCATCCGTCGAGGCCTCTGCTGACCCTTCAGAACCTTCCAGAACCTTCATATGCATCAGAGAAAGGGGCCTCTTTCTCCAGGTTCCCAAGTGGAGCCGGCTCAGCCTGGCCCCTCGGTGGAACAACACCCCTGCCTGCCCCCAGCCTCCTCTTTCAGCGGGCACTGCCCCCACCCCACCGAGAGACCCAGGACGGGGAGGGACCAGGGCTCCTGCCCTTGGTTATCAAGCAGGCCTGTGTGGGGTGAGCTCGGGGCGTCCTCCACCAGCAGAGGCTGAGGACGGTCTCCCTCGTGAACTTGGGCTTTCAGGACAAAGGATAAACAGCAGGTGCTTAATAATGGCCTGGGTCCTGGGCCAGTCGGGCAGCACCAAGAACCAAAGGAAATCTCCTGGAGTCTCCGGACAGCGGCCCCGTGGTGGGCGGGGTGCCCTGGGCTTGCTGGCCTCTTGCTCCCGGTCCCTGGAGAACATGGGCGCCTGCTCAGGAAAATGCACGGGGCAGGAGGCAGAGCTGAGGCCTCTGCTGTGTTGCCAGGGCGACCGGGGCCACAGCAACCCCCGAAGAGCCCACCGGCCCCTGATCTCCCTGGTGGGCAGCCTGGGTCCTCAGATGTGGACACCGACACATGTCTGCCCCCAGGGACAGGCAGCCCTCACAACCCCCCCCCCCCCCCCAGGAGAAACGGACAGAGCCAGGGAGGTACTCACGGCCAGGCCTGCACTGGCAGGGCTGAGTGGGCGCGAGCACACAACTGGAAGGGACTCGCGGGCCTGGGGATTGTGAGAGGCTGCCGGATGAAACCAGAAGATGGCCGGGAGCCCCTGAGCTGGGGAGTGGGCCTTCTCAGCCCCTCATCCTGTGCTGCGGTGAGGGGCTGGGACCTGGCTCTTTGCAGCCTGGCTGTGGGGCCTGGGGCCAGACTCCTCTTTGGGGGCCTCTGGTGGCAGCAGGACACACCGCGTGAGCTTCCCGTCAGTCCCCAGGGCCTGTGGACCCTACCATGAAAGCGGGTGGGCTTCTTGGGGGGCCGTGGGGATGGTCCCTCGGAGGCAGCTAGGGCAGTGACCCCCGGCACAGTGAGGCCATAGACAACAGCCCTGCTGGGGGAGGTGGTCACCTCCCTAGGGAGTCCGTCCAGCCTGTGTCGGTGCCACAGGAGCCCATGCTGGCAGTGCCAGGCCCCGCACACCTCTCTCTAAGAACAGCAGCCGGGGTCAGTACCCAAGATGCACAGCTGAGCCCCAGCTTCCGACTGTTGTATTAGGGCCGCCGCTGGCCCGGCAATCAAATCTGAGAGTGGCTGGAGCAGCGAGACCAGTCCCGCCCTGTGTCCATGGGGCTCTTCAGGGCCACAGCAGTGGGGGCTCCAGCTCCCCAGGGGCCAGCGGGCAAGTGACAACCCCCAGTCTCCTAGGGGCCCTCAGAGCCCACCTGGAGGCCCTGTCCATTGAGGTGAGCAGCAGGTGGACTGCAAGTATGATCTGTTTGTGCCCCAGCTAAGCAAAGGCAGGGCGCACCGTTACCACAGAGGGGCAGCCAAGAGGAAGAAGACGGGGCTGGGGCCCTCCAAGGGCCTCCAGCTAACTGTCCTGTGCAGCCTCCGGCATGGGTGTTACTACAAACAGGCATCAGGTATGTGGTCAGGATACCCAACCCAGTCTGGTGGGCATTCTAGAGGACTTCCTGGAAGAAGCTGTGTCAGATGCATCAGGGGCAGGATGGGGAGGGAGGGTGGAAAGCCTACTTCAGGACCCCTGGGCATCCCAGCAGGAGGGTTTGAATTGGCACCCATTGCCTAGCAACAGGAAGTCACCCCCTCGGTAGTGAGTGCAGGAGGGGACTCACAGTGTCCCGTCCCAGCCTGGGTGACCAGGAGAAAGCTCCCCCTTTGCCAGATGTGGGGACAAAGAGGGATGAGGAGGGGTCCCTAACAGGCTGAGGTCGCCGAATGGCAGCCTCCAGGGAGGGCCAGGGATGGCTGGGCTGGCTCGGGCCTCCTCCTCCCAGGGACCTGGAGGCCTCCCCAGGCACAGCCTGAGCCCCACGGTAGGTCCAGGGGCTCAGTAGGGGAGGAGACAGACTGCTGGGGGGTGGCACACAGCCTGCGGCAAACACAATGACCCTGGAGCGTGCCCTGTGTAGAGGGAGGAGGTACAGGACGCGAGGACACAAAGCCCCAGGGCGAGCAGGGGGAGTCAGGGTCTGCAGTGTCCCGAGGGCCGGAGCTCACCCCGGGAGGCCGGAGAGGCTGAGCAGGTGGACGGCTGGCACGTGTCCGGGCACCTGCTCCCCGTTACCGCGGTGGTCAGAAGACAGGTCTCTGGGGTGTGCCCAGCCCTGCCACTCTCGCTCCAAGTGCCCCGGCCTCCTCCTCTGGGAAGCCGGCGTCACAGCCGCTGCCTCGGGCTTGTGCATTGCACGCTGACTACTTCAGGAACCTCAGGACGGCCTGGTGCTCCTTGGTGACACTCATTCACCTCGGGTGCTTCTTGTGGGTGCCCGGGGACGCTGAGGCCACATCAGACTCCCTGGGGACAGGGACCTGAAGGCGCAGGAAGGTGCTCTCTGAATCGTGTGCGTGCACAGCATGTGTATGTGGTGTGCGTGTGGTGTGCAGGGCTTCTGTGCGGTGTGTGGGACATGTGTGTGTGCACTGTGTGTGTATGTGGTGTGTGTGGTGTGCAGGGGTTCTGTGCGGTGTGTGGGACATGTGTGTGTGCACTGCGTGTGTATGTGTGGTGTGCAGGGCTTCTGTGCGGTGTGTGGGACGTGTGTGTGCACTGTGTGTGTGTGTAGTGTGTGTGGTGTGTGGGACATGTGTGTGTGCACTGTGTGTGTATGTAGTGTGTGTGGTGTGTGGGACATGTGTGTGTGCACTGCGTGTGTATGTGTGGTGTGCAGGGCTTCTGTGCGGTGTGTGGGACGTGTGTGTGCACTGTGTGTGTGTGTAGTGTGTGTGGTGTGTGGGACATGTGTGTGTGCACTGCATGTGTATGTGGTGTGTGTGGTGTGTGGGACATGTGTGTGTGCACTGCGTGTGTATGTGGTGTGCGTGTGGTGTGTGGGACATGTGTGTGTGCACTATGTGTGTATGTAGTGTGTGTGGTGTGTGGGACATGTGTGCATACAGTGTGTGTACGTGTGGTGTGCAGGGGTTCTGTGCGGTGTGTGGGACATGTGTGTGTGCACTGTGTGTGTATGTGTGGTGTGCAGGGGTTCTGTGTGGGGTGTGGGACATGTGTGTGTGCACTACGTGTGTATGTAGTGTGTGTGGTGTGTGGGACATGTGTGTGTGCACTGCGTGTGTATATGGTGTGCGTGTGGTGTGTGGAACATGTGTGTGTGCACTATGTGTGTATGTAGTGTGTGTGGTGTGTGGGACATGTGTGTGTGTGCACTGCGTGTATATGCAGTGTGTGGTGTGTGGGACGTGTGTGCACACAGCGTGTGTATGTGGTGTGTGTGTGGTGTGAAGGGGTTCTGTGTGGTGTGTGGGACATGTGTGCACACAGCATGTGTATGTGGTATGTGTGTGGTGTGCAGGGGTTCTGTGTGGTGTGTGGGACATGTGTGTACATAGTGTGTATATGTAGTATGTGCGTGGTATGTAGGGGTTATATGTGACATGTGTATGTGGTGTGTGTGTGGTGTGCAGGGGTTATGTGTGGGACATGTGTGTGTGCATGGCGTGTGTATGTAGTGTGTGTGGTGTGCAGGGGTCATGTGTGGGACATGTGTGTGTGAACAGTGAGTGTGTGTATGTGGTGTGCAGGGGTTAAGTGTGAGACATGTGTGTGCACTGTGTGTGTGGTGTGCAGGGGTCATGTGTGGGATGTGTGTGTGGTGTGCAGGGGTCAAGTGTGGGACCTGTGTGTGTGCACAGCGAGTGTGTGTACATGGTGTGTGTGGTGTGCAGGGGTTATGTGTAGGACGTGTGTGTGCACAGCGAGTGTGTGTACGTGGTGTGTGTGGTGTGCAGGGGTCACGTGTGGGACCTGTGTGTGCACAGCGAGTGTGTGTATGCGGTGTGTGTGGTGTGCAGGGGTCACGTGTGGGACCTGTGTGTGTGCATAGCGAGTGTGTGTACGTGGTGTGTGTGGTGTGCAGGGGTCACGTGTGGGACCTGTGTGTGTGCACAGCGAGTGTGTGTACGTGGTGTGTGTGGTGTGCAGGGGTCATGTGTGGGGCACATGTGTGCACACGACGTGAGTGTGCACGCAGACGCTGGCGTGTGCGTCTCCACGCCCACTGCGGGTGCCCTCTCGCTGGCGGTGACAGGATCAGGGAAGAATTTTCTGTGACTAATTGGGTTTGAACTTGCCAGAGAGAAAGTGGACATTGGCAGCCTATGTGGAGGAGTGAAGCGAAGTTTGAACTGGAGTGAACTTAATTTCCTTTGCACTGAAAGGAAAGAAAGATTAATGAAATCGCCCCAAATCCATCCTGTTAGTTTTTATTAAATCAGCAAATGAAATTTAGCCTCCAATTCTGCGAGGCGTCCTTTCCTGTAGATTGGGTTTCAGCGCCTCAGACAGACGCACTCTCTCTAGAACAACACCATGCTACGAAAATTGCATTATTGCAGTCACCGGCCGGTTAGCAGAGGAAGAAGCCGTGCGGAAGGCACCCGGCCCACCCGGAGCAGGACAGCACGCGTGGCGCCCCAAACCCAGGAGCGCCACCGTGTTCCCAATCCGTATTCTTACCCCGTTGCAAACGCTAATTAAAACCAAGCTCCGTGGAATTTCATGTTATCTCCATGGCAATTTTTTAAATCTTCAAATCGGGGCGAGGAGAGGAGGCGAGAGGGGGCGTCTGTCCCGCACCTGCTGAGCGTGGGCGGGGCCCAGACCATGTCCTAGATGTTGCTCAGTGACAATCTGTGCTGGCTCTAAGGCAGGCGAGATGGACACTCAGGTCAAAGAGCACTCTGGGTGCTGACCTGTGGTGCGGCAGGTTAAGCTGTCCTTGCAAAGCCGGCATCCCCTATGGGAGAGCCGGTTCGAGTCCCAGCTGCTCCATTTCTGAGCCAGCTCCCTGCTAATGTGCCTAGAAGGCAGTGGAGGATGGCCCAAGTGCTTGGGCCCCTGCACCCACATGGGAGACCTGAATGGAACTCCTGGCTTTGGCCTGGCCCGGCCCCTGGCAGTTGCAGCCATCTGGGGAGTGAACCAATGGATGGAGGATCTCCCCCTTGTCTCCCTCTTTCAAATAAATAAAATATATTTTGTTTAAAGGCTGGTTTTCTTCCCAGCTTTCCACTGTCCCTGGAAGGAAGAAAGCCCACAAGAGTTGTCTTGGGAGCCGTGAGTCCAGTGCTGCAGGATGGAGGCAGGCATGAGTCCCCAAGGGTGACAAAGGCAGGGACTGGAGGTCATCTCAGCTCAGGGAGAGGCCCCACCAGCGACAGCTGCCCCGCGAAGCTGCACACTGCCCTTGCACGAGAGGAGACGCCGCCTGAGTTGACAAATGGCGCACGTGGCGGGGAGCCGGGAGGGGGTCGTGGCTTCTGCCTCTGCCCCACCGTGAGCCTTTACATCCACTGTCAATTCCATGGGCTCCGGCAGCACAGTGCAGCCCGGAGCTCACTCCCTGGTCTCGGCTGCCGAGAGAGCACACGCTTCTCCGGGTCTGCCCGTGCCTGGGCACTTGCTGCTGCGAGCCTGGGCCGTCGCGTAGGTCGGCTCCGGTCAGTCTTTGCTCACTGGCTGCTGGGAGAATGCGAACACTCAGCCCAGGCTGGCGCACGGTGGATGCTCCACAAAGGCAAGCTGTGCCGACCAGAGAGCATGACAGTCCACGCGAGACCCCTGGCTTGGGCTCCTGAGCACGAACACCTTGCTGGAGGGTCTCCAGGGAACTGCCCACTGACACCCTCCCCAGGGGTCCCCGCGATCTGCCAGTGCCTGCATTTTGGGCCCCGTTGCCCCTCTATTAGCCTCCTACGTCGGGGAGTGATAGCAGAGAGGTGGCCCCTTGGCCACGGCTCCGCCCGCTCGTCCTCTGGATTTGATTACTAGGAGCCTTTCAGAAATGCAGAAATGAAACGATGCTGGGGCGAGTGGACAAGTTGGGGACCGGCTCATGTTTCTAATCCCACGCCCCCTCCCCCCTCCCCGGAACAAAGTCTTCTCCGGTTGTCGTAAACGAAACTTGACAATCGTCAAAGGGAATCAAACAGCGCAGAACTGAAGCCTCTAAAAGATGTCAGAAGAAGTCAGAACCGGTAGAAATCTACCACGCATCCCCACCCCGCCCCCGAATTCGGATTTAAGCCTTGCAGGAGCCAGCTCTGGGGGCTGGGTGGGGCAGGGGTGCCTTCAGGAAGGGCCGTGCTTTCTCACCTTGGTGTCAACCCCCAGACCTAATCTGAGAGCCTCTGGGAAGACACTGATGAGTAAGCACGCCCCCAGCCCCAAATCCCCAGATGGAAGGCGCGAACCCCCTGGGAGGCGGCTAATTAGCTCCGGTGCTGCTCTGGTCAAGGGTGGGAGCGGGCCCAAGACCACCCGCACTCCACAGGTCTCAGCAGGCCGCCCCCAAGCTGTCCCCTCCTCCTCCAGGGATTTCCCGCCATGAATGGCTGCGGCTTGCGACAGCGCAGAATCGGCAGCGGTGCCTCCGGAGCGGCTGGGCATGGCGGGCTGGCGGGACAGTGCCTTGCTTGGGGTGCCAATGGGTCAACGCTGCGGCTGCGTCCCTGGGCCCCCTGACTTTGTCCCTGTTGCCAAAGCCTGGGCCAGGCGACCATAAGCGCTTTACCATGTCACTCCCCACAGAGCCCCCATCTCAGCAGCTGTCACCCCGTTTCTGTGTGGGAGCCTCGGGAGGGGGAAGCAGCTTGGCGCAGCCACCCATAGCGGGGACGTGGGGCCCCGCCCAGAAGCTCACTTCCCAGCCTTCCCGCACCCCTGTGCTGGGGCGGTCACTCAGGAGGTGACCAGGCTCCTGTGGCCTCCGACTCCTCCCCGCCCCCATGGAGAGACACCTGTCCCAGGGAGTGCCTGTAGGGAGGTGGCACGAAGCCGCGGAGAGAGGGCTTTGCAGCTTCACAGCCCAGTTCAGAGCCCAGAGGCGCCCTCTGCTCGTCGGCCATGGCCGGAGCCTCTGTTTGCTCTGTGCCCTGGGCCTCCTGGCACCACCCTCTCCGGCGTTGGGAAGGCAGCAGGCATGTGGTGAGGAGAACTGGCCCCTCAGTGTCCAGCGACTCCTCCTGCTGTCCCCACGTCCCCGTCTCTCCCTGGCATCGCAGGGACCTCTGTGGCTCCCTGGGTGGCTGTTACCTCCCCCCAGAGGGAGTACCAGGTGAGCGGCTGTGAGGTGCAGGTGGCAACAGACACACAGCAGGGCCCACAGCGGCTCGGGTGAGGGTGCCAGAGGCCCCGGGACCTCTGTGCCTCCAAGGCAGGGCGGTGGCCAAGAGGGGCCTCCCCGAGTCCTGTGTTCTGGGGTCTTGGCCCGAGTTAATGCTCCTACAGGGCCCGAGTCTGCCCCACTCCCTCCCGGCCCTTCTCACACAGGTGCCGTGGCGTCCCACGTGGCTCCTCCTCCTGAGAGCCTTGGCCACGCCCCGGATCTCAAGACACTCCATGAGCCCCAGCGATGCCCAAGCTGTCCTTATCTCCCAGAGCTGCCACCCACTGGCTGCCAGACACAGCACCTTGGTCACTGTTGAGGGAGAGCCCTGGGGACCCCTCTGGGACCCTCAGCCCACACAGCCCAGAGGAGGCATCGCAAAGTGGACCCTGCCTCACCAGGCCATGTCCGTCTCCCCACAGCTCTCCCTCCCCCACCCCCTCCCACACACCCATGTCTGCACTCATAGACACACACACACTCACACACACATTCTTGCACACATACACTCACACACATACATGCACAGACACCCATTTACACTCACAGACCACAAACACGCACTCACACACGTTCACACACACATACATGCACACACAAACACGCATGGACACTCACACACATGTCACACACACAGTTACACAGACACACGTACACACATGCGCTGGCGCCTCCTCTCTCTCCCAGGACAAGGCGGATTCTGGAGAATGGGCTGATGGGCGGCTGACAGCCGCAGCTCGGGGTCAGCCCTCGGCCACCCCTGCCCTCCCTCCCGCGCAGGGAGGGACCGGGGAGAGGGCCGCGGGTGGAGTCCGCGGCCAGAGACGGCACTTTATGAAACACAAGAAGAAAAGCGCTCTAAGCCCATAATCATAAACACAGCATATGGAAAAGGGAACGAGCTGCTTCTTTTATCTACCCCGCCCCTCCCCTTTCTGGTCAACGTTGGCTACAGAGGCTCAGAGCCGTTTCAATTTCACCCAGGCCCCGCTCCTGTCGGGAGCTGGAGCTTTTCTCCGAGGAAGGCCCCGCCCCTCCGCGGCAAGGCGAGCAGGATTTTCTTTCTCAAATGCTTTTACCTGTCAAAAGCCCTCGGCCCAGAGACTGCACAGACCGTGGCCCTCCCCTCTGCGGGGCGCAGGGGAAGGGGCCGAGTGGACCCGGGGTCTCCTGGGACATCTGCCATCTCCAGCCGCCGCCTGTGGGCTCTGCGGGGGCAGAGGGCGGCCAGTGGCTCGCAACTCAGAGACGCACTGAGCCTGGATACGGAGGACCAGTCAGGAAGGGCCCGGCCCAGAGCCCAAGGCACCTGCCTGCCCCTGTGAGTGGGCACCCTAAGAAAACACAGGGAAGCAAGGGTGTTCCCCACGGTGCACCCCGCCTCCCCAATGCATCTTGCTCGTGGCGCCCCTGCTGCACACCGCCAGGAGGCACAACTGCCCACTCACTTCCAGCCCACAGCTCCTCTGCCTCCCTCCCTCCATTTCCATCCACTGGTTCACTCCCAGAAAGGCTGGAAAGGGTCCAAGCTGAAGCCATGATGAGCCCAGAACTCCATCCGGGTCTCCCACGTGGGTACAGGGGCCCAGGTACTTGGGCCACCTTCCGCTGCTTTCCCAGGTGCATCAGCAGGGAGCTGGATCGGAAGTGGAACAGCCGGGACTCGAACCAGAACTCATATGGGATGCTGGCGTTGCAGGCTATAGCTTACCCTGCTGCACCACAACGCTGACCCATTCTTTTCCAGATAAAACCGCTCCCCAATACTAACCTGTGATTCATCTTTTTTTTTTTTTTTGCCTCAACTTCTCATGTCTTGGCCCTGGCCTCGTGCATACAAAGCCACTTGTTCTGTTTTAGAGCTGTACAGCGTCTCAGAAGATGCCTACAACGTCACTTATTCAACCACTCCTCTCGCCTGAAGAAGTGGCTTCCAATTTTTTCACCCGGGCACACGATGCTGCAATGGATATTTTGAGAAATACATCAGTTAGACGCCAGGAGTTGCAGTTTGGGAGTTTAAGGAAATGTGCATTAAGAATTGAGCACACGCAGGCCACACACACACATGGGCACACCCTGTGTGACTGCACTGAGATGAGGCACCAGAATCGTCCCGTCTGGAGACAGCAGAACGGTGGCTCCAGGGCCTGGGCGCAGACAGGAGCAGGGGCTCAGGGCTGGGAAGGGGGGTGGGATGGAAGGGGGCACAGCTCCTGCCTGGGCTGAGGAGAGCGCTCAGGAGCAGGCTCAGGGCTGGGAGCCGGGGCGGGGCAGGGGGGCAGTCCTTGTGCTGCACAACCTTGCAGATGCTGAACTGCACACTGAAAAATGGTTAAAATGGTCCATTTCGTGTTGTGTGCATTTTACCACCGCAGAGCATTTAAATACAAATCCCGTGTATCCAGCAATGACTTTCTAAAGCTGTCCGTTCGCATGCCCAGCAGGCCCCTCATAGCCACAGCTGTACCTTCTGTAGGTACAGTTACCCGTGGCCAACCATGATCAGAAAATATTTTTTAAAAAATCCTTTACCTTTCTTTTAAAAAACCTTATGTATTTGAAATGCAGAGTTACAGAGAGGGGGAGAGGGAGGTCTTCCATCCGCTGGTTCACTCCCCAAATGGCCGCAACAACCCCAGCTGGGCCAGGCTGAAGCTAGAAACCAGGAGCTTCCTCTGGGTCCCCCACGTGGGTGCAGGGCCCAAGGTCTTGGGCCATCCTCCACTGCCTTCCCAGGCCGTTAGTGGAGAGCTGGATCAGAAGTGGTGCAGCTGGGACTAGCAACAGTGCCCATATAGGATGCTAGACCTGCAGGCAGTGGCTTAACCTGCTCCCCCACAGCACCAGCCCCTTCTGAACATATTAATATCAGCCTTGACTCAAGGGACAGAACTTTCCTTATAGTTTGTTGCTAACATTATCCTTTTTGTCACTAGGGAATGTTGGTCCTCTCTGTGCTTGGATTTATAGATTAAACTTTGCGACAGGCACGTGGATGGGTGGTGTGGGGGCTACCTAGGGGTCGGCAGTGCCAGCAGTTTCAGACACCACTGAGTGTCCAGGGCCACGACCCCCATGGATGAGGGGGTCTTCCCCCCCGGCAGTGGAGGATGGTCACTGGACTGTGAGTGGTCATTGTCCAGTCCATCACATCCCAGGGCTCCCTGCCCCAGCGCATCCTAGCTGCGTCCTAGCGCAAGCCACCAGGCTGTCCACCAGGGGCCTACTGTGGCCCATGCTGTAGAGCCGATGGGGATATTCTGGAAGGAGCCCTCCCTGGAGGGCTGATGGGTGGGAGATGGAAGCAGAGTGCCCCATTCCTTGCCTCTCACACTGGCTCTCTCTCTCTCTCTCTCTCTCTCTCTCTCTCTCTCTCTCAGATCTGAGCCTCAAGTGCTGCCTTCCATCGGCTTCCTGCCCTCCCCTGAGCTGGGCTTCCTGGGATCCTGATGCTCACACCACACTCTCAGCCTCCGAGGACCTGGCCCAAGGCCCCAGCTCCCGATTAAACAGCTGCTGTGCACTGTGTGCTGCTCTGTGCTTGCCTTGTGGAGGAGGCGAAGGTGAGCCAGCCCCCTGCGCAGCCCGGACAGACACAAGGCTCCCTCAGGGGTCCCTGGGAGCCTCTCCCCATGTCAGGCAGCAAGTGGAGGCCGGAGGCGGCCAGGGGATGACCTCTGAAGACTCCCATGCAGCACGCGGACATGGTGAGGGTGGAGGCAGGAAGCTGAGAGGAAGCACCTGTCAGGAAGATGGGAGCACGCACAGGGCTGGGAGCAGGAATCGGCGAGTCCAGTGCAGTGAGAGGGCTGCACTGGATCTGCCCGTGAGCCTGGGACTCATCTCCGTGCTGCAAGAGCTGGGACAAGTCACTCAGAGCCTGGGCGCCCTTCTATCCTCCTCTATAAAACAGGCAAATTTACGGCTAGCAGCAGCGACTCCAGGAAGATCAAGTGAGGCGGCGTGCATTCTGCAGAGCTGTGCAGATGGCCGGCATCTGGGTCCGTGCTTCCTCACCAGGCTGGACATCTGTGCCTAGGGATTAAAAGACTGTCCTGGCCGCCAGCACCCCACTCAAAGGAACCCCCTGCCTCGCCGCGAGCCGCTTGGAGCAGCGCCATTCCTGAACTAGGCGGGATGGGAAAGGGCTGCGGCTCCCCGTGATCCGGGAGCCGTCACTCAGCACCGTGGTGTCATTAATGACCTTCCTAACACAATCGGAAAAGGAGTTCCGTCTGGCCCGCCTCTGAAGTGCCTGGCACCACGCCACAGGATGTAGGAACTGCAGCAGCTGCACGCGCCCCCCGGGGCCACTCACCTTTGCTTGGGAAGACAGAGCCGCAAACAGCTGGGTGACGGGACAAGCCCTTGCACCCCAGTGAGCCTCAATTTTCTCATCTGTGAGATGGGTGACCACACCAACCCCGCACGGCTCTACAAGAGTTCGCCAAACTGACAGATGTGAAAGAACCCAACAGGCCCTCGCTCAGGGGCCTAGGAAACACCAATTCCAATAGCTCACACTGAACTCACCCTGGTACACGAAAGACCAGGTAAATGCACTGAGCAAACCATACTGCTGACCAAGCCCAGGGCACTCGCAGTGCGTGGCTAGGCTGTGCTGTACCTCCATCAGCTCACCGACGTCTGACAAACTCTGCTGTGTGGACAGAATATCGGAGAGTGGACAATTTGTAAAGAACAGGAGTTTCTTTAGCCCACAGCTCTTGAGGCTGGGGTACAAGAGCATGGCGCTGGCTCCGTCCTAATGTGGCCGAGGGCATCTCGTAGGGAGACAGAGCCAGTGCACCACGGCGCGCCAGCTTGAGTCTCTTCCTGTTCTTAGGAAGCCGTGAGGATGGGTTCCCACCCCCACGACCTCATCCACCCATAATGCCCTCCCCAAGGCCTCACCTCCAAACACCACCAACATTGAGCTTGGGGATTAAGTTCTCAACCCACGAGCTTTCCGGCAAAGCATTCACCCCTAGTAACATATGCACCCATTCTGGCTGAGTGATCACTGGCCATGAAATGGCTGGAACGCAAAGCATGCACGCATTGAACTTGAGCACATAGGGCCATGAGGTTTTCAAAGCAGGTGGTGCCAATTTCCACTCCTACCAGTAGTGTGTGCGTTCTTGTAGCTCTGTATCTCGGCCAACACTTAATATTGTCGGTCTTAAATGTTAGCCATCCTGGTGGAGCTATAGTGGGGCTGCATTGTGGCTTTATTTTGCATTCCCTCACAGTTAATTCAGAGGGTGCTTTTCTTCATGAAATCCCTGTTCAAATCACTTGTCAACTCTCCTATTGGATTGTCTGTTTTTCCTCATTGGTTTGTAAGAGTCCTTTCTATATCCTGGTTTTGAGTCCGGTGTCAGTTCCAGGTACTGCAAACACCTGCCCCCACCCTCAGGATGTTTCAGAGAAGTTAAATGAGCATTCCCAGAGCCACGCAGTTAAGCTTCAGCCATTTTTCTCCAAGGAGAGGTGGCAGATGCCCGGTGATTCTGCCTGCGTGCCACACCAACACCACTAATCTCTGGAAGTAACAGGTCCACAGAAAAGCACAGAGCATCAGCCGTCAGGAACCGCGAATGGATAGGATAATAACCCTTGCATTGCTAAGTAGAGGTAGTGCACTGGGACATGGGGTAGGCCCTGGCTCTCTACGTCATTACAAAACTTCCTGGTTAATCAGAATGCGCCCTGTATAGATGCTTGGGGGACTGCCCATTTCTGCACTTGGCGTTCTCGCCACAGAATGGTGCTCTTGGGAGATCCTTCAGCCACTGGCTCTCAAGGCTTGAACTTCACTGTGCTGAGTCGGGGGGGTGGGCACGGAAGTTGCAGAGCTGGGGCAAGAGGAGGAGGAAGAGACCAGACCTCAGTGGTCCTGCTCGGACCCTTCCTCTCTCCATTTCCTACGCCCCGACCCACTCCCTACAACAGACAGAGAGGGCAGAGAGGGAGATAAGGCTGGAGCAGTTGACAAAAAGAGGGGCGTTCCAAACAGCTGCCGGCCAGAATGACATCAGCACTGGCCAATCAGATAAACAACAGTTTTAAATTGTAGCCAACATAGGCATCCTTTTGCGCCCTAGCCAGTTCTGACCCTGGGCACACCAGGAACCAGCATTGCCTTGGGATCCCAGAGTAGCTCCCAGCACCTTAACACTCTCTCCCAGACACAGTTAGCCTAGAAGGTTCCACTGTCCCAGCCATTTCCACTGTCCCGGATGGACAATGCCCTCTGGACAGCACCTGCTGGCTGCTCACCACTGGAGCTGGGAGTGTCCCTGCTCACAGCTGCGGTAGCATCACCTCCAGGAGCAGGGAGCAAACCCACTGAGGGGCCGCCCGATGACAAGCATGAGGCGTGCTGGGTGACTGGTCTTTTCCAGGGTTTAGGAATCCGTCAAAGGGTTTTAATTAAAGTTAAGAGGATCTCTGAGGAGCCCGCGCCCCCTGCTCTGTGTGCGTGTAGGATTAGTCCTCACTGATTGATGGGCAGCCATGGTGGGTGGGAGGCCCCGTGCAGGAGGTTGACCTCTACTGGGCTCCCCTCCCCCTCAGCGGGCTTAATCCTTGCTGTTCACTTTGCTGAGAAAACCCCAGGTCAGCTAGAGCCCAAGTCTCCCACCCTCCTGTCCAAAGTCTGCAGTACCCCCTCAGCCCTCCTCTTGGTCTTTAAGGAAGGGCCCGGGATCTTTGGGATGGCTGACGTCTTTCTAACGTCTGCTTCCGTTTCTGACATATTTGTACCCTGTCCTTACTTCCCAGCTCCAAAGGAGGGGGCGCAGTTTCCGTGGTCCTGTCACCCTGCATGGCAGCAGTGCCTGATTTAAGACATAGGCTCAACTTTAGGAAAGTTGGCATAGTGAAATCGGAATCCAGCAGACAGAGTCCCTGAACGCAGGAGAGGGAAGCGAACCAGGGCTCCCTGCTTCCGCAGAGCTGGCCCCTGGCCGAGCTGACCTCCGCTGCGTGAAGCGCTTGGCCAACCAACGTGTACGCCTTGCACCTGCTGAGTGCCACACACTGGAGATGGCAGCAGCAGGAGGAGAATGACAAGGGCACAGTGGGGAACCGGCTAGCACAGGGGCGAGGCCACAGGACAGCCCGGAGCAGGACCATCGGCCACTTATATACTGGAAGCACCTGCTCCCCAGTTACTCTTGTGCTTCGTTCCACAAGCCCCGTGGTCCCACTGTGCAGACCTCACGGCTGTCCTGTGTGAGACCTGACTGTGGAGCAGCAACACTGGCCCGGTGGCCAGCACGTTTCCGCCTGGTCCCCTGGCCCTTAGCTCACTGACTGGCTCACAGTATGTCAGTCAATGCTGGGTGAACCTGTCAATCAACAGACTGGGCAGATGGAATCAGACTCCAAGTCCTTCGGCAGCGGGGCCTCAGAAGGGCCACGACAGCACGTGCCGGATGGAAGCCATGAATTCGACTTCTTGAAAATTCACATGGGAGCGTTCCAGGCCCGGGGTGTTGCACGATGGCCAATATTGGTGTGAGACGGAGGGGACGACTGTGGTCAGGGAAGTCAGAGGCAGGGCCCCTTGTCAGTGACTGAGCGCTCGGCTGATTCGAGCCGGAGTTTGTTGGAAGAGCTGTGGAATTCCTGTCCCACTGGAGGTTGCAGGCTGAATGTAGCCGGGTTCAGCAGCAATTGAAGGTGGCATCTGAAACCCCGCTTGGGTTTTGTTTTCACGCTGAGGTTTGAAAACCATTAGCACTCGCTTGTTGGCTTCCTGGCCTCTCCCGCCGCAGCTCCCGCAGGTGCTCTGCCATCCCAGAATCACAGAGCGCGCAGGTGGAAGGCTCTTTAGGAGGGTGACCGGCAATCCGGCTTGCCCGGGACTGGCCCCCCATCAGCACTGAAGGGCCCGTGTCCTGGGAATCCCCTCAGCTGTCGGCAAACTGGGAGGGTCACCCTGGTCTTGGAGACCACCAGCAGGTGCAGCCAGACTCAGGTTCAGACCTCCGTACTTCCCGCTTCCTGGCAATGTGACTCTGGCCAAGGGGCTTCCTCCCCAGCGAGCTCCAGCCTCCCTGGTTCTCAGAGCCTCATTCCAAGGTCGTCACGAAGGCCAAGTGAGCCAGCGCCTGCCTCCGTCACTGTAGCCAATGTTGGGCTAGAGCTGTCCTCACCATCATTCTCCCATTCCAAATGCCTGCTCCCCACAGAGGAAACCCAGAAAGGAAGCCGACTGCCCAAGGAGCCAAAGCCTCCAGCAGAGCATTCTGGGAAAGCCACCATGTGGGAAATGCCCCTGACTCCTAATACAGTGCTCCTCCCTAAACCAGACCAACAGAGTCCCAGCTTCCACCGAGCAGCTCAGGGCCTCTGCTGGCCACTCTGCAGGGCATACAACTGTCACATGCTCAGTGTAAAAGCCCCCAGGACAGTCAGAGCTCCGTAGCTGCAAGCCAATGACCTGGGTCCCAGCTCACCGGGAAGAGCATAGAGTTTTGCAGGACCTTGCGGAAGGCCGAGGGACCTGCTGGGAACGGACGGACCCTGAGGTGCAGCCGGCAGCAGCCGGAGCTGCATAAGAGTCACACCCGCGTGCCACCATGAGAATGAGCGAGTCCCAAGGCCTCCCGTCCGGAGCCTGCCCAAGAGCCCGAGGCCCCAGGGAGGAAGCCCAGCTGGCCGGACTCTGCGGCAGGGGTCATGGGGAGAGGAAGCAGAGGGCAGAAGGGGGCCCCCTGCACCTGCAGCAGGGAGGACGTGGGCTCCACCGAGGCTGTACCCCAAGCAGGTGCCCTGGAAGGAAATCAGGGGGCTCTGGGGAAGGGGCAAGGGTGTCGGGCAGATGGAACCAGCCTCCAGCCCCGTGGGGGTGCCCTGCAGCAGGGTGGAGACCGTGAGAAGCCGCACAGCCTCCACCCGGCTTCCAGAGGGGCCTGGCGTGGCAGGGAGATGCTGCTGTCCAGGACACTCCGGCTCCCTGTCCCTGGGACCAAGCCTCTCCCGGCCTAACCAGGCTTTCTCCGACAGAGCCCCCTGCGCAGGAAGGCCACCTGGGGCTGGAGTAAAACCATAGCCGTCCACTGCCCTTGCACTCACACGGACCCTGGCCCGAGACTCTCCCTGGGGCAAAGTGGCTGCGATTTGGGTAAAAGCCACTGTCCTGAAACAGTGAGAACATTCCAGAAACTCAGCGAGAACGGGGACCAGAGTCTATTTTCCTGCAAATGGGTCCATTTTTCACTTTCAATTTTTTTTTAAAATGTTCAGAGTAACGACTTGTTGAAAACCTGGAATATACCGTGTTGTTTTGAAGTCCGGGCTCCCTTCAAGGGCTTTTTTTTTTTTTTTCTTTTCTTTTTTCTTTCTTTCTTTTTTTTTTTTTTTTTTTTTTTACCTCCGATTTAACTTGCTGGGCGCCTGTGGAGTCTGGTATTAATAATAAATATTATTGCCGTGCATCCTTATTTTTCCCTTAATTTAATTAGAGAAAATGTAATAGCCCTTATGAAAACAATATATGAGTTTTCAAACCTAATTAACATGATACAAAGTGCGCTGGTCACAAAAATTGTTGTTTTCTCTGGAAAGCTTCCATGCAAATAGATAAAAACAAAACTGCATTTAATTCCACAGCCTGAGCTAACAGGCAAATCAGAGATGACGGACCCTCGCCCGAGGGTCTGTAATAAATACTTTCCTTTTGTCACGATTCAAGGGAGAGGGGAGCGATACGCGAACCCTATCAAATATTCCGAGGTGGCGCCAAGTCAGCCATGACCAAGTTCAGCCTGCGACCTTGCACGATGCTAAGCTGCAGCAGCCCAGATGTCAGGGAGCCGGGCCCCCGCTGGCCTCTGGTGCGGGGCACGCAGCCCCACCTCCCCCTCTCCTTGTCTGCGTGCCTTCGCCGGGTCTCCCTGGGAGCAGGGGTTCAGCCCAGCACAGGTGGACGGAGGCCACTGGACGCCAGACCCTCTCAGCTTTCCCTGAACTTGGAGCCTGATCTTCTGAGTGCTCCCCAGGGCCAAGCAGGAGGACCCACAGAGGAAAACAGGAACCCCCTACCCCCCCAACCCCCAGCTCCTGGTCTGGGCTCTGCCAGGACCCTCTGCAGCCTCCCACCTGGGACACGGGGATTCGCATTCAGAGTGCGCCTCCTGCCTGCCCGCCTGCCTGCCCGCCTCTCCCTCCCTCCCTCCCAGCAGCAGCTCCACCCCCCAGAACTTGCCCCATGTTCCTCTCCTGGGCTTGATCCAGGCCTGGGAGAGTCTCCCACCTCTGCGGAGCTGGTCTGTGCAATGGGGATGGCGTGCGGGGAGCTGGAAGCCCCTGTGAGAGCTTAGCATACAGTGAGCACTGCATAAATGCCACCTCTCTTTTCTCTGGAGCTGACAACTCCCACTCACGTATGCCAAGTCTGAACACGGAGTGGGGAGGCATCTGACGATTGCCTCTCTGTCACTCTCACAGTGAGGCAGCCCGCAGGCCTTTGTGCCCACCAGGGTCTGGGGAGCTGCAGCCGGATCCTTGCACCAGGCTGTGTCCCAGCCGGGGGAGCTAAAGGGACATGGCAGGTAGGGCCGGCCCCAGGGAGGCTCCCAGCAGGTGCGGCTGCAAACTACGTTCCGGTCGGTGTCACCGGAGAGCTGGGGCAGGGACCTGGGACACCAGACCAAGGCCGGGCTCACCGTCGGAGACCCCACCCCCTGGGAGAGTGCAGCCCGCAAGCTGGGGGACCCCTGAAAAGTGAGAGGCTGTCCCAACCCTGCGCCTCCACACACCTGCTGCTCCTGCTGCCGAGTCCTTGGACTGACCAATCACAAGACGTGAAGCCAGCCCACCGTGACTGTTATCCTGGGGGTTATTACTATGAAAGCGAAAGTTGTTCTGACTACTGAGGGGTTCAGTAAGTGACACTCCAGGGAGGTATTAGAGATGCAAGCGAGGGGCTGTGCCGCACTTTAGGGGTGGCTGTTTAGCCTGGCTCCGGAGACGCCCACATCCCGCAGCGGAGAACCGAGCTGTGGCTCCCGGCTCTCGCCAAGACACATCCCGGGAGACAGGGGTGATGGCTCCAGGAACTGGATTCCCGCCACTGCACGTGACACTTGAGCGTCGCGTCCGGCTCCCAGCGTGAGCCCCTGCAGGGAGTGGGCCTGGAGACGGCCTCTCCCCATCTCTCTCTTCCCGTGTGTGTCTCTTCTCTCTCTGCCTCTCAAATAAATAAACTAATACAAACGTTAAAGAAGTTAAGCGTACCATATGAAATGTAAATAAATGAATAAAATTAGATTTTTGGATACAAACGCAGGAGCTTGCAAGTGTGTTACATGTGCTCTGATGGACCACAAAGACACCAGACACAGCTAATGGTGCTGATTCCAACCTTCGGTGGGTCATTCGGCCACGTTGTCAGCATGGGCAAGGTCAAGGCTTCCTCTCATTGGGCTGTGTTGGTGTGTGTGAGCACGTGTAAGCATGTGTAAGCATGTGTGGTACATGTGGCACCCTGGAAAGAACACCAGGCGCTCACTTGTAAGAAGCAGGGAAGGCGGGGCTGGCGCTGTGGCGTGGAGGGTTAAAGCCGCCATCCCATAGCGGCGCCAGTTTATGTCCCGGCTGCTCCATGTCTGATCCAGTGCGCTGCCAATGCACCTGGGAGAGCAGTGGAGGATGGCCCGAGAGCTTGGGCCCTGCACCCACCTGGGAGAGCAGTGGAGGATGGCCCAAGAGCTTGGGCCCTGCACCCACCTGGGAGAGCAGTGGAGGATGGCCCGAGAGCTTGGGCCCTGCACCCACCTGGGAGAGCAGTGGAGGATGGCCCAAGAGCTTGGGCCCTGCACCCACCTGGGAGAGCAGTGGAGGATGGCCCAAGAGCTTGGGCCCTGCACCCACCTGGGAGAGCAGTGGAGGATGGCCTGAGAGCTTGGGCCCTGCACCCACCTGGGAGACCCGGATGAGGCTCCTGGCTTTGGCCTGGCCCAGCCCTGGCCATTGCAGTTATCTAGGGAGTGAACCAGGGGATGGAGGATTTCTCTCTCTCTCTCCCTCTCTCTCTCCCTCTCTCTCTCTCTCCCTCTCTCTCTCCCTCTCTCTCTCTCCCCCCGCTTGCTCTATGTATCTCTCCCTTTTAAATAAATAGATTAAAAAAAAAAGACACATGAGGGTTAAATACACATATTTTCTCTCTTCTCTCTCTCTGTTTTTTAAATATAAGGATTTATTTGTGTATTTGAAAGACAGATAGAGAGAGAGAGAGAGAGAGAGATTTCCCCTCGACCAGTTCACCCGCTAGAGGACTCTATCCTGGGTGTCTCTGACATGGGTCGCAGGGGCCAGGCACTTGGGCCAACTTCTGCCTCCCCAGGCGTGTTCGCAGAGAGTTGGGTCAGAAGTGAGCAGTTAGCTGGCACTGCAGCTCAATAGGCTAATCCTCTGCCTGCGGCGCCGGCACACCGGGTTCTAGTCCCAGTCAGGGCGCCAGATTCTGTCCTGGTTGCTCCTCTTCCAGGCCAGCTCTCTTCTGTGGCCGGGGAGTGCAGTGGAGGATGGCCCAAGTCCTTGGCCCCTCCACCTGCATGGGAGACCCAGAAAAAGCTCTTTTCTCCTGGCTTTGAGTCGGCACAGCTCTGGCCATTACAGCCATTTGGGGAGTGAACCAGCACATGGAAGAAATTTCTCTCTCTCTCTCTCTCTAACTCTACTTCTCATACAAATAAACAAATCTTTAAAAAATCCTATTAAAAAGAAAAAAGCAAGGTGCAGACAGAGAGACTTCAGAACTGCTGAGAGCCTTGGATCAGCAGAGAAGCTATCCCGTTCCAGACCAGGACGCCGTTCACAGGGCGCTCAGAACCGAAACCTGCTCCAAATGCAGAAGCCAGGAAGGGCTGGGAGACAAGACCGAGGCAATCTTCCGGAAGATACCACAGAGAGGCGAAGAGCTGGCAACCAGAATTAGGAAATCAGTGCAGGAGGTCCAATAGCAAATTGTCGAGATTTCTAGAAAACGAAAGAATTGAGCAAAGAGAGACGCAGCACAATGAACTGTCACAGAGCGTATTCAAGTCGGTTTCCAGATTCGAGAGGCCCACTGGAGACCTGGTTCAGGGAGGAACAAGATTCTCACCAAGGCACATCATCAAGAAAACCTGGGAAACACAGGATAGAGAGATCTTTCCAGAGGAACGAAGGAGCAGGTTGCATACAAAAAAATCACAAATTACAAAGGCACTAACTTTCTCAATAATTGGAAAGTAAAAGATGATAGGGCAGTGTCTTCAGTGTTCTAAGGAGAATTATTCCCAAACAAAAATTGTCCGCTCAGACCAAACATCGATTGAGTGTGAGGGTAAACTACATTTGTAGGCATGGAAGGTGTCAAAAAATGTACTTCCATTAACCGTGTCTGAGAAAGCTACTGGAGGATTCACACCACCAAAATAAGGGAGCAAGCCCTGAAAGAGGAAGACGTGGGTCTCAGTTTGCTCAGGCTGCTGGGCCAAGCCCCAGAGGCTGGTGGCTGATGTAGAAACGTATTTCTCACAGTTCTGGAGGTCGGGAAGCCCAAGATCGAGCATCCAGTCAACCTGGTTCCTGGGAGGGCTCTGTCTCCACGTGTGCACACGGTAGGGAGAAGGGAGGGAGGACACTGGGAGATCTCGCTGCTCTTCCTACGAGGCCACTGCACCCTCACAACCTCATTTTACCTTAATCACCTCCTAGAAGTCAGAGGCAGTCGAGTTCAGTGTTGGGGCTTCAGCGTGTGAATGTGGGAGGAACACAATTCAGTCCCGGCAGCATGAACCCATGAAATAGAATATTCTGCACAGGAGAGAAACTAAGGAAACTTCCAGGAGGACAGCTGGGCAAGAGGTCTAGGCAGAAGCCGGCCCAACAGCAGATCTGCAATTAATAAGGAAATGAATGGATCGACCACCTGATGTCTTTGCATTGAGAGCGTTCACACTTCTGGGAAAAAGTTTGGGATCTATAAGAACAGACTTAAAAAAAAAAAAAACAAGGTAATTAGCTGCTTGATAAGCAGCAATTAACACAAGGAAGGACTTAGCAGAGAACGAAATGTACAGCCTCAACACTGTAAATAGTTAGCACGGATCTTTAAAATTGTGCGACGCTGTTGAGCCTAATGTTACAGGGTTCACCGACGACCATAAATTGTCAGAGCTCTGAGGCTTGCTTTACAGAAAGCTCCACCCCTCACTCGCAGGCACAGAATTCCCTGCTCTGTTCCCCCAGCTCTCAAGTCAGCAGCCCCTCCCTCCCGGGACTGCTCTGGGAGACGGCACATTTGGTGATGGGGACAAAGAGTAGCCCGGAAAATGGGAGCATTGCAACACAATAGAGCTCCCATGGGTTACAAGGAAAAGCATGGTCAGGACAGAGTGAGGAGGTGGGGGAGGGCTGACCTGTGACATCCTGGTGCTCATGGCGAGGTGCCCTGGACGCTGGGATGGAGCCTTGCTTTGTATCTATGGTCTCAGTAAGGCAGGCGGCCTTCCCCAACACGGGGAGGGGGGCTTGCTCCGATCTACTGTGGGCGTGAATACCTCAGTGGGGAGAGGAAGGACCCCTACACACTTTTGCTCCCTGCCTGCCTGCCTGGCCTGGGACGTTGCTCTTCTCCTGCCGTTGGACTGGCGCTTACGCCGTGAGCTGCCCTGGTTCTCAGACTCCCAGGCTCGGGCTGGGCCTGCACCTGCTCCTCTGGGTTTCCCAGGTCTCCAGCTTGCTGATGACAGGTGTGGGACTTCGCTGGTTCCATAGTCAGGTGAGCCACTTTCTCACAGGACATCGATAGAGTGAGAGAGGTAATAGACGATAGATGGTAAAAAGAGGATGAAGATGATCTCCCATTGTCTATCAGAAGATCGGCACGCGGTTCCTAGGAGCACCTGCCGCTCGGGCCTGGGAGGTCCCAGTGCAGCTCCAAGGCTGCGGAACTGCAGCGTGAGGGCGCGGGGTGCACGGACCCTCAGCGGGCGGTGCCCCTGCAGCCGCACAGAGCTCCCGCCCCGGGGCAGCACCCCGGCAGTGCACGTGGCTGCAGAACGCCATGTGGGCTGCAGCTGGCTCTCCCCAGTCCCCTTCTACAGGATCAGAAGAGGAGCACGAATCCCCCGGCCCTGCTTCCTGCGGTGGCCTGAACTGGTAACGAAAGGCAAACGGCGGAGCCAAGTCTGATGTCTCTTTTCAAGATAAAACACGGAAGCTTGGAGCCAGATGGACGCGAGTTGAAGGCACTGGCCCTTCCCCTCCGCTGCGTGGGCCTCTGTCAACTCCTCAAAGGCCCTGGAGCTTCAGGTGCTGCCCTTGGCCAAAACAGAGAGGCTGCTGGGGCCGGTGTCTGGGCGCAGCCGCAGAGGCCACTGCTTTCAGCAAACTCCATCTGGGTCTCCCCCGAGGGTGGCAGGGACCCAAGCACTGGGGGCATCTTCCACTAATTTTCCCAGGTGCGGTAGCAGGGAGCTGGATCGGAAGTGGAGCAGCCAGAACCCCAATCAGCGCTCTGATATCGGATGCCGGCATGGCAGGTGGCAGCTTAACCCCCTGCGCCACAGAGCCGGCCCCCATGTATAATCCACTTCTTTTTTTTTTTTTTTTGACAGGCAGAGTGGACAGTGAGAGAGAGAGAGAGACAGAGAGAAAGGTCCACTTCTAAAACACAACCACGACGCCCCACGCACAAATACAAAGCAATGCTGCACCTTGCAGTGGGCCCCTAAGGACAGAAGGTGCAGGAGGAGGCGGGACACGGGCTCAGGCAGCCCAGCTGCCCGCTGCCTTCCCAGGAGGAGGACGGAGGACGGGACAGGATGGCCCAGCACGCACTTGAGCTCCACTGGCCTCAGATATTGAAATTCAGACTTCACGCAGAGAGTATATTTCTATATTATGCTTCTCCAGGATGTAAAAAATTAATACAATTTGCAAAAGGAAAACAGGAGGAGGAGGCGGCTCTGGGGCGCACCTCTCCCGCGTCACGCCACGGCGGCCAGGGAGCACTTCCCAAGGCCCCTCCCCCCGCACCCTTCCAGCTCCTTAACCTGGAGACCTGTAGGAAACAGGAAGGGGAGTGGGACGGGAGGGTGGCGAGACCCATTCCTGGGAGAGGGCCGCAGTCACGGAAGGCAGAGATAAGGAAGGGCCTCTGATCAAAGGCTCTGGTGTTAACAGCCCCGGGACTTGAAGCCTGCACTCCCCGCACGCACACATGCACACACACGCACTCACACACGTGTTCTCCTTGGGTTCCCCCGTGGCTCTGCTGAGGTCGGCCCCGCCTCCCAGAGAGCTTGTCCCTGCTGTGCACGCCTGCCCACGGCTCGCTCTTTCTTTCCTTCTAACTCATTAATTGACTAATTTCTATGTATGTGAAAGGCAGAGACAGAGAGAGAGGGAGAGAAAGAGAGAAAGGGAAAGAGATCTTCCATCTGCTAACTTACCCCCTCCAAAGGTCCCCCAAAAACCAGGGCTGGGCCAGGCTGAAGCCAGGAAGTCCATCCAGGTCTCCCAGGTGAGTGGCAGGGGCCCAAGCTGCTGGCCAGGAAGCTGGATGGGAAGCAGAGGCGGGGTCCCATCCCAGGCACTCTGCTGTAGGCTGTGGGTGTCCCAGACGCAGCAACACTGGCTACTCCACAGTCGCCTCCCCCCGGCTCCTCTGAACAGGTCCACTCCCCCCCCCCCCCCACCATGCATCAGCCTCTCCGCGGATACAGTGAGCTCCACTCCGTGGATACAGTGAGCTCCGCGAGGCTCCTCCTGCCCTGAGCATGGTGTGTCCGGGGCTGTGGCTGCCCCTTGCCTGGGCTACCGAGGGGGCGCCCCTGTGTCCAGCAGTCCTGTGCACCAAGGGGTGGCATCTCCCAGGGAGCTGCTTGACTTGCCGGAGCTTCCGTGGGTGCACGCGTCACAAACCAAAGACCTGGGGGCATAGACAGCATCTTCTCAAAGGTTCTGAAACTTTGGAGAAGGTAGGAAAATCCAGACCACGGCGTCAGCAGCCTCGTGCACACAGGAAGTGGCGGAGAACTTTCGAAGAGGAAGGAAGGAAGGAGGAAGGGGGTGGCGGTGGAGGTGGGCGTGTGGCGCAACCGTTAAGCTGCCGCCTGGGATGCCCACACCCTATGTCAAGTGCCCGGGTTCCCGCCCTGGTTCTGCTCCTGATCCAGCTCGTGCTAACGCAGAGCTTGGGAGTCAGCAGGGACGGCTCAGAGCTGAGTCCCTGGCCCCCATGCGGGAGACCTGGATGGCGTCCCCGGCTCCTGGCTCCCGCCCTGGCCCTGCCCTGGCCATTGTGGACATTTGGGCGGGTGAACAGCAGTTAGAAGCTCGCTCTCTCCTCTCTCTCTCTCTCTCTGCGCCTGTGTGTCTGCCTCACATAAATAAATAAAAACCGTTTTAAAAACCCTCAGAACTAGTCTATCTCAACACTTTAGAGGTATTTTAGTGATGCCTGTGTTGAAAACAAGGGATGCACGTGACAGAACAAAGATAAACCCTGCAGAGGCACACTGGAGTGCAGGCTCCTCCCCAGCCCAAGTAAATGCCACGACCAGCTCGTGCCTCTCTCTCTCTCTCTCTCTCTCATCTTTTCACCCCTCTGGATGTAGGTCACGCACACCATTCAGCATTTCGCTTGCTTTCAACTGACAGTAAGTGAAGAAAATACAGAAGAAGAGGTTTCTCATTCCCTCTCCAAACCTCTGTGTAAGAAATGTAACTTGACACTTTGCGTGTTCCCCATGGCGGTCCCTAAGGAAGTGGGGACCGGCACACGGCAGAGGTCCCCTGGGGTTCAGTGATTGTGACCCTGAGGCCTGGCTGACAGGTGTAAGGACTGAGCAGGAGGGGAACTGCATGGCAGAAAGGGGGAGGGGTTCTGAATGGAAGGTTCCAGAAAGACGGGTCGTGACTCACCACCCTCTCTGGCTGGGGCGCTGACGGAATGCTGCCTGGGGTCACGCAGACACAGAACCTCGATTTCACAGCACCGCAGCGGGAGCCGCCTTGGACGGCCCTCAAGTTTTCAGCCCTGAGAGCCGTCGCGTGTCACCGTCGCACAGCCGGAGCAGTCCCTCCAGGAAACGTGTTCATCAGGTCTGGGGACCAAAGCGCTTATGTTTCAAAACCGTATGGACGTGAGGACGGCGTGAATCAGGACCACCCTCTGCAGGGACCGCAGCCAGGAGGCAGGAGAAGCAACAGAAGAGAGACTCTGAATCAGCCAAACCCAGCCTTGGAGCACCGAGCACAGGGTGAACTCAAGTGCTTGGCAAATGTTGGGTGAAAATCGAGATGCAGACGATGGGAGCTAAAACACTGCAGCGTGCGTTCTGGTGCCCTGGGTTAAGCTGTGGCTGTTCACGTCCCGGCTGCTCTGCTGCCGACCCAGCTCCCTGCCAATGCTCCTGGGAAGGCGGTGGAGGATGGCCTGGGTGCTTGGGTCTCTGCCACCCACGTGGGAGACCCAGATGGAGTTCCAAGCTCCTGGCTTCTGCCTGGCCCAGCCTTGCCTTTTGTGAATATTTGGGAAGTGACCCAGTGGGTAGAAGATCTCTCTGTGTCACTCTGACTTTCAAAGAGACAAACAGATCTTATTTTAAAATTTTTTAAGATTTTTTATTTATTTATTTGACAGGTAGAGTTACAGACAGTGAGAGAGAGAGAGAGAGAAAGGTCTTCCTTCCGTTGGTTCACCTCCTAAGTGGCTGCGCCGATCCGAAGCCAGGAGCCAGGTGCTTCCTCTGGGTCTCCCACGTGGGTGCAGGGGCCCAAGCACTTGGGCCATCTTCCACTGCCTTCCCAGGCCACAGCAGAGAGCTGGACTGGAAGAGGAGCAACCAGGACTAGAACCTGGTGCCCATATGGGATGCCGGCGCTGCAGGCGGAGGATTAGCCAAGTGAGCCACAGTGCCGGGCACTACAGATCTTAAACAAAAATTCCAACATCATTATATTGTCCTGAGGATGGCAGAAATACTTTTAAACTTAGAAGTTAAGCGCGCAAGTTAAAATGTAAGGTTGAACAATGAAATGATGAAAAGAACACAGAATATAACTCTCAAACAATTAAAAGGGGAAAAGAAACCAAGGAAGCCTTGGGTTAGTGTCACAGAGCAGGAGAAAAAAGTGCAGGGCACAGAAACACACAGCAAATGCAGACGGATCAAACCCATCCATCCACAGACTGAGACTTTCTCGGACGGTATTTTTAAAAACCTGATTTTATGACATTTGGGAGAGACCCCTGTACTTGGAGGCCACAGAAACAGAGAGGCTAAAGGCACAGCAAACGAAGACCAACGAAAGAGGCGCACAGGTGGCCACGTCCGCGTCACAGATTGTCCTCGTGGCGTCCTCTACCTGTGTCTCGGTTCTTTCAAGCGGCCCCGTCAGCTGGAGGCAAATATCAACTCACGCAATCAACAAACACCCACCGATTACTCCCAGACTTCGCATTACCGGGGAAATTGTCTGTTAATGCATCTCCAACGGCCCCTGGACACCAGCCCCGTGGGAGGAGGCAAGCTGGGTCTTATTAGTAGTCACTTAGCCCACGTCTGACTTACAGCGTTCTTAATAAATGTTTATTGAATAAACCAGCGGTTCTGGGGACTGGCCGCACATCAGAACCTCCTGGGAGTTTTTAAAAGTCCTGAGGCCTGGGCCCCACCCCAGGCCAATTAAAAGGGCTTCCCTAGGGGTGGGACCCCAGTATCGCGCGTGCGTTTTAAGAGCTCCCCAGGTGAGCGTGGTGCTTGGCCAGGGCTGAGAACCTCTGGAATAAATAAATGGCTGAATGACCAAATGAATGGACGTCTTTTTGATTTACAGAAAAATTCCTTGCAGGATTCCTTTTAAAGCAGCATTCCCATGGCGCGTTTTCAATGTAATTCGATTTTAAGAAATTTGATTTATACCCAATATTGCTGGGACAATCTATTTTGGAAAGCAAGGAACATCTGTAGTATCTATCAGATTTTTTTTTTATGGATTTGGGAATACTCTGTTTCTCCATTTAGAAGCGAGCTGGAGATTTGAGCAAAGATTGGATCATTTCCTGTACTCTGCAAACTGCTGTCTCCCGCTTTGGCATTGAGAGACCATTTCCCGGCAATATTAGGCACGCGATGACTTAATGAGACGCTTACGGCAGTTTGGAGAAGCATAACAACGCCATTGTCCAGGCTCCCCGCTCCTGACGTTACCGCACTCAGTCCCCTGCTGCGCATGGGGCCTCTGCGTGCCCAGCGCTATGCTGGGAGCTGGCGGGAGGTGCGGGGGGCAGCGGTGCCCAGAGCAGACAATGACCGGGCAGAGGGGCGTTCAGAGGTCGGGCGAGGCCACGGAGGCAGCATCCCTCCGGTGGGGCAGTGAGACAGGGGAGGTTTCTGAGGACATCTCAGGGAGAAGAGTCGCAGAGGAAGGAGCCCAGAGCTCCGTGTTCCAGGACCTGGAAGATTCCCATGCAGGGAGCTGGGGCGTGGGCACACTGCCACGGGAGATGGTGGGGTGGGCGGGCTGTGGACAGCCAGGGGAGGGGGGTGCTGTTGGAGCACCCCTGCTACCTTTGTCCCAGACCTGGGGATGCCCTGCCGGTCTCCTTACCCGCCCCCAGCCCCAGCCACACCGGCCACAGCCGCACTGACCACCCCATCTCCCTCAGCTCTCGCGGTCACGCTGTCAGTCGCCAAGGGCTGCTCTAACAGTGACCCACAAGCGGCGTGGTTCACTCTCTCCGGGGGCTGGAGCCCGGGAATGCACGGACCACGGTGCCAGCAGAGCCGCCTCCCTCCGGAGCCGGTAGGAACTGCTTCTGTCGCTGCCTCACTCCCGGTGCTGCCAGGCACTCCCCCTGGCATGGCTCCCACGGCCGTCTTCTCCCTGTGTGTCCCTCGCCATGCGGCTCTGTGTCCACGCCGCCCCTCGTGCCCCATCAGGGCCACCTGGCCACGCCCTTTGCCCTGGATTTCCTCTGCGGAGCCCCGAGTGCAGACGCGGTGACATTCTGAGGGCCCTGCGTGAGGACTTCGGGGCCACACCTGGGCACACACCTGTGAAGGGTCAAAGACCGCCCACTTTGTCCTGCCTCTTCCCTGTCCCCAATGCTCTGTTTTTCTCCTGTCTCTGGGCATAGAATGTTTCCCTCCGCCCCACCCCCCCCCCCAACACACACCCTGGGTTCTGCATTTTTTTGGAGCAACCTCCCAGCCCCGCAGGCACCACGGACAGTTTGGGCAACTCAGGGCTGTCCAGCCTGGGTGTCACACGGGGTACCCCTGGGAGCAGGTGGATGGACCAGCAGACTTCTGCCAATTTAAACCTGTGAAACCCAAGGCCTGGTACACATTAGAGTCCGATAAACGTGTCGGCAACTTCTCCTGTCCTCCTCCCTACTCTGACTTAAGTGAAGCCCAGCACAGTCTTTCCAGACTCTTCTCTCACTGATCCCAGCTCTCCCGAGACAGAAACTTCCAGAAACAGCCTCCCCGGCTCGGTGCAGAGAGCCACCCACTCCCGTCCCCCTGCCCGCTCTTTCCCCGGCCCCTCCGGCTCGGCGGCCGGAGCCCAGCTTCACCTGCTCCCGGGATGGCCCCCGTGGCCCCGGCAGTCCCCTGGGCAGCTCTCGCCATCTGCTGCGGGGGCGGCCCCACCTCGGGGACAGCTCCACGGGGCCCCCAAATCCTCCATCTCTCCCTCTGTCAACAGCAGCATCTCAGAGGTAAGCCCAGCGCTTCGCTTCCCACGGCCTCTCCTCCTCCTGCTCCTCCTCTCTCTGTCTCTCTCTCTCTCTCTGGAGATAATCCGAGCAAAGTCCGGTCTTAACTTGTCGGACTGGGCCCGCAGCAGGGTCTCGGCTCCCCTTCAAGTGTCTCCCGGTGCACGCTCGGCGTCTGCGCCAGGGCTGTATTTCTTCTCTACTTCCCTCGTCCCCTTCCCCTCGCCTCGCCCTGCTCCCGCCCCTCCTTCCCTGCTCTACTACTCACAGAAAGTTCCACTCATGTTCTTTGTCCCAAAGGGACCCCGTGGAGGGGCAGGGGGCTCGTCCCCCTCGAGCCGTGCTGGGCCATTTCCCGCCCTCTTCCAGGTGTGGCTCCCCCTGTGGACAGTGCCCAGGTAGGGATTCTGCAGGGTCCACTTAGCTGGGGAACTCTTCAGTGCCAATGAGCTCGACCTTGGCCTTGGCCTCGGCCTCCACAGAGCAGGGTTCTGATCCTCGCTGCCCTTTGTGTCCGTGGGGACACCGGACACAGATTAACCCACCCCGGCCTTGCCTTTCTAAGCAGGAAGCAGCAGCCCCTCCACGGGGTGGGAGAGCCGTCAGGTGCCCGCAGCACCCGGGCGGCAATGCTGAAAGAGGAGAACTCCAGGGTCGCTCGAGCAGAGCTTGGGTTGTGGTCAGCGGGAACCACCCCAGACCCTGAGGAACAAGGCTGAGCTGGCAGACGGTGGCTGTGGGGTGCACTACCAGGATCCCCAAGAAGAAGGTGCTACAGAGCCAGCTGCCTTGAGAGAGGAGCAGCCCAGCCCGGGGCTGCCACCAGCTCTGCAGCCAGGAGCCAGCGGGGTGAACACCCCCGCGGTGCCTGCCCCACCTCCACCCCCCGCTGCCTGTGGATGCTCCCGGCCACGTGGTCCCTGCAGGCCAGTCTCCCTGGCGGACCGGGGCTTGGAGGGGAGGCTACAGAGAAGGCGTGAAGCAGCAAGTGGATGAAGCCGCAGAAGTCTACAAATCAGACAGGAGGTGGCCGCGCCACACAGCGCCTGGCATACAGGGGTTCAGCAGCTGGGCTAGCCATGCCCTCTCCTCTCCAGGGAAAGAAACCAGCAGATACCACTTCCTCTGGAATTACGGAGAAGGGTCCCTGCACTCCCACGCCCCTTTAGAAAACACCGACGTCACCACCCCGGCCTCAGCCGACTGGACCAGGGCAGGTGCCTCGCCCCCCTGGGTGGGGACCCACGAATATCTCCGTCCTCCCCCCACCCCCTTAGCTGATTGGACCCGGGACAGGCATCTGTGAGGCAACCGGGTGGTGACTGTGCAACCCCGTGAGCTCTCTCTTGGGACAGCAGGTGAGGAACTCGCAGGCAAGTGTGCCCAGACTAGAGGGGCCAGGTGGAGGGGTGGAGGCGCTGCTCCCGTGCCGTGGTGAGGACAGCGAGAGCGGGCACTCGGCTCTGAAAGGCCCCCTGAGCTTGTCCTGGTGTGTGGGAACGTCACAGCCTGGGCCAGCGCCGTGCAGGGACACAACTTTCTACACACCTCTGGACACCTCGTGGGAGGCGGGAGCCCGGGCCCGGGCCGCCCCTGGGAAAGCGCCCAGGGTCACCAGGAAGAGCACACAGCACAGGGAAGAGACGAGGCCTCTGAGGATTTAGCGCCCCTCTGGATGGTGCAGTTCCTTAGTTTGTTATTTTTACCATCAAGGGGCCCACTAATATGTGAAAGGAATTCCTTCAAAAGAAATAGTGAACAAATACTTGAGCCACGCTGAAGCGGAGGGGCGGAGCAGCCGTGGCCGTCACCAGCGCGCACGCACGCAGGCACCCCCACGGCGAGTTCCACACCTTCTGTAATTAGCTGTGATGGTCTTCCTCTCCAGAGCCCACAGGTTTTACCTCCTGACGCATCTGTGGGACATTCGATGTGCGTTCTCTAGGGCAAGCCGCTCCCGCCGCGTCCCGCCCACTCGTTCTTCTCTCTCTGGGCCGTGTGCTCAGCGAAGAAACTGAGTCCTCACGGAGCTGGGTGAAGCCGTGGGCCAGGACCTCAGATAGAGTCGGAGACGAGACCGGAACCCGGGTGCCGCAATGGAGTGAGAGGTGGTGCTGGGGAGGGGCCCAGGCAGGGTCCTTGCCTCCCAGGGGCCTGGCTGTGGACCCACGGCGACTGGCAGTGTCCAGCCCAAAGCGCCCCCGGCAGGAAGCCGGCCCTGCTGCTGCACAGAGCATCCCCAGGCGGGACGCCTGCTCCTGTGGCTTCCGGCTTCACTCCTGTGCTACGCGGAGATCCGTGCACCAGGCGCTGGGCTGGTCTTCCTGGATCTGGTAAGGAACAGCAGCATGGCCCGGCTTCGAGGAGTCACAGGTCGTGGGGGAGCAGGGCTGGCAGCCGGTGCAGGGGTGGAGGTGTCTGTCGGGAGCAACAGGTGCCCTGCGGCTTACTTCTCTTCCTTCCAGCTGTGTGACCTCGGCCTCCGGTGGCGTGGCTGGGACAGTGGCCTGGGACTCCTCTCTAAGCAGGAGCAGGTGCAGAGTCGGGTGGGTGGCCCCTCGCACAGGTGGCTCAGCCCTCGGGGCCTCACTTCCTCCTGGCCTGTGGGGCGGTGTCTGTCCTCACACGTCCTAGGGCCTGTGAGGTTCATGTCCACGCGAGGAGCTGATCCTGTGACTGGATCACGCAGGCACCCAGGCATCGGGAACCACGTCTACACGGCCGCCGGGCTGTTTCCTAGTCATTCTGCAGACACCTGCTGTGCATCGTGCCCTGTGCCCTGTGTGGCTCCGGAGGCTCAGTAAGCATTGTCAGATGCACCCCAGAAAGGAACGGGGGACACTGAGCCAAGTTTTACAAACGAGGGGACTGAGACAGTCAGTGGGCCCTGGGCCCATCCTGCTGGGGTTCCTACCCAAAGTCCTGCAGGCTCTGACACTCCCTCCCCCCTCCCCACTCCGATCTGGGGAGGGATTCTGGGCAGCCAGGAGCTCCATCTCCTCTTCCTGCCCGCTCCTGTCCACCTGCCCTCTGCAGTCACCCTGCAGCCACTGCTCCAGTGGCACAGCAGTGGTGTCCACAGGCAGAGCTGTGGGGGGGGGGGCAGCCTGGCCTCGGCCCCCAGGCAGAGCTGTGGCGGGGGCAGCCTGGCCTCCAGCCCCTCCCGTGTTGGCCTGGCCTTGGCCCTGACCTCCACTTGCTCCACACCCCTCCCACCTGAGAGATGCATGCTTTCTCGGCAGTGTGCAGTCCAAAAAGGCTTCCTGGAGGAAGTGTGAAGAGGAGGTGGGGGCTCAGGGACTCCCCACTCTGACTCTCGGGGGCTACATGCACTTCCCCTTTGAATCAAACTCTTCACCAGGCTAATCTTTATCCTTCAAGGTTTGGCTCCAGTCACCTCCTCCAGGAAGTCTTCTAGAGGCTCACAAGCTGCGTTTGAGCCCCTGTCTTCGGGGCTGCTACGCTGTCTTCTGCCCCGTGGCTACTTGTCACTTGCAAAGCCACCAGGCATCACTAACTCTGTGCTTCCTTTGCATGAAGAGCTCTGTGGGCACCACCTCACTTTAGCCTCCTAACTCAGGACCTTATACCGTATCCCCATTTCACAGATGAAGAAACTGAGAGAGCTTCCGACCGAGAGGTCCGATGGCCAAGGCCCCTCTCCACCAGCACCTGTGGGCTGCGCGGAGGTGACCCACACGGCCCTGGGCTCCGCAGGGCACCCTAGGTCGAGCTCCTTGCTGGGGTTTGCCCCTCAGCTACTGAGAACAGGCAGGGAGCTGGGTGCTGCCCATCCCACAGTCATCCCACCCTCACCAAGGTTGCCTCCGCCGCCTCACCGGGAGGCCCAGCCAAGGATCCAGCGCCGGGCAGGCCCCCCAGGCCTCTGCAGATACTTTCTCCCGCTCACACCCCTTGGGCGGTGTGCACTCTGGGAAGGCTTCTCGGAGGAGGAGCAGGTTGAGAGCTGAGGGGAGATCATTTTTCCCTTGCCCCATCCCTTCTACTCCCCCCTCTCTCTGGGGGGGGGGGGCTTGCAACCCTCACCGGCTCTCACCTCTCAGCTGGGAAGTATGGTGTTACCAGGTGCACGGTAACAGTGCGGTAACGGCCATGAACTTGCCCGGTCACCTGCTGAACGCCGTGCAGCTGCCGTGTGCTGTCACGTCCACCCCAGGGCCAGCCTCCCTCCTGGGGCCACTCTCCCTGGCTCGCCCCCTAGGAGCCCGCTCTGGGGTCTCGTAGCTGTTCTGTCCGCCCATGCTGTCCTGAGTTCTGGCCACCCCCGCTGCCGTCCACCTTGGCCTCTCGGGCTGGAACTCGTACGAAGACTGTTGAGGAGTGACTTTTCCCTGGGTGACTTTTTTGGTGGCGAAAGATGCACAACGTGAAATTTTCCATCTTGACCAAGTTTTAGCGTGCGTTCCAGCGGCATTAAAAGTGCGTCGCCATGGTCAGCATCGGTCACTACCAGGGATCACCTGCAAGTCTGTGCCTCTCCCCGCAGCGCTCTGTGCCCCTCCCCCACGGCCCCGCGCAGCCTCCAGCCTACTCTCTGGCTTGGTGAACTTGACGGTCTAGGAAACCCACACGGGCAGCAGCAGTTTACGCTTGTCTTTGCAGCTGGCTTACTTCACTCAGCAGAGTGTCTTCAAGGCGTGGCTCGCAATCTCCTGGACTCAAAGGCTAACAGGTGCCCCATGGCACCATCTACACGGTGGCTGGCTCTCCCCTCTCTGCCTCGAGCAGAGGGCGACAAACGCCAGCCCAGTGCCCATGTCCGGTGCCCGTGGGTTTTTGTCCCAGACAGGGAACTGCGGGAGCACAGGGCAGCTCCGTGTGTCCTTGGGGAACCTCCATGTATCTTCCTCCGCATCGTCCAGTCCTCAGGGACCCGTTCCGCCGGCTCCATTCAGCCTCTCCGGCCCAGGTGCTTATTGTGTGATCAGCACAAGCCGGCGAGAAGGTGACACGGAAGACGTGGAAGAGCGGGGAAGGAAGCAATTTAGCGACTTGCAGGAGAAGTCAGAGGTGCGGGCATCGAGCACTGGGGGACCTCGGGCTGAGCCCACGCGGTGTCCAGACCTTGCTGGCCCACGGAGCCTCTGTGGGATTCACAATCATGGATGATCTTCTTACTTTACACCCCCTTCGGGTGAAAATCAATGGCTTTTCTTTTGCAGAAGGGAACTGGGAAATGCCTGTTCCGAAACCACGAATGCCAGGCACGGAAGCAGAGCACAGACTCCCCTGCAAACGCGCCCAGCTCTCCGCATAAGGACCATCGCAGGGACCCAGCGCTGGCGCACTCGCTCAGAATGATCGCACTTGTCCTTCGCGCCCTGTTGGAGCATGGCCGTTCCAGGCTTCTACCCCACGTTGATTTATTTTTTTCACCATATCTGCGGGGATCTGTGTTTGAATTCCAGGTGTTTTTTTTTTTTTTTTCTTTTCCTTTCCCCGATGTTTTGCTATTCCCACATCACATCTGAAAAGTCTCTTTCCGGCACTCGCGCTGGGGAGTGGCTGCACGCGGGCCTCGGCGCTCCACGGCTCCCGTCCGGTCCGCGCTCTCCGTGGCTGGCGCTGGGCTGTGGGAGCCTCGTTGCCTTGAATACTCATTGGCCAGGTCTGTTGTTGCATTTACCAAAATCAAATCCGCCGCAGCCTGTTCCTCTCCAGGAAGGGCCTGGTGAGCGGGTCTCTGACAGTTGTATATTAAAGGCAGGCGCTCTGTGAATGCGCTTTCTGTCTGGCTCAGAACATTAACCATAACCCACCGTTTCTTCCAAAGGAACTGGAATGAATTAAATTGTTTAATAAAACCTTACTTACCTGGATAAACTCATTTCTATTTTGCATTTCGATTCCCTAATGCATCTTTCCAGATTGTTATTTGTAAAATAAAAAGCTAGACGTGTTTACACAGAAAGCCAAACAGAGGGCCCTAATCCTGGTTCCTATCCAAGCTCGTTGCAACATCTTTTTTTCACATTTCCTACCACGTTATGAACTGTTGCATATTTCATTTAGCGTGAATCGATAACTCCCGCGCCGGCTCGCCGCGGAGCCTAGCCTGGGCACTGAACTCGCTGCTCTGCTCTGTTCTTTCCGGCATTTCCCGCCTCCCCCTCCCCCCGAAATCCAGACAGAACGGAGCCCCGCGCTGCAGACGCCATTTGCAAATTGATTTTAAAGCAAGGCCCAGACGCGAGCCTCCACTGAGTCGGGGTGAGGGCCTCCAGGGCTGCCAAGCGTTCGGGACTGTCCCTGCAGCCCCCGTGAAGTTATTCCAGCCCCAGCGTGGGAGACGGAGCTCAGGGTCCAGAAAACTAGACCTGAACAATCGATCCAGCAGCTTCTGGAACACACTGAGGAGCAGCCAACGAAGGCACTCACACCCTCCTACTTCCCCTTTGCCTTTTCCCTGAAATCCAGGGCCCAATTCTACGTCCAAGGCCATCAGTGGTATCAGCCCAATGGATCTAATTGCTCCCCTTCTTTCTTTCTCTTTTAAATTTAAATTTTTTAAAAAAAATTTTATTTGACAGGTAGAGTTATAGACAGTGAGAGAGAGAGAGAGACAGAGAGAAAGGTCTTCCTTCCGTTGGTTCACTCCCCTAGTGGCCGCCACGGCCAGCGCTGCACTGATCCGAAGCCAGGAGCCAAGTGTTTCCTCCTGATCTCCCATGCAGGGCCCAAGCACTTGGGCCATCCTCCACTGCCTTCCCGGGCCACAGCAGAGAGCTGGACTGGAAGAGGAGCAACCAGGACAGAATACGGCGCCCCGGCCAGGACTAGAACCCGGGGTGCCGGCGCCACAGGTGGAGGGTTAGCCAATTGAGCCATGGCAGTGGCCTTTCTCTTTTAAATTTAAATTCTCCTGAAATTATCGACACCCCTTAAAGTCCTAAGTAGCACATAAGGCTCATTGAGCCCATATTTCCCGAGTGTGGTTTTTCTGATGTCATCTTGTTTAACCTGCTGGCCAATCACCAATGCTGGGAATTAATTCTCTTTTTAATAAGCCTGAGTATTTTTTATAAAAATTTATTTTATTTATTTGAAAGAGTTACAGAGAGAGGTAGAGACAGAGAGAGAGAGGTCTCCCATCCGCTGGTTCACTCCCCAGATTGCCGCAACAGCCAGAGCTGTGCCGATCCGAAGCCAGGAGCCAGAAGCTTCTTCCCAGTCTCCCACACAGGTGCAGGAACCCAAGGACTTGGGCCATTTTCTACTGCCTTCCCAGGCCATAGCAGAGAGCTGGATCAGAAGAGGAGCAGACTGGACTAGAACTGGAGCCCATATGGGCTGCCGGCGCGTCAGGCCAGAGCTTTAACCTGCTGGGCCACAGCGCCAGCCCTGGTCCTCGGTCTTTGGAGGGGTATGGGGAGCTGGTAGCCAGCCTTGTAAGTGTGCTTCCTCTGCCACAGACACTGTGCTAAGTAATTGGCTTAATCCTTGGCACACACAAATCACAAGGGTGGTACTCAGCGTGCCCATTTGGTGGACGCATAAACTGAGGCTTGGGAGACTAAGCTGCTGGAGGAAGGGCAGCCAGCTGAGAGTGGGTTTTGCTCCTCCTTCCCAGGGCAGTGCACCCAACCAGATTCCTCAGGGCAAAGCGGGTTTTCATTCAGATGCAAATGGTCGCTCCAGGCTCTGCAGCTGGGAGCTGAGTGGATGATTTCTCCCCGAGCTCCACTCCAGGAACAAGGATTCGGGCTGCAGGCTGCACAGGCTCAGGCTCAGAGGAGAAAGGGTGCCGAGAAAGGGTGCCGGCTAGGCTGGACGGGGAGCCGGGGTAGCAAAGACCTGGCCACCTGCTCCGCCCCGCGGCTGCAGCTCTGGCAGGCATCCTCCCTGCCTTGGGGACCCCCGTCTTCTGGCTGTCGGTGGCTGGGCGCCCCCCACACCTCCTGGCCTGGCTGCTCGGAGGCCCTGCGGTGCGCCCCTGCCCCACCGGCTGGCTGCAAACCGGCCTTGGGTCCCGGTGTTTGACAGGCACGGCAGCGATGAGGTGGCTGAGGTTTATCAAGTTTTCAAGATTACACCTCCATAAACCCCTTTACAAGGCCGCTCGGCCGCGCATCACAGCCACCTCTGGCAGGCGCCACCGGAGGCTCGGCCAGCCAGACGGCCCTGCGCCCTCCCAGCCACCCAGCCCGCGCTCCCACAATGGCATTGTCAGGAGCGGGGGCAGAGAGCGCTGCGCTGGTTCCCTTATAATCAAATTTTCGCTCTGCTCTCTGACAGGTTTTTAAGTCACTTAAGGGATCTATTTATATGTGAAAGCATCGGCATCGTGCAGTAAATCCAACCACAAGCCAGTCCCATATTTTATGAAGTTTAAGTTCAGTGAAAGTGCAGAACGAGCGAGGGCCCTGTGTCTCTTCGCTACATCTGATTTGCGGTTCCCATAAAAAGGCTCGCATGCTGCTGTTTCAGATGTGTTTTGGATTGAAAATAGGATTAATGTGCTAAAGTGTGATTAGAATGGTTAAACACGATTAATTGGAGCAGACTTGGGCTGCCAAGGGAGCTGGTGCGCGGCTGGACCGGCTCCAGGTTGCCGAGCGAACAAAGCCGGCCAACTGTCCAACTCTCTCCACGTCTCGCCTCGCGGGCCGCGCCCCGCGCATTTTCTCATCGCCAGCCTGTCTCAGGGCAGATTAAATGCAGCTGAGAATGCCGGGCTCGCGCGGCAGCGGGCGTCCTCCGGGAATAGGCAGGAACCCCGGGCCTGGCCTGGCCTTGTCGGGGCGGCCCGGAGCTGCCGTGTGCAGGGGGGTGGCGAGCCAGGTGGCTGGGCTGGGGGTGGGAGTAATTTGGGTTTTTTTTTTTTTTCTTAAATGATCTATTAAACCCCTGAACTTTAATCAAACTGCTACCACGCCGACGGCTCGGATTTACTCGGGGAGCGAGGGGGGCAGGCAGGAGGGGCCTGGAAACTCAGCCCGGCCTCTCTCCCGCAGGCCACGCAGGGTGGGCAGCAGGGCCTGTGCCCCCAGGGCTCTTGTCCTCCACCTCCAGGCGGGTCAGGGGGAAACCCCCAAGCCCAAACGGCAAACACTGGGAAATGGAGCCCAACCTCTGAGCTGCCGGCGTGGGGGCTTCCCCGGGTGGGACTGGTCCCCACCCCAGGGGAGAAGTGGAAGGTGGCCGCTGTCCCGGGGTGAGGTGGCCGCAGGGGGGACTTCCTGACAAGTTCGGCCCAGGTTGGTCCCACCGAGGGCCCCAGAGCCCTCACCCTGAACAGCTCACTGGTCTCGTAGACGGCCGTGAGGCTGTGAAAGGGAAAAATGTCCTGGAAGCCACCCGTTGTCCCCCAGGTCCTGGGGCTTGGAAATCGTGTCCCAGGAGGTGCCCGGTGGCAAGAGGATTTACGTGGTAAATCCTGTGTCTGTCGTGTCGGCTGAGCTAGGGTATGTGTGCGTGTGCACGTGTCCGTGTGTGTATGAAGTGTGTGGCGTGTGTGTCCATGTGAGTCTGTGGGTGTCTCAGGGCCCGGGACAGCATGCAGGCCACCTGGGAGATGGAGGCCGGGCTGAGGCCAGGACCCGTCCACCTGACACAGTTGGGGCAGATGGGGGTGGGGGACTCCGCCTGAGTGTCCTGAGGGGTCCCTGAGTGTGTGTCCCATTCCACGCCTGCTCTTTTATTCTCACTCCTTCTGGAACATTCTGCTTTTGATGCCTCCCCATATCCCACATCTGTGGCTTCCGCACCCCTGCCCAACACCAACCTCTGCTGGGTGACCGCGCCCATCAGCCACTCTGGGTTTGTCCAGGGCCCAAAGCCACTCTGGGTTTGTTGCAGTTCTCGGTGAGCCCCGCCTGTGCCCCAGGAAGCTGCACCACACAGGAAGCACGAGCTGGAGCCCTGGGCGCTGCCACTCCCAGGCCGGGTGACTCGGGCCGGACACAGCGCCGGGTCACCCTCCAGTTCTCTGCTGTAAAACGGGATGAGTCTCTGGAGCCAAGGCCCTCGCGCTCGCAGACCACGAGGGCGCAGCTCGATGCAGGGCGATGTCTCCCCAACAACGCCACTGGGAAAGCAGCTTGGCCTCCCGCTTAGCAGCGTGCCGGGACTGGAAAGGCAGAATCCCGGCTCCGGGCGCTGCTCTGCAGGGGAAACAGCACAGTGCGTGTGGGACAGTGCAGGGCAGGCACCTGCTGAGCCTGGCGGGAGTCGGCCACCCCCCCCCCCAACCAGGGGCCTGGTTCTATGCGGCTTCCTCTCACCTTGAGCTCTCTGAGGAGGGGCCCGCGTGTGGCTCCGCCCCCATGCCACCCCATCACTGCTGGGGACTTGAAGCTTCCCTTGCCCCCACCACCCCCAGCTGGCCAGGCACTTCCCCCGTGGAGCAGACAGGGTTCAGCGCCACCTCGCTTGTTTGCCTTTCTGGAAGAATGTGCAGGCTGGGGGTGTTGGCTCTGGGATGCCCACACGCAGGGTCCCGCGGCCGACTCTCCGAGTGAGGAGTCCAGGCCAGGTACCTGCTCAGCCCCTGCATGGCCATAGGGTTTGGGGTAAGAGCCCCAGGAGGCTCTAGCACAGGGGAAGCCCCTCTCAACAGCACAGAAGCCACTGACACTGGGCGTGTCAACCCGGCTGGGTTGAGGCTCCTGGCCTTTGCCTGCAGGCACAGCTCCCCGTGGGCAAGCGTGATGGGGCGGCACCGGGTGCTTGCAGGGAGCCCGCGTGTGAGTCCAGGCTGCGAGCGCCAACTTCGAACCCCAACAGAGTCTGTTTCCCCGCCTGTGGTCGTGCAGAGGCGGCAACCCCATCTAGCACGAGGCGCTCGGGGACTCCACGTGCCTCCTAGCACAGGGGCCATGTCCACCTGCAAGGGAGCACCTTCTGTGGGGTTCCCCAAATCAGAGCAGGGGAATGAATTAGAAGGTGGCCGCAGGAAGCGAGAGGAAGTGAGGAGTCAGACGCAGAAGGAAGGCAAACCCAAGAGGTGCCTTTGTCACTCCGATCCTTGCGCTGGGACCCCCTAGGGACCTGCTCAGAACAGGCACCTGGGGACTCCCAGGGGCCCTGGGAGAGGCTCAGCCATGGAGCTGGCCCTGCACCTCAAGGCTGCCCCTCCTTGCAGGTGGCAAATGCCCTCAAACTGGGGCTGGTTTTCCACGGTAGAGTGAGGTCGGAGGAGGCTCAGGGGCCCCCACTTCCCACCCTCCCCATTCAGGGCCCCATTAGGACTTCTATGGGCCCCTCCCCCACCTAAAGAATACTAGCATTTTACAACTACATTGGTAGCAAAGGTGAACATCCTCTGGGCTGGATTTTCTATGATTATTCAGTTTTCACCATAGTCATGGTTTTCTTTGGATTTTATGAAAGCACAGATAAGAACACGGGGAGCCCAGGCTTGGTGCCGTGTGACTGAGCCCTGTCCCGCTGCTTGCCGCTGGCCTGGAAAGGCAGCACCTGCAGCGCTCAGGACACAGCTTACACGCCACCGCCTGCCAGAGGTCTTCCGAGTGGCTCTCGCTGCTGGCATCCCGGTCCTTCACGACACGACTGCCCCTGCATGCAGTGGAAGGCCCATCCCTCCACTGCTACTGTGAGCTCCACAGGGCAAGGCTTGGGTCAACACGAGTCATCACTGTATCCCCAGAGCTCGGCAGGTGCACCTGGACCGTGGCAGCTGCGGGAGGAGTGGCCTGGAGCCCGCTCAGCAGGGAAGGACTTGTCCCTGGTGGCCAGGAGGGCGCCCAGCAGACTGACCTCAGCTTCTGCCCTTCTCAGATAGATCCCTAGTGCCGGGCTCCTCCCTTCCCTCGGGCCCCACTTGGGGCAGCCCAGATGGGTCATCCCATCTGCAGAACTCCCCGAGGGGGACTGCAGCCCAGCCCCGCTTGTCCCTGGCCCGGTCCCAGCTCTCCCGGTCCTTTGCATGCAGCTGGTCCTCTGGGTGCCCAGCTTCCTGCCTCTCGTCTCCACCTCAGCGTCCACTGCCCAAGGACCTGTGAGCAGCAGCGACCCCTCCACTGCGGCCCGGCTCTCATCCGAGCAGAGTGGACGGCGGGGAGAGATGGCGCTCCAGCAACAGAAACAGGCCTCTATGAAGAGCCCCCGGCACCTTCCCCCAGAGCTGGGTCAACACTGGGGGTCTATTATGAGCAGGTGAGCTCCGCCCCTCCTCACTTCCAGCTGCACAGCTTGGCCCTCTGCTAGCTGGATACACAGGGCGTCTGCATCCAATTTTGTTTGAAGGGAAGATGCTGCCGGTTAGAAACAAAGTTTAAAAGCCTCTGACTTACGTAGCACAGTGATGCTAATAATGAGGATGGGAGCAGACATGCAGCAGGTGCCGCCCCGGGCTGCACAGCCTTCCACGCCTCGGCTGTCAGTCTGATCCTCACATCCCTCCCATGAGGCTGGGCCTGGCACCACCCTCATGCTGTCATTCAGGGCACCGAGGCACAAAGCTGTTGAGTGCCATGCCCAGGGTCACGCCCCTGGGAGCTGATGCAACTGGGGTCCCTGCCGGTGGTGTTTTCTAGAATTTGATCCCAGGAGCTGCTGGGGCTGCGAGACTTGGGAGCAGTCTCCAGAGCATGGACAGTTGCAGCTCCCAGGGGGCGGCTCAGACTCAGCGAGGTTTGGAAGCTGAAAGCTGGGCAGGACTCCCCTGCTGTGGGATGGTGAGTACCGCCCGGCCCAGAAAGAACAGGAGCAGGGAGGAGGTGCAGAGGAGAGGAGCGAGCAGCAGAAACTGAGGTCATCATGTTTTATATATTTATATAGTGTTTAAAAGGTAGAGAGAGACAGACAGACAGACACAAGTCTCCGATTCACTGGTTCACTCCCCAAATGCCCACGCAGCCAGGCTGGGTCAGGCCAAAGTCAGGAGCCCAAAACTCCATCTGAGTCTCCCCCATGGGTGGCAGGGACCCAAATGCTTGAGCCATCACTCACTGCCTCCCAGGGTTATCATTAGCAGAAGCTGGATTTGGGAACAGTAATGGGACTGGAGCCCAGCAGCTCCCATCTGGGACCCAGGTGTCCCAAGCAGCGGCTCCATCTCTGGGCCAAACACCCTCCCCAGGAGTCACATTAAAAAATATTTATTCTAATCACCCTTTGGGGGTCGAACCCATTATTTCATGCGTGGAGAGGGTGGGGCGGTGGCTTGCCCTGGGGCACCCACAACCCCCAGCTCCCAGCTCCCCCGCCAGGCCCTCAGCCAGGGGCTCCTTCAGAGCCCTCCAGGATGAGGGGAGGCAGAGAAGCCCGTGGTCCAAGGCCCTGACCTCTGAAAGCCAAACCGAGTCAGGGAGAAGGTGTGGCCTGGGCCCTAGCTCCAGGGGAGGGCTCAGCGGCGCTCCCCATACCCCACCGGGTCCAGTTGCACGGGGGTTCACTGAGCGCCTCAAGGCCAAGGGCAAGGGGGCTCAAGGCCCCCGAAGCCAGCAGCTTCCGCTGAGGTCGGCTTTCGTTCCCGGCCATGCTCACCGCTGAGTCTGCCAGTCGGGGCTCACCCAGCTCCGGCTCTGTCCGAGTCTCCTGGGCTCTCCAGGGCTCATGACGCCAGCGCAGCGGAGGGGCTGGCCTGGGCGCCCCAGGGAGGGGCGCTGGCCCCAGCCTCCTTTCCTGCACGAGCAGTCACGGTGCTGAGAAAAACGGGAGGAGACCCCAGCACTGCTGGCTGGGAGCTCTGTTTCAGTCCCACATCTGGGAGAGAAAGAGAGAAGGAGGGAGGGAGAGAGAGAGAGAGGGAGGGAGAGAGAGAGCTCCCACCTGCTGGTTCACTCCCCAAATGCCCCCAAACAGCTGGATCTGGGTCGGGCTGAAGCCAGAAGCTAGAAACGCAACCCAGGTCTCCCACTTGGGTGGCAGGGCCCCAAGTCCTTGAGCTGTCACTGCTGCCTCCTGGGATGCATAGGCAGGAGCCAGAGCCGGGAACCCAGACATTCAGACGTAGGACCCGGGCAACTTAACCGGCGCCTTCCCTGCCAGGCCAGCTGGCTGGCCCGAGCCCGAGGCGCTGAGTGGGTTGTGCTGCCTCCTCTTGGGCAGGTGGCCGATTTCTGTAGACATTAGCTGTATCTGGGTGAGGTAGCGGGTGTCACCTCCACCCCCGACACACACTCCCTCACTCCTGTCTTCCTGGCCCTCCTGGGGAGCACAGGGCCCGGGTCGGCAACCGCTGGTGCCTGTGACCCCACAGGAGCTGCCAGCTGTGCACGCCCTCACACCTGGGACTCTGCATTCTCTGCCTGATTACCCCTGGCTTGCCGACGCCTTGAAGGAGGCGGCCAGGGGCTCAGCAGGTCTGCACGCTGGCCCGAGTCATTCAAGGGGGCTGGGCTCCGGGGGCTGGCACTGTGGCACAGTGGGTTAAACCCCCGTCTGCACAGCCAGCATCCCATGTGGGCACTGATTTGAGTCCCGGCTGCTCCACTTCTGATCCAGCTCCCTCCTACAGCTCCCTGGAAAAGCAGCACATGATGGCCCAAGGGTTTGGGTCCCTGTACCCCTGTGGGAGACCCGGATGGAGTTCCTGTCTTCAGGCTGGCCCAGCCCCGGTTGTTGTGACCATTTGGGGAGTGAACCAGCAGATGGAAGATCCCTCTCCCTCTCTGTAGCTTTTTCAAATAAAAATTAAAAATAATAATAATAAAAAAAGATGGGTGGGGTAGAGAGAGCGAGGGACTCTTCCCTCTTCCCATGGGCATGCGCTCTGTGATGTAGGGGGCATCTCCCTCCAGAAGTCCAGTTAGAGCCACCTGGTTTATTCTGTAAGCGATGGCCACCTGCAGAGAGCAGGCACCACTTGGCTTCAGGCTGGGGTGATGGACAGAGGAACCCAGCCCCAGGACGGGCAGCATGGTCCCTCCTCCCACCTCCGAGAAGCGCTGGGCCTGGGGTCCTGGCGTGCCCGCGTCATGTCCAACCCTTCCTAAAAGTGCTGCCCTTCCACTCCTTCTCCGAACACCCAGGGAGCCCCTGTGCGGCCCACGCACTGCTCCAGGTGGCACAGGCGCTGTCGGGGGCAAGTCAGACAAGAGTAACCGCACCAAGAGCAACCAACGAGCGGCTGGGATCCGTGGGCGGCGGGCGGAGGCCTGCGTGGTGAAGTGAGCATGCGTGTCACCGCGCGCGTGACAGCAAGCCGTGCAGGACAGCACGAGGACAGGACAGTGGGATGCTCCTGGAGTCAGGGAGAGTCCCTACAGGGAGCAAGGACAGACACTGGGCAGGGAGAGAGGCTGAGCGGTGACGCAGTCACAGTGGGGCCCTCAGCCAACCCCACAGACACCCCGGGAGCCGAGAGGGGGAGCTGGCCAGAGCGAGGAGGCCTGGCCTTGGGGGAGGCCACGCCCTCAGCTGATGGCACATGATGTAGGGCACACACACACCTCAGCTGATGGCACATGCCGGGGGCACACACACACAGCCAGCAGCAGGGAGCAGGTGCCTCAGCTCTGCTGGGGCCTCTACACCCATGGCATTCACTCCACCCATTGTGTCTCCATCCCCGATGCCAGGATCCAATGTACACAGGAAGCCCAGGCAGGGAGCCACAAGCCCCATCCATCGAGGACAGCTGGGAGGGTAGGGCACCCGCCACTGTTCGAGCAGATCCTGCTCAGCCCAAACGGCCCAGCTGCCTGGCTTGGGTGGGCCCTTTAGCCTCCAGGCACTCCAGGCCCCGGGTCCTGGCCGTGGAGGCGATCCTGAGATGGTGTGACCAGTGCCCTAGCATTGTGGCTGTTGGACTTCCTGGGATTGTGAGACAATAAACATGCACTCACTCTTCTAAGCCGCCCACTGTGTAATTTGTTTCAGCAGAAACAGAAAACAAAGAGTTGCACGCAAGGCAGGATTTTTGCAAGATAGCTTGCATCATAAATTTGCATAACAGGATGGCCTTCGGTATGGCACTTAAGATACCTGCGTACCACCGCCCCATCATCGCGAGCCTCGGTGTGATTCCCAATTCTGACTCCCGACTCCAGCTTCCTGCTGATCAGACCCAGATAGGCATCGGTGAGGGCCCAAGTCATTGGGTGCCTGACCGGGCAGAGCTCCCAGTTTCTGGCTTCAGCCTCAGCCCAGCCCCAGCTGGCGCGGGCATTTGGGGAGTGAACCAGCAGTGTAAGCTCTCGCTCGCTCCCCCTCCCTCTCAAATAAATAAATTCCAAAATATTTTAAATAAATGCATATAATAGTAAGTGCTTGGTCAATGTCTATAGCCTTCCCCCCTCCCCCAGCTGCCTGCAGCTCCGCCCGCCCCTCCTGATGAGTTCTGACCCCAGGCCACTGAAGCAGCCGAAGCAAGCCCATAAAACCCGCGGGTCCGAATATTGGGCCTCGATGTTCCGCAAACCAGCAGCTTCCACCCAGAGCCCCTTGGGCTGGATTTCCACGTCATTCATTCCTGTTTCTTTCTTTTCTTTTGACAAGCATAATTAGACAGTGAGAGAGACAGAGAGAAAGGTCCTCCCTCCGTTGGCTCACCCCCCAAATGGCTGCCACGGCCAGTGCGCTGAGATGACCCGAAGCCAGGAGCCAGGTGCTTCTCCTGGTCTCCCATGGGGTGCAGGGCCCAAGCACTTGGGCCATCCTCCACTGCACTCCCGGACCACAGCAGAGAGCTGGCCTGGAAGAGGAGCAACCGGGACCAGAACCGGGCGCCCTAATCGGGACTAGAACCCGGGGTGCCAGCGCCACAGGCGGAGGAGTAGCCCAGTGAGCCGCAGCACCGGCCATTCATTCCCGTTTCTTAAGGAATCTCATTCTTTTCTGAAGAAGCACGTGCACGCACAAGTGCGTAATCTGTGCAGGGAACAGCAAGGACCTCTTCCGCGGCTGTGCCCCAGCCGGCTCCCCGGAGGCAGCCCAGGCCACCAGCCGCTTGTGCGTCCTCCAGAGGGAGCCCCCACGTGGGTATCTGTGGCTTTCTCCCTCTTGATCCAGAGTTCCCCCCCCACCTGTGCACAGCCACGTATCGTGGTTGGGGGCATTTGGCCCGGGGCACCTGCGTCCCTTGGAGGAGCGCCTAGCTTTGGGTCTTAGCCACTCCCCTTGCCGCCCGGCTGCTGCCCAGGCGCACCCACGCTGCTGGAGGCAGTGATGGCCCAAGGACCCCACCCATGTGGGAGACACTGATCGAGTCCTGGGCCCAGCCGTAACGGTTGTGGCCATCTGGGGAGTGGACCCACAGATGGAAGATCTTTCTCTGACTGTCTCCGTCTCTCAAATAAAAATGCAAGTAATAAGAAAAGATACCTTGGGGGATATCTTCAAGTCCTTATGCAAAGATCTTCCTAATTATCTTTTCCCAGCTGCATGGTACATGGTAGGTGTTCTGTTGAATGAGAGGAGGGACATTATTTATCTCACATTGTGATGGTGCTAATTTCTTTTTCTTTTCTTTTTTTTTTTTTTTTTGAAAGACTCATTTATTTATTTGAAAGGCAGAGGTAGAGAAGAGAGAGAGAGAGAGAAGGAGAGAGAGAGAGAGGTCTTTCATCCACTGGTTCACTCCCCAGATGGCCACAACAGCCAGAGCTGATCCAATCCAAAGCCAGGAACCAGGAGCCTCCTCCGGGTCTCCCACACAGGTACAGGAGCCTAAGGACTTGGGCCATCTTCCACTGCTTTCCCAGGCCATAGCAGAGAGCTGGATCAAAAATGGAGCAGCCAGGACTCGAACCGGTGCCCATATGGGATGCCAGCACTGCAGGTGGTGTCTTTGCCTGCTGTGCCACAGCGCCGGCTCCTCTAATTGCTTTCCATTCTGTAGCTACACAAACAATGCTGCGGTCGATAACTGGCTTGACCTGGTTTGCTCACGTGAGCACACATGCGTAGGACAAATCCCCAGACGCCTGGTAACCAAGCCCCTCCAGAGACCTAACCCACTACATTAACCCCTCCCAGGGCAGCGGCCACAGCGGCCTCCCCACCCCCACTGGGGCCCACTTCCTGGGACTTCTGCCACCTCCCCATGCTGCTGCCCTGGGGACCTCATCTCCCCGTGTGCCACAGCAAGCGCCTGTTCTCTCTGTCTCTCCCCAGAGTCCGCCCAGACCTGTTCCTCCCCATCCTGCACCCTTCAGATACCACTCTGAGTCAGCCCTAAGTGTTTCCTAGACAAATCACGGGCCACAGCTGACCCCTGCTGGGTGCATCCCCGGAGTCTCCAAGGCCAAACCCGAAAGCCCTGGGATTTGACCCCACCACCACTGCCTCGGATGGACCCAGAGGCAGCCGCCAGCACAGAGACAACCCCATTACCAAGCCAAGCTCTGGAATGAGTGAGGCCAGCGGGGTCACCAAGAGGCGGGGTGAATGGTGCCTCCTGGAGTCGCTTGGCGACTGTAGCTCCTAGCGATTTAACAAACACGAGACAAGTGAACAGAGTTCCTCGCTGAGCCCCGAGATGCTAACATTATCCTTACGCTTTCTCGTCTATGAGAAAGAGCGTCTTCCACTGGCCCCCTCTAACCCTGAGAGTGGCCTTGTAGGGTCAGGCAGAAGAGGATCTGTGCAGAGAGAGACTGAATCAGCTCAGAGATGGCAAGTTATTGCCTAAAAGTCACACAGCTAAGCACGGCCCCGTTTTATGTGCTCGACGCACACCCGGCGTCTCTGCCTCCCCTGCTCTGAGTTCCCAGGGGCCGTGGCTCTGTCCTGTTCGTCCCCAGGTCCTTGACGTCCCTGCCCCTGGCAGGAGTTTGAGAATGTTTACGTTTCGGGCTCTCCACGCACACGAAGTCATCACACTGCTGGGCTTCTACAACCAAGGAAGCAGCCGATGTCGGAATCGGTGAGCGGGGGCTGCAACCTCGACTCCCCCAGCGCAGGGCCAGCAGGTGGAAAGTAATAGTGGTCGCAGGTACCATAGCAACATCGCCATCCTCATGGCGCTCAGGGCAACACCGCCTGCTCCTGCTCACGGCCCAGGATTTGTTTATGGGCCCTGCTGGCTCACGGGGCTGGGGGTGAAGGGCCAAGAGAGAAGCAGTCACCGCCCAGCACCCGGCCCTGAGCCTGCATCAGTCAGAGCTCAGAAAACAGCTGCTGAGTGGGTGGGTGAACGAACGAACGAATGAACGAGGGGACGGCTCAGGCCGTTGGTGAAGAGAAACCTGGATTTGTTTTTGATCATTTTCTCCTACTTCCCAAACTCGGTGCAGGTGCAACGCACCCCAGCTTTGGTGTCGGGGCAGCAGGCTGCTGTTTCCGGCTTCTGCTTCCCGGAGGGCTCACCCCAAGTTCTCGCATGCCCTTCCTGGCAGCTGTGGGTGGCCTGGTTTCTCTGTCTCATCCTGAGACCACTGGGGCTCTCTGGGGGTCCCGCCGTGTCCCGGAGGAGCCGTGCTCTGAACTCTCCCAGCCTGCAGGTGGTCCTGCCACAGCCCCCGCCCCCGTGTTGCTCCACCTGAAGACCCCAGGGGACTTGCCGAGCTGTTTTTATTTTCTGGTCTGTAATCCACCTGATCATATGCAGATTTGCGAGATTTATTTGTGTATCACAACTTCCAAGGGTCCCAACCAGCGCAAGTCAGAAACTGATACACCGTTCCTAACTCCGTTAAGCCTGTGCAATCCGGCTCGGGTTAACACGGGCTTCCCTCTAGCCGTGACTTTCTGCTGTGCCTGTCATATGGGAGAGGAGCTGGCCCCTAACTGGGAACAGCTCGAGGCCCAGTGCCTTACAACAGAGGAGCGGAGCGGGGCTCCCCACGGAGGGGAGGGTATAGACCGATCCCCCAGCCAGCTTCCGGGGGGAGCGGCTAAACCACCCTCCTACCTGCGTGGGTGCCCCCGGGGGTTCCTGCACAGACATGCACACCGGATTTCAAGCCTGAAAGGAAACTGAGTCTGTACCCCCTGAGAGCCCAGGCGACTCCCTCAGCAACTCAGACAATAGCACACCGGACTCCCCGCCCCTCAGGGCAGACCATGCCTTGGCCTGAGTTGGCTCGGGTGGTGGCTCTGCGTGGGGTCGTGGCTCGCACAGCACTCAGACCCTGCTGAACGCCTACTCTTGGATGTGATTATAGGAACCCAGAGGTGGGCTGTCCTGACCCCCTGGGAGAGCTCAGTCCCGTCGGGAAGCACACACGAGAGGCAAACACTTGCCACCTCACCCTGGGAGCTGCTGCTGGAAGTCAGAGGGAAGAAGGGAGTGGGATCAGGTCGGGGAAGCATCAGACTTGTAGAGGAGCTGTGTTAGCTAAATCGAGAGGACCGAGCCCATGGAGACGGAGCCCAAGGTTCTAGCAGCAGCCATGCAAAGGCCCTGGGGCGGCCACAGCCTGGTCCTGCCTGCGGCTGGGAGTAAGGGGGAGGCAGTGCAGTGAGGAGCAGTCTCCCACTTCCTGCCACCCCCCTGGTTGGGCTGAGCCCCCTCACAGCCGCCCCCTGCGGCTCACGTTTCTTCTGGAGGGTTCCTCAGTCGAGAGGGGGCAGTTCCACAGCAGAGCACAGTCGAGTCCGACGGAGCAAATGAGAACGAAGAGGGGGGAAAGGTGAGCTGGGAGAATGGGAGAAGAGACAGAGTCAGTCACTGGCCCTGGGCGTTCCAAGCCTGCACCTTGGGACAGGCGCTCGGGGCACTGATCAAGACTCCACTTGGGACCAACACATCCCACCCAGGCCACCGGAGGGGGCTGTAATGAGCTCCCACATGCCTCTCTCCGGGCAGGCCTCCCTCGCTCAGGTGTCCTGGGGTTTGGGGCTGCGACTGGGTCGCCTCTCCTAGTCCCCAACCCTCTCACCCCACCGTCAAGGCCATTTGTAGTGGGCAGCCGTGCTTACTGGGGCGACAGTGGGCGGGTGCTCGGGGGACTCCAGCTGTCGCCCTGACAACCGTGCAGCTCTCAGTTTTCCCTATTGGCCAGGTGTGGGGGGCGGGCCTAGGCTCAGTCCTCGCCGGTCTCTGAGTCAGCACACGGACCCCTCCTGCGCCCCTTTTTCTGTTATTAAGACCCAGGGACAAGAGTCCTGCACCTGCTCCCGAGGCAGGGACAAGGCGGGCCATCAGAGGGTCTCCCAGGAAGTCAGAGTCTCAGGGCTAACCCCACGGGCCGGCAAGCTGGGAAGGGTGCCCTCCTGGTTTAGGGGAGGGAGAATTCTTTCCCCTTCTCTGTATTTCCAGAGTGGGGTTGGGAGTGGGGAACTTACTTCCTGCCTGGGTTTCTCAGGCCAATCCGTCACCACCAGCTCCTCCAGGGGGAAGATGACAAGGAATGAAGGTTTTGCCTGTGGTGAAATTAATTACAGCAGCATCTTCGCCAGGAGGAGAAAGCATATGGGTATCGTTAGATCCAAGGTTAAAAACATAATCTATGTGGGACCCGCACGGTGGCACAGCAGGTTAATCCTCCGCCTGCAGCGCCGGCATCCCATATGGGTGCCGGTTCTAGTCCCGGCTGTCCCTCTTCCAGTCCAGCTCTCTGCTGTGGCCTGGGGAAGCAGTGGAGGGTGGCCCGAGTGCTTGGGCCCCTGCACCCGTGTGGGAGACTGGGAGGAAGCACCTGGCTCCTGGTTTCGGATCAGTACAGCTCTGGCTGTTGTGGCCATCTTGGGGGTGAACCAACAGAAGGAAGACCTCTCTGTCTCTCCCTCTCACTGTCTGTAACTCTACCTCTCAAATAAATAAATAAAAAACCTTAAAAAAAGAGAAAACACTGATTCTCAAATTACGCAGCTCTTCCAAATGTTGACACATTTCACCATGCATATTAAATAATCTCATTCATTAATATCAACCCCAGCCTCATGTCTTTGGAAGCACATAATTATGAATACAAATTTTCCAAAATGCAAGTTTCTTGGAAATTGGCAATAAATACTGTCAACTGTTTGTCTTGAAGTGACAAAATAACTTCATTTTCTCAAAAATGTTTGTCAATGCCTGAGTCTCACAAGCGTAGTTTGCTTATCCGTTGTTCTTTCAAGCAAAAGTGGAGTTGTGTGAACACAAGTAGTGTGTGCAGCTCACAATTCCAACAGGCTCGGGCCACCCCAGTGCACACTTCCCTAGTGACGCAGAATGTGGAAGCGTCGTGCCCTCAAGGGTGGGGGCCGAGAGAACCCAATGAACTGCACAGCCTCATCAGGAAGCCCAGCCTTTCACTTCTGCAGGTGCATGGTGACCAAGAACTGGGGGACTGCGACTCAGGCCTGGCGACCCTGCTCGATTCACACCACGCACCTGCAGCTGTACCCACCGTGGCTTTGGCACTATCGGCACAAACAGCGACACCGTGGGGAAGGCAAGCACCACCGTGGTTTCATCCGGGAGACAGTTCTTCTAGCAGACTCCTGGTGGGGTCCCGGGCACGCCCCAGGGCTCCGCCCACCTCACTTGGACAATCACCGTGGAATCTCAGGCTCGCCCTAAGCACCCACCCCCCTCCTCCTCCATCCAGACAGCCCTCCACTCCCCTCCCCCACTATCTCACCTGCTTCTTCCTGGGTGAGGACCCTTGGGGACCCCACTCTCCTTCGGTCGCTGCTGTCTGCTTCCCACCTGTCTGATCGCGCCCCCCACCCCCGCCCCGTCTCAGCTCCTGTGAACTACACCGATGGCCACGGCCCCTCTGGCCCAGCCGTGTAAGCCTCCGCAGGCGCTGGGGTGAAGCTCACTCCTCCCTCGTCACTGGCCTTGGCTGACTTGTTCAGCTTCTCTGAGCCTCAACTTCCGATGGGGCGGAAAGAGGCGCGTGCCCGCGAGTCTGTGTAGGAGATGAGGGAGGGCAGCCACGGACCGGCACTTCCACATCACCGCCACCTGTCACTGCGGGCAGGGACTTGCTGGGTGCGTGGTGACGGAGCTGCAGTCCCCAGCTCTGACACTCCTCTTGTACCTCCTGACCCCCCCAGGGCAGGACCCCCGGAGGCCTGAGGCTATTCACTACCCCAAGAGGGCAGAGAGCTGAGTGGTCCTCTTTCTGGAATGCTCTCTGGGCAAGGACAGGAGAGGTGGGCAGACCTGAGCCCAGGAAACCCTGCGAGCAGCTTTCTCGGGCAGCGCTGGCCACCCAGAGCCCCACCTGCACATTTGGGACCCACCCAGGAGGGTCGGAAGAGCTTGGGCGGCCATGTGGGTGTAGCCATTGTTAAACACAGGTGGCCCTGTGCTGCACACTCGCTGGTGGGTCCAGCAGCGCCCGACCCCGTCCCAGTGGCTGCCCCATGAGTGTCCACTGGCTCTGGCCCGGTGGAGGTCCCCAACGAGGGGGCCATGTCACTCCCTCAACTCCCCTCTGCTTCCAAGACACTTTGTTTTACACCCCATTAATTCCTGACAAGAACTACGCCCCCAGGCCCATCCGTCAAGAACAATCCAGAGAGCAGGGCTCACTAGCTGGCCAAGTTCCAGGTGGGACCCAAACATGACCTTGGGGGCCAGCCATGGCCTTGACCCTGCCTGGGGGCTTGGCAACCTGCCAGGGGTGGGGGAGAGCTGATGGCACTGGCTGTTCACTCCTCCTTTGCCACTGGAGTAGCTGAAGCGAGGGCGGTGGGGAAGGTTGTGCACAAAGCCCCGCCCGGCCCGGACAGCCGCTTGCTTGCCAGGAGCACAGGCGGCTTCAGATAGCAGCGGCCCAGGGGCATCACGGGAAGGGGCTGTGCTGGCCCGGCAGCTCTGTTCAGCTGAGCCTGCTGCACGCTGGGAAGGCGCTGGAATCAGGTTCCTCTGACAGGGGCTTCTCATGCTGGCCTGTCCCCCACAACACAGGGACACGGATCTTCTCTGTGCCAGACCCCACCCCAGGCGCAGGCTCGACCCAGCTGCTGAGAAATGGGAGACGTGTGCCAGCAGAAGGGCGGGGAGTGGACTGGGCGCTTGGATCCCAGCACCCAGCGGGGCGGGCGCCCCCCTCCCCCCCCGCCCCGGGGAGGACTTGTCTTGCCTAGAGCTTTTCTGCTTAAGCATCCCAACACCCTGGCAAGGATGGAGGAGGAGGAGACTGAGCTGCTAGGAGACCAAGCAGGAAAGGGTGGCGGGGCCGAGATCTGACCCAGGCCGGGAAGCTGAGGGCGGGGCCTTGGGCAGCAGCCATAGGGTCAGGCGGGCACACACCTGGCTCCTAGCGGCCCCGGACATCACCTGCTACACATGCGCTTACTAAGTCCTCATCCTGCCTTGCATACAGCTGGTGCCCACTCTAAGTGAACTGATTCGAAGGCAGGGAGGAAGGTGGGTGGCTCCACTTGGGATTGGCAGTGGGATACGGATCACCAGTGCCACGACATCGGCTGTGGTCCCTCTGTTCCCTGGAGCCTCCCACACAACCTGTGCCTCCCTCCCAGGTCTTGGAAGACTTCCCAGGTCTGCGAGGACGTCCCGAGGAGCTACTGTCGGCTGCAGGCACAGAGGGACATGGGGGTGTCGGGGACGAGGTGCTTGGGCAACTTCATCGGGCAGGGAGTACAAGGAAGCAGGGAGAGGAGCAGGAGATCAAAACAGAAACGCGCAGCACTGGGCGGCTCCTCTGTCGCTGAGCCGGGTAACGCGCTCAGGTGGAGCCTGGGGTTCTCAGCACTTGTGTCTCTGCTGCGCGTTTTCACTCGGCTTCCCCAGGGGTTGTTGACCGCTGTAAGCCCCAGGTGCGGTGGATGAAGGGACGCGGCTGCAGATTTAGGTCCAGTTTGCATTTGCTCTTGGATTCTTTGCTCCTTCTTCTTCCTCTTCCCCTTCCTCTTCCTCCTCCTCTTCTCCTCCCCTCCCCCTCCTCCTCCCTCTTCTTCTTTTAACACCTGCGGCCTCCCTCTGCTTCTTCTGGGGCTCCCAGACTGTGAGCCTTCGCCCTCAGGTGAATTTGTGGAGCTCTCCTGGTGTAAGGCCCTCATTCTACAGAACTCCTTTCTGGAAGGTCGGAGAGGGGCATGATGGGCCCCAGGCCACTCAGTGATTTCGGGGGCAACTTGGATCAGAGTATTTGACTGCCGACTCCCGGCCCCGGCTCTGTCCTCGGCAGACTGACTGTGCTCTCGTCCCTGGCTGATGTCAAGGCTTCAGACACAGCACTGGACCGAGCTCCTGGGCCCCTGTTCTTTGGAGATTCTCTTCCCCCAGTCTCTAGTGAGTGTGGTTCAGGTGGGGCTGGCACTCACCACCAATCAGAGGGGGCTAACTGTGACAGGCTCAGGGCTGGGCCAATCAGAGTCTTCTCGGGGACTCTGGAGAAACTCAGAGACAAGACTACAATGTGCTCTGGTTTCTGAGCAATCAGGGCAGTGGAGGCCTAGAGCTGCATCTGCTGTGTGACCTGAGCCAGTTCAAGCTGGATTTTGGCCCCAAGGGAGAGTTCTAGCTCATCCTGAGTGCCTGATGCGGGGCGGGCCAGCCGGGTCCCCTTGAGGGACGCTGGGCCCCACCAGGTGGTGGGTGACAGTGACAGCAAGCTTCGGTTCGGATTCTGCCCACGGGTCAACATGTACTAGCAAGCAGGCACGAGCACTGCCCCTGACGGGGGCCGGCCAGCCCCCTGTTCTCCTAGGGGCTCTCAGAGCAGCCCCGGCTGAACCACAGCTGGGGGGTTCAGCACAACTTCTCTGGGGTCTGGTGAGCAGCCCTCCTGAAAGATGCTATGGGCCGAGGGTCCAGGTTCCTCAACACCATCTTTCCCCGGGCAGGGGCCGGGGCCACACTTCCCACCGCCCCCCCCCCCCCATCTCCAGCAAAGCCCCTCTAGGAGCCTCTAGGGAAGACGAGTAGACTTCGAATAGATTGGATTTTTTTGGACACGAGTTTAGATGTACAGAAAAGCGCACAAGCACAGAGAATCCGCACAGAGCACTCGGCCAGCTGTCCCTGGGGTTAAGATCTCATGTGACCGCGGTGCCTTCGTCACAACGTCACAACTGAAACCCCGGCGTGTGGACGTCGCTGCGCCCTGAGCCCAGGCTCCGCCCTGATTCCCCGGGGTTTCCCAGGGACGCACGCACATTGCGGCTCCGCCTCTCGGCTTCCTCTGACCTGTGCACTTCCTCGGGCTGTTCTGGGTTCTATGACCTTGGCTCTTCCAAGGAGCGCCGGCCAGCTGCTCGGTGGCAGAGCCCTCCATCCGGGTGTGTCTGATGCTTCTCGTGATTAATGCAGACGGTTAGTTTGGGGGTGCAGAGGTGCAGCACCCGTGTCCTCACAGGTCACCAAAGGCTCTGTTGTTCCCTGGCCTGTCCCCGGAGGCCTGGCCGGGCTCCCAAACACGGTCATGCTTGTGAGTCTTCCTTGTGGTCGCTAGTTTGTGCTCCTTTTACCATCATCTACATTAGAAAACAACGGGGCTAGTGCTGTGGCATAGTGGGTTAATCCATGGCCTGTGGTGCCAGCATCCCAGTGGGCACTGGTTCAAGTCCCAGCTGCTCCACTTCCAGTCCAGCTCCCTGCTAATGCGCCTGGGAAGCAGCAGAGGATGGCCCAAGTGCTTGGGCCGCTGCACCCACATGGGAGACCCAGAGGAAGCTCCTGGCTCCTGGCTTCAGTCTGGCCCAGCCCTGACCATTGCAGCCATTTGAGGAGTGAAGCAGTGGATGGAAGACCTCTCTCTCCCTCCCTCCCTCTCTCCCTCTCTCTGTAACTCTGCCTTTCAAATTGTAAAAAATTAAAAAAAAAAAAAAGATAAGAAAACAAGGCACAGACGCAGCCTTCCGGGAAGGGAAGGGGGGCTGCACTCTCCTACCTGAAGGAGCTTCCGCTGTGGCCTGGACTCGCCTCACTGCCTTCTGGCCATCAGTGCGTTCTCACTCCTTATGTCTCCCTCGCCCCATTTACTTACTTACACAATCATTTATTGATGCCACTATGGACCCGGGCTTTTGTGTTACACTCTGGGCTGTCATCCAGTAGCCCACTCTGACTTGCAATGCTCGGGTTGTCCCAGCGTGGGCCGCTGGGAGTCCTTGGAGGCTGGCTGTGGGAGGTGCAAGGTGGGTGCGCAGGTTTCCCTAGCGTGCTTCTCACAGTAACAGGTGCCTGCAGAGTGCAGATGGAGGCCAATAACCTACTAAATTGCAATCAAACTGTGTACACGTGGGCAACTTCTTATTCTTGTAACTCTTCCGTGAAGGTCCACATAACGTTCCCCAGAGTGGGCAGACTGTAGCTCCAGGATTCTCGCGGTCTGCCGATACCGGGAATGCTGCAATAAACATTGCGGTGCATTCTTGCATTTCTGTGTATGGCCATGTGAAAATCACAGAAGGGTAATTCACGCAGCTGAGTCTCTCTCCACGGGCACTGGCCCAGCCCCCAGCCGTGCGGGAGTTACCAAGACGGAAGCAACAAAAATGCAAATTGAAGAAATGATGCTTGCAACACACACTTAGCCAGCCCACAACCACAATCCCACAATCCCACAACCAACCCGCAATCCAGTGAAGTTTTTTGAGATCAATTAAATGCAATGGGAGGAAGGCTGGCCAGAGGGTCTCTTGGATCCATGGGGCTTTTGAATCTGGATTTGTCTGATGCCTCTCGGGTTAGCAGGGGTGATCGTTTGGGGACAGAAGTGTGGTGTCCTTGTCCCGGGCTGTCACGTGACACCTCACTGGTTGTACTGAGCTCGATCTCTTGGGCGAGGTCTCGGCTGTGATCGGATCTGTGATTCTCCCCAAGGGGCAGGCACATTAACACGGAATATTTAATAATTCAGCACAGACATGTTTTGTTCTTCCTGGGGGAAGGATTCCACCATTTCTCCTGGAAGAGTGATGCAATCATCATGGCATCATCTCGCCAAGGTCCCCATCAGCCAGGCATCCCGCCCATGGCACAGGTGAGCCCCACGGTGCAGAGGGGCACATGGAAGCCGGCCCCGCTCACACCTCCGCTGCACCTCTCACAGCAGCACTGCCACTGGCCATGGTCTGTTGGGCTCCCCATCTCTGCAGCTTCTGGGGAGTGAGGTCCGTGTCGTCCTCTGTCCCCCACAGGCCCTGGCGTGCCAGGAGCTCAACAAGGTCCAGTTGAGCCACGGAGGCCACCAGGCCAGAAACAGAGATCAGGCACAGGCACCAAACTCCAAAACTAGAGACCAAGTGGCACAGAGGAGGAAAGAGAAAGAATCGGAGGTGACTGTAGCTGGGGAGGAGTCAGAGCTGACTGTAGCCTGGGAGGAATCAGAGGTGACTGTAGCTGGGGAGGAATCAGAGGTGACTGTAGCCCAGGGGGAATCAGAGGTGACTATAGCCTGGGGGGAACCAGAGGTGACTGTAGCCCAGGGGGAATTGGAAGTGACTGTAGCCTGGGGAGTATCAGAGGTGGCTGTAGCCCAGGGGGAATCAGAGGTGACTGTAGCTGGGGAGGAATCAGCTGACTGTAGCCCAGGGAGAATCAGAGGTGACTGTAGCCCAGGGGGAATCAGAGGTGGCTGTAGCCCAGGGGGAATCGGAGGTGAGTGTAGCCTGGGAGGAATCAGAGGTGACTGTAGCCTGGGAAGAATCAGAGGTGACTGTAGCCTGGGAGGAATCAGAGGTGACTGTAGCCTGGGAGGAATCAGAGGTGACTGTAGCCCAGGGGGAATCAGAGGTGGCTGTAGCCCAGGGGGAATCGGAGGTGAGTGTAGCCTGGGAAGAATCAGAGGTGACTGTAGCCTGGGAGGAATCAGAGGTGACTGTAGCCTGGGAAGAATCAGAGGTGACTGTAGCCTGGGAGGAATCAGAGGTGACTGTAGCCTGGGAAGAATCAGAGGTGACTGTAGCCCAGGGGGAATCAGAGGTGGCTGTAGTCCAGGGGGAATCAGAGGTGACTGTAGCCTGGGAGGAATCAGAGGTGACTGTAGCCTGGGAAGAATCAGAGGTGGCTGTAGCCCAGGGGGAATCAGAGGTGACTGTAGCCCAGGGGGAATCAGAGGTGGCTGTAGCCCAGGGGCAATCCGAGGTGAGTGTAGCCAGGAGGAATTTGAGGTGACTGTAGCTGGGGAGGAACTGGAGGTGACTGTAGCCCGGGGGGAATTGGAAGTGACTGTAGCCCATGAGGAAATGTTGTGCCTGTGGGGTGCTGATCATGGTTCATATTCTGCCTTGGTCTCATCTCTCTGACCTCAGTCTCCTCTTCTGTGGAAAAAGCCATGCGGCCTCTCCCACACTAGGAAGTGTCGGCTCCAACCCAGCGCACCAGAGACCTAACACGTGGCACTCATATTAACAGCCGTTAACCATGTGAGCAGGACACTCGCCTTCTCTTCTCTGGCTCCCTGTGAAATGGGGACAACAAGGCAACCCCCGAGGGGTAAGCGAGGGGAGGCGGAGCGACCTCTCAGCGTGGCTCAGGACCTTGGCGAGCTCCCTCGAGTTTGTGGAACCCACCTGTAAAGCCAGGTAAAGGACGGACCATGACTGTCACCCTCAACACCTGCTTCACTGAACAGCGCGCCCAAACGTCCCACAGCAGTCAGATCAGAAACCAGAGCTGCGCGTTTCAGCTCCATAGCAGCAGGCAGACTGGCCGAGTGCACACAGCATGGACCCTCAGCCGAGCCTCCTCTGAGTGCCTGGGCAGCAGGACCAACGGCTTCTCCCCCCAGCCCCACCCCCGCTCCAGCAGGTGCTCCCCACTTGTCTCTCCCACAAGCTGGCCCCTGTCTGGTTTACAATGCAGGGTTAAGAGCCCAGGCGTAGAGTGTTCAGACAGACCCGGATGTCCCTCCAGCGTCAGCCACTCACAGCTCTGTGGTCTTGGGCAAGCGACCTACCTTCTCTGCCTATCCATTTTCTTATCTCTAAAATGATTCAAACGCTCCCTGCCTGAGGCCCGATGTGGAGGTGAACCGTGTAGGAAGCTGTCAGCCAGTGCCCAGCACAGGGGAGCTGTCATATTGACAGGGGCGCCTGGTGGACAGGGCTCCTCTGCGGCCGCTGGCGCTCCCCCCGGGGAACAGCTTTGCTGTCCCCCCATCCCCAATTCCTTTCCCCAACCTGCCGCCCCCAAAGGCTGCTCACCTTGACGGCTCAGCTGCCCGCCCAGCAGGTCCACATTACTCAGCTTTCTGAGCCCCATCAGGGGGGCCGTGGTAGGGGGGCACTGCTGGGTCCCCAGGCAGAGTCCACGCTCCCCTGCTGGGCTGCACGGGTTCCATCCCCCACCCAGCCCACGCCCCTGTTTCAGAGTCAAACTGAAGGCGGGGACCCAGTAACCCTGCGAGGAACCCCGAGGCCCGGGCGGCGCTTCCTGCCAGACGCATGTCCAGAGGTGTCCCGCGAAGGGCGCCGTGACAGGCAGGAGGCTGAGCACGGGGCCGCCCAGCTTATGCGCTGCAGGTTTCGCTAAGTGCCGCTGAGGGCGGGAGGGGGCCGGGCTGGCTGCAGATAACGGTGTCATTGCCACTCCTGGGGCACCCCGCCCCCAGGACGACCCTCGCAGGGTCAGATATTCCCCAAGCAGGAAAGCACGCCCCTCCCGCCCACCCCTTATCCCCTGACTTCTCCGGGAGCTGCACGCTGGCGGCTGCCCAAGGCGCTGGGGAGGATCCCGTGGCTCCTGTCTGAACCTTTCTGCAGAACCTGGGCCTGCAGCTGTGGCTCTCAGGGGCAGGAGCCCTGACGAGGGGCCCTGCTGGAGAGCTCTTGCTGGCCGCTGCACCCCGGGGTGGGACCAACACCCACTCACCGGTGGCTGGCAAGTCCACGCCACCTGTGCGAACTTCACCTCCATGTCTGAAAAGTGAGGACCACCGCACGGAACGAATCTTCTACCACGTGAGACCCGTCTTTCTCCAGAACACAATGCACCCCACGATGCGCCACTGTCGATGCCTGCAGCTCCAGAGGCAAGCCCTGGAGCCCGGGAACCACGGGTTCACCTTTGCTACCACGTCGATGCCCTGTCTTCTCAGGGGAGCCAGTACTCTATGTTTTTCCAATCATTTTCCATGCAAATGTTTTCTAATCGTTTCTCTATTTTTTCTATACAAAGTAAATTGGAACATAGCCACCACTATTTTTTTAAAAGATTTATTTATTTACTTGAAAGTCAGAGTTACACATAGAGAGGAGAGGCAGAGAGAGAGAGAGAGAGAGAGAGAGAGAGAGAGAGAGAGAGAGAGGTCTTCCATCTACTGCTTCACTCCCCAATTGGCCACAATGGCTGGAGCTGCGCCGATCTGAAGCCAGGAGCCAGGAGCTTCTTCCAGGTTTCCCATGTGGGTACAGGGACCCAAGGACTTGGGCCATCTTCTACTGCTTTCCCAGGCCACAGCAGAGAGCTGGATCGGAAGTGGAGCAGACGGGATTCGAACCAGCACCCCATGGGATGCCAGCACTGCAGGTGGCAGCTTTACCCCGCTACACCACTGCGTGCTGGCCTTATCCACCACTTCTTATCCATGAGACAGATGACAGGTTGCTGTGGGAATCTGACGAGATGGTGGTGGGGACAGCACTCTGTATACTTATTCATTTATTTCACAAGCTGATGGAGTACACGCAAGGACCCAGAGAGCTCAGACACCATCCCTGCCTCTCCAAGCCACAGTCGTCCAGGAAGATGGAAGCTCTGAGAGTCAGCAGGTGCACCCCGTGCTGGCAGCTGGTGGACTCCAGGCTGTGCCAGATCATGCAGGCACCTGTCAGGGGTCCCTGGCCCAGGGGAGGCTCCCAGGGGCCAGGGCATGTGAGCCAAGACATGAGGCTTAGTGGGCTTAGGGGGAGGGGCCTTCCCAGGGGTGACACAGGAGCACCCAAGAGGCTGGAAGTGTTCCGTCACCACCACCGCTCCAGCACGGGTCACCTCCCCGCTGTGTGTCCGGCTCGGTGCTCAGCGCTCTACACGCATCCTCAGTGGAGCCCTGCCTAACCCGCGGAGAGACACTCGCCGGCTGCTCCCATTTACAGAGGAGAAGATGGACAGGGGTCTGCAAGAGGCCCGAGCTTATAGCGCTAGGGAGACTCAACAGCGCTGACCACGCTCCTCAGGTTGCCAGCGCTCTGTTCGGGGAGCAGAGGGGATTAACCAACCCAGTGACGCTGGGAGGTGACAGCTGGCAGCGGAGGGGCCGCTGCTCAGAAAGCAGGGAGCAATGGCTTAGGGCACACAGCTCCAAGGGGAGGAGCAGGATTCAGACCTGGGGCTGCCTCTCTCTGTGGAATTTTCTAGACCAAATGAGATGGACATGGTCAACACCCTCCTTGGCATACTTAGGCTTTGTCTGCACCAGAAGGGAAATTGATTCGAGTAGGCGGCTAGTCCCAGCCGGCTCTGCTTGACCCTAGGGGACAGCGAGGCCGGGATCCCCATGTCACCCCCTTCTCCCAACATGTGACTCCAAGGACCCCAAGTCCACTCCTGCTCCTGGCCATCCTGCACTCCCCACTTCCTCCAGCCCCCAACGCTCTCAACTCACCTCCTCCAGGAGCCGCTCCCTCGCCGGTGAACACAGCCCATCACCCCACCGTTCCGTGGAAAACCCTTGGGGAACCCATCCCAGACAGCCTAGATCCGGCTTCAGGGATGAGTGACACTGGGCCCTGGTCTCAGCAGGCCAGAGTCCCCGCAGCAGGGAGGGCTTCTCAGGGCCCCTGCACCTCCACCCCGAGTCTCCCAGGAAGAGCCGGGGCTTTCTGGTTGCAGAAGAGGCAGGGAAGGATGGTGCAGGAAGATGACCCAGGCCTGGACAGCCAGGACCACCTTCTGGAGGCAACAGGAACCCTGGGAAGGTTTTAAGCAAGGTACTGTCGGGCTAGCTTCTGTTTCAGTATTGGCATTAGGAAAACATAAAACAACAGTGGCTTGCTAGTGCAAGAACTTATCTTTTCCCAGATAAGAAGTCCGGAGACAGGCGGTCAGGATGGGCACAGCAGGTCTGGAGGTCCCTGGGCTCAGGCACCCAGGTTTCTCCAGCGTCCCACACGGGGTTGCTGGTCCAGAAATAGCATCAGACCTTTTAAGTCACTGTTTCTTCCAGGCTTAAGTTTCAGACACTAATTTAATTTAATTAAAACATGAGTTTTAATTAAATGGGCTAAGCTTTGTAAAACACCTGTGCTATGTGAAAGTCAGAGAAGCACACCAACCCAGTCACAAGAAGACTGTCACAGCTCCAGACATCACATCCTGCTCCTATCCCATGAAGTAGGGAAGAAGCCATTCTCTTCTCCTTTTCTGCAGTGCTGGCATCCCATATGGGTACGGGTTCAAGTCCCGGCTGCTCCACTTTCTATGCAGCTCCCTGCTAACATGCCTGGGAAAGCAGCAGAGGATGGCCCAGGTGCCAGGGCCCCTGTACCCACATGCGAGACCCTGAGGAAGCTCCCGGCTCCTGGCTTTGCTCTGGCCCAGTCCTGGCTGTTGCAGCCATTTGAGGAGTGAGCTAGCAGATGGAAGATCGATCTCTCTCTATCTCTTTTTTTCTCTTTGTAACTATGCTTTTTTTAATTTTTTGTTTTGTTTTGGGTTTTTTTGTTTTTTGACAGGCAGAGTTAGACAGAGAGACAGAGAGAAAGGTCTTCCTTCCATTGGTTCACCCCCCAAATGGCCGCTACGACCGGCATGCTGTGCCGATCCGAAGCCAGGAGCAGGTGCAGGGCCCAAGCACCTGGGCCATCCCCCACTGCCTTCCCGGTCCACAGCAGAGAGCTGGACTGGAAGAGGGGCAACCGGGACTAGAACCCGGGGTACTTGGCACCGCAGGCGGAGGATTAGCTTAGTGAGCTGGGGCACCGGCCAAACTCTGCTTTTCAAATGAAAAAAAAAAATCAAGCTTATTAAAATGCAGGGGACACACCAAGAAATGCACTGGAGCGTGCAGGTCCGTGCGTGTGTTTGTCCTCGGGTCCCCTCCCAGCCAACACCTGTGTCGGGAGCACAGCTCTGCTCGTCCCCCGAGGGTCCTCACGGCTCCCACTTCCCCTTCGCCGTCTGCTTTCACTGTGAAGCCCGAGCGTGCCGTCCTTGTCATCTCCGTGGTGTGGGCCCGTGACGCACTCTGGCCGACCACGTACCAGACGATCTGACGTCCTCGCCATGCTGACCCCCCTCTCTGCTGCACTTAGCACGAAGAGAAAAGGCGAGTTCCTCAGTCTGGCTTCTTTACTCGCACGGCGGTCTCCAGTGTCAGGACGTCACTCCTCGTCACGGCCGAGCAGTGCCCCATCGTGTGCATAAACCACACCCGCTTTGCCCGGTCATCCGTCGGTGGGCATCGGGCTGGTTCCGCACCTTAGCGACTGCGAATCGAGCTGCTGTAAACACACAGTGCAGGGAACTCTTCCATTTCTCCTGGGCTCCTTCGCGGAGTGGGAGACTGGCGCACACGGTAGATCTATTGTTCAGGTCCCCAGGAAGCTCCGTGCCCCCTTCCGTGCTGGCTGGAGCAGCTCACTCTCCCGCCCCCAGTATCAGGGCACCCTTTCCTCCTTCTTGACCGAATGGCCACTCTCCCCAGGGCCCGGCGGCTGTGCTGGCTGAGACGCTGGGGCACCAAGCCCGGAGCCCCGGGCAGCCCCAGCCCCGAGTGGCCATCACATCCACCCCCTGCATCAGTGTCCCTGGGCACGGGGGCTGCGGGTGGAGGGTATTAGGAACTGTGGATTCACCCCTGGGCCTGGCTCCCAAGAGATCTTGCAGGCTCGCTAGGTTCTGCGCCGTGTGCCGCAGACACAGCTCCAAGCTAACCGCCCGTCCAGGTCGTTACAGATACAGAATGTTCTTTGCCCAGTTTTCTTTCTTCAAATCACATGAGGCGCCCACGGCTCGGTCCTCGGGTCTCCCACGGTTCACTTAGATGAATAACATTTGAGATTCTGCCTGTTAGTATGGAAAGCAGCAAACGAGGGCCTGCTGGCCAAGTCCAAGTCCAGATACTGCATGATGGAAACTATTTCTCCCCGATGCTGTCGCCAGCGACAAGCCCCGTTCTGACGGCTTAATTAGGATTCAAGATTGCGTCCAGGACCTCGGGGCCTCAGAGCAGCCAGGCCGGTGCGTTCGCAGACTGCGGCGTCCGGGTCCTTTCTGCTTTTGTATTTTGCAAGGGGAGAGGAAAGGAAATGTCTGTGTGAGAGGGAGGGAGAGAGAGAGAGAGCTTAAGAGAGAGGGATGGGTTCTTAATGAGCGGAGGAAGCCCCAACTACGGTGCAGTGGAGATGGTCTGTGGCCAGACAGGGTGGTGGGCGCACTGGGCACTCAGTGCCAGGGGCGTGGTGCAGGTGTAGGCAGGGAAAGCAGGGGAGAGATTTGCCTTCCGCCTGCTTCACCGCGGCCAGAGAGCCATGGATCTGCTTTCTGTGCCGGGCTCTGGGGCCTGGGTGTGGGAGCTGTGGTTTGCATGTGCTTTGTCTCCAGGGAGCTCGTGTGTTGCAAGCTTGGTCCCCAGCATGGCCATGATAAGCGGCAGGGGGTGTCTAGCGAGAGGTCATTGGGTCATTGGGGGTGTGCCCTTGGGAGGCAGCCACGGCACCGTCTGTCACGGGCGACAGCACTGGCCCACACTGGGTTAACGGGAGACTGGGTTCTAGTGCTTTCCATGAACTTGGTGTTTCAGGCGCGTCTGAGGCTGAGCAGGCAGGAGCCCCGGGGCCACGGCAGGGACGGAGACCGGGGATCCGGAACAGAGAGCCTCAGCCTGGAAGGAGCAGATGCCAGAGAGAAACCCCCTGGGACCTTGGCTTCCTTCTGACCAGATCTGGAATAATCCTTCAAACTTACCCATGAAATTGGTCCCCTCCTTATCCTTAGAAAGTGCCACTGCAGGCTAAGCCACCACCTGGAACACCGATCTGAAGCCAGGAGCCAGGACCCAGGAGCTTCTTCCGGGTCTCCCACGCGGGTGCAGGGGCCCAAGGACCTGGGCCATCTTCTACTTCTTTCCCAGGCCATAGTAGAGAGCTATGGCCTCGTACTGGCCCCCATATTGGATGCCGACACTGGAGGTTTTACCCAGTCCTTCCGTGACCAGGGCTCCTTGTAGCCAGAGCTGCCAGCATTCCCACATGGGGTTCTGCCCCAGAGTTCACAAGCCCTGGAAGTGTCTCTATGTACCGGAGAGTGTTTAAATAAAGCGTGGCAATCCAAAGGGTAAAATACGAGGTCGCCGTTAGAGCTGATGGCCATAAAGGACCTCCAGTGGGGTGGGAGAGACACATAGGATATCCTGCAAAAAGAGACACAAAGGGGCACTGTGCATCCATAATGATCTCAATAAAGTAAGCGCCTTCCCCCGCCCCCGCCCTGTGTGTGTGCATGTGTGTGCGTGTGCATGTGTGTGCGCATGTGTGTGCGTGTGCATGTGTGTGCGTGTGCATGTGTGTGCACTTCCAAAGCGCACTGGGGGTGCAAAGCACCAAACCGGCAGCACCACAGAATCAGGGGTGGTCCCCCCCTTCCTGTCTGCCTGCTGGGTTCTACAACTGTTCACAGTGAGCACAGGCACTTTCACAGCCAGAAAATGCCACTTGAGTGTAAGGTGCTCTCCCCGGCCTTTTCCAGAGGGTGTGTCACCACCCCTGCCATGCGCGCAGGGAAGCGCCTACAGTCCAGGCCGGGCCACCCAAGACAAGTGCCCACAGCTCCCCTCTGATGCCCCATTAACGTCAAAGGCAGACCCAGAGGTGGGACCCTTTCAAAAAGGAGAGAAAATGCACTTTTAATGAGCACAAGCCTCTGCAGGACCAGCTCGCTAAACACAAAACACAGATGGAACTCCCAAGGAACAAGACCACCTGCGAAAGCTGCAGCATTGCTGTCACCTGCCGGGTAGCAAGCTGCCCCGACAGGAGACGCCCCACACAGCACTGGTTTATTTCTCATACTCCCGCAGGGCAGGCATCAGGCGGAGCTCAGCCAGGCGGTTCTTCCGCTTCACGGGCTCATGGCGGCTGGCGGGTCCAGCTCTCACTGTCTCACTGACGGGTCTGGCTTGGAGCCCTGCCCCTCCTCTCTCTCTCTCTCTCCTTTTCCCTTCTCTTCCATCTAGTGGTTTCTCTTGAGCTTCTTTGGAGCCCCATTTGGCTCCCCCTGCCCAGCTTCCTAGCCCGTGTCCAGAGCTGGGTCACCATCACCTGCCCCACATCCTGTCAGTCAGAGCCATCTCAGGAGGAGGGGAAGCAAAGCCAGCTCTGGTGGGGAGCTGCACCCCATACAGGGATGGAAGGAGTCACGGCTGGCCACACTGGGAGGCCGGTTCACCTCGGCCTGCTCACAATGGCAAACAGCAGCTTCTCGCGTGATCATCCCGCTGGAGCTGGCAAGACCAAAGGCCTGGGCTGAACTCTGGGTCTACTCCCTAACAGGCATGGGTTCCAATCCATGCTCCCCCACTCAGCAGCCAGTAACCTCAGCCAGGTTGGCGAACTTCTCAGAGCCTGGTCCCTCCCCTGCAAAACGGGGGTGATGAAGTCGTCCCCCGCGTCACTCATGAGGATGAAACAGCGCACACCGCCCAGCGCAGCGGGAGGCCGGTGGAGCACACATCACATGTCAGCATGCTTTTTCTTTTCTTTCTCACCAAGGCCTTTGCTTGTGGTCAAAACAGAAAGTTTTGCTTTTGCAAGCCCTCCAGGGTCGCCAGGGCTCTGAGGAACATTCTGGAAATGTGGGAGCAGAAATTAACCCTTTTGTGAGCTCAGCTGCTCTCCTAGGCTTCTGACTGCAGTCACCCAGGTCAGCATCGGTCAGCCATGTGATCCAGGCCTGGCCAGTCATAGGACCTCCTTCCTCCGGAGCCATTGATTGGTTCCAGAGAGCACATGTGACTCAAGCAAAAACCAATCAGAGTTCTTCCCTGGGATTTCTGAGCCTGACACTGGAGAAGCGGCTCTGGTTTGGGAGCACAAGGAACGGAAGAGTTAGATGTTAGGGCTGATGTCAGCCAGGAACTGAGCATAGAAGGAAAGAGGAAATTAAAGAGACGGTCAGGGTCCTTGTCTTCGGCTCTGGGACCCGCCCCCAAGCCCGCCCGCCAGGGCAGCTGTGCACTGCCTGTCTGCTTGAGCCAGTGTGAGTTGGGTTAGCAAGAGTCCCGACCTGGCAGAGCTCAAGGAGCAGAGAGATCCAGGAGGAGGAGCCCTGGACGGGGAAGGAGGCGGGCAGAGAAATGCAATAGCCAGGAGCAGACTGTGCTGGGGCCACCAGGGCTGCTCGGGACGGCCCGGAGCACAGCACCGCCTCTACCAGGGTCATCCCTTCCACCGGGGCTGCTCGGGATGGCCCAGAGCACAGCACCGCCTCTACCGGGGTCGTCCCTTCCACTGGGGCTGCTCGGGACGGCCCAGAGCACAGCACCGCCTCTACCGGGGTCATCCCTTCCACTGGGGCTGCTCGGGACGGCCCAGAGCACAGCACCGCCTCTACCGGGGTCATCCCTTCCACCGGGGCTGCTCGGGATGGCCCCAGAGCACAGCACCGCCTCTACCGGGGTCGTCCCTTCCACCGGGGCTGCTCGGGATGGCCCAGAGCACAGCACCGCCTCTACCGGGGTCGTCCCTTCCACCACACACGTGTGCCAGAGGAGGCGAGAATGCAACCGTCATTGTAGGGCTAGCAAGGGAAATGAAAAACAAACGACATGAGCCGGCCCAGGCGGAGCCATCGTGTGGATTCCACCGTCTTCCAGCCAGGCTTGGGGCCGGCGCTAACTCTGGGGGTCTGGTCTTCTTCCATCAGACCGCTACCCAGCCCAAAGTCAGCTCACCGGTGGACGAAAGACTCCAACTAGCGCCTACAATAGGAAAACCTCGTACGTCATCCAATTTTTGCTTTGTTCTTCTCCAGCATAAAATATCCTTGCATTTCCTCTCCTCGCCAGGAGTAAAAGTGACCGGGCGCTACAGGCGTTCAGCACCTGCCCCAACCCCAAAGCTGAGGAGTTACATCTAAAGGAAACAGAGGGCCTTGGTCCGGGCAGACATTTCTCAGCGACCTTGCTGGTAGTGACTGCCCCACGCACCAGTGCTAAGAGGGCACTCACACTCTATTCGACCAGTTCCACCCTTCAACGTGCACACGCTAACAGCGTGCGGCCATGGAGGCGGAGCTTAGTAACACTAATTCGCGTGCCACCGCCTCACTCTACAGCATGCTGTTAAATTGTCTTGTGCACTGCTTTCTTCTTCCCCAGAAACCCCATGGCAAGGAATGCCACTACGGAAGTGAGACTCCTCCACTGAGACCCGAGGAGGAGTGGCTGTCTTCCCAATCTCGGAGAAGTAGGGCTTCCGACGCCCACAGTAGCGAGTGGAGGGCACCAGCTGCCGGCATTCCTGGTCGGGCGGAGGCGACTGCCCTGAGGGCTCACTGCAGCCGCACGACTTGTTCCCTGGACAGGAGAACCCGGGCACCACCCTACGTTCCCACCTTGGACCACTGGATCCCAGATACACAAGTTAACAGAACGTACAAAGTAGAGCAAAAATCAACAATTAAATTAAAGACATAGAGAGAGAAGAGTGCACAGAGAGCCAGCAGCGGGAACGGACGAATGAGCTGAGATCAATTCATACGGCCGACAACAAAGCAACAACGGAAGATGTGCACAACGTCTGAAACATTGCAACGACTCAAAAATAATGACGAACGCGGGGGGAAATTTCTAATTCCCACAACTGAATGAAAACCGAGTACAGACGATAACAGCAAATGCAGAGGGGCCGGCACTGCGGCGTAGCAGGTGAAGCAGCTGCCTGCGGGGCCGGCATCCCATGTGGATGCTGCTTTGAGTCCCAACTGCTCCACGTCCAATCCAGCTCTCTGCTGTGGCCTGGGAAAGCAGTAGAAGATGGCCCAAGTGCTTGGGCCCCTGCACCCACGTGGGAGACCTGGAAGAAGCTCCTGGATCCTGGCTTCGGATCGGCGCAGCTCCAGCTGTTGGCGGCCATCTGGGGAGTGAACCATTGGATAGAAGACCTCTCTCTCTCTCTCTCTCTCTCTCTCTCTCTCTCTCTGCCTCTGCCTCTCCGTAACTCTGCCTTTCAAATAAAATAAATAATCTTTTAAAAAAATCAAATGGAGAAACGAAACCGAAATCCACGCCAGCACCCACTCACAGAAGCTGGCATTCCGTGTGCACACTGTGTCTGTGCGTGGACGCAGGCCACGCCCAGGATGCTTTGTCTGTGGAAGCAGAGCGGGGAGCAGACTGGACCGAGGGAGGAAGCGTGGTCAGAATGGACTTGTCTGTAATGTAGTCCCAGTTCTTTTTTTTTTTTTTTTTAAAGATTTATTTATTTACTTGAAAGTCAGATTTACACAGAGAGAGAAGGAGAGGTAGAGACAGAGAGAGAGGTCTTCTATCTGCTGGTTCACTCTCCAGTTGGCTGCAACAGCCAGAGCTGCGCCAATCTGAAGCCAGGATCCAGGAGCTTCTTCCGGGTCCCCCATGCGGGTGCAGGGGTGCAAGGACTTGGGCCATCCTCTACTGCTTTCCCAGGCCACAGCAGAGAGCTGGATGGGAAGTGGAGCAACTGGGCCTCAAACCGGCACCTATATGGGATGTCGGTACTGCAGGCAGCTGCTTTACCTGCTATGCCATAGCGCCGTCCCCCATATTCCCAATTCTATGCAGAGCAGCTAGTACATGGCCTGTTCATACAGGATGTGTAGAGTTAACAATATTTCTTTCAAACATCCACCATCAGCATAAATAGGTCTTCACAGAGAGTTGATTTTTTTTAATTTATTTTATTTATTTATTTTTTTGACAGGCAGAGTGGACAGTGAGAGAGAGAGACAGAGAGAAAGGTCTTCCTTTGCCATTGGTTCACCCTCCAATGGCTGTCGCTGCTGGCGCACTGCGACCGGCACACCACGCTGATCCGATGGCAGGAGCCAGGTGCTTCTCCTGGTCTCCCATGGGGTGCAGGGCCCAAGCACTTGGGCCACCCTCCACTGCACTCCCTGGCCACAGCAGAGAGCTGGCCTGGAAGAGGGGCAACCGGGACAGAATCGGTGCCCCAACTGGGACTAGAACCCGGTGTGCCGGCGCCGCAAGGCGGAGGATTAGCCTAGTAAACCGCAGTGCCAGCCAAGAGAGTTGATTTTGACACCACTGACTACTGCATTCTTCATGCAGAGTTGAACGAACTCAGGGTCCCAGAGGAGCAACAGGAGCCCCCAGCCTCCTGGGTGGGGCTGTGGTACCAGGCCGGGAGAGCTCTGCCCACGTCTCTGCCGTCTTGTGCCGGTCGCCCAATGCAGCTGTGTGGGGACGTGGCACAGTCACTATGTGCTCAGGTCACACGAGCGGCGTCCCGACAGTGGGTGAATGCCTGGTCACAGGAAGAGACTCCCACTCACCGAGTCCAGCCTTGCCCACTCTGGGACACAGCAAGGGGGCCTCACGGGATGTGGCCCCTCCTTCGTGGAGGCCCCGCCTCCGGCTGCGAGGTTCTAGAAACAGCACACACGGATGGGGACGGCCTCTGTGCCGATCACCTGCCCCCTCACTCCATCTTCTGCACGCTGAGAGGAAGGGCGAGGACCTGCCACGCCCTCGTCCCAGCTCTCTGGTCACCGTGGACCTGACCGGCTGTCTCAGGACGCGAGGAGAAGGGTTCCTGCCCCAGAGGCGGGAGCACGCGGGATAGCTCCCAGCCCTCGCTCTCCAGTCCAGGAACCCTCCCGCCTTCCTCCAGCTCTTGGGCGCTGCCCCTGGTGAACTTGGTCCGCGGCCGAGTTCAGTCGCAAGGTGACCTCCGCGCGACCCTGGAGCTTTGCCTCCTGTTCATAATTAAGAGAAGAAACCAGCAAATGAGCATATGCGTAAATTATGCAGCAGTGGGGGCTTTTTCATTCTTGATATGAACTATTTTGGCCTAATTCCTTTTTTTCCCCCAAAAAAAGAACATCTACTATTTCAAGGGGAGAGATAAGATCTCACTTCAATACGGTTAGCTTCCACTGACCTTGAACTGAATCTACAAATTTCTTAGAGGTGACCTCTTGGTGGACGCTTGGTGCACATTCACAAATAAATGAACTGAGACGATGCCTGTTTAGATAACGGGTCCGATCGAGGGTCCAAAACAAAGGCAGCTGTCCCGGCCCAGGACCAGGGTGGTGGAATCACGGAATCTTAGAATAACAGTTTCAGAGAGACCAGGACAGAACCCTAGGGCTGCAGAATGCAGAACTGGAAGGGGCCACGGCGGGGAACACAGAAAAGACAGCTGAGCTGAGGGTCTCTGGGGACGGGGCTGTGTGTGGCCGTCCCTAGCTAGCACCCACCTGGCACAGGACAGAGGCACCGACAATCTTCCCTAACAAATAAGGGAACAACGAAGTGTGCAGGAAGTAAGAGCACACAAGAAAGCCAATTGTTCACTCAGCAACTCTTCTTAAAAAAATTTGTTTTCAGTTTTTATTTACAAGCCAAGGAGACAGACTTCCATCGACTGGATCCCTACCTAGACGCTCCCAATCGCCAGGGCTGAGCCACGCTTAAGCCAGAGCCTGGAACTCCATCCGGGTCTCCCAAGTGGGCGGCAGAGACCCAGGCGCTTGCTGCTTCCTGGGGTGCACATGAGCAGGAAGCTGGAACACGGAGCAGAGCTGGGATTTGAACCCAGGCACTGCCATGGGGTGTGCGGGTCCCACACAGCGTCCTAACTGCTCCCCCAAACGCCCACCCCCAGGCTCTCCTGCACACCTACCAACAGCTTCAGGGTCACAGACCCTGCCGCCCAGGGGGTCTCCACCCAGGGACAGTTGCTGGGGGCTGGGGAGAATTTCTTCTGTTCTGGGGGCTCCGGCATCTCCTAGACCTTGAGCTTGGATTTCAGAGGCAGCCACTAGGTACACAGTAGAACAATCAAGCAAGCTTCTACTAGGAACAGTAACAGAAGGGCAGAGATATTCTAGAAGGGAAGATGGCCCCTGACTCAACCATTTATGCCTTCTTCCCACCACAGTTTCCGTTAAAGTAAGCAAAACTACTGGGGCTGGCGCTGTGGCGTAGCGGATAAAGCCAATGCCTGCAGCGCCGGCATCCCATATGGGCACCAGCTCAAGTCCCGGCTGCTCCACTTCCAGTCCAGCTCTCTGCCAATGCACTTGGGAAAGCGGCCGAGGACGGTCCAAGTGCTTGGGCCCCTGCACCCACCTGGGAGATCTGGAGACGGCTCCTGGCTCCTGGCTTTGGCCTGGCCCAGCTCTGGCCATTGCAGCTATTTGGGGAGTGTTTCAGTGGATGGAAGATTCTCTCTCTCTCTCTCCACCTCAAATAAATAAATATTTTTTTAAAAAGCAAGTATACCTATTGCCCTACTCGATCCATACTGGACATCTACCAAACTCGTCTGTGGACAATGATTCAAACACAGGGCGAACTTTAAAGGAATAAAAATACGCGGGTTCTGTCCACCCTTGCAAGACCTCCGCTGCTGATGGCGATGCTGCTGTCTGGCATCTGGGGCCCCCATGTGCACACTGACCAGGGCCTCGGAGGCCACTCAGCTGATGGCTTTCCAGCGCAGCAGTGGTGGGTGAGCCAGCTGCCCAACAGTTTGGACAATGCTGGTTCAGAGCCAAGCTCTTCACTCCAGGACTTCCCAGAGGGTCGCCCAGCCGGAGGCTACAGTGACGCCCCGGAGGCAGGCAGGAGAGCGCATCTCAAAGTGACAGACATGGCCACAGAATCCTTGGGGAAAGCAGAGGCCAGGGAGGGCCATGACCAAGTGCCTCGCTGTGGCCGCAACGGTCCCATAGGACCACCCTCAGGCGGGACAGGCTGCCTGCTTTCGGAAGACACTGTGGACAATGTCTGCACTAGCTCCTGCCCGGCAGGTGCCACACTCACAGCAGACTCTGCCAACTCCCAGAATATTCCATGATTTCCTGTGCACAGGGGCCTAGCCTGGCATCTCCGCCCTGCCCCCACCATCTGGGCAAACCCAGGCCACTCTGACCCTCCGTTTCTTCATCCGTTTATGACAAAAACCTGCACAAACCTGATTTTAGAGAAAAGATGAAATACTGGGAAGGAGCTCCTGGCTCCTGGCTTCTGCCTGGCCCAGCCCCAACCATTGCGGCCATATGGGGAGTGAACCAGTGGATGGAAGACCTCTCTCTGTCTCTCTGTCTCTCTGTCTCTCTGTCTCTCCTTCTCTCTCTGGTGCTCTGCCCATCAAATAAACAAATAATTCTTTTTTAAAAAATTGAGTGCCCTCTCCCCCGCCATGGAAATCTGTTTTCTTGTCTTCAAAACAAGACATTAACTTATCTGAAAGGATTTTGTGATTGGGGCCGGCACTGTGGCACAGCGGGTTAACGCCCTGGCCTGAAGTGCCGGCACCCATATGGGCGCCGGTTCTAGTCCCGGCTGCTCCTTTTCCGATCCAGCTCTCTGCTATGGCCTGGGAAGGCAGTATAAGCTGGCCCAAGTCCTTGGGCCCCTGCACCCACATAGGAGACCCGGAAGAATCTCCTGGCTCCTGGCTTCGGATGGGCGCAGCTCCAGCCATTGTGGCCATCTGGGAAGTGAAGCAGTGGATGGAAGACCTCTCCCTCTCTCTTTCTCTGCCTTTCCTCTCTCTGTGTAACTCTGACTTTCAAGTAAATAAATGAATCTTTAAAAAAAAAAAAAAAAGGATCTTGTGATTATCAAATTAGAAAGTAGGTGTAGGCACTATTATTTTCAGAAAGGTAAGGTATTGGAAGCAAAGAAGTCATCAGATATTTGATAAGACCTCCATCCTGACCCCTGTCACTTTCTGATAGAAAGAGCGGCCCCGCTCCTTCCCGTGGCTTCAGTCATCCTCTGTGTGATCTCCGATGTGCGGCTCTCGGCTTGGCTTCTGCGTTTCTATTTCTCGGCCAGCGTTTCCTCTGTCTACTCCTCAGGTACATTCTTCCCTTAGCGTCCTTGAGCCCAGCTGTGACACCTGCCTGCAGACCCTTGTGTGGCACCTGCCACGTGGAAGTCAGTCTCCATGTTCCGTGCCTTGAGTCTGGGTCGTATTTTCCCATTTCTTTGTGTGTCAAGTAATTTTGGGTTGTATCTTAGACATTGTTGCTGGGCTGTTACTCCTGTCAGTTGTAACAGAATTCCGCTATGCCTGCAGGGGGTATGGTCTTGCTGTTTGCTTTATCATGCAATTTTAATGTAGCTGGATGTAAACCACAAACTCAGGCTTTGAGGCCGCAGCTCCCGCAGCTTAGTTCGGGACTGCTGGTGATGGCTCCTGCAGAAGCATGCTTCAGTGGCCCTGCAGGGGTCTGAGCTGACAAGAGATCCTGGCTCCCTCTCTCGTTCCAGGATGTCCCCCCTTGCTTGCCAGAGACTGATATTGCTGCAAACCCTGAGCTGCAGCGTGTGGTCCGCATGTCACAAAGCCTGCGGGTTTCCTGTTGGTGTCTCAGCTGCCCCACGTGGGGCCCAGCATGGTCTGCCTGCAGGGTAAAGACCGGAAAGTCCACCACAGGCCTTGCCCTTCTTCCAAGTGTCCCCAGTGGAAGCTGCCTGCTTTCACTCACTTTGCAAGGCCTGTCTTTTTTTTTTTTTTTTAACATTTATTTATTTGAAAGTCAGAGTTACACAGAGAAAGGAGAGGGAGAGAGAGAGAGATGTCTTCTATCCAATAGTTCACTCCCCAGATGGCCTCAATGGCTGGAGCTGTACTACTCTGAAGCCAGGAGTCAGGAGCTTCTTCCTGGTCTCCCACGTGGGTGCAGGGGCCCAAGGACTTGGGCCATCTTCTACTGCATTCCCAGGTCATAGCAGAGAGTTGGATAGAAAGAGGAGCTGGTGGGACTAGAACCGGCACCCATATTGAATGCCGGCACTGCAGGCCAGGGTGTTACCCCCCGCGTCACAGCGCAGGCCCCCCAAGGCCTGTCTTTACAGGGTTGTATTTGACAGTGCATTCTGCTTTACTGTGAATGTGTCCCTCCCACAAGCTACCATGCAGGAAACAAAAGCCTCCACACCCATTCCAGGTCCTGGCCATTTCTAGGCTCTGCCGGTCCTCAGCCATCAAGCTGTATACTCACAACTATTTTTTCCAGCCAGTTCATAGCCTCACCAGGCTCATGTTCTCATTTGTCCATGTACACATTTTACGGGGGAGAAGCAGAAATGCAGTCTGTGAGTTCCAGCCCTGGCATCGTGGGGATGAGTGCAGAGAGGGCTTGGTCCCCGAGAGCAACTCCAAGTGAATCACTTCCTCTCTGTCTCACTCTTCTCTTTTGTAAAGAGGTGGACTTTTTCAAAGAAAGATTTACTTATTTACTTAGAAGTCAGAATTACAGAGAGAGAGAGAGAGGGAGGGAGGGAGGGAGAGGGAGAGGGAGAGGGAGAGGGAGAGGGAGAGAGAAAGAGGAGAGAGAGAGAGGGAGGGAGAGAGAGGGAGGAATCTTCCATCCTCTGGTTCACTTCCCAAATGGCTGCAATGACCGAGGCTGAAGCCAGGAGCCAGGAGCTTCTTCCAAGTCTCCCATGTGGGTGCAGGGGCCCAAGCACTTGGGCCATCCTCTGCTGCTTTTCCTGGTGCATTAGCAGGGAGCTGGATCGGAAGTGGAGTAGCCTGCTGCACCACATCGCCAGCCCCAGAGCTGGGTGTTAACCAAACATTACACTATGAGAGTACTTTGAAAAGTTCACAGAACACACATATTGTCAACAAACTGTATGAATTTAAATTTTTCCGCACCAGAGTACACTTTCAATTCAGCTTTCCCATGAGCCTTTTGAAGTATTCCAATAATAGCAAAAGAAAAAAATGAAATCAACTTTAAGACGTCTAACAACTGGGAAAATGAATTATAGTAAGACTTTATTACAGAATATAAATTTAAGAATGACTCAGTTGAATAACATGGAAATTGTTTTTCAAAAGAAGATTTATTTATTTGATAGGCAGAGCAACAAGAGAGACAAAAAAGAGAGAGGGCTTCTATCCTCTGGCTCGCTCCCCGAGTGGCCACAACAGCCAGGAGCCAGGAGCTCCATCCTGGTCTCTCACGTCTTTGGGCAGGGACCCGGTACTAGGCCCTTTTTCCACTGCCTTCCACTTCCCCGGTACATTAGCAGGGAGTGGAATGGAAGCAGCGTGGCAGAATGGAGTCAGCCCTCCAGCATGGGACCCGGGTGCCACAAGGGGCGACACCTCCCTAACCCACAGTGCTTTCCTCGGAAAATGCGAGTCGTGTTTTGTGACTAGAGCGAGGTTACCATGATACAGACAAGTTATAAACAGGGGTAACAGAGGTGCAGCTTGGTTATAAAATATGTCTTATAAAAAGGCTGAAAAACCATGTAATCAACTGTTAACAAATGTTAGGTGTTAGAGATAAGATAGCAGGCGATTTCTAGTTTCTTCTCTGTTTTCCAATTCTTCTAAAATAAATGTCTTATGTTTGGGGGGGAGCTTTAACAATATCTTTTAACCAAAGGAATAGACTTACCCATCACCAGAGTCCCTCCTGCCAGCACGTCCCATGACTGATCGACTCAGCGCGTATTTATCAGACACCTCTTGTATACAAGCCCCTGGAGAGAAGTCAAAGGTGACCGAGATCCTGTACCCCAGAACCTAGAGGGAAATCAGCTGCCCTACCCATCTCCCAACCCTGCACCCCAACACACTCCAAATCAAGTAGTGTGCACACCTGGGGAAGGAGCTGCCAGGGGTGTGGGAGGGGTGCAGGGCAGGTGTCCAGATGGAACGGGGGCTGCAGGGCGGGCAGGTGCGCAGACCCCCGTACAGGGCTGCAGGAAGAAGCTCCGCCCACCCCGTCGGCATCGTGGGCATAGGTGAGTGCCGAGACTCACCGGCCCCCAAGAGCACCCAAGGTGGTCAGAGAGCACCTGATTCTTGCGAAGATGGAGGAATCCGGCTGCTCCCTCTGTGGGGAACGCCCCCAGGCAGCACCCTGCACTTGTGCTACGAGAGTCCTGTCTCCTCTCAGCGAGAGGCCGGTGCATCTAAGCCCAGACACCTCCGTGCGGGGCCTGGTGGGGCTTCAGGTGGCTGCCCCCGGGGAGGAGGAAGACACACAGAGCCCTTCATTAACAGCCTGTGCCCGATTAGAAACAGCTGTGAACAATTAGACAGTCTAAGTGCTGTGAAGGAGGAATAATTTCTGTAGCCTTTGTAATAAATCTTATGCTGTCTCCATCCCCACGCTGGACTTGAACTCTTTTTTTTTTTTTTTCCTAGGGGTGAGTTAGCACATTACTCATAAAAGAAACAGTATCCCTTTGTTTGGGCCCAGTCTGTTTAATAACAAAAGAGCCCATGGCAATTAGCGGGCAGCTCGGTGACAAAGCGATTGCCCCCGTCTGATGGGCTTGCCAGCTCCGGGGTGAGGTGGGCGGCAGCCCCCTGACCCGGCTGTCCTGTCCACTGTGCCTTGGTTTCCACTCTGAGCGCCCGAGACTGTGGTGGAAAAGACCCAGTGCCCCCGGGTGTCGGTGTCAAACGGAAGGAGTGGGAGGGCGGGCAGGGCTGAGCCGCTGCGGGGCTCTCAGACGCGGTCAGCTTCACCCCACCGTATTTCTAAGAGAGGGGGGACTGTCTCTTAGAATTAGAGTGAAGAGGATACAGAGACGGCCCCTACATCAGCCCCTCTTCCAGGAGAGGACAGTGAGGCCCACGGGGAGGAGCCGCTGTGGTTGGAGCTGCACTTCAGCTCGCCGCAGCCAGATCTTCAGATCTGCAGTCCGCAGGGCCCCGTGGGTTCTGCCTAGCAGTTCCCAGCTGATTAAAGTCAAAATCAGGCCGGCGCCATGGCTCAACAGGCTAATCCTCTGCCTTGCGGCGCCGGCACACCGGGTTCTAATCCCGGTTGGGGCACCGGATTCTATCCCGGTTGCCCCTCTTCCAGGCCAGCTCTCTGCTGTGGCCCAGGAAGGCAGTGGAGGATGGCCCAAACCTGCACCCGCATGGGAGACCAGGAGAAGCACCTGGCTCCAAGCTTTGGATCAGCGCAATGCACCGGCCGCAGTGGCCATTGGAGGGTGAACCAACGGCAAAGGAAGACCTTTCTGTCTCTCTCTCTCACTATCCACTCTGCCTGTCAAAAAAAAAATTTTAAAAAAATAGTCAAAATCAGGCCGTGCTCCCTTGAGAGGTAATACAGCACCTGTGTGAAGGTACTAGACAGGCCTAGACAAGCCAAGAGCATGAACGTTGGCAGGCAGTCCTGGCTCTCCCCCTTCCTGACTGTGATTCTGGATAAGTCATTTTGCCTCTCTGGGTCTCAGCTTACTCATCTGTTAAATGGGCATAAACAGTTTCTAAAGTCTGTTGGGAGGACTGTTGAATACTGCTGAAGCGTAACTTCCGTCTGCACGCTGGCCGCCATGCAGGCAAGCACGGCTGGGGAAAGGCACAGCCTTGGAGGCTGGGCTCTCCTTGAATCCATGGCCCCAACTCAGGTGGGCCGTGGGCACCGCCCAGAAATCCTTCCACCTCCCTAATCACCCTTCTCTTTGAAGACCACTCTATGCTTCCCTCCCCTGCGTCACCCACAATGTCTTTTCTCTGCTGGCTGTCAGCTGTTGGCTGTGGGCTCATTGATTTCACTAAAGCGAATTGGAAGCAACTAGAAGAGAACCTTCCAGGGGCCCTCCGTGGAACCAACCACACACTGTGCTCTTCCTCGGGTTAAAATGGGTGCATCCTGCACTCCTCTCTAAGCTACCTCTTCACCTTGTGCACAATCACAGTTCAGAGAAGCTAAGAAATTCGCCCAGGCCGGCGCCGCGGCTCACTAGGCTAATTCTCCACCTGCGGCGCCGGCACCCCGGCTTCTAGTCCCGGTCGGGGCGCCATATTCTGTCCTGGTTGCCCCTCTTCCAGGCCAGCTCTCTGCTATGGCCCAGGAAGGCAGTGGAGGATGGCCCAAGTGCTTGGGCCCTGCACCTGCATGGGAGACCAGGAGAAGCACCTGGCTCCTGGCTTCGGATCAGCATGGTGCACCGGCTGCAGCGGCCATTGGAGGGTGAACCAACAGAAAAGGAAGACCTTTCTCTCTGTCTCTCTCTCTCTCACTGTCCACTCTGTCTGTCAAAAAAAATTAAAAAGAAAAAAAAAAAAGAAATCCGCCCAAAGTTAACAGCAAAGCTAGCATTTTAATCCTGATTCTGTAAGAGGATAAAGTCAGGACCATCTTCCCCTCATTATGCAGCAAAGACACCTGCATGTGATAGATGCCCAGAGGAAGGGGGAGGGGAGAGGGGAGAGAGGGAGGGAGGGATGATGATGGACAGGTGGATGGATGGATGGATGGTGGATGGGTGGATGGATGGATGGATGGATGAGAAAAATCTGCAGATCTGCCTGGGCTCCCCATGGCACCAGTGATTCATCAACTGCATCTCCCCATCTCTCCTTTCTCATCCCAAGATCCCAGGTCTCAGCCAAGGTCTCCTTATTTACATAAAGAGCAGAATGGAGGCGCTTGGATAGAACCGGACGCAGGAAAAGGACGAAGGACCTTGTCCCATGTCCACAGCCCCTACAGGAGGCAAATAAACTCCACCCTCTACAAACTGGCAACCTGAGCAAAACTTTGCCTTCCCCATAACACCTTTGAGTAGCAGATTGACATATTAACACAAAACTAGCCCGGGACGGCGGGAGCTTGCAAAGCCCATCCCGCAGCAGCCAGTCTGGTACTCCAGCGTGTGTAGCAGTCCTCCCGGAAACAATTCTGCTAAGAGATGAGGTCGCAATCGAAAGTCACCAACCACATAAACAACTGAATCGCCTGGAGGGGAGACGAGAGTTAGCGACCAGAGCCGGAGGAGGGACTAACGGGAAAGACGCTGTTTGAAAGTCGCCACGCGGCGCAGGTCATGAGCCCGATGTGAAAGTTGTTTTACTAAGCACCGAAGTGAACACATGGTTGTTACGGCTCCAAAGCTATTTGTGTTCTAAAACCACCTCACACAGCAGCAGGGTGGGAACTGCACTTTGGGAAACGCTGGTCTAGAGCCACGCCCTCATCTCGAAGCGGGGAAAGTAAAACCACTGCGTATCAGAGAGCAAATTTGGGTCAGAGTCAGAGTTTGAACTCAGAACCCAGACTCTGTTTCCAGGGCTGAGCCCTTACTTTGCATCACAGCACCATCTATGGCTTCTTCCTTTCTCTTTTTTTTTTTTTTTAAGGTTTATTCATTTATTTGAAAGGCAGAGTTACAGAGAGGCAGAGGCAGAAAGAGAGAGAGATCCTCCATCCATTGGTTCACTCCCCAAATGACCACAATGGCCGGAGCTGGGCCGATCTGAAGCCAGGAGCTTCTTCCAGGGCTTCCACGCAGGTGCAGGGGCCCAAGGACTTGGGCCATCTTCTGCTGCTTTCCTAGGCCACAGCAGAGAGCTGGATGGGAAATGGAGCAGCCGGGACTGGAACCAGAACCCATATGGGATGCCGGTGCTGCAGGTGATAGCTGCTGGCTCCGCTACTTTCTAAAGAGAGCATCTCAGCCAAGCCGGAGACCCCAGAGCGCCTTCTGCAAGCCCCTCCCACCAGCCCAAGGCCGCACCGCCCCCCCAGCACACACGCACAGCGCTCAGGCTAACGCTGCCACAGGTGTCATGGGGCGTGGATGCATTTTCCTGCTTCTGCCCACATCAGACCAGACCCAAAGGCTGGAGCACCTGTGGCCAGCATCTCCACAGCACCATCTTCTCAGAGGGCAGAAGCAGCCAGACCGTGAGGGTGCAGGAGCCTGGGCCGATGGCAGCATCTTTTCCCTCCCAGGACCAGAGAACAAAGGGGAGAGCGGTTAAAGGGAATGTTAGCCTTGGTCTTCGCCACTGCTGATGGGCGGGGCAGGGCCAGGGGAGAGTGGAGAGCCACGTGCTGACCGAGGGGGACAGACATGCCCATGGCAGGGAGAGGGTGCCTCAGAGCGGGGAAGCAGTGGGAGCCATGTCAGCTCCTCCTGTTGTGACGGATCACTAAAAATAGGGGGTCGCCCCCCACCCCGAGACACCAGCAAGTATCTGAAGACCCTCAGACATAAACACGTGGGGGCGGAGTTTGTCCCAGTGGAGTACTTGTCCCAGCTCTGGCTTCCGACTCCAACTTCCTGCTGCTGCACACCCCAGAAGGCGGCCAGTGATGGACGGAGCCCTTTGCTCCCTGCCACCCTCGTGGGAGGTCCAGATTAAGTTCCTGGCTTCTAGCTGCAGCCTGGTCTGTTTCCAGCCATTGCTGGACATTTGTTAAGTGAACCAGTGAATGAGAGCTCTCCCCTACCCCCACCTCACCTTTCAAATAAATAGAATAAATAATTAATAATTTAAAAAACCTACAGGGCTTCCACTTGCCACTGCATATGAGCGCCGGTTTGAGTCCCAGCTGTTCCACTTCCGATCCAGCTCTCTGCTGTGGCCTGGGAAAGCAGTAGATGATGGCCAAGTCCTTGGGCCCCTGCACCCTCATGAGAGACTCAGAAGAAGCTCCTGGCTTCGGATCAGCCCAGCTCTGGCCGGTGCAGCCATTTGAGGGAGTGAACCAGCAGATGGACCCCACCCCTCCTCCCCCTCTCCCTCTCTATCTCCCTCTCTCTATCTCTCCTTCTCTACCTCTCAAATAAATAAATAAAATCTTAAGAAAAAAAAAATCTTCTGAAAGCCATGCGAGACGCTGTCCTGCCTGCTCTCTTCTGCTAGCCTCCAGCCATCTGGGCGGCTCTGCGTGGGAAGAAGCCAGATGTTGGCCTCGCACAGCCGCTGGGTTAGTCCTGTTTCTTTAAATAAGCAAGTATGATCGGCCCTCAGTACCCACGGGAGATCAGTGCCAGCACCCCCTCCCGTGCCTACTGATACCAAAAACACAGACGCTCACGTCCCATCTGTGAGTCAGAACCCACACCCCTTCCCGGAGACCTTAGCCACCTGCCGCTGACTCCTAACCCCTGATACAATCGCGAATGCTGTGTAGACGGTGTGTCGTGTTGCTCGGGGAACAGTGACAAGAAACGGACTCCGTACCTCTGGACCTTGGTACTTTTTTCAGAGAATTTCACAGCTGGTTGAACCCACAGAGTGGCCCCCACAGGCGTGGAGGCTGGCCGTACCACCCACCGAATCCGGCGTGCAGCGTGGCAGCTGGTGACTGTTCAGAGCCATGACAATACTGCTTCTTTCAATACAAAAGTCCACAGGCTGCAGCTCACTGGGCAGAAATGGCCAGGCCCGCATCCTTAGCCAAGCCCAGCGCCCAGCTGCAGGTCCCCGGGCTGTGGCTGGCCCTGGCTCACAATGCCGTGGGCCCTAAGGCTCTGCCGCTGCGGCGGGCAGCTGCCTGCCCTCCTCACAGCCGCTCTCAGCGGAAGGGAGATCCAAGCAGCCACCCCCAAGGCTGCCCCCTTGTGAAAGAGGGACCTGGGGCAGAGGAACTCCCCAGCAAGACCGGGACAGACAGGAAAAAATGCCGGCGGCTCTGGCAGGGAGGGGAAACGCAGGGTGTGTCTGACCGACAGCGTGCGTGCGGGCCGGTTTTGGGGGGCCGAGGTGGGGGGCCTTGGGGCTTGGATTTCATGCTAAGGACCATGAGGCGCCATTCAGGATCTGAGCAGCCCAGTGACGTCACCAGGTGGGTGCTTGGCCGAGATTATGCAGCACATGATGTAGGAGCAGTGAAAATCGCTAATTTGGCTGTATAGAATGAACAGCTTTGGAAAAGTCAACGTTTCTGCATGGAGAAAAACCATGAATAATATCAAAAGACACGCTGCCAAGTAGGAAAAAAAAGGTTTGCAACTCACATCACCGTCAGCAAGCTTTGAGCTCCTTCATTTCCAAAGAGCACCTACCAATGCAGACAGCAAATCCTGAAAATCAATTTTTTTAAAGATTTATTTATTTATTCAAAAGGCAGAGTTACAGAGAGAGGGAGAGATGGAGAGAGAGACAGACAGACAGACAGAGAGAATCTTCCATCCACTGGCTCACTCCCCAGGGCTGGCCAGGCTGAAGCCAGGAGGCAGGAGTTGGGCTGATCCAAAGCCAGGAGCCAGGAGCTTCTTCCAGGTCCCCCACGTGGGTGGCAGGGGACCAGGTACTTGGGCCATCTTCTACTGCTTTCTCAGGTGCATTAGCAGGGAGCTGAATCAGAAGTAGAGCAGCCAGTACTCGAACCGGCACCCATATGGATGTGGGCATCAAAGGCAGTGGCTTAACCCACTGAGCCACAGTGCCAGTCCCCAGAGATCAAATTCTGAAGCGGGGGGCGCTATGGCGTAGAGGGTAAAGCCATCACTTGCAGTCCTGGCATCCCACATGGTTGCCAGTTTGAGTCCCAGCTGCTCCAATCTAGCTCTGCTATGGCCTGGGAAAGCAGTAGATGATGACCCAAGTCCTTGGGCCCTTGCTACTGTGTGGGAGACCCGGAAGAAGCTCCTGGCTTCAGATCCTCCCAGCTCTGGCCGTTGCAGCCATTTGGGGAGTGAACCCGTGGGCAGAAGACCGCCCTCTCTATCTCTCTGCCTCTGCCTCTCTGTAACTCTGCATTTCAAATAATAAATAAATCTTTAGAAAAACAGCCTGAAGGGAGAATTGAACAAAGAGCATGAACAAGTAGTTCACAACACAGAAACACAAATGGGTTTTACGCATGTTAGGAGATGTTCAGACTCATTCTCTCTAACAGAGATGCAGAGAACACAATGAGATTCCATTTTTAGTCACTAAATACACAAAAATCAAAATACTTTTTAAAAGATTTACCGACTTATCAGAAAGGCAGAGTGATAGAGAGGGAGACTTTGTCGCTTCGGCCCTAGGAAAGGAACACAGACCACACTCTGATGCCGCCTCACTGCTTGGGCTAATGTCCCTGCTCTGTCACCAACATGCGGGGGACACTGTCTCTTAATTTCTCAGAGCCTCAACTTTCTCATCTTTAAAATGGAAGTAAAGTAAATATGTATCCCATGGAGTTGCATTCAGGTTAAATGAATTAATACCTGGAAAACCATTAACAGCCTAAGGTGGAGAATGCCAACTCTATCATTGTCACTAAGTATAAATGCATACATTTTAAATAAGATACAGTCCGTGCAAATGACAAAGGATGCTGCAAGCCCTAAAAAAAAATGCTTCAACGCGTGCCTGGCCGCAGAATCCCCTCTGGGCTCCACCACGGGAGAGAGAGCAAGGCACAGGGCAGCGTTCTGAGGTCACCACCGTTAATGCAGAGAGAGACAAATGCACAGGCCGGCGGGCGGTGCAGGGGTCAAGCCGCCACCTGCAACACAGGCATCCCATATCAAGTGCTGCTTCAAATCCCGGCCTCTCTGCTTCCGCTTCAGCTCCCTACTAATGTGCCTGGGAAAGCAGCGGGAGATGACCCAAGTGCCATCCGCATGGGAGACCCAGGTGGAGCTCCTGGCTCCTGGCTTTAGCCTGGCCCAGACCTGGCTGTTGTGGTCACTCTGGGGAGTGTATCCGTGGCTGGAAGCTCTCTGTCCTGCTTTCTCTTTCTCTCTGTCTCTCCCTTCCTCTCCATCACTCCGCCTTTCAATAAATAAATCTTTTTTTTTTAGATAAAAAAAACACAGAGACTCTGTACTGCCTGCACAGCCTGTCTAGGGGGTGGCTGAGAAGGGAGCTGTCGCCAGGGCACTCATGGGGCTCAGGGACGGAGGAGGTGTTCAGCTTCTCACGTGGTCTTTGACTTTTTGAATTTATTTTTAACTTACTTTCTTTATTGAGTTAAAATTACACTATATATAAAACAGCAATCTCTATACAGAGATATTTAATAAATCATAATATACAGTTAGACTTTTTGAATTTGGAACCTCATGCACGTACCATTTCTTCATAAGTTAATGGATTCACAGGGGAGGCGCTGTGGCATAGCAGCTGCTCCACTTCCAATCCAGCTCTCTGCTATGGGCTGGGGAAGCAGTGGAGGATGGCCCAAGTGCTTGGGCCCCTGCACCTGCGTGGGAGACCTGGAGGAAGCTCCTGGCTCCTGGCTTCAGATCAGCCCAACCAGCTCCAGCTGTTGCAGCCATTTGGGGAGCAAACCAACAAATGGAAGACTCTCTCTCTCTCTCTCTCTCTCTCTCTCTCTGTCTTGCTGTAGCTCTGACTTTCAAATAATGATGATTTATTGATTTATTTGACAGGTAGAATTACAGACTGTAAGAAAGAGAGGCAGAGAAAGGTCTTCCTTCCCTTGGTTCACTCCCCAAATGGCTGCAATGGAACGGCCGGAGCTGCGCCGATCCGAAGCCAGGAGCCAGGTGCTTCCTCCTGGTCTCCCATGCAGGTGCAGGGCCCAAGCCTTGGGCCATCCTCCACTGCTTTCCCAGGCCACAGCAGAGAGCTGGATTGGAAGAGGAGCAACAGGGACTAGAACCTCGCACCCATATGGGATGCTGGTGCTGCAGGTGGAGGATTAACCAAGTGAGCCACAGCACCGGCCCCTGACTTGCAAATAAATAAATAAATCTTAAAAAAATTAATGGATTCACATATACTAACTACTGTCCATGCCAGGAGAGAAGGACCAGAGTTCCAGGTCCACAGCCAACTGGAGGTGGCGCAGCCCGGAATCCAGGTGGCACAGGGAACAGAGCAGCAAGAGTGTGGCGGGAGACTCAGCAGGTGCAGAGGAGATGGGCTGGGGGAAAGGGAGACACCTGGAGGCCCCGGGTGGCTCTGAGGCCCTAGACCTGCGCCAGGTGTTGGCCAAGACAGAGACACAGTTGGCTGGGGCTGCTGGAACAGAAGAGCACAGCCCGGCGGCTCATGGACAAACAGCAGGAATTTCTCCCTCGTGTTCTGGAGCTGAGAAGTTCAAGATCAAATCGTGGCTGAGGCAGTGCCCAGGGAGGGCCCCGTCCTCCTAGACAGCCATCATCTCACTCTAGGGAAGGTGAGAGCGGCCTCACCTGCCGGGGGGGGGGGGGGGGGAATCCTTTTAATAGGAGCCCTGATTCCATCATGAAGCTCCACCCCCACAACCTCAGTGCCTCCCAAAGGCTCCACGTCCTAGCATCTCCAAGGGTAAGGATTCCAGCACAGGAATGGGGGTGGGAGGTGATATGGACACTGAGACCATGGCCGAGCAGGACAGGGGCGCAGGCGGAGGGCTTAGAGGGACAGCTGATCGCTGCCCTGACTCGCTGGTATTCAGGAAGCATGTTTTCCTCTCTGTCTCCTGGGCGGGGAATAATTAATTACTATGGCAATTCCCGAAAGGACCATCAGCTGGGGTGGAACCAGTCTTGCCTCCCAGTTGCACCACGTCCTGGCTGCGTGAGCTTGCCTGCGTCGCTCAGGCTCTCGGAACTACAGTATTCAATGAAGCCCTGGATGGAGGCAGAGGCGTGGGCTCCCCGCAGTGATCGGTGGGGACTGTGGCCAGGAGATCCACACATTGCTTTTTTCTAAGAATTCCATGTGGACATGTGAGCAGGCTTATTTGAAAACCTGCTTTTGTTGCAGGGAAAACAACACTTGGCGTTGGCTTCTATAAAAGGGATTCTTTGGATTCCAAATAAAGAGACTCTGGAATTCAGGGGTTTGTTTAAAATCAACAGATCCCAGGGAGTCTGGTCTGCTCCCAGCATCGCAGGCAGGAAGCACCACTGTGAATGAGATGCCGGGGCGGGCAGGCAGGGGCCTTGGGAGGAAGTGGCTGGGAGCTCCCCCGCCAGGAGCAGCAGGGGCAGCGGCAGCGGCCACCCTCCGCGGGTACCAGCCACACCCACTCGCTAGGAGCGGCCCCAGTGCTGGAGAGCTGTCCAGACAGCACCAGCTTGAGTTCCAGCTGCACCTGACCAGACAGATCTCATCACGTCCAGCTCCCAGAGGCTCCAAGACATTAAGTGACGAGTCCGAAGCCACACGCTGGCCTAGAGGGTGGAGGCCAGCTTTGAACTCAGTTCTGTTGGAGGCTGGGCTCCTGGCTGCTGTGTCTTCCTTCTGCATGGCCCTGGGTGGGAGTGGCCATGGCCCGAGGTGGAAACCCGGTTCCTGAGCCTGGTCACAAAATCGTGGCCGCAGAGAGGGGCAGGAAGGGTCCAGGGAGCCCCTCCTCGCCCCAGCTCTGCCAGCACCTCGGACCCAAGCGTCAGCGTGGCTAGAAAGTCGAGACTGTCACAATGCCCCAGCTGTGACTTCAGCCATTGTCCCTGCGTGTGCCCCAAGGCTGCGTCCTAGGGCAGCGGGAGGGTCGCCCTGCTTCTCCCCGGGAACTCAGGACAAACATGGGTGTTTTTAGGGTCTGAGGAGGCCTGCAGGAAAAGCCACAGACAGAAGACAGACCCACAGAGCTCAAGGCAGCATGCGCCCGCCTCACCCCACCGAGGAACCTGGAGCAGGCTTCCACCTGGCCCTGCAGGGAGCTGCCGGCCCCTGTCTGAGATGCAGAAGTAGCCACACGTGTCCAGCTCTCCAGGGCAGCTGGGAGGGACTGTGACTGCTGGCACTGGAGGCAGGGTGACTAAGGTACCCTCTGGCTTCAGGCCATGGGCTGCACATGGCTGGAGGGTACTTGTTTCACACCTGCAGGTCCCATGGGATCAAACACAAAGGGGCAGGAGGCAGTGACAAAGGGCAGTGTGCCTCTCCCTAATGACACGTGGCCGATGGCCAGTGGCACCCTGGCCCAAGGCATGAGGCGCTCCTGGAGCCTCACCGCACGGCACAGGCCACTCCTGACCCAGAGATGCAGTCTGCACTCTGGCTCCGCTAGTGCACTCACAGATGCGTCACCATGATGGCGACACTTGCTGAGAAGTGAACTGAACCAGTGGGTGATTCTGTCTCGGCACAAACATCAGAGTGCACTTCCACACCCCCGCACACACCCCCAGGCTGCAGACCTGGACGGTGCGGGTCTCTCCTGAAGCCTGTGGCATGGCCGGCTCATTGAGAAGCGTTCATGCACCTGAGCATCTCCCAGCATGGGAAAGACGATGGACACACCGAGGGACGGGCAGCTCCCAGCCCCATTCAGGTCGTCAGGACCACCGGCACGCATGCAGCCCACAGCTGACCGACACATGGCTAGGTGGTGTGGCTGAAACTGTATCTTCAAGACCTCCAGGGGCTGGCACCGTGGCACAGTAGATTAATTCTCCACATGTGGTGCTGGCATCCCATATGGGCACTGGTTCAAGTCCCAGCTGCTCCTCTTTCAATCCAGCTCTCTGCTGTGGCCTGGGAAAGCAGTAGAAGATGGTACAAGTGCTTGGGCCCCTGCACTCACACGGGAGACCTGGAAGAAGCTCCTGGCTTTGGATCAGCACAGCTCTGGCTGTTGTGGATAACTGGGGAGTGAACCAGCAGGTGGAAGACCTTTCTCTCTGTCTCTCCCTCTCATTGTCTGTAACTCTATTTGTCAAATAAATAAATAAAATCTTTACAAAAAAGACCTAGAGAAGAGAGTGCTTGAAAGCATTCATGGAGAATGCACATTCTCTTTGAATTCCATTTTCCACAGACTTTTTAAAGATTTCTTTATTTGTTTGCTTGAAAGGCAGAGCAACAGAGACAGAGAGAAAGAAACAGAGACAGAGATCTCCCATCTGCTGATCCACTCCCCAAATGGCTATAACAGCCGGGGCTGGACCAGACCGAAGTCAGGAACCCTATGTGGGTGACAGCCCCCACCCTCGGGCCATCCTACACTGCCTTTCCAGGCTCATTAGCAGGGGGCTGGATCAGAAGCAGAGTAGCCAAGACTTGAACCCACGCTCCAACAGGCAATACAGGCATCACAAGTGATGGCTTAACCTGCGACACCATGGCACCAACCCCTCCTCAAACTTTTCCAGCTGCCTTCTTAGGTCTGGGAGCTTTGGATTCCCCACTGAGCTCATTGTAACATCTGAATCATTAACTAATCTCTGACCTGCACGTATTTCATATGTTATAGGAAATAGCTTATATTCTATTACATTTCTTTTGCTTATATTTAAAATATTTAAAAATTATCCTTTAACATCCTCACTTGTTGCTATCATTGCAAAAATCTAAACAGAATACCAGCCCTTTTCTCTGCTGACTTCTGTCTCTTGACGTCCTGCAGTTTCTTGGGTGAGCTTGCCCCTCGGTTGCGACATTTAGTCTCTGATGTTGAGACTTTCTTGATTAAAATGATCTTACGCAATGCACTTGTATCTGTGAGTCCCCTGAAGATGTACTCATGTCTCAACTCCAGGACTTGGTGAATATTAGCAAATCTGTGAGCATCGCACTGAGCCCTACCTAACAGTTATCCTGTACTGTCCTGACGGACCTCAAACGGCACCGCTTGTCTTCTTATAGGAGACACACAGATGGAGGTTCGTGCAGACCGGAGACGTAAAGACCGAGGTGGGGGCTGGAGTGGTGCAGCCTCACCCCAAAGAGATCATCCCCTCCGAGCTACAGGAGGGAGTGGGGCCTGCTGACCCCTGGCTCCACACCACAGCCTTGGGAACTCCGAGAGGACACACCTCTGTTGTGCTGTGCCACCATGGCTGCTGGCATAGCCTCAGGCGACCAGCACATCCTTGGATGCAGATCCAGGCTGGTGGCGTGCGTTTTGCTCTCGTGGGTAGCAGCCTGCAGCATCTCCCAGGCTGTCACCACCTGCAGCTTTGCATTCCCCTTTGCTCTGGGAGATTTTTAGGAGAAAACATCTTCCTCATCTTCTTCTGAGTCGGTCTTGTTAGTAACCGCTGCTGCGATGGTCAAAGCGCTGTTACAGAGCATTCTAGGCAGGGATTGTGCTTTCTCTGGATTTATCAATATTTTGATGGTGGTAAAATTGACCAATTTTTTCACGTTCCATGATACTGGAAAAATTATAAACCAGTTTAGAAGAGGAAATATAGTCATCTGTACACACATAATTCGTATCATCATTCCTTGTTTTGCTCACCTGGTCTTAAATGATTAAGATGTGTGTTAAATTCTCCTGCTCTCACTATGTTTGTGATCATTTCCCTCTGTTTTGCTAATAGTTTTGGTTTTCTAAATTTTAATATTACTCAGTTCATCCCATAAAATTTTGTGATTGTTTTCTCTGTATATTTCTATTAAATTTTATCAACAAAATATATTCTCTGTGATTTTTAGATCTTTTTAAAAATCTTTCTTTTGTGAGTTCAAAAAGGAAAACATCTTCCCTTTAGACCTTTTGAGCCACTCTGTTGTATGTGTGTCCCACAGAGACTGTCCGCAGCCTAACTGGGGATTTTTACTTTTTGTATTCAATTTGGGAGCAAGACTGAGCTTTATTTAACCCTTTTACATTTATTGTTGTAGTTGAAAATTCTGTTCTTGTTTCTACTGCTTGTTTTATCAGATCTTTGTAAATGACTCATTCCGTTCTCCTTTGATTTGTATTGTTATGATTCTGAAGGTGTTTGTGTCATTTTTAAAATTTCCCCTGGAGGCGGGCGCCGTGGCTTACTAGGCTAATCCTCTGCCTGTGGCGCCACCACTCCAGGTTCTAGTACCGGTCAGGGTGCTGGATTCTGTCCCAGTTGCCCCTCTTCCAAGCCACTCTCTGCTGTGGCCCAGGAGTGCAGTGGAGGATGGCCCAAGTGCTTGGGCCCTGCACCCCATGGGAGACCAAGAGAAGCACCTGGCTCCTGCCTTCAGATCAGCGCGGTGCATAGGCTGTGGCAGCCATTGGAGGGTGAACCAACAGCAAAGGAAGACCTTTCTCTCCATCTCTATCACTGTCCACTCTGCCTGTCAAAAAAAAAAAAAAAAAGAAAGAAAGAAAAAAAATTCTCCCCTGGACATGCTGACACTCACCTGAGGCATCAGGAAGCCATTTCTCCCTCGGCACTTCTGGCTCTACACCTGGGGTGGCGCCTCGTTGTTGGTTCCTATAATAAATATTTACTGAATGCATAGTACGTTCAGGCCCCCAGAATCAGAGCTGAGCAAAGCAGTGCAGCTCCTGCCCTGCGGGACTGATGAGTAGACAGGGAAAGAGGGGCCCTGAGCCCGTAACTTCTTAATAATTATCTATGTTCTATTGTGTTAACCATACAGCTGCCTTTAAATTTTATTGACGTATGGTGGTTGGAAGAAAATATCACTGACTTGCTTCCATCACCTTTCTTTATATAAAAGGTCTCTGAAGGGTCCGGGTTTAAAATGCTTACTCCTTACACACTGCACTTCTCTTTGCGAAAAGCGCTGCCCTGGGCCCCCAGAATCCCTCAGGAATCTGCCTTCTCTCCCCTGGGGTCTTGTCTGCCCCACACTCGGCATTCCCCCTTAGCTGCTGGCCGCTACCAGCTCCTCTCTGTTTTTGCGTCCTGTGCCCATTTCTGTCAAGACCAGAAAGAACGAACCACAGCCCTGCTCTTTACTGGAAAGACAGAAAGGTTTTGTTTCCATGGAGGCTCGGGAGCTTGCACAGCAGCTAGCGATCCAAATAGTGCATTCGCCAGAATCCATGGCTCCGAGCCATCCAGCCCCTTGGAAGAAGACGGACATCAGCAACAGTATTTTATGATAATCCTGATTCTGCCCTTAAGTAACACCCCGGCCCGGATGAGTCCCTCCATAGACAGACGTCAGTTTGCATGCCGCTCTGGCACAGCAGGACAGGTACAGAGTCCCCAAGTCCATCATGGACACCAAGGCCCTATGTCCCGCCCCACCCCGGGGCAGCAGGAGAGAAGGCAGGAACTGACAGCTGTGGGGGAACCCCGCAGGCAGCTCCAGCAGACCCAGAAATCCGCATCCGGATGTAGATCTAGAATGAGCTCCTTGCCAGGCCTCCAAGGAGACGAGCGGCTGGAGGCCGGGTAGCCACAGCCTCTGCGAGGGGGTCTCCAGGGCCCTGCCGCCTCCGACGCTGTGGTCTCTGACCCTGGTTCACCCTGGCGTTCTGGGAATGCAAGTTTGAGACCAGCGCACCACAGTTTCCAGTTCCACTTTCCACTGTGCTCAGTCAAGGCCCCTAACCCCTTCCGGCAACCACGCCCTCGCAGAGACCAAACTACACTTCTCCAAAGCTCGCCCGTCGGGAAGAGCGTCCGGACCCTGGGACTCCGCCAGAGCCAGCAGGGTCAGCTCCCGGCAGGAGCGCAACGCTGGAAAACGGGACACCACGAGTATGGCTGGCAGAGACAGGGCCTGGAGACCCAGTGCAGCTGAAACACAGGCCCCTCAGGGGGCTCCCAGCCCATCCCACGAGCCGACAAGCCACAGCCATCCCTGTTCCCGTCTTTGTCAAGCCCCTCTTGTCACCAAGCAAGGTGGCTCTCCATCCATCTCCATCTTGCAGACAAATGTATTTGACAAACTTCAGCTTTGGGATGGGACCAGGGAGTCAGGAGAGAAAAAAATACCGGCCCACATGTTCCTCCACCCCGCGTTCCCCCAAACGCGGCTCCGACCAGGAGGCACCGCGAATAAACACAGCCGACCGCTGGCGAAGATTTTCTCCTTTGCTTTTTCTTTCCTCTCCGCCCGCCCGCCCCCCCCCCCCTTCTAAATCTCGTGTTTATAATTCCAATTGGTGTAAAATTTCCTGATGGTTAACACATCACGTCGCCGGCGCTTTTGAATGAATGACTCATTCCCCAGTAATTGACCAGCTTTGTAGCGTGGGAAGTTAAATCGCATTTACGAGTCCCGGAGTGGAGCGTCTCTATCATTGTGCCCGAAAAGTAGATAAATCATGAAAGAAAAATCTGTAAAGGTCCCCATCAGCCTTTGTCCCGGCGGCAAGGCCACACCTCCGAAAAGGGCACGGCGTCCCGCGGGTGCCTCCAGATCCAGGCCCGTTGCGTCTTGCTGGTAAAATTACACATTGTGGCCGTAATCCTGTCTGCATCCAGTGGATCCACGTCCTTTTTTCCATCCAGGCTCCCCGTTCTGGCTCAATCCCTCCAGTCCACACCGACCCTGGGTGCTTTGTGGCCCAACGTGGGACCCCGTCAGATGGAGCGACTTTCCCAATTAAGACAGACTTGGTTTCGAGCGGCAGCCACAAATAACAAATAGGTGCATTGCCGATCGAGGGTGCAACACACCCACAGCGTGATGCTAACAAGACCTGACAAGAGTTTTTTCGGTTTTTGTTTTGAGTGTGTGTCTGTGTATGTTTGTGTGTGTGTGTGAGTGTGTGTGTGTGTGTCTTTGAGTGGTTGGAACTCAACTCTTACGACTTTGTCGTAACTGCACACACACACTTGCATTTCTAAACATATCTCTTTTTAAGGGCAAAAAATACACACACACACAACCAGAGAGGCGGCCTCGAGCCTGTGTTCCTCTGCGCCGAGCCCTAATTGTGTTTTTATGCACTGTGGATTTGAAGTCTAGAAGGCCTGGGATTTTAAGCCTCGGGTCTTTTCCCACTTTTGCAGGGTACTGTAAATTAGTTTAGTATGCTTGAAAGAACCCCTAATTGTAACTGCTCTCGTTGACATATCAACTTGAGGCCGCCCAGAGCTGGCTGTGGGACGGTTGCCCTTGGTTTTGTAGTCACAGTGCATTTCAGGGGCTGACAGGTCCGGTGCTAAGATGTTCTGAATTAGATTTGAATTACAACCGCTAAATGCCCTTGTCAAAGATTGTTAGTCCTGACACTAGCCATGTACCCTGAGCTGACTGTTCCGATGCAGGGCCGACGGCTTAAACAAAGACATGCCCCCAAGTTTCATTCCGAATTGTCAAAACATAATTGAGTTAAAAAGAGCAACTACAGCCTAAGAATTGCAATCTTTGCTGCTTCTTTCTGCTTTGAAATAAATCCAGGGGACAATTTAGGGGCATCGTGAGCACAACACGAGAAGAGCCGTCTCCAGCACGATACGGGGTTCTCCGGGAGCGCAAAGCCCAGACCCGGCCCTGCACTGTAGGACCAGAGCAGCCCAAGGCCTGCTCAGACGCCTTCCAGTTTGGGACTTGGCTCTTGCCAAGTGACAGAAGGAAAAACAGGCGCCGGACAGCTCACCCGGCACAGTGTCACGGACGGGAGAGTGAGATTTTGAGAAAGAGACCGGCGGTCAGGTCACCCGGCTCGCATCCCGCTCCTGCTGCCCGGGTCGCTGTCATCCCTGAGCCTCCTTGTCTGTCTGCAACGTGGGGGCAGCCAAGCCTACGCTCCAAGGGTCGCTCAAGATGCTGGCACAAACGGGCAGGTGCCGAACGCGCGCTGCTTCTTCAAGAGCTTACCCGTGAAGAGGTTGCGGGAGCTTCCAACCAGGATCCGTGGAGGAGCAAGGCGGGAGAAGCCGGGATGCGGAGGCCCAGCTCAGAGGTCTGGGGACCAGGCAGGGCCTCCAGTGCCACAGACGCCGCCGTGGGGGTCCTGATGGCTGAGGGGCGCCTGCTCCGTCTGAAACCCCCAAACCCCGGTCTCAAACACATCGTCCAAAACAAACTTGGCTGCCGGTGGATTCAGCCAGGGGCCGGCAGTTTGCACCGAGAGGATTTGCACCTCGGTGCGCTCAGGGGAAGGCAGCTGGATCGCAGATAAAATGCAGGACTCCCAGCTAAACCTGAGCGACATAAACACAGAATTCTGTAGTCCACGTGTGTCCCAAATATCGCAAGGGCACGCTTGGAAATCATTCACTATTTAACTGAATTTAAGTTTAGCCAGGGGTCTGTCTTTTTTTTTTTTTTTTTTGGTTTGTTTTTCTGGCTAAGCCCAGTGATGCTCCCTAAAATAGCCCGGAGCTGGACGGGTGAAGGCCTCTGCCTTTAGTGCCGAACCCCAGACACTTGGAGGGGCACAGGACGGCACAGGAGGGCCCCACGTCCCGGCAGGAAGAAGTGGAGGGTGGGGCCCCGCAGCCTTCTGGGTGCTGAGAACGCCGGGCGCCTGTCTGCTGCTTTTCTTTTAGAACTGGCGTGGGCCATGGCAACGCCAAGTGCAGGAGGCTGGTGGATGCAGAGGCCGCTCCTCCCTCCCTCCCTCGCCGACACAAGTAGGCAGTGTCTCAGCTCCACGTGCATTGCTTCGTGGGCTGCAAATAGCAAGTTATCAAATTGCACGCTGGATTCTTGGACTCGGAGCAAGGAGCACAAACCTGGGCTGCTTTTCCTGGGGATTGAGTGCGGATCCCCGTCCAGGGACACAGGAGCAAAGGCCACCCCTGAGCTTCGTCAGGGAAAGCCTGGGCCCCCCGCGGAACATCGGCCCGAGAAACAGGACGCGAGAGCAATGCGCCCTCAACGAATCGCAAGGGCGCTTCCCAAGTTCATGGGAAAGGCAACTTAAAAAAAAACTCAGTTTATTTTGGTGCAAAAAAATAAAAAATAAAAACTCCAGGGGAAGCCGCGTTGTGGTTTTGTCCTATGATATGTTTTTCGTGAATGTGCCCAAGAGCCTCTCCTAGGCACAGCTTTCCAAAGTCTTGAGACCAAGAAACGCTTATTTTTTTTTTCCCACGAAGTTTTTGAAGTCCCTACATTCAGGAGAGGAAAAACTAATCATTTTTACGAGCTGTACAGAAAGCCCAAAGCAAAACATCCTCCTTAAAAAAAAAATAATAATAATAATAGCTGAACTAGTGTGATAGGTGCTGGCGATGGTGACCTGCCCGGTGGGCCAGCCGGATGTCTTGGCTAAAAGACCCAGCACCAAAGTAGGAGGAAGAGACACTTGTCCCCGGCTGTGCGCGCCAGCACCAGGCCGCAGGCCCCGGCACAGAGCCCGGCACGGAGCCCGGCACGGAGCCCGGCACAGAGCCCGGCTCGGGCGGCCCCTCCTACAGCCCCCAGCCAGACCCGAGGCAGAGCTGCTGCCGCTCAAGGAGGCCTATTTTGACACAGTAATTACAGGGTCCAAACGATGCTTTACATTAGAGTATAAAACACTCATTAAATTAAAATTCTTCCATGAAATCATGAAAATAAACAGTCTGTCCAAACTGGCATCAACAAATTCGCAGGCCGCCTCTGCGATCCCTCAGCCCGCGGCCGCGCCTCCCCGAGAAGTGTGACTTTGAAGGCCCCGCTCTGCTTCTTTTTAAGATCATTGCTTTAATTGTTTTTACAACTTGTAGGATCTTAAAGCGATTAAGCTTCAAAGTTGGGGGTGGGAGAATGTGAAATGGGGACCCGTGCACCCTGCCCGCTCCCAGCCCCCGCACCCTTCGGGGACAATTACGATGGTGCGGGGACAGAGCCAGGCAATTTCTTCGTGACCTTTGGACGGGGTGGAAAAGCAGCCTCAGGTGACAGAGGCTGGAGGGAGGAACAGCAGGAAGCTAAGAGCAGGCCGGCTGGAGGCGGCTTGCACCCTGGCTTCTCCAAGCTCCTCTCCCTGGGCGTCTACACGGCTTGCCGGGTGTGCATGGCTGTTGCCCCACGGATTAGCCACAAACCCTGAATCGGGCACAGCTCAGCTGTTTGCTCCCTGGAGAAGGATCGAGTCGGGTTCCTATGAGCCTCGGCTGACGTTCTCGTCGACCGATCGGCACACAGCCTTGCTTTATGTGTTTCTGCATCGAGTATCCGTGGTTGGTTTATTAACCTGGGGCTCAGGGCCGGCAGCCTAGCCACTCCTGTGCTCCAGAGCTTCTCTAACACGCAGAGAGGAGCTTCCTTGCCTCGGGCACCCCGGCCAGCTCCTCTGAACATGCTTGGGGACCATTTGAAGCAATGACATCAACAGTGAAAATGTAAAAATACAAAAACAAAAAAAGATGGAGACACTGGTTCACCCCGACAGGAGAAGGCACTGCTTTCTCTCTCGCCCAGCAGCGCGGACACGGCAGCCTAGGGTCTCACCAGTGGGCACATTTCCGGGCAGGAACGTGCCACAAGTGCCCCCCGGGCTACAAATGCCTTTCAGGGAGAAGCCGAATTCATGGCGGCTCCGGAAGAATGAGGACTGTGCGACATAGGCACGGAGAGAGGGGCGCTTTGTTAAAGCCCCACACGGAAGGGGGCCCCTTCCGCCGCCCACAGGGAGTCCAGGGAGGGAGCTGAGACCACAGATGCCCCCCAGTTCCTTGGAATGGCTTTCTGCTGTCTGCCCAGGTGACGAAGAGAAGCTGGGACAAAGAACTTGATCAAGGTGAAGGAAAGACTATTTTCTTAAACATTTATTTTCTGGGGCCACCGCTGTGACGTAGCGGGTAAAGCTGCCCCCTGCAGTGTTGGCAGCCTGTATGGAAGCTCCTGGCTCCTGGCTTCAGATTGGTGCAACTCTGGCCATTGCAGCCATTTGGGAAGTGAACCAGCGGATAGAAGATCTCTCTCTCTCTCTCTCGGCCTCTGCCTCTCCTCTCTTTGACTTTCAAATAAGTATTTGAAAAGTGGAGAGAGGGAGAGAAACAGATCTTCCATCTGCTGGCTCACTCCCCAAACGGTCATGAGAGCCAAGGCTGGGCCAGGCTGAAGCCAGGAGCTCCATCCGGGTCTCCCACAAGGGTGGCAGGGACTCCAGGGCTTGGGCCATCCTCTGCTGCTTCCCAGGCACATTAGCAGGGAGCTGGACAGGAAGTGGAGCAGCCGGACGCAACCCAGGCACACCCCGATGTGGGATATGGGCACCCCGAGGAGCAGCCTACCCTGCTATGCCACAATGCCCACCCCAGGACAGACGAATTTTAAAGTGTGAGTCTCGAGCATTTTGCTTAGCACAAGGAGATGGGCCAAAGACTTCATTAAAAAGCAGGGGTGGAGAGAATGAGGATGAGAAAGAATGCAAGAGAGAAATTGAAGCGAAGATCCTTAGAGATTTCTGGGGTGCTCGGCTAGAGCTGCGGGAAGGCAGGGGGAGGGTCCCCAGAGGACCTTGAGGGGCTGCCCCAGGGAGGCACAGCCAGGGACGGGTCCTCTGTGCAAATGTCCCGGACTGCAGGGCAGGCTGCGGCCGCCACGGACTCCCAGGTCTGCAGCCGCCCTGGGTCAAACTCCCGTACCTGCCCTTTCTGGGGGAAGCCAGGCCAAGGATGGGCCTTGGGGCAGGGACAGAACACAGGTGGCAACGTGTAGGTCACCTGGGGAGGTCGGGGGAAGCAGAAGCTCGGAGTTCACGGAGACACACGGATGTGCACGCCCTCTGCTGAGACGCCACAGGGTAGTGGGGAGGGGGTGACGGCTACGAGGGCCCCTGCCACCTGTGGGGGCTGCACGCTGTTCTCGAGCATCTGAGAAAAGAGTGAGCCCAGGACAGTGTTGGGGAGCCCAGGACAGTGTTGGGGAGCGCTCCGGAGGCTGAGCCTTGGGACATTTCGGGCTGCTAGCAAGATGCAATACAATTCATGCAACCTGGTCGCAATAAACAGGAATGCGTTCAGCACACAGTTATCCACCTCCACTTCTTCCCCGTACTGCTCCCTCTGTGGGCAGACCTCAGAACAAACCTAAGTTCTTCTTTTAGTTACTATGTCTTTCTTTTTAAAGATTTATCTGTTTATTTGAAAGGCAGGGTTATAGAGAGGGAGAGACAAAGAGAGAGAGATCTTCCACCCACTGGTTCACTCCCCACAAGGCCACAATGGCCAGAGCTGGGCTGATCAGAAGCCAGGAGCCAGGAGCTTCTTCTGGTTCTCTCATGTGCATGGTCCGGGCTCAAGGCCTCAGGCCATCTTCCTCTGCTTTCCCAGGTGCATTAGCAGGGAGTCGGATTAGAAGTGGGGCTGCCGGGACTTGAACTGGTGCTAATATGGGATACTGCTGTCCCAGGCAGCAGCTAACCCTCTGAGCCACAGTGCCAGCCCCCAGGCTAAGTTTGTAAGTCACCCCTGGCCCCCCAGTGCTTACAGCGAGGCTTAGCCCTTAGTAAGCGTTCAGGAAACATTTGCCCAGAGAATGAAGAAGGAGCGCGGATCCCCTAGATGGCCGCCCACCTTCTTAGGGAAAGCCTGCTTGGTGGACATCCCCAGGTGTCTGGATTGCTAGGCCAAACGCCCACCCCAGTAGGTATTTTAGAAGCTGGTCTCACGGATCTTTGGATTCCCAGAGGGAGTGGAGGATGGGGGTGTTTGGGGTGAGGGGACAACCTATGTGGTGGATAGGTACGGGCCAGGTGCTGTGCACAGGGTCTGTCTTCTACCCATTGCTGTGTCCTCCCAAAATCTGTACACTGAAATCTGATCCCAGTGTGGGGATGCAGAAATGGGGCCCCATGGGAGGCAGGGGTGGGGGGAGGGTGGCGCCCTCATGGGTGGGGTGAGTGCACTTGTTCACCTGTGTGAGGACACACAGGAGGCACCGTCTGTGACGCAGAGCCAGCCGTCACCAGGTCCCAGATCTGCCGACATCTGCGTCTTGGACTTCCCAGCCTCCGAAGCGGAGAGCCGTGACCTTCTGCTGTGTGCAAAAGGCCCAGGCTCAGGCAGTTGGTGTAGCAGCACCTGTCGCGGGTGTCTGAGGAGGCAGGTGCCGTTCTCTCCATCTGCACACCCGTGTGTGGTGCTCCAGAGGCTTCAACAGGACCGTCAGGTCTGAGGACAGAGCTGGAACTCTAGCCCAAACCCGAAACCCAAACTCGAAGTCCGTGATCGCGTCACCAGGCTCGGGCGCGGAGCGAAAGCCGAGCTCCGTTCACCGAGAGAACAGACGCCCTTCGGGCCAGGGACGCATGCAGAGCGCAGGCGCGTTCGGGGGCCACGGGCCATCGTTCACTCTGACACGGCCGCCTCCACGCTCCACACTTGGCTGACAACTACGTCCCCCTCCGGATCTCGCTGTCTTCCTTCTGCTCAGCGATGCTTCTCCACGGGCACAAGCAATGAGCGTCCATTGCGGTCGATTTGGACGCTCTCAAGGAAAAAAGAAAAATCATGCAGAATTCCACGCGTGAACCCAATCACGAGGAACTTGGCAGGACACTTCCGGCCTTCCAGGCTTTCTTCCCACAGGGATGTGCCTGCACGCCCTATGCAGCTTTACTTCCCAGTGCTTATCCTAGGGAGTGGCTGGGAGCATTCAACACACACTCACGTTCACACTCACACACACTCACATTCACACTCACACACACTCACACACGCTCACACACACTCACGTTCACACTCACACACTCATACACATCACACTCACACACACTCATACACATCACACTCACACACACTCACAGTCACACACACACACTCGCTCACACACTTGCTCTGACACACTCACAGTCACACTCACACACACATTCACACTCACACACACTCATACACATCACACTCACACACTCGCTCACACTCACACACACTCACATTCACACTCACACACTCATACACATTCACACTCACACATATTCATGCTCACACACTCACACACTCATACATACAATCACATTCACACACACACTCACACACTCACACTCACACACTCACATTCACACTCACACACACTCACACTCACACACTCACATACAATCACATTCACACTCACACACTCACAGTCACACTCACACACTCACACACACTTGCTCACACTCACATTCACACTCACACACACTCACACACACTCACACACACACTTGCTCACACTCACACACTCGCTCACACACACTCACATTCACACTCACACACACTCACATTCACACTCACACACTCGCTCACACACACACTCACATACTTGCTCACACACACTCACAGTCACACTCACACACACACTCACACATACTCTCACACTCACACACTCGCTCACACTCACACACACTCACACACACTTGCTCACACTCACACACACTCACACATATTCACGCTCACACACTCACACACACTTGCTCACACTCACACACTCGCTCACACACACACTCACATTCACACTCACACACACTCATATTCACACTCACACATATTCACGCTCACACACTCACAGACACTTGCACACACTCACACACTCACACTCGCTCACACACACTCGCACACACTCACATTCACACTCACACACATTCACACTCACACACACTCACACATATTCACGCTCACACACTCACACACACTTGCTCACACTCACACACACTCACGTTCACACTCACACATACTCACACTCACATTCACACTCACACTCACACACGCTCACACACTTGCTCACACTCACAGTCACACTCACACACTCACACTCGCTCACACACACACTCACACACACACTTGCACACACTCACATTCACACACTCATGCTCACACTCACACTCTGAATGGATACATACATGCAGAAGGAGCAGCCAGCACCCTCACCCTCTGCTGCACTCCCTAAATGCCCACCAACAGCGGAGGCTGGGCCACGCTCACTCTCAGTGCGGGTCTCCCATGTGGGTGGGTGACAGGGACCCAAGCACTTGAGCCATCGCCTGATGCCTTGCAGGTGAGCATCAGCACAAAGCTGGGTCAGAAGCAGAGGAGCCAGGACCCAAACCAGGCGCTCCACTACGGGACGTGGGGGAGCCACGAGGCACCTGAGCCCCGGGACCCCGCTGCACTTGCTCCTCTGGCTCGCCCTTGACTCAAAGTAAGGCCAGGATTCGAATGAACAGGATGTGCAGTCTTCGTTATAACATTCAAATTAATTTCACGTGACTCAGCTTTGGCCTTCAAAACCCCTCTACAGAAGGTAGGGGTCACTGCTACGTCCGCTTCTGGGAGAAGCACGAGGCTCCTGTGCTCTGTTGATTTGCCTGGGGTCACCAGTCACAAACTGGGGAAGCCAGGAGACTTGAACTTGGGTTTTCTGACTCCAAGTCCAGGATTTGTTTGTTTATTTTTTGTCTTTTTTTTTTTTCACTTTCCTAGGGATTGAATTAAAATCCACCATAGGGGGAGGGTGTCTGGAGCAGTGGTCAGGGTGCTGTGTGGGACAGCCACGTTCCATACCAGAATACCTGGGTCTGAGCCGCAGCTCCACTCCTGATCCCAGCTTCCTGCTCACGCACACCCCAGGAGGCAGCAGGCGACGGCTCAATAGTCGGGTTCCTGCTACCCACGTGGGAGACCTGGATGGAGTCCCTGGCTCCCGGCTTCAGCCTGGCCCCGTTCTAAGCATTGCCAGCACTTGGGGAGTGAACCAATGATAGAAACTCTCTCTGTCTCTCTGCCTTTGAAATAAAACATTCAGCCGGCGCCGTGGCTTCACAGGCTAATCCTCCGCCTTGTGGTGCTGGCACACCGGGTTCTAGTCCCGGTTGGGGCGCCGGATTCTATCCCGGTTGCCCCTCTTCCAGGCCAGCTCTCTGCTATGGCCCGGGAAGGCAGTGGAGGATGGCCCAAGTGCTTGGGCCCTGCACCGGCATGGGAGACCAGGAGAAGCACCTGGCTCCTGGCTTCGGATCAGCATGATGTGCCGGCCACAGCGGCCATTGGAGGGTGAACCAACGGCAAAAAGGAAGACCTTTTTCTCTGTCTCTCTCACTATCCACTCTGCCTGTCAAAAATAAATAAATAAATAAATAAAACATACAAGTAAAGCATCTTTAAAGACCCCAAGGTAGGATCCAGGGCTGGTGTGCCATCCGTGCTGTCATCAGTGGCCATGTCCTCCGGGCCATCTGCTTTTCCAGCTTAAGGGGTGGTCTCAGAATCACTCCAAGTTGGGGCTAGTGCTGTGGCACAGCTGGTTAACTCCCTGGCCTGAAGCGCTGGCATCCCATATGAGTGCTGGTTCGAGACCCGGTTGCTCCACTTCTGATCCAGCTCTCTGCTGTGGCTTGGGAAAGCAGTGGAAGATGGCCCAGGTCCTTGGGCTCCTGCACCCACGAGGGAGACCCGGAAGAAGCTCCTGGCTCCTGGCTTTGGATTGGCGCAGTTCCAGTCATTGCGGCCAACTAGGGAGTGAACCAGTGGATGGAAGACCTCTCTCTCTCTCTGCCTCTCCTCTCTCTGTGTAACTCTGACTCTCAAGTAAAAAATAAAAATAAATCTTTAAAGAAAAAAAAGAATCACTCCTTGCTAAACCAGAAAGCAAGCACTTCCCTGGGCGCCTAGTCGCTGGCTGCTGTTTGCTTCTCACCGAGTCAAGGTCAATGTGAATGAAAGGGAGTAGGGGGAAACAGCTTTGAGCTGGGCCACTGCTGCCCTGGGCAGAGTCCGAGGCTCTGTGTAGGCGGAGGAGGAGAATGGTGTCACACAGGCAGCGCTGGTCGGCTGCTGGAAGCTGACGCCATTCGCCAGGGATGTGGCTGTGGAACTCAATTCTAAAGAAAGGATCCAAGATGACTTTACAGAATAAAACGCTATTCTGAATTATTCATCATAGGAAAAAGTTGGAAGCAACTTAGGTACGTAAAAACGAGGGGTTAACCGAGTCGTGGGGTAGAGGGTGCTCACTCTGAAATATCCCGCAGGCCCTGGAATCACTCCGAAGATGACTCCCAGACGACAAAGAAAACACTTTTGCTATCGTAGCAAATGAAAGCACAGAATACGACGTCTGCTCTGCTCGTAACTAAAACACGGAGAAATATGTATGCAGATGGAAAAACACCGACGGAGAGAGACCACGAAAAAAACGAGAGTAGCTCTGGGCCGTCGCTGGTGGTGCTTGTGAGCAATGGTTTGCTTGATTCCAAAATTTTCTGCAATATTGTTAGATTATTTTCTTCCCACAAAAGAAAAGCCATTTGTAAAAACATTAAATTATCCCAAGAAGCCCAGCAGAAAATAGAAGCAAATATTTGTCAGGGTCCTCAAGGAGTGATTATTTTCAAAGCTTTGAAGCCAAAGAGAAATTTCAAAAGAAAAGACATGCAAGTCAGATGAAACGAAATATAAACAGGCAGCCAAATGCAATCCTTAACCAATCCACTTTATTTAGCAAAAGAAATTGTTTTAACATTAGACATACTTCTGGCAGCGCTGTGCTGTACCCAGGGCCAACTGGCAGGGGAAGTGTTCTGACCTTTTGGGAAGGCAGCTCAGCGAGGCATCTCAAGAGCTGTAAATACAATCCCAGCTTTGGGGCTGGCATTGCCACCCCGGAGACAATATGCTGAAGACACAAGTCACAAGAAGACAAAGCCGAGGGCGTAGAGATGTCCCTTGCAGTGTTGTTTACAAAAGCGATATTTGTGAAACTCCCCGGTACGTGCCAACCGCGCATGCGAGTTCGTCCAGCACTCCCTGGAACATTGGTCAGTCTTTCGGTAGGATCGCTGTGAAGACAAAGCTGCTGACTGCTAACTCAATACTAGATGTTGGAAAATAGAAACACTTTGAGCACCTTTTGTGTACTAGGTGCTGGGATACATTGTTTTTGAAAGAATGGTGCAAGGAGGGAGAGCAAGGGACGAAGTGCTAGATTTCACATGATTGTGTGCATGTGTGCGCACACACGTGTGCAATGTGTGTGGTGTAGAGGGTGTGACAAAGGTTGCAAGGCGATGACCAAGTTGGGATTCTGGATGATTCTTCTTCTATGTTCAAAGTTTTCTTAAAGTCATTATATTTTGAGAACAAAATAACCCTGTTCAAAGCACAGGGAACTGAAAATGAACTTAATTGTGATTCATAAAAAAAACTATCATCTTCCTTCCAAAAGTTGGGCATGCGGACAATTGCTTGAGAAAGACTCAGTCATCGCTGTGTGGAAGATGTGGCCCGTGCTGCTGAGCCACTGTGTGATGTGTTGTGCTCACTTTGACTTCAATTTGACATGAGAAGCCCTGGGGCCAGTGTCGTGGCACAGCAGGTTAAGCTGTCGCCTGCAATGCCAGCCTCCTCTGTGGGCATGAGTTCAAGTCTTAGTGGCTCCACTTCCTATCTGGCTCCCTGCTAATGTGCCTAGGAAAGCAGTGGAAGATGGCCCTAGTCTTTGTGCCCCTGCACCCACAGGGGAGACCCAGATGGCACTCCAGGCTCCTGGCTTTGGCTTGGCCCAGCCCTGATCATTGCAGCCATCTGGGGAGTGAACCAGCAGATGGAAGATTCTCTCCCTCTCCCTCTCCCTCTCCCTCTCCCTCTCCCTCTCCCTCTCCCTCTCCCTCTCTGTGCACATGTGTGTGTGTCTAAGTCTGCCTTTCAAATAGACAAATAATTGCTCAAAAAATACGAGAAGCCCTGTAAAATCTTTTCTACTCAACACTTTATTACATGGTTTATATATCAATGTGTTACATGGTATTAGCGTTGAGTAACATTAAAATTACACACACCTGCTTGGTCCTTTCTCTTGTGGCCACTGCACATTATAAAGCCACTTGTGCTCCTTCCATCCTATTTCTATTGAAGTTACGCCTTGGGTGTTAAGCTTCTTTCAATCATTTTTACACAAACATTTCATAGTTTGCAACATACCTGCTCACTTTTCATGAAAGAGCTTGGTAATTGGAACCTTCCTATCTCTATGCCCTCTGTGTAGGGACTAAAGGTGACCCCCAAAACCACAAGCCTGCAAAGATGGATAATCTTGACATCAAAATTCTATCTTGGGTTTTATCTCACAACTTCAGAATTTTACCTTCCATATTCAAGACCTCGGCCCATCAGAAATTTTTTTCACATGCAGGGTAAGGACCCAGTCCTTTTCCCCAACATGAATGGCCAGTCCCAGCCCCACGTATTGGGCAGTCCAGCCTTTCTTTTCCTCGCTCTGCCTGCCAACTGCACGATGGGCCGGTCTGTCTCAGGGTGTCCCTTCTGCTCCTTTGTTCTTCTGTCTTCCTGCAGTCACGCACCACTCTGTGTATGCTCGATTTCTCCCTAGGACTGGAAAGGCGTTGGCTCCTCATTTCACACAGCCGTTAAATCCCAATGTCATGGGATGGTGATACTTGGAGCAGAGCAGCCTCATCTGATGACGGCGCTGAAGGAGTGGGCACAGCAGGAGGTCCTCAGGGCATTGAAGGTGCCCGGGAAGATTGTTTCCATCAAAGGGTTGAGCCTCGTTGTCCTCTGCTCCCAGGCTCACCACGTGACCCTTCCTCTGCCCAAGATCCGCCACGCTCACCACTCACCAGGTGCTGCACCAACGGGCCCACCTGATCTTGGACTGTGAGCCGTCACAACCGGGAACCGAAATCAGCCTTCTTCTTTCGTAAGAACCTCGTCTTAACTACTTCCTTCTTGCGATGGAAAGCTAACAAAAACCACGTTGCCTTAATTGCGATCATTAGAGAACCTTTTTTAAAAAGGATTTATTTATTTATTTGAAATAAATGGAGAGAGTTAGAGAGAGAGAGAGGGAGAGACAGAGACATGGAGATCTTCCATCTGCGGGTTCACTCCCCACGTGGCTGCAGTGAGGGCTGGGTCAGACTGAAGCCAGGAGCTTCCTCCAGTTCTCCCTCATGGGTGGCAGGGGACCTAACAATTGGGGCATCTTCCACTGCTTTTCCCAGGTCATCAGCAGGGGGCTGGATCAGAACTGGAGCAGCCTGGACGTGAACCGACGCCCATCTTGGTGCTGGCCTTGCAGGCAGCAGCTCTATCTGCTACACCACAACGCAGGCCTCCAGTTTAGGGTTTTGGGTTTTTTTTGTTTGTTTGTTTGTTTTACGGGCAGAGTGGACAGTGAGAGAGAGAGACAGAGAAAAAGGTCTTCCTTTTTGCCATTGGTTCACCCCCAAATGGCCACTACAGCCGGCATTGCGCTGGTCCGAAGCCAGGAGCCAGGTGCTTCTCCTGGTCTCCCATGCGGGTGCAGGGCCCAAGGACCTGGGCCATCCTCTACTGCACTCCCGGGCCATAGCAGAGAGCTGGACTGGAAGAGGAGCAACCGGGACAGAATCCGACGCCCCGACCGGGACTAGAACCCGGGGTGCCGGCGCCGCAGGCAGAGGATTAGCCTATTGAGCCGCGGCGCCGGCCCAGTTTAGGGTCTTATCTGCTGGGGAAGTCACCTGGATGCCTTTTTCTTCTTCAGTGGGGTTTTTGCTATTCTTAGTCTTTGGATCTTTGGTAAAATTTTAGAATCAATTGTCAAGAAATTGTCTTCCAAGAAAAAAAGGAGGGGAAACAAAATATCTGGGCGTTTGATAGAAACAGCTGAGGCTCAATACAATTAATGTGGAAAGAAGCCTCCACCTGCAGCACCAGCGTCCCATATGGGCACTGGTTCAAGTCCTGGCTGTTCCACTTCTGATCCAGCTCCCTGTGTTCGAGATAGTGTGTCCTTCTATCCCAGGAATGTCACATGTTTACATTTATTTGGTATTTTAATGACTTTCTTTTTTTTAAAGAATTATTTTATTTATTTGAAAGACAGAGTTACAGAGAAAGGTAGAGCCAGAGAGAGAGAGAGAGAGAGAGAGAGAGAGGGAGAGGTCTTCCATTCCACTGGTTCACTCCCCAAATGACTGCAATGGCCAGAGCTGAGCTGACCCAAAGCCAGGAGCTTCTTCCAGGTCTCCCACCTGGGTGCAGGGACCCAAAGACTTGGGCCATCTTCCACTGCTTTCCCAGGCCACAGCAGAGAGCTGGATCGGAAGTGGAGCAGCTGGGTCACAAACCGGTGCCCATATGGGATGCCAGCACTGCAGGCTGGTGTTTTAGCCCCAGCCCCAGCCCCAATTCTTTCAATATACATTTAGTTTCCGATTTAGTCTTGAAATATTTTGCTTATTCTCTCCACGATGTCTTAATTTTTGTTATTGCTGCAAGTATGTTTTTCATGAAATGCTCACTGTTCACTGTTGACTATTGACGTGCAGTCAGCACCATTGCACTGCTGTCCACCGAGCGCATTGGTTGCTGGAGCTGCCATCCCAGAACACGGCAGACCGGGCGGCTTGGATGGCAGACGTTTACTCTCTCGCTCTGCAGCCCTGAAGCCCACGATCAAACGCCCCAGGGTCAGTGTCTGGTGAGGCCTCGCTCCTTGAGTTGCAGACGCTGCCTTCTTGTTGAGCGCTCGTGTGGCCCTTCCTCTGTGTGCACATGGAAGGGGGGAGATCTTGGATGCCTTTTCCTCTCTGACAAGGCCAACAATCCTATTGGATTAAGACCCTCCCAAATGACCTCACTGAACTGCAATAACCTCTTTAAAGATCCCCATCCCCAGGGACCGGCACTGTGGCCTGTAGGCTAAGCCTCTGCCTGCAGCACTAGCATCCCATGTGGGCGCTGGTTCCACTTCCAATCCAGCTCCTTGCTAATGGCCTGGGAAAGCAGTGGGAGATGGCCCAAGTGCATGGGGCCCTGCACCCATGTGGGAGACTTGGAAGAAGCTCCTGGCTCCTGGTTTTGGATCGGCCCAGCTCCAGCTGTTGCCAGCCGTTTGGGGAGTAAACCAGCAGATGGAAGACTTTTCTCTCTGTCTCTCCTTTTCTCTGTAACTCTCCCTCTCAAATAAATAAAGATCCCTCCCCTGATCTCCAGGGGCCAGCACTGTGGCCTGTAGGCTAAGCCTCCACCTGCAGCACCAGCATCCCATATGGGTGCTGGTTCAAGTCCTGGCTGTTCCACTTCTGATCCAGCTCCCTACTATTGAGCCTGGGAAAGCAGTGGAGGATGGGCCAGGTGCTTGGGCCTCTGCACCCATGTGGGAGACCTGGAAGAAGCTCCTGGCTCCTGGCTTCAGCCTGGCCCAGTCATGGTCGTTGCAGCTATCTGGGGAGTGAACCAATGGATAGAAGAAGATTTCTCTCTCTCTCTCTCTCTCTTTCTCTTTCTCTTTCTCTTTCTCTCTGTAATTCTGCCTTTAAAATAAGTAAATAAATCTTTAATAAAAAAGAAACTGGCTTCTCTCAAAAAGTCTGACTGTGACGGAATGCAGGGAAGTGGGTGACGGAGGCTGCTGTTGATCCCTGGCCGCTACTCTTGCACTTCTGGGCTGTTCCTGAGTCGAGGATTCCCTGGAGATGATGAGCACTGGGACACCACGGCGAAACACATGAGCGCCCACACGGCCCCTCAGTGATGAGCGGGAGGGTAGCAAACACAGCGCGGATGGAGAAGGATGGTGAGAGATTCCATCGCATTACTTGGCACGGTGTGAAATTTAAAACTCATGAATTGTTTTTTTCTGGAATTTTCCATTTAACAGTTTTGGCTTGTGGTTGACCACAGGTAACTGAAACTGCAGGCAGCAAGACCTCGGGTAAAGGAAGACGGCCACAGTGAGCTCGCCGTGTGATTTGTCTCCTGTAAAAGCTGTTAATACGGTGAGTTTCCCTCCCGCACTGGATTCTGCTCGCACAGCCGTGGCCTCCTTTCTTTTCTGTTTCTGGATCTAGCTCACTCATATTTTGCTCAGGATTTTTGCATTTTGGTTTATGAATGACACATTGACCTGCAAATTCCCAAAATCTAGCAGTTTGCAACAATAAGCACTTATTGCGTCATGGTTTCTGTGGGTCAGGAGCCAGCGTGGCCACGGTTGAAGTCCCTTCTGAAGGCTCGGCTGAGGGCCGATCCCCTCGCAAAGCCACCCCTGCGGGCCTCTGCTCCCCTCCCACGGCTGCGGGCGGAGGTCACCTTCCGCTCCTCCTCAGCACTTGGGCTCTCCACGGAGCTGCCTCACAATGTGACAGCCAGTTTCCCCCATGGCAAGGGATCCAAGCGAGCGAGCTAGAGAGAGAGGAGAGAGAGAGAGAGCGAGCAGACCCAAGATGGGAGCCACAGTCTGCTTTGCAATGTCCTCTTGTTTGCTAGTTCATCCCACCATGGCTGCCAGGTTCCCTTTGCTAGAAGAGACTCCTGGGGAGGAGGGAATTCCGCCAGGGCGTGAACACCAGCAGGGAGCTCATCAGGCCTGCAGGGACTGTCTGTCGCAGGGACGGGAAGAGAACCGTGCCCACCAGCCACCCTTGTCCTTCCACTGAGCCCCTGTCCCCTGGCGGGGCCCCCTTCTCCCTCCCTTGCTCCCAGCCATGGGGGGGCTGGGCCCGAGTACCCCAACAGCATTCCTCAGCCACCCAACTCCGGGGAAGTCAGCTAAGCTCGCTCTCTTTCCCGGGTGGAAACGGCTGTGGGGTTTGGAAGAAAGAAGTGTTTGGACGTGATATACCCCGTCTTAGACTGGGGTCTGCAAACAGTAGACAGAACCAAGGGACTGCAGCCAAGCTTGGCGGGGAGAAAGGCCCTGGGGGAGGGGCTGCCCCAGCAGGAGGAGGAGGAGGAGGAGGGCGGGGGGGGGGCTTTTATACATGCTCCTTAATAGATGAGCAGACACTGCTCAATGAACTCTGACACACACTCGTCGGCCACGGGGCTGCGGGAGCGTGTGCACACGCATGTACACACGCACACGTGTGAAAACCAAGGAAGGGGAGCCCCATCACTTTCCTGGGTGCAATCAGCTCAGGCCGCAGCTCGGAGCCAGGCCCCAGAGCCCAGGACCACAGACGTCCTCAGGAGAGCTCCTCTCCCAGGAGGCGCAGAGGGGCCGTCCAGGAAACAAGTGCCCTGGTGCTCTATCCCCAGCGCCTCCTCTGCTCTCTCTGCCTTGGGCGGCAGGAGCAGCCCTACCCCCACCCCGGGTTGGCAGAGACCTGAGGTAGAGCCCAAGGCAAAGCTCTGGAAACCCCAGCCCGCCCTGCGGTCGGAAGCCTCGATCCGGGACCCCTGCGAGAGGCTGATGCAAGCAGAGTGGTTGGGAACATTCTTGGAACATCTCCGTCCATCGGAGTCCACAATTGCGGCTGCCGGGGCCTCGTCTGAAGGCGTTCCAGCAGATGGCCCGCCTCGGCAACTGGGCCGTTTTATCTCAACATGCGGATCCGCAGCCTGAGCCCCGAGCCTCATGAAGTTACAACCAACTTGATACTTCCATGGAAAAAGCTCTCGCGGAAAACAAATCCAAAACACGCGCGCACATGTATTTTGTCTTGTGCCTGTGAGCGTGTGCAAGCCCCAGCAAGCCAAGCGGCCACAGCCAGGCGGCCTCTGGTTGTGCATTTCAGACAGCCCAGATTGTCGTGTCATAGGCGTGCCTTGGAGGGAGCAGGCAGGGTGTCCCTACCTGTCACCCTTGTGAGCTGCTGGTGTACACCACCGTGACAGCCCTCCCTGGCAAACTGTGCCACGACTCTCCCACCCGCGCCCTGTGGGCTGTTGTGACCACAGGGCCCCCCTCCAGCCTGGAACCTTATTATATATTTTTTTGCTCCTCTCCCACCACCTTGAAAGAGCCACGAATGCAAGAGCACGGGGTCTGAGACCAGCATCGTGCAGCCTGGCGCTCGCTGATCTGACTCCAAGGAGCGACTTTCACAAGGCAGTTTTACAGGGCTTCAGGACAAAGCAAAAGGGAAGTCTTGATTAAATGCGGGGGTTAAATCGAGTTGGCTAAATTCCAATCCTTTCCCCCAGGACTTCTCAGAGCCTTTTGTGTGTAAAGTGCCCTGTGAGTTCCCAAGAGCGACCTGGTGGATGGCGTGTCCCCAGGGAAGGCCCACCGAGGCCTCAGTAGCAGGTGCATCGGCTGGTTTTGCTTGCCCGGTACCTCTACCCTCTCTGTCGGGGGAAGGGGCTCAATCTATCCCTACTCAGTCACCCTCAGCTTAAAAGTGAACAGGTGACCCAGGCCTGGCCCGAGAACACCAGGAGATTCTGACTCGCTCTCTTGGTGAGACAAATCCTCTGTCAGAGCCACTGAGCTGAAAGACACAGGCTCTGAAGCCGGGAGACCCGAGCTAGCAATGCAGCCAGGGACTCTGGATCCAGCCGTGCCCGAAGCCATCTTTCCCTGGGACTTGGGACAGGGCTTTGTCCCTAGGAGTGGAGAGCCCTGGGCTAAGACAGAGAGCAGCTTCCAGAACAGGAGTTGGCGGGGCTCATTCCAGGACAGTGAGAAGACTCCAACCTCCCACCACAGAAATCCCCACTCAGAATGGCACCAGCAATAAAGGGCATGGATGTTCTCAGCCAAACAGAAGTCCCTGTGGGGCGGCCCTAGTGTTGGTAAATTCAGCCGCTCCATGGTGCATCCAGGGACTGGCTACCTCCCAGCTTCCCCCCAGCACATGGGTGTCCCTGGCTGGCCACAGCCTCAGGCATCCCATGATGAGGGAACAGCAAGAGAAGAAGAAAGTCTGGCCCGAGCTTGTCCTGTTTATCAAGGCCAGGGCCTCTCCCCTGCACTGCGTCGCCAGCTCATTCCGCATGGTCTCCTTGCTGGCTCAGCACCTGGGACACTCCCACCTAAATCAGAGCGCCTGGTTTGAGCGCCAGCTGCTCTGCTTCCACTCCAGCTTCCTGCTAACGCGCACTCTGGGAAGCAGCGAAAGAGGACCCTGCCACCCATGTGGGCTCCTGGCTCCAGCCTGGCCCAGCCCCGGCTGTTGCAGCCTTTTGGGACGTGAACTGGCCGATGGGAGAGCTCTCTGTCTATTTCTGTCTCTGCCTTTCAAATAAATAAACACAATTTTAAAAAACCGTCTCCTTCTTTCCCATGGTCATGAAACCTCGGCCAGGGAAAAGCAGGCCAGCGGGCTCATGTGTCACGGAGGCCGTAGCCTGTGGAAGGAGTGGCAAGGACTAAGCCTGCCAGCCGCTGGCTGCAGCTGTCGCCTGGGGGTGGGCAGAGGAGGACGAGCCCTCTCTGTGTGTATTCAGTGTGAGCTTTCTAGCTGAAAGTTCACACCTCCCAGGCACAAGACAAATTCAGTCCGTCACACGCAGTAAACACAGACACGTGGCTCAGAGAACTGGTCCTGCCCTCCGCCAGCGTCCAGCACCACAGGCTGAGGCGGGCACACGATGCGGCACTGCGATGCTCTGAACTCTGACCTGAATGGGCCTACAAGTCCCTGTGGACGGGACCTGTGCCTCTGCTCCCTTCAACTCCGGACAGGCGCACGATAAATGCTCTCACCCCAGACAGCCAGAGCAATCTGGAGCAAAAAGAACAAAGGAGGCACTATGCTACCTGACTTTAAAGCCTATTACAAAGCCACAGTAATTAAAACAGCATGGTACTGGGCTCAAAGCTGGTATGTAGACCAGCGGGACAGAATAGAGACCGTAGGAGTAAACCCACACATCGGCAGCCAACTGATTTTCACAAAGATGCTAAGTACATGAGTTTGGGGGAAAAAGGACAGTGTCTACAACAAATGGTGCTGGGGAAATTGTATGTCCACATGCGGGAGAAGGGAAACACATCCCTGTGTCTCAGCGTGAACAAAATCCACTCAGAAATGAGTTTAAAAGACCAAAATGGAGGCCGGCACTGGGGCATAGTGGGTAAAGCTGCCGCCTGCAGTGCCAGCATCCCATATGGGTGCCGGTTCGAGTCCCGGCTGCTCCGCTTCCAATCCAGCTCTCTGCTGTGGCCTGGGAAAGCTGTAGAAGATGGCCCAAGTCCTTGAGCCACTGAACCTGCGTGGGAGACCTGGAAGAAGCTCCTGGCTCCTGGCTTTGGATCAGCAAGCTCCAGTCGTTGCGTCCAATTGGGGAGTAAAAAAGCGGATGGAAGACCTCTCTCTCTCTCTCTCTCTCTCTCTCTCTGCCTCTCCTTCCCTCTCTGTGTAACTCTTTCAAGTAAATAAAGAAATCTTAAAAAAAAAAAAATGCCAGATGCGAAGCTTTGAAATGAAGAGAAGAAAACAAAGAAGAGATGCAGCAGGGCGTGGGGCTGGGCGCAGGCATGGGGACAGACCCCAGGAGCACAGCAAGCGCAGGCAAGAACAGGCACATGGGGTCTCTCTCAGCTGAAGAGCGGGGAGGCGCTCTGCAGAGTGAGGAGACGACCGGCAGAGCGCGAGGCAGCTGGTGCAGGCGGCACCCGACCAGACCTCCACGGACGGTCACCCTGTACATAATACCGGAGCTGGGTCATTTCCCCGAGGGAATCTGCCGGGATCATAGCACAGGTGATAGAGAACCGGCATCTGAAGGAGCTCTGTGTGTGTGTCCGCCTTTCTCCCTCTCCCCCCCCCCCCCTCTCCCTCTCTCTGTCTCCCTCCCTCTCCCTCCCTTGCTCTCCCTCCCTCTCCCTCTCTCTGTCTCCCTCCCTCTCCCTCCCTTGCTCTCCCTCCCTCCCTCCCTCTCCCTCCCTTGCTCTCCCTCCCTCCCTCTCTCTCCCTCCCTCTCCCTCCCTCTCCCTCCCTCTCCCTCTCTCTCTCTCTCTCTCTGCCTTTACCCTCTCCTCCCTCCTTCCTCCCCTTCACCCTTCCTCTTCATCAGTCCCTCTTTGCCTCCAAGTGTCCCCAGACCAGAAGGGCAGGTGTCCTCCAGCAGGCTTGGCCCAGGGGCTCCTGCAGAGCTCACGGGACCTGGCTGGGGTTCCCCACCCACGGCACCCACAGCCCCAGGCACTCTGACCCCACCCAGCAGTGTGAAGAACACCCAGTCCCTGCCTCCCAGCAGGATCCCAGAGCCTCCCCGCCATGAGGCACAGTGTGCAGAGGCCCCCAGCCTCAGGTCCCAAGTCTCCACTCACCTCTCTCTGAGGGTCTCCCACGAGCCTGGCGAAGCTACTGAAGTTGAAGATTTTGTCCCTGCAGCCCAGCTCTGCCCAGCGCCTCAGCAGGAGACGTAGCTCAGCCACCTGCCTCCCCGAGCCTCAGCACCCTCATCTGGGAAATGGACGTAAAGAGAGCCGATCATCCGAAGATGATCACCCAGCACTGATGCCCCATGAACCTTAGTGGAATGAATGAATGCCTGAACAAATGAATGGAGAAGACGGGCACCAGGAGACCCACTGCGCACACGACAGAAATGGCGTCATCACTTTCTGTCTCTGCTCAGGCTATGGCTGTGTCATCCTTGACAGCTGGGAGTGCTTGGCAGGTGCAGTGGAGACCAAAGCCCTCAGTGACCCCGCCACGTTTCGTGGATGGGGCGTCTTCAAGGGGCAAGCAGCGGGAGGGCCCTTCTGTGGCCGCTGCTCTGTTCCACACAGTGGGGCACCCACGGCTCGCTCCGGGCTCCCCGGCAATTCTGGTCACAGCCTGGACACCCGTGCACCGTGGGTCACAGGAGAAGGCTAAGGGGCCTGGCAGAGGTGGGGCTGCCGCAGAGTTTTCAAAGTTCACCGGATTCTGAGCCCCCAGACCACCACCCCCAGAAGAGAAAACGGAAGTTTAGGGTCCCTGGGGTGGCTGGGTCGGGAAGTGAGGGAACCCCTGCAGGAACTCCAGCGATCCTCATGGGCCCCTAGTCAGCCCTGGTGACCCGAGCAAGGCCACACCAGGCCACCCCTCGCCCTGCTCCTGCTGGAGACGTGGCCTCTCGCTCCTGCACTGTCAGCCACCGTCAGCCACCGTCAGCCACCGTCAGCCACCACGGGGCCCTCGCAGGAGCCTGTGCTGTGCTGTCCAACTCTTGGCCTCCACGTCGAATGAGCTGAACCCCCCCCCCCCTCACAAGCAGCCTGCGGCAGGCGTTTTGTTTAAGTGAGGGAAAACAAACCCAGCAGCCTGGGAGGGAGAAACTGCGCTGACGCCACCCGAACTTGCCAAGTGCCCCCGAGGCCAGGCGGACAGGGCGGGCTGCCCTCTGCCATCTCTCGCCCAGTCCCCAAGGAGGCCTTGGCTTTGCAGGCGTCGGTGGTCTCACTGGGAACGGGAGGTGGGCAGCGCTGCTCCCCCCACCCCCGGGCCATGGAGGGGCGTGACCCGGAGACCGGGCAGTGACATCCACGTGCCGTCCCTAGCGGATCCCACACTGCTCAGTGCCATCCACACAGGGCTCCTCCGTTCCCACTCAGATGGACGCTCTACAGACCCCTCTCCTTCCGTTTTCTCTACTGTGCCCACCCCTCCACAAGCCCCCGGGAGCGCCTGTCTGAACAGTACACTTCCCACTGCTTCTCCTGCTCCCTCATTCTGCCCCAAGCCATCACCATCTCTATCTTGATCTTTTTTTTAAAGATTTATTTTATTTATCTGAAAGACACAGTTACAGAGAGAGGTAGAAACAGGGAGAGAGAGAGAGAGAGAGAGAGAGGTCTTCTATTCTGCTGGTTCACTCCCCAAATGACCACAACAGCCAGAGCTGAGCTGAGCTGAAGCCAGGAGCCAGGAGCTTCTTCCGGGTCTCCCACGCAGATGCAGGGGAAAAGGACTTGGGCCATCTTCTACTGCTTTCCCAGGCCATAGCAGAGAGCTGGATCAGAACTGGAGCAGCCAGGACTTGAACCCATGCCCATATGGGATGCCAGTGCTGAAGGCTGGGGCTTTAACCCACTGTGTCACAGCACCAGCCCTGACCTTTTTTTTGAAACAGCAGCTTGGTTGAGAGAGAAGCAACACCCCGTCCACCCTCTGAGGGGAGCGTTCAGTGGTCTTGTTGTGCGGATGCAATCATGACCTAATTCTAGTGCAGTTCCATCACTCAACAGACACCCTCTCCACCCCCCACGCACGTCTTCCCCACCCGCCCCTCCCCCCAACCCCAGCTCCAGGCAGCCATTAATCTGCTTTCTGCCCCCACATGGCTGCCTGGCCGGGGCCTTCCCTGTGAATGGAACCAGGCAGAATGAAGTCTTTCGTGTCTGGCTTCGTGTTCCCAAGGCTCCTCGGCAGAATGCGGCATCCATCAATATCTCATTCTTTTTCATTGCCTAATAATATTCCATAGCATGGGCATCCCGCATCTTTAAAATTCCTTAGTCCGTTGGTGGCCATTGGAATGGTTTCCACTCTTTGACCACCAGGAATAACGCTGCAGTCAGCACTCACGTCCAGGTCTCTGTGGGTCCAGGCTTTTACATCTCGGGGGTATGCACTTGGGAATGGCATTCGTGGGTCATACGCTAACTGTTTTTCTGGTCATACACCAGACTGTCTTTCAACGTGGTTGTGCCATTTCACACTGCCAGCTGCACCGTGTGACAGGGCTCCCTCCCAGTCGGTGTGACGGGTGTCTCACTGTGGTTTGGATTGGCATTTTCTTGATGAGCAATCCTGTTGAGCTGTCATAGCCTTAGAGAAATGCCTGTTCATACCCTTTGCCCATTTTTTAATTGCATTCTGTTTTGTTTCGTTATTGAGTTGATCGTGAGCCCATTCATCCATACACCTCACATCATGTCACTCTCCTCTCATTCCACATACATTGTCAGTGCTGCCTAGGTGAGCTGCTGGGCTGTATTGTTAGAGAATAGTGATAGGAGAAATGAGTCTCTGTGTATGCGTCTCCTACGTGCTTGGCGCAGATGAAAGTTACTGTGAAATGTTTTCAATCTGTGTTTTGTCGTAACCATGGATGTGAAACCACGGGTGAGAAGGGCCTGCTGGAGGCGTGGATCTGGGTGCGGACACCGATGTGGACACGGAGATACACATCCTGCTGATCCTGGAAAACCCTGGCTGACACGCTGAGTTAGTCTCACTTCAGGAGGATGGAGGTTCCCTAAGCAGGAACCAGGCCGTGCGGCCCCAGCAGCCGGGTGACACGGGACACGTAGGAGGCCCCGTGGCCTCGACGGTAAAGGAGCGAGTATCCCTGCGTCTCTCTCCATCTCGGACCCTCCGCAGCTGTGCACGAAAGGAAAAGAAAAGCTGCCTGCGTCCCAGGTTTCCAATCTGTTTCCTTTAAAGCCAGTGAAGCTTCCATTATCCAACAGGCTTTATCCCATTGAAATTGAGTCTGTAAATGCAAAACATTTAAAAAATAACGAATTGGTATTTGATATTCCTATATTTCAATATTCCTTTGATATTCCAATATGAAACTTAAACTTCTGGGGTTTTATGCATTCTTCGTCTTTCCTTTGATTTGGCTCAACTCAGTGCTTTGAATATGTTTGCTTTAATCACTGGACCATGGAGCAGGAGGGCCGTGCATCTTGCTGGGGGAGGTGCTGGGGGGGTGCAGCCATCTGGGCCCAGAAAATGACTGCCTTCTGGAAACCGCTGGCTCTTCCTGCTGGCACCGGCTGGAGGGGCTTGCCAGGCCCGTGCAGAGGGGCAGGCTCCCCTGGCCTTGCTCCAAGGGGCCCACTTGGGCCTCTACCTTGCAGTTCAAAGGCAGAAAAGCAGAGCTGCAGCTGCAGCAGGGGCCCTGGCAGGTGCTGGGACCAGGGAGCAGCTCCTGCGCCATCTGACTGACAGCTGGTCTGGAACGCAACGGACAGAGAGCCTGCTTCCGGGTTCTGTGCCGGGGGTGAGGACGGGAGGTGAGCGGAGCCGTCCTCACTAAGCTGCGCGGCACTGGCTCCGGCCTCGATGTTCCGGTGACTGTGGCTGTGTCAACATCGGGGATGCCACGAGGGCAGTGACAACAGCCGTTGGGTGGACCATGCAAAGATGGTCTCGTGTCACCCTCCACTCTGTCTCCACTGGCTTTCCCCAGAGTTGGACCTCGACACTAGGACTTGGGGACAGCCATTGGTTAGATTGTTCCAGAAAAACAAAAAGTGGAGAGCAGAGATGAGAAGGGCCAGGAAAGGGTGTGGTGATGGCAGGGCCACCTCTGTAGGCAGGTGGGGCTCTACCTTGAGGGAGACCCTTTGAGAAATTACCGAGTGAGACTCCGAGAGTCCCCCTGGAGGACGGGGAGGTGGGGGTGGGGGCTCACATCCGCTGCCTGTCCCACCCCCACGTGCCCCCATCGCCCTTGGCTGGGGGATTCTCCTGGGGGGAGGAGTAAACGTCCCCCCCCCCAGTCCGAATTGCACCTGCTGGCCACGGACAAACTGTGGTGGAGACCTGTGAGGCAGGCAGCACCCTCAGGCAGGGCGGGAGACCTGGGGGCCTGGGGAGGAAAGGCGTCCTCAGCCAAAGGCACCCTCAGAAAGGGCGGCCTTGGAGAGGAGCCGACCAGAAGCTGGTATGCAGCCAGACGGCGAGAGAGTCGGCTGCAACGATTTGTCGTTGAGCTTTTATTATTATCTATTTATGCACTACTGGAGAGGCTGAGAGACAGAGAGACAGCGAGAGCTCCATCCCCTGCCTGCTAGGACCTGGGAGCTCCATCCAGGTCTCCCATGGGGGTGGCAGGAACCCAGCTACCTGGAGCATCCCCTGCTTCCTCGCAGGGTGTGCACTGGCAGGAAGCTGGCATTAGGAACAGAGCTGTGACACTGGGGCGGGTCGATCTGCCTGACTCATGCTATTGAGGCAAATGCTCCTCCCATCCAGAAGCAGCCTCCCGGGCACAACCAGAGCTCACGTTGTGCCAGCCATCTGGGCTCCCCCAGCCCAGCCCATAGACATGACCCCCACACCACTGCAGATGTACACCCTCGCCACGCTCTGGGAAGGAGCGTGTCCCGGGTGTGTGCGGGAGCCAATGGAGGGATGGGTGTGCATCCTGTGTGTGCGCATGCATGGATGTGTGTGCACGCGTGTACAATGCCAAGTGCATATGAGTACTTGGTAGCACCTGACACGGAGCAGGAATTCCCATGCCTGTGAGCACGTGGGGTGAGCGTAGAAGGAAGGGGAGCTTGCCAGAGGGGCCTGCAGGTGACTGTGGTTCACGGCTGGAGAACGGATGCCCCCAGCCAGGAGGGGGCACACAGACCTGGCCCTGCCATGCCCACCCCTTTCCTGGAGGCCTCCAGAGCCTGGGGCTGGGAGAGCAGCAAGTGGGGTCAGGGTGGGATCAACAGCCCCCCAAGTGCCTCCTCCTTGAACAGGCAAGCTGATCGCACGGCCCAGGACACATCCTGGCGAGGAGCTGCCCGCAGGTCCCAGGGTTCAGGGATGGAGCCATGGCCCTTCCCAGGCAGCAGCTGCCTGCCGGGACTAACACTGTGCCCACATCTCCCAGAACAGCACCCAGGAGGGGCAGTGGGGGGGCCACACGTCCCAGGGAGGGGTCCTGTGAGCAGAGCTGGGCTTTCGGCCCCCGCCAGCGCCCAGGCTGGGGCTGCCGTCCTAAGCTCCAGGCCACCCCACCCCGCGCCGGACTCCTCCTTTGCTTATCTCTACACAGCACCTGCCGTGACCACGGGCATCTCAAGTGCTCAGGAGACAGAGCAAAATCAAAACAGTGTTCTAGGACAGGCATCCTGGCCAGGGTCCAGGGGCCTTGGGCCTCGCAGATGGTCAGGAAGGAGCAGTGTGCCCAGGGTGGGAGCATGCTGGGGGCCCACTCTGCCCCACTTCTCCCTGCCCTGGGCCTGTGCCCCGAGGGAGGGGGGATGGAACAGCCTTGTGCTAGTGGTCAGCAGTCAGGAACCCAGCCTGGCTGGCTGCGGCCAGTGGGGCGACAAGAACGACCTCAAACATGCCGTGAAGCTACTGAGAGGCCCTGGCCGCTCGGTGCCCAGGCAGCAGGAGCCAGGGCAAGTGCAGAGGCAGGTGAGCAGACGGCCGGGAGCCTGAGGCCTGGGCGCCCTGGTTTGGGGGCCGCAGGCGGAGCTTGAATCGTCCGAGCAGCAGAGTTTCTCGGAAACCATCCCCAAGAACCACAATATGGAAACCAGATGGAGGGGGGGGGGCGAGCTGCTGCTGGGGGCAGGGCAGGCGAGCTCCGCCCCCTGGGCCTCCCACCACCCCCATGGCCACCCTGTGTCCCATTCGGAACCCCGGGCTCCCGGCTCCACAGTCTGAAGCTCTGTGTCCTGCATGGATCAGCCTCCCCCAGGGTAACAGCGAGCCAGTCTCCTAGGGGACTGAGGCGTGGTCCCCCAGGACACACCGTGGTGCCCCCACAGTGTCTTACACCCGGACAGTAGCACCTCGAGCTAACCCGCCCATGACACACCTGGCACCTAGCGCCCCCCTGAGCCTGCTCTGTCCAGGAGACGAGCCCTGTGGTCACCTGGTTACAGAGGAGGACACAGACGCACACGGGGCACAGCAGCCCTGACGTGCCTCTTCTCGCCTCTCCGAAGGGCTGCCGGGCAGCTGTGTCCACGCCTGGGGACCTCAGCAGGTGGTGAGTTCAGGTCCCCTGGGGTGTCCCGCACGACCTCCCCCCGGGGTCAGCCCAGCTCTGACCATGCCCTAGGACGCAGCAGGGAGCGAAGTGCCGGGCTCTGCCACCTGCCTGCCACCGGCACCTCGTGGCGGCAGCGCCTCGGCCGTGCGCACGTGAGCGACGTGAGTTCTCTGTGAGTGATCTGCGCTGTCAGAGGATCAAGTCTGATGCGCAGCAAATGTCTCCAGGTTCAGCGGTAATAACGCCCCAGGAGGCCACGCGGAGGAAGTTGCAGGCTACCAAATAATAAAACATCCCGTCCTCGCTCAGAAGCCTTGGAGAGGCTGCCGGGGGACTCCGCAAACCTTCAGACGGGCTCCGTCTGGCTTGTCCAGCCTCCTTCACCGAGACCCCATCCATCACGGGGAGGGGCTGGCAGGCGGGGGAGGGGGAGCACTCTCAGCCAGGTTTCCGCCATGGGAGAGGCCGTCCGTGGGGAGGTTTAACTGCCGCTCTCTTGGAGGGGGAGGGGACCAACCCCCCACCACGCTAACCAGCCACGCGGAGGGGAGGTGCGTCCCGGCTTCACAGATGGGGAGGAGCGAGAGGAAGAGCACTTCACTAAAAGAAAGTACGGGAGCCCCCTGCCCCTGGAACCCACAAACTCATTATTTCCAGTCCTGTTCCCCGGGGGATGAGCTTTTGAAACCGATGGAGACCCACGTGGAGTGTGAACCACAAACCCTCGGGGACTCTGAATCCCCGACAGCTTTCGTGCCTGTGCCCTGAGCTCCCCTCCCTGACCCCCTGTGCCGCGCTGTCCCCTACAGCCACCAGCACTGGCTGCACGTCCCTGGACAGGAAGACTGTTAAAGAAAGGAAGGGGAGGGGACTCACAAGGCTGTGTGCAGCCCCCACACTGCGCAGGGCACTTGGCTGAGCACAGAGGGGAAAGTAAACGTCACTGGCCGAGTCACCTTTGCATCAGCCCCTGAGTGGGACCACACGCGTGTGGTATCCCATTCGTCCTTGCAAAGGCTCCACTAGACGGCAGCAACTGCACCCATTCTACTGATGAGAAAACAAAGGCTGGGCCAAGCTAAGTCACTTCACGCGGCGCAGCCAGAATCTGAGGCTCAGCCCTTCTCCCCAGGTCTGTCCCCACCCCTCCTGGGTTTCCCGCCCCATGGAGTCCTTTTCCCACAACCCACAGCCCAGAGTCGCATGAGCAGATGTCGGACAAGCATTGAGCCTGATGCACTCCAGCCCTGGGAACCACCCCCACCCTGGGACATGGCTCTCATGAGTCCCACCTGCTGGGTGGAAACCCCTCGGGTGCACCCAATCTGTCCCCTGCCAGGCCACCACGGTCACAGGAGGTCACTAGGACTTCCCAACAAGCTCCTGGCTTCTGCCCTCCGACTGTGGTCCAGCCTGCACATGGCAGCCAGCTTGGTCCCTGCACAGCACAGAAAGTGCCACGCCCCCACGTAAAATGCTCCAGCAACTTCCCATGTTCCTCCCACCAGGACCTGCCTGATCGCACTGATCAGGGCTCCACACGGCTGTCTCCTGTCCCTTCTTCCAAGAGGTGCTGCTGGCTGGCCTCGGAGCCCTCAAACACGCTGTTCCAGACCTGGAATACCGTCCCCCTCACCGAGCCAGCGTCTCCCACCTTGTCTGTGTCCCCAAGGCTGCCACAATCAGTCCCAGTGCTCTCCTAAGCACTTTGGTAAATATCTGTGTCTCCTAAGCCACCAGCTCTCAGATCCCTGGAATTAGATCTGCTTAGTTCACTGTTACATTGTCCACACTACACACGGTTGGCACCACATGGATGGGTGGAGCTAACGTGCAGACTAAGAACTGACCGACGGTGGCGTGACTGCTGCCAACGCCAGGGGAAACGTGAAACAACTTGGGTGGGTCTCAAGGGCGCAACGCTGAGTGGAAACCCCAACCCCAGGGGCCACTGCTGTGCGATTCCATTTCTAGAGCGTTCTTGAAATGACCAAATTATAGACCGAGAGCAGATCAGTGGTTGTAGGGGTTGGGCACAGGGAGGGAGGGTGGGATTCGAAACAGAACCCGTGAGGGAGTTCCTTTAGTCCCACAGATGCGCCGTGTCTTCCCCGTGGCAACGGTTTACGTGACTGTATGCCTGGGATAAAATGTCACGGAACTGTACACAAAGACACAAATGGAACCGCAGGCGCGTGTGTCAAAGCCGGCGAAACCGGAGCGCAGTCTGCGTCTGGTTAATTACAGTGTATCCACTGCCCTGTTAGGGGGATGCTCCAGGCTTACATAAGCCGCTGCTCGGGGCGGGGTAAGGGGGCACAGCACCGCTCCGGGCTGTGTGTGCCACTGCTTCGGAGTCTGTAGTTATTTCAAATGAAGGAAGACAAGTCTGCGCCACCCCAGGCTCTGACTCCCAGTGCCCACTTTCCTTGGGTCCATCACAGGGACTTCTGCCCCCTTCCCAGCCAGGGCACCTGCCCGCCCACGCCCCAGAGCCATGGACCAGCCTGGTGACCACAGCCTCCGCTCCGGCATGGCTGTCCACTAATACATCCATGTGTGGCATGCATGCCTGGCCCCTGGCTTTGCACCCCATCCCCAAGGAGAACCTGGTGTGTGTCCGACAACATGAGGTGACACAAGAGAAAATCCTCGCACCCCGAGCCTGGCACCCTGTGCCAGAATCTTGGCCGCCCTTGGAGAGGAGGTGGGGGTAGGGGGAAGCCATCCTGGCAGCCCCACCCCCCGCCTCTGGGGCCGAGGAATCCGTAATTGAACCTTTGGGTCCCCAAGAGGCCACAGGCAGCAGCACGCTGGTTCCAGTTAAGACTGAAACCTTTGGCAGCCATGGCACCCGGCCTGCGTGGGTTTGCGGCTCGGGGAGGAGAGGGCGCCCCTGGCTCGCGTCCACTCTGGAGTCTGGTGGGGAAAGCGAAATAAAGACCACAGTCCCTGACCCGCGGCCACACAGCCCGCAGCCTGTGCAATGAGGCTGTGTGGGCGCAATGTGGGCTTGACCCTTGGCTACACGCTGTGTAGACGTTCTACACAGGCAAAGGATGGGCAGAGAAACCGGGTCGGCCTGGTGAGGGGCCTGAGCCCTGCTGGACTGTCGGCGGGGGCCTGGTCTTAGCTCTGCCCGAGGGTCACTGCAGGCCCCTGAGGAAGACCCTGTCTGCCCCGAGCCTCAGTTTCCCTGTCTCCAAGGTTCCCTGACTTCTGAGGTCCTCTGTGCATGTCTGTGCAAGGGACACTTGCAGCAGTGATTGAGCTGTGGCTGTGCCGGATGCCGCACGGCGCTGAGCAGCCCCCAGGGCCTCTGCCACGAGCAACGCCCCTCCCTTCCCCATGGCCAGATAGCCCAACTGCATGGCAACATGGCCAAATGTCCCTTGCAGTAAAAATGTCCCTGCCCCAGGTTCAGGGACACCACATGAGCCAGCCACAACCCAGCTGGGCACCTGTGAGAGCCGTCCAGAGCCCAGCCCATCGCTGCACCCTGGCTGCCCTGAGAACACCTGCCGCCCGGGCTGTGCCTCTCTGCTCCCTGGCCCTGCCCCCCGTCCCGTTCACTAGAAGGTCCGGAGCTTCAAGGTTCCCGATCCTGCACCCAGCCCTCACCTCTGCCCATTCTCTCCTCGGTGCTTGGCCTCGGCTGACCCCTCGTGCGCTGTGAGTCAGCAAGGGAAGAGGGGGAACTCCTTAGGGGATGCACAGGGGCTCTGTGGGTGGCCCCGGGCCACCGCAACAAGGCAGAGGACCAAAGCCCATGGTAAGGAAAATCGAATCGGGTTTTATAAAGAACGGGCAGAGGCCACGGAAAAGGAGCTTCCCTTAGAGGCCGCCCCCCTCCTCACAGGAGCCTTGGGGCAGGAGCTGCACTCCCGCGCCCCAGAGGTGAAGCATCAAGAGATGCCAACCCAGGTCCGCCCTGCCCAAAGCCACACCCCCTCTCTGGCCCCGCCCCCGCATCCACAGAAAACCAGGCCCTCATCAGTGTCCCGCCCATGGGCCTGCATAGCAGAGCCCTGGCAGGGGATCAGCAGCAGGGACCGGGCGCTCTGGACCTGCCGGCTGTGTCTCCGTGGCCGCCGGGAGCCAAGGCCTGGGCGCTGCCCGTGTTCCTGCCCGTCCAAGCTGTCCTCTCCCATCAGGACCCGGCCTCTGACGTACAAAACCCAGGCCCTGCCTCGGGCTGGTCTCAGGTTTCTGGAGCACAGTAAATCGGCGTGTTTTTATTTCTTCATCTGTAAACATCTCTCCATCTAATACGGTAACTGCTGTTTATACAGAGCTATAAAAACAGAGGTCAGAGCACAATAAGATTATAGTCTTACCCCGATACACGCAAGCCATAATAAAATAAAATCTTACAAACGATCCAGAGGCCGTTCAGGGCTTCTTGAGGAATTAATGTCTGTCGTATGTGCGCATTCTATTGGGGCATAATATTTTCCACAGCTGTCAAGACCTGTTTAAAAGGCAATACCCTTCTGCTGGTATCTGACTCCGGCTGTGTAGACCGAGGGCGGGGCCACGAATCCTGCCGTGTCTGACTCAGGGGTGTGTGACCGCGTGGAGCTCACCACCAGCCGGCTGACGCGGCGTGGCAGCCCCGTGGCCGACGAAGTGTGGGCGTCTCTGGCCAGGACTGAGGCCAGGAGAGAAGCTGGCCCTGCTCCGGGCAGCGTAGGCTGGCGGTGACAAGAGTTTCGGCCTGGGAGGCCCGGGACATGGCCCAGGGGTCCCGGGATGGGCCGCGTACCCCTAACATCTGCAGGCAGAAGTCCTCACCCCCAGCCGTTCAGGATACAGCTGCCAGGCCGAAAGGGTGGGCCCCGGGGTTCTAACAGCAGCGGTGGTGGGGACACTGGAGCACCCTGCGGGGGGACCAGGGGAGGGCACAGGGAGCAAACAGTGTCTCGGAGCCCAGGAGAGAGGCGTCAGAAGGGGCCAGCCCTGGCGGCCTGGCTCTCGGATTGGTGTCCCCCGGAAGTGGGAGAGACGGGCATCTGTCATGGGCGCCGTCTCTCCCTCCGGGGATGGCGGCCCCAGCACCCAGGCACGCAGGGGACACCGTGAGGTTTCTCAGCTCTACGCTTTGTGCTGGACACAGCAGGCACGCCAGGGGCCGTGACCACCTCTGCAGAGACGCCCTTTTGTCCTGGAAATCGGCACCATCTGCGGGAAGCTGCCTCCCGCAGGAGACACGGGCACAGGATGCCCTGGCTTGACCTTGAAGGTGAAACCACTGACCCCACTGTCCTCACCCCCTCCCGTGACCAGCTCGTCCCGGGCCAGCTACGGCCAGCAAGGACTTGGAAACATCTCACACCCGCACAGACCTCTCCCTGCCCTCAAAGCACCCCGGCCCTGCTCCCAACAGTCTTCCTGCGGGCCTGCCAGGCCCTGCTGACCCAGAGTGGCCAGCTCCCAGCTCCCAGCCCCCTCCCGCCCTGCAGCCCCTCCCTGGAGTGCTTGTCATCATCTCAGAGATGTCATATTCCGTGGCCACACACCGCAGAGCCCCCTCAGCTCCTCTCTTTCTGGACACCCGCTCCTCCTGCCCACGTGTCCAGAATCTAACCTGTGTGCTCTCCATGGGGCACCCGCGCTGGTGGCAGCCGCCGTCACTGCCACTCCTAAGCCGTGACCAGACTGCATCCAGGAGGTGGTGACAAACGGCCAGAGCTACAGGCAGCCACGCTCTTCCAGCCCACGCACGTGGTCTCGGAACAACGCACGTGGCTCTTGCAGACCAGTCCAAGGAGGGCCTTGCACTGCTGGGAGCAAGGCGTCAGCAGGGCTGGGTCCTTCTGGGGCTCAGGGAGAAGAGCTGTTTCCTTATCTTGCAGCTGCTGGAAGCTGCCTGCTCTCCTTGGCTGGCGGCCCCTCCTCCATCTTCCAGACTCCACCCAACACATGCCCCGCCCACTGACGCCACTGCGTGGCTCCTGTGTCTCTCAGGGAGATCAAGAAAAGAATCCAGTGGCCTTGGGCTCACAGAGCTCCAGCCCTGGGGTCCCTGATCCCCTCTCCTGCCATTCACACCCCACTCTCTCCCCAGAGCCACTCGCTGTCCACAGGAGTCTGCTGGAGCATCCGTGGCCAGACAGCTCCTCCCTGGCTGTACTGTTAAAGTGACAGCCCCCTCCCCACCTCCATCCTCTCCAGATCTCTCCACCCTCTTCTCAGGGTGTATTTTTGAGCGTGGACATTATCATCGTCCAATGTATATGTATTCTCTGATTGCCTGTCTCTCCCACGATGGTGCACGTTCCGTGGGAACAGGAGGTCACCTGCCTTCTCTCCACTGCCTCCCCAGCTCTGGCTGGCACAGGGGACATGCATACATGCTCAAGGTTGGATGGACAGGTGTCCACTTTGAGAAATTAGTGGTTGAAGCTGGAACTTGAGAAAAGGCACTAGAGTGGGTCATGAACTAGAGAACATCTAAGTGGATGGATGGATAAGTGGGTAGATAGATGGAAGGAAGTACTGATGGGTGAGTGGATGGGTGGGTGGATGGAGGGATGGTGGATGGGGGGTGGGGGGTGGCTGGTTGGGTATGTGAGGGTCTAACTGGAGGGGTGTGTGGAAGAAAATCAGTGATGTGGAGCCCATCCCCTTCCAAGGCAGCCATGACAACTGGAGCGACATCGACACGAAGCCCTGTGCGGAGGTGCCCGGAGCCCAGTTACCTGTGTGACAGAAGCCCTGCTCTCCCGAGAGCTTTCCATTTTCCGTGGGTTTGTGGCCATAGACAAGGGTGACAGGACTTGTTCTTGTCTGCTCTGAGCTCCCAGCTACCGCCTCCGGCATCCACTGGGCTGCAGCATTTCCCTCAAGAGAACACACACCCTCAATGTCCCCCCCAAAGCCTGGGACACCAGCAAACATCCGCTGACCAAGGCCGAGGCGCTAAAGGACAGCAGGGTCCCAGCCCGCAGCAGGGTCCCCACACCTGCTCAGCTCCATTCTCCAGGGGCGATGCCAGGCCAGAAGGAGTCCCATGGGGTGGCCAGGAGGGGATGGAGCTTTAAAAAGATGGCAAAGTCAGGGCTGGCACCGTGGCACACTTGGTTAATCCTCTGCCTGCAGCGCTGGCATCCATATGAACGCCGGTTCTAGTCCCGGTTGCTCCTCTTCCAGGCCAGCTCTCTGCTGTGGCCCAGGAGGGCAGTGGAGGATGGCCCAAGTGCTTGGGCTCTGCACCCGCATGGGAGACCAGGAGGAAGCACCTGGCAAAGCTCCGGCCATGGAGGCTATTTAGGGGGTGAACCAACGGAAGGAAGACCTTTCACTCTGTCTCTCACTATCTGACTCTATCTGAAAAAAAAAAAAAAAAAAGACGGCAAGGTCATGACCTTCATGTCTGCACATTGCAGGCATTCGGCAAGAAATCCTGGTATTTTGGAGCTGGCGTTCGGCACTGAAGTTAAGATGCCACTCGGGGTGCCCACCTTCCATGCCAGTGTGCCTGGGTTCGAGTCCTAGCTTTGCTTCTGATTCCAGCTTCCTGCTAGAGCCATCGAGTGATGCTTCCCACTGGGCCCCTAACCACCACGTGGGAGACCAGGGTGGAGCTCCTGGCTCCTGGTTTCAGCCTGGCCCAGACCCGGCTATTGTGGGCATTTGAAAAATGAACCAATAGATGGACCCCCGGCCAACTGTGTGTGTGTGTGTGTGTGTATGTGGTGCAGAGGTTCACTCTCATGAATTGGGTCACATGATTACAGAGGTGGGCGACCCCAAAATCTGCAGAGGAGGCCGGCAGGTGGGGACCCAGGAAGAGCTGAGGCTCAAACCCTCCTGCTCCAAATTTTTGGTGCAAAAATTTGAAATTCATGCAATTTTTCATAGTATGCACTTTCTATGAAATTTTTGACGGCTCTGGGGCAGCTCAGCCTTTTGTTCCACTCAAGCCTTCAGTGGACTGGCGGGGGGGGGGGGCACTCCCAGTGGGGTGGGCCATTTGCTTTCATCAAAGCCCAGCCGTTTAAATATGTGTCTCCTACGAAGATCCCCTCCCACCAACATCCAGAATCAAGTCTGACCACAAACAGGGCTGCAAGCGACTCGGAGCCACCTCTCGTGTCCAGGCTGCACCCAGCCTTGAGGGGCAAGGGTCCTGCATCCCTGGGGGAGGGGGCGTTGTCCCTGATCAGCAGACATCTGGGAAACGCAGTGGGCAGCCGCAGCATCACCCGTGTGGCCCTGTCGGCGTCCCTGCCCCTGAGCTCTGGGCTTCATCCCCTTCCCTCGCTCACCTTCCTGGCAGGCTGCCCTGCACCCAGGGGGTGCGTCTCGCCTGCTTGTTGTTGCTGTTACTGAGCTGTGCTTCCCCGGGGTGTGCACCCCCAGCCCCCAGCCCCAGGGCCGCACAGCAGACAGCAGCGTTTTGCCTGTGAAAACATTTTGGTGCAATGTTCTGACCCGCAAAAAATATTTTTACAGTGAAAATGCAGATCTAGCCCCGAGCTGTTCAGTCTCACTGGCTTGTTTGGCTCCTCGGGAAAATAAACAGAAGTAAATTTGTGGACAGCAAGGGATGGGATCCAATCAAACAAACGCGGCACTCGCCCCGCCCACCAGGGCAGCAGAACCTCAGGCCCGGCTACCTGGCCTGCAGAATTAATAGTGACTGCCAGTCTCCCACCCCCCCAACCCCCTGGGAGGGCAGATGCAGAACACAGCCAGGCCCCAGGGGCTTCTGCCCACTGCTCACTTCTCAGAGAGGACAGAGCCCAGAGCCGGAGGGCACCTGCCCGAGCTGCCACAGTTTTCACATCACCCACTGAGCGCACCCGTGGACCCTGGGAAGCCAGCCCCAGCCCTTACTCGTCACAGGAGCAAGGCTTGGTTTGGAGAGGTCGCCTGGTGCACCCGGGTCCCCGTGCACTGGGGCTGGAGACTCAATCTCCTCCCCTCTCTCTGCTCTGGGGAAATCTTGTCCCCCAACTCCCATCTCCCAATCAATTTACTTTGTCCAGACAGAGGTACAGAAGTAACAAACAAGGCCAGGTCCCCTGCGGCAGCCTGGCATCAAGTGGCAGCCACGGGCAGGCCAATAATGTCTGTGGTCCCCTGGGGTGCCCTGTACAATGCCAGGGCCACGCAACGGAATACTGCACAAGAACGAAAAGAAACCAATCACCCAGCCAGCCTGGCTGCGTCTCGCACACCGCTGGCGTGAAAGACGCCAGGCCCGAACACACTGTCTGGGACCCTCAAGAGTGGAAGAAACTGCTGGGGCAAGGGAGCAGCAGCAGCCGCCCCTCGGGTGGGACAGGGGCTGGAAGGAAGAGCAAGGGAGCTAACCGGGGGCTGCAGGCACCTGCCCCCTGGCTTGGGTGGGGATGACTGGAGTGTCTACAGAGGCAAAAGCCATCCAGCTGTGCCCCAAAGACTCACATCTGTTGACATGCAGGTGATGGGAAAAGGCCAAGGAAAACGGGATTGAAAGAGGAGTTTAGGGGCCTACGCTGAGGCATAGTGGGTAAAGCCGCCACCTGCAGTGCCGGCATCCAATACGGTCGCCAGTTCAAGTCCCAGCTGCTCCACTGCTGATCCAGCTCCCTGCTAACGTGCCTGGGAAAGCAGTGGAAGATGGTGCAAGTCCTTGGGCCCCTGCACCCATGTGGGAGACCTAGAAAAGGCTCCAGGCTGCTGGCTTCAGATCGGCTCAGCTCGGGCCGTTACAGCCATTTGGGGAGTGAACCAGCAGTGAACCAGCAGATGGAAAACTTTCTCTCTCTCTCTCTCTCTCTCTTTCAGCCTCTGCCTCTCTGTAACTCTACCTTTCAAATAAATAAATAACTCTTTAAAACAAAAAGATTGTAAGAACCAAATCAGCATTTAAAAAAGAGAGAGAGAAGTTCATTCTGGAGCAAAAAGTTTGAAACCCATGCATATGGGGAGGGGGCTTCAAAAATGTCATAGAAAATGCATACCATGAAAATGCATGCATTTCAAATTTTTTTTAACAGGCAGAGTGGATAGTGAGAGAGAGAGAGAAAGGTCTTCCTTTGCCATTGGTTCACCCTCCAATGGCCGCTGCGGCCGGCGCACTGCGCTGATCCGAAGCCAGGAGCCAGGTGCTTCTCCTGGTCTCCCACACGGGTGCAGGGCCCAAGCACTTGGGCCACCCTCCACTGCCTTCCCGGGCCATAGCAGAGAGCTGGCCTTGAAGAGGGGCAACCGGGATAGAATCCAGCGCCCCAACCGGGACTAGAACCCGGTGTGCCGGCGCCGCAAGGCGGAGGATTAGCCTGTTAAGCCAGGGCACCGGCCGCATTTCAAATTTTTACACCAAAATAAAACCATATCTTTTCATCCCACTTTCCACTAACTTTTCGAATTGCCCACACATAGGTTAACCAGGCCTCGTTGCAATTCACTGCAAAGAAGCAAAACAACGACCACAGGGCCTGGGTCTCTGAGCACTGCAGCCCCTGGACGCTCTGACACTACCTACACTTACAGGCTGATGGACAGCTCGTGGGCGCCATGGTAACCTGCTCATTCCCTCGTCCACTCAGCATCGCTAGGGCTCCAAGGAGGGAGTTCAGAGCAGAAACAGGCCTGGTCGGGCAGGTGTTTCAGCAAAATCATTCCGGCACCAGTGAGGAGGGGGAGGTTGGAGGGACTGGTCCGGGAGGGAGGCGAGTGGCTAACTCTGAGCAAACCTCTCCAGTTAGACAATGTAGAGTGGGGGCCGAGTGCATCCACCGCCCACTCGCCCCCAGAGTCCCGCGGGAAGCTGCCCTAGGCTGTGATTCGCCCCCGTGACGTTCGGTGAAGTCTACCCAGGGCAGAGGCACGTGAGACCCCTCCCCCGAGTTCTCCCCAGACGAAGGCCCCCAGGTGTGGGAACACGGATGGACCCAGCAGCAAATCTTGGAGAAAAAGCTGGGCTTTGCTCAAGGCCATTGCTGCCAGGGCCTGGGGTGGTCGGCCCCCCGTGCACAGGCAGGCAGCACAGTTCCCCTTGGGCACAAAACACCAACTCTGGAGCTTTCTTTTCTTTGCTTTCTTTTAAAAAAATTATTTATTTATTTGAAAGGCAGACTTACAGCAAGAGAGAGAGAGAAAGAGAGAGAGAGAGAGAGAGAGAGATCTTCCATCCTCTGGTTCACTCCCCAAATGGCCACAGTGATCACAGCTGGGCCAAAATGAAGCCGGGGCCTGGGACCCCATCCAGGCCTCCCACGTGGGTGAGGGGCCCAAGCACGTGGGCCATCTTCTCTGCTTTCCCAGGTGCATTAGCAGGGAGCCAGATGGGAAGCAGAGCAGCCAGGACTAGAGCTGGTGCTCACAGGGGGTGCTGGCCTCCCTGTCTCACAGGCAGGAAGCTGCCCAGCCCTTCCCAGAGTCCCATCTGATGCGCAGGTGCATGTTCTGGGCCCAGGGCGCTGTCTGTCATTTCCCTGTCCACCTGCTGCGGGGCCTTAGGTTTGGGGACAGAAGGCCTCTGAGGCCAGCAAAGCCACCCCAAGGGGGCTCCCAGGCCCTGCTGCCAGTGAGGCTGAGCTGATGGCTCCAAGCAGCGTACAGGTGGCCACGCCCAGGCGGCTCAGGGTGTGTGTGCAGGTCTGGAGCAGAGAGCCCTAGGGAGGGGTGCACGAGGACGATGCCCACAGGCCTGGGGAGTGGACGGGTACACTTGGCTTGGGGGGAAGGAGGGACTTCTGTAGCAGAACCCCCTCCAAATGAACGGCCTAAAATGCACAGTCGTGGAGACAAAGGTCAATGTCAAGGTGATGGCAGGGCCGTGCTCTCCTTGAGGACTCGAGGGACAAAGCCCTCCTTCCTCTGTCTGTGTCCCCACACGGGCTTCTTGGGAGGACACAGCCGCTGGCTTCAGCGCCCGCCTTTGTCCTGCACGACTTCTTCTCCCGTCTGCACCGACCCGACTTCCAAATGAGGCCACACTCCCACGGGCCTGGGGCTAGGGCTTCCAAGAGACAGTGTAACCCTGGGACGCGGGGGGAGCCCCAGCGAGGTGGCACCAGGAGCCCCCGCACAGCTGCGCCGGGCCCGCAGCCACATCGAGCAGGGAGCGCTGTGCCTGTCCGCTGGGCCCGTGTGTTGTAAACTGTTTGCAAGGCTTTAAATAAACACCCACAGCCCTCTGAAGTCTGGGAGTCACCGCTCACCCCGGGGCTTTGGCAGTTGTCAGCAAACTCCACAGCCCCAGACCCTGACAATAAACCCATGGGCAGAGCCACCCACAGAGGCCGGCCGGGCGGGCTCCCGCGGCCGTGGCAGCAAGCCCGGGCACCGCGTCGGGACCAGGCCAGCACAGAGGCGTAGCCGTGGAGCCAGGGAGGGGCCTGTTCCTCTTCCAGCCCAGACATGGCCTGCAGAGCCCGGCCAGCCCTGTGTGGGATCGTCCAGGGAAGACTTGGTCTCTCCACGTGGCCTGACCTGGAACTCGCCCTTCCCTTTCCTGTAATGCCATCAGAAAGACAGACAGCAGGGGTGGGCGTTGGGCGCACAGCCACAGTTGTCACCACAAGGGACATGGGCACCCCTGAGGGGGCGGAGCCCTGGAGCCATGCAGCACCCACCCAGTTCTGCACCACCCTCACCTCCACCAGCCTGGGAGCCATGGCGTGGAAGCCCACCTCCCGACCCTGCAGCCATAGGCCCCTCTGGCCAGCGTGCAGGTGGGCAGAGAGAGGCGGGTGCTGTCTCTGGGAGCTGGGGGCTGAGCCTTGAAGCACGGAGGGCCTGGAGATATGAGCGTGGCACCCAGAGAGCCTGCGAGCCTCAGGCGGCTCCTACAAGGCTGCGACCATGGCATTCACCCCACGGTGCCCCCGTGTTTGAGTTCACATAAGGTATATTGACTTCTCCCCCTGCTAAGAATTGAACACAGCTGGTATTCCGAGAAAGACCCCTGGCACCCAACTGCCCCAAGAGAGCCAGGCGCCAGTTTGTGAAAGCCGGACATACCTTTCCTTATTCAAGCCTCCTGTCCATCTCATGCATCGGGCACGTGTAATCCCCATTTCTCAGAGGAGAAAACTGAGGCCTAGGGAGTTAAATGACTTGCTCAGGCTGAAAAGGAGGTAGAGCGCACGGGGCACCAAGCGGCTCCCCCGCGTCTCCTGTTCACACAAGCAGGAGGAGGGGTGGAGTCAGACTCCCATTTAGAAACCACTGGGATGACCATGCAGGGCAGGGATCCAGGGAATGGAGGCAGGGCAGGAGAGCGGCAGGGGGTCTGTCCCACACGGGGGTCACCGAGGCCTTGGGAGAACCCAGGCCAAGGGGCTGTGGCAGGGTGTTAGCTTCCCGAGTCTGCGGGAGGGGGGCGGGAACACAATGGTTGCGCTCCAAAGACTTCCTGGATCCCAGGGATGCCCGGATGCACAGCGTCTGCCCAGCACCTGGCAGCTTGCAACGTGCTTCTAAGGATGGGCCCACTGGACCCTGGTCAGAGGCAGGCAAGATCGGGTCCACCACAGGCTGGAGCTCCAAGGCCTCGGAGACGTCAGCCGTCCGACGGAGAACTGAACCCAGTGATTTCTCCGGCTCTAATCCTGCTCAGCAGTGGGGCTCTTCTCTGGCTCCCCACGGCTCTGTCTAGCGCTGGGGGCCAAACAGGGCAACTAATTGGTGTCCAGGGGTTAAGCACTTTCCCAGAGCCTGCTCGGCACCCCCCCCCCCCCGCTCCGCCTCTCACACCCTGAACACAAGGCTAGGAGCTTGCACAGGGCGTGAGAGCTGATTGGCTTTTGACAAATCCAGCCTGGCCTCTTCTTAGCACCTACTGGTCCCTGGGGGCTGGAAATCTGATATTCCACAGACCCTTGGTGGAGTGGGGGGTCACTGAATTTGTGGAGTTAAATCCCCGGCCGGCAGAGGCCGGCTAGGTGGATGTGATTAGCAGGCGAGGACTCCGCGAGGGGAGTCAGGTGCGCTGGCACTGGCAGGGCCTGGCCGTTGAGCCACTTCCACTCCTGCAGGGGCGAGTCCTCACCCCCAGCCTAGGCAGGGCCGGAGGTTGCAGGCCGGGGCTCTGTAGAGCCCCTACTGCCCTGTGCTTCCCCCGCTCCTCGGTGTCTACTGCCAATTTGTTCATTTCTTCCCAGCCCTGTTTTCTTTCTTTCCTACAAAATTTTCCTCCATCCTTCCAAGCCTTTCTTTTTTTTTTTCTAAGATTTATTTGTTTATTTGAAAGGCCGAGTTGCAGAGAGAGAGACCCAGAGAGAGAGAGAGAGAGGTCTTCCATCTGCTGGTTCACTCCCCAAATGGCCACCACGATGGGAGCTGGGCCAGGAGCCAGGAGCTTCTTCCAGGTCTCCCTTGAGGGTGCAGGGGCCCAAACTCTTGGGCCATCTTCCACTGATTTCCCAGGCCATAGCAGAGAGCTGGACCGGAAGAGGAGCTGCTGGGACTTGAACCAGTGCTCAGATGGGATGCCGGCACTGCAGGCGGCTGCTTCACCCTCTATGCCACAGTGCAGCTCCTCTAAGCCTTTCTTAACAGTCAAAGAATCTCAGAGGAGGAAGCAAACTAAAGTACTACCACCCTTTTTTTTTAATAAATGAAGAAACTGAGGAGAACTTACCCAAGGTCACACAGTGAGTTATTATGCTCATCACCACCATCTTCACCATCACCACCACCATCACCATCACCACCACCACCATCACCATCACCACCTCCACCATCACCATCACCATAACCACCACCATCACCATAACCACCATCACCACCACTATCATCACCATCACCATTATCACCACCATCTTCACCACCATCACCATCACCACCACCATCACCATCATCACCATCACCACCTCCACCATCACCATCACCATAACCACCACCATCACCATAACCACCATCACCACCACTATCATCACCATCACCATCACCACCATCATCACCACCATCACCATCACCACCACCATCACCATCATCACCATCACCACCACCACCATCATCACCACCATCACCACCACCACCACCATCACCATCATCACCATCACCACCACCACCACCACCATCACCATCACCACCATCACCACCTCCACCATCACCACCATCATCACCACCATCTTCACCATCATCACCACCATCATCACTATCACCATCACCACCACCACCACCACCACCACCATCACCATCACCACCATCACCACCACCATCATCACCATCACCATCACCACCACCACCACCACCACCATCACCATCACCACCATCATCACCACCATCATCACCATCACCACCACCACCATCATCACCACCATCACCACCACCACCACCATCACCATCATCACCATCACCACCTCCACCATCACCACCATCATCACCACCATCTTCACCATCATCACCACCATCATCACCATCACCATCACCACCACCACCATCACCATCACCACCATCACCACCACCACCATCATCATCACCACCATCATCATCACATCCTCACCCTCATCGCCATCCCGATCACCACTGTCATACTCCACATCGTCACCCCGGTCCCACCGCAGTCACCAACATCACCATCATAACAACCATCTGCTTGTCTATACACATTGTTTATGCACATTAGTCCAAACTGGACTTAGGACACCCCCAGGTCCTGGGGCCCTGATTCCTCCCAAAGGGTCCTCCATCCCCTCCCCCACAGTCTCCTACGCTCCGCCCCCCCCCCCATCCAGGACCACCTGCTGCTCTGTCCTCCACTTCCTTCCCAGTTACTCCTGTGCTGTGCTGCTGCTCTCAAACCCCATCTTGTCCTTACTCTGCCCTGTGCTCAGGGCACAAGTGACACAAGGAACAAAACACGGAGTCAGGGCAGGAAGCGGGGGCTACGCGGCCTGAAGTGTACAGGTGCACAGGAGCCGGGCATCGGGCACAACCCCTGCCTGCACCCCAGGCTCCCGCTTCACAAAAAGGTCTGGGGGAGGCGGCAAGGCGGTGGCTGGCAGAGGTGCGGGCCCTGCCCAGCTCTCACAGTCCATGTTCTCACAGTCACTAACGGCCCGTCTGCACCTGCGCACCCTGCCGAGGGAGAGCGCTCAGCCCCAGCTTTCCCGACAGGCCCCGGCTTTGTCTGCATGCCTCTCCCTGGCCCTCACGAGGCCTGCCAGCCTCATGCTCGCTCAGGAGGCACCAGTCCTGATGCCCATGGGGACAGTTACACACCAGCGCCACCCTCCAGGCCAGTGCCCTGGTGGGTGAGCTCCTGACCCCGGACAGCCAAGCCCCTGCTACCTGCGCACTCCCTGTGTGCCCTCCCCCGACTCTCCACGCTCCCAGCCCCCCGCAGTCTGAATCCAGGAAAGGCAGCCGCACGGGCCAGCAAACACCTGTCCGTCCCAGCTTGTCTTTAGGAGTTAGAAGCTCCCGTGCCTCCCAGGAACGCCAGGGTGAGTGAACCTGACAGCCTGGCCTAGGTGGCCTTCCCTGCTGCCACGGAGCCCTGGGAGGAAAACGGCTGCCAATGACACCATCGGGGCCGAGCCCCCACTGCCGGTCGCTCCCCAGCCCAGCCTGGCGCTCTGGGCAATGCCAGTGTTCACGGCTCCCGAGGAAGCCCCAAAATAAGCAGGACAGGGCCAAGAGCGGCGCCCCTTCCCCTCCCGTCGGGGGGTGGGGGCAGCATGTTTTTCTGCAAGGCACGCTTGCTACATGCTCCCCACGCGCCAGGCTCCCAGGCCAGCTCTGTGGGGAGAGGGAAGCCGAGCCCAGAGCCGCGGGGTCGAAGGTCATCCAGACCTCTATTGGACCCTAGATCCTGGATCGAGATTCCAGTGGCACCAAGGACACCGCCGAGACTCCAGCCCCACCCTGCCGGCCTCCGAAATCTCCACGCCTTCTCCCCAGCCAGCCACTCATCTCGGCGCCACAGGGAACCGGGCTCGGCCGTGTGCGGCTCGTCGGAGGCCAGAGGGCCCAGAGGGCGGAGGTGGAGCCCAGGCCTGTGTCCCCCGGAGCAAGGATGGAGCCAGGTGGGAGCCGCCGTGCCCAGCTGAGGACCCCAGCAAGGCAGGGGGCAGGGAGGAGGCCTGGAGGCAGGGGAGCTGGACACGGTTTGAGCAAAACTGCTGGCAGCTGCCGGGCATGGTGACGGGAGAGGCTGAGTGGGTCGGAGGGAGGGGCAGGACCTGGGCAGGGGTGGGGCAGGGATGGCGAGGGGGGCACTGCGGAGAGACAAGGGGAAGCAGCCTGAACTTCCCAGAGATGGGGACAGCACGGGAAACCGTGGCTGCCCGCGGCATGGGGCCCGCAGGACTGGGTGGGCTTGGGGTGAGCAGGCTGGAGACGCGGGCCAAGGAGGCACCCACACACCTGTCATTCGCCCACTCCTTCCAGAATCTCCCCGAGCGGCCATGGGGCGCAGAGTCAAGCCATCCGAGACCCCGTCGTCCCATATCAGAGAGCCTGGTGCGCGCCCCTGCTGCACTTCCCATCCAGCTTCCTGGTCCTGTGCACGCTGAGTTCCACCACCCACACGGGAGACCCGGGCGGAGCTCCTGGCTCCTGGCTTCAGCCCAGCCCAGCCTTGGCTGTTGTGGGCATCTGGGGAGTGGACCAGCAGATACATGGCCTCTCTGTCTCTCTGCCTTTCAAATAAAATGAAAATAAATAAGTTTTTTTAAATTCAAGAAATCCTCCCATTCCGGGCTCTGCAGCCAGGATGGCTTTTTTTTTTTTTTTTTTTTTTTTTTTTTTTTTTTTTTACAGATAGAGTTAGACAGTGAGAGAGAGAGCCAGAGAGAAAGGTCTTCCTTCCGTTGGTTCACCCCCCAAGATGGCTGCTACGGCTGGCGCACTGCGCTGATCTGAAGCCAGGAGCCAGGTGCTTCTCCTGGTCTCCCATGCGGGTGCAGGGCCCAAGCACTTGGGCCTCCTCCACTGCACTCCCGGGCCACAGCAGAGAGCTGGACTGGAAGAGGAGCAACCAGGACTAGAACCTGGTGCCCACATGGGATGCCGGCGCCGGAGGCGGAGGATAACAAGTGAGCCACGGCGCCGGCCCCCCAGGGTGGCTGTTTGATGGAGCTTGCCCGGCTGTGCTGACTGCCACAGGGAGACAGCAGAGTGCCCTCTCCTGCCTCCGAGAAGTGACCCCCACCCGCCCAGCTCGCCGAGGTGGCCATCAAGAGTCTCTGGGGTCAGTGTCTCCAGCCTGCATTTTCGTTCATTCGACGACAAACTGACCTCCCTGGGCAATCCAGAAATGGACCTGACACAGAACCTGCCCCCCCCCCCCAGTCCCCACCCTGGGTTCCCAGGAATGTGAAGAGTGGATGCCCCGTGGGCATGGCCAGTCCTGCCAAGAGAGGAAACCAGGAGGACTTCCCAGAGGAGGTGCCACCTTGAGAGCTGGATGGGCACGGCAGCAGACGGAATTGCTCTTGGCAGGGTGAGGGGGCAGCTGCCCACGATTCATAAATAACGGAGCCAGCGGACCTGACCCGAGATTGCCAGCTGCACCGACTCCCCAGCAGCACCCCTCCTCGGCGACATTCCCAGCACTATGGCATCCGGCGCTGGGACCCGGTCAGTGCCCAAGTCTGAGCTCTGCCCGGATCTCCCACTCCCCCCGCGGAGCCCACCACTACCTCCCCTTGAGCTCTAGGGCCCCTGTGCGTGGGCCCTGGCCTGCAAACTGCCCCCAGCCGGTTTCCCTCCTGAGGGCTGCATGGAGGAGGCGGTGTGATCTGGAGTCGGAATGCTCTGTCTGCAGTGAGGGCAGAGGGGGTGACCAGGATGGAGGAGGTGCACGGGAGGGCCGTGTGGGTGACGGTGAAGCCCCAGGAGCGGTGGCGGGGTGGACTGTGGCGTTCTGGGTGCAGGATCAAGGGGGACTACTGCCCAGAGACAGCCCAAGGAGGCGCAGCCAGGCCCTGCTGGGCCCCAGCTCGGAGCCATCAGAGTTCCCGGCCACCTGGCTGACTCCCTGCCCCTGCCCACTCCACCCAGCCGTCCCCACACCGAGCAGCCTGCGGGCTGGGCCCGGCTCAGCTCTCCCCCCTCCTGGGCGCCAGGTCGGCGACCCTGTCAGCCATCAACTCCCCCCGCCCATTCATTCATTCACTGATCATTATCCTCCAACCCTTCCGACGCCCAGACAGGCCGTCCGTCCAATTCCGGCAAAACTAAACAGCGCGCTCCGGTCCTCCAGGGTGCGCCCCGAGCGTGCTGTGCTCTGCAGATTGTTTCTCCGAGCAGTGAAAAATTTCATCTTTTTTTCCCCACCATCAAGACGTGTCAAACGTAATTTATGCCTGGACATAATTCATCGGTAAAGATAAATATTGAAGCCCAAGGGAGGGGGGGAGACGGCTGCAGGGTTTCCAGGGGCGGGGGCGGGGCGGGTGGGTGGGAGAGGGGTCTCCCTCCTGGGCTCACCGCTTGAAGGGGTGACAAAAACATACACGAAACCAACGCAAAGTAGCTAAACTCCAGGTCTGGCCCTGGGCTCCTTCTAGCACTGCCGTGGAAATTTGCTTGCTTTTTCTTTTTCTTTTTTTTTTTTTTTACAGGCCTCTTTTGTGTCTGTCGAACAGTTCTTCTGTCTTGCAGAAACTCTCTGGCCAGAGAAGCCTTCAATTAAAGTCACCTGCTGCTCTTTGTCAGCCGCAGAACTCGGCTGCTGTCAAAGAACGCAGAGCTCCTTAAGCCAATACAAGTCATTAAGGAGGAGGCGAATTAGAGATCGGACGTGGTGGACAGGAGCCATCCGTGATCAATTGATATCTTCCTCTGCTGGGGGCGGGTGGGGCCCCAGGGAGCCCCGCGCCCTTGCCCGCCCCGTCCTGGAGTGGGGGGTGGCCCGGCAGCCCTGGTTCCAATTAGGCCGGCCCTGGGCAGGTCTGAGGTTGCGCTGAAAGGCCATCAGTAGGCGAGCCCATTAATAACTCGCCGAAGCCCTGCGTATTGTAATTGTCAGGGTGCAATTTACAGTAACCCTCCAATGCGGGCGCTTAAATCGTGGCCGCTGATTGGAAATTCATACGCCCATTTGAAAGAGAAAAAACACAAGATGCTTGGGTTAAAAGGCCAGGGCGTGCGAGTGTGTGTGCTGAGTGACAGACATTTTAGTACTAGCCTGGGACCATATTTTAAAAGGTCACTGAAAACTCTTGGCTTGGGCCCTCTGACAAACAATGAGCCTTCCATATATTTATTTGCCATCTCTTTGTTTTTACAGCAAGCAGAATAAATGAGTTAAATGACGTGGTACGGGCCTGCACATTGTCAGCACAGGTTATAAGTCATTATTAAACTCCATCAAATCAAACCAACTCCGGTCAAGGCAATGAGACTAAAAGTTATTTGCATTCCTTCTGTCATAAAAAATCATATCCCCTTTCTCAAGACTTTCGTTCCTTTATTAAGTGCAGCCACGAGAGTATTCCAGGTCTGCTAATGTAAGCTCGGGAAAACCTCAGTGTAACTCGGGCTAACAGCTCAGACCCGGCCCACTAAAACGTCCCAGGTGAGCGTATCTGGGCACCCAATCAAGACATACATATTACTTTTAAATAAGATTAGCCTCTATATTTTGCTGCTTAAGTTAAAACTCTTCATGTCATTCTCTGCTTTTATATAAACTCCAGCATAATTCTGTTTTAGCAAAATACTTCAAGCAAATTAAAAACCTCAAGCCGAACGTGTCCCGAACAAAAACTTTCTTAATGGCATCGCAATGTGTTTGCTGACACTGAAACACTTTTAAATAAGATGGATTTCCCCTCGGCCGCCCTGCGTTTGTAATTACGCCCCGTGCAGCGGGCGCCCCGCTCACAATGGCTAAAGCAGGGATCTGCGCTCCCAGCACTTGACCGAGAGCGCTCCAGTGACCGCAGCATCTGTTTAAAAAATTGTCTTTCCCTGTCTCCAATCGGGTTCTGTATTAATTGTGGATTGGAGAGGGATCCGCAGGGAGCTGGGAGGGAGGGCCGCGCAGCTCGGAGCAGGCGGGGAGGGGACAGCCCGCGTCCAGCCCGCGTCCGCTGCGGGGCCCTCGCTGCCCATCACCGCCCTGCCGACCGGCCCCGAAGCACGCGTGGGAGGGACTGACCGGGCCACGCAGCCACGCCTAACCCCACGAAGATGCCCGGGCCGGGCCAGAGAGGGAAACGCAGGCTCTACACAATTCCATGACCGTCGGCTCAGCTCTCTGACCACAGAGCAAACACTGGGCCGCGTGGTCTCCATTTTGACGTCCACATGGTGGGGTCGGGGCATCTCCACGCAGCAGCACAAGCCCAGCCTTGGGAAGAACTGCCTTATCTCATTCCTTTTATTCATATTCTTAAAGGCATTTTATTTATTGGACAGTCAGAAAGACAGAGGAGAGAAGGAGCGGCCTCCCATCTGCTGGGTCACTCCCCAGACGTAGGCAGCATCAGAGCCGGGCTGGGCCAGGAACTCAATCCGGGTTTCCCACGTGGGTGGCAGGAACCCCAGGACTTGGCCCGGAACCTGGAACCAGGAGCAGAACTGGGACTCAAACCCAGGCCCCGGAATGACGGCGCTTGGGGGTCCCCAGAAGCAGCTCACACACCTTGTTCTCTTTTTCTATTTTAAATATTGATTTATTTATTTGAAAGTCAGAGTTACACAGAGAGAGAAGGAGAGGGGGAGAGAGAGAGGTCTTCTATCCGATGGTTCACTCCCCAGTTGGCTTCAATGGCTGGGGCTGCACCGATCTGAAGCCAGGAGCCAGGAGCTTCTGGGTCTCCCGGGTGAGTGCAGGGGCCCGAGGACATGGGCCATCTTCTACTGCTTTCCCAGGCCACAGCAGAGAGCTGGATGGGAAGTGGAGCAGCTGGGACTCGAACTGGTGCCCATATGGAATGCTGGCACTGCAGGCGGCGGGTTTACCCATTACGCCACAGCGCCAGCCCCTAAACCTTATTCTTTACCCAGGCACTTCCTGCCAGCCCGGGGCACACGGCACTGGTGCCAGGGGCTTCCCAGCTCACGCCCAGATTCCCAGCACATGGTGTCCTTGAAGCTACTGACACTGCTCACCGTCCCCCTTCCACGGCCGGCAGAAGTCACGCTCACAGCGACGCAGCTCACAACCGTGGTGTGGCGGGCAGGTCCTGGTTGGCCCAAGATTCCTGCTGCGTGGTGCGCATGCCTCGCATGACGCCCCACCCCCCGCACCATGCAACTGCGGGAGAGATTTACAAATGTTCCGGGCTGCCACGGCCGTGGGAATGTTAGTCACAGGGCAAAGGTGAAGGAGTTTTCCAGGTGTAATTCAGGTCCCTAATCAGTCGACTTTGCGCTAGCGTGGGTGGGCCTGCCCTAAGCAGAGGGATGCTTTAAACCCCACTCCTGGAGGGAGTGACTTGTGGCGGGAGAGCTGCTCCCCGGCTCGCTGGGACAAGCCAGCTGCCCCAGGTCCCCAGCTACAGGAACGTGGAAGAGCTCCCGTCCAGGGGCGAGCTGAGCCCGGGGTGACCGGCCGCACAGCCTGGTCAGAGCCAGCCGCTCGCCCCACGGTCCGCGCTGGAGGATCGCCGTGTGTTTTAAGCCATTCTGTTTGTTCAGTTCGTCACACGGCAGCAGGAAATGAATACACGCGGCCAGTGATGAACTCGGGGCCTCCTGGCCGCTCTCCGAGTCGGCCTGAACAGACAGCCGCACGGCCCCCACATTGCTGCCGCACATGTACTCTGCCTAAATCTATACAATCGGAACATTAAAAAAGTGCTCGACAGGCAGAGAGAGAGAGAGAGAGAGAAAGAGAGGGAGGGAGACAGAGCTGGATCTTCCATCCACTGATTCACTCCTCACACAGCCACAGTGGCCAGGGCTGGGCCAGGCCAAAGCCAGGAGCCTGGAACGCCATCCCGGTCTCCCATGTGGGCGCAGGGGCCCGAGCACGCGGGCATCCTCCTGTGCCGCCTCAGGTGCATTGCAGGGAGCTGGATGGGAAGCGGAGCAGCCGGCCTGGAAGCCGAGCTCCGACCTGGGGTGCCGGCGTTGCAGGGGGCAGCGCAGCTCGCCGAGTCAAACACCTGCTCCAGAGGCCGATTTTCTGGTTTTTGTCATAGCTTTTTTTTTTTTTTTTTTTTTTTTTTTTGGGACAGGCAGAGTGGATAGTGAGAGAGTGAGAGACAGAGAGAAAGGTCTTCCTTTTTGCCGTTGGTTCACCCTCCAATGGCCACTGCGGCCGGTGCATCGTGCTGATCTGAAGCCAGGAGCCAGGTGCTTCTCCTGGTCTCCCATGCGGGTGCAGGGCCCAAGCACTTGGGCCATCCTCCACTGCACTCCTGGGCCACAGCAGAGAGCTGGCCTGGAAGAGGGGCCACCGGGATAGAATCCGGGGCCCCAACCGGGACTAGAACCCGGTGTGCCGGCGCCGCAAGGCTGAGGATTAGCCTGTTAAGCCACGGCGCCGGCCCGTCATAGCATTTTCTTATCCTACATACAGCCTCACGCACGCACACGCATGTAACGTATACACATATCTACTCAAATCTACCTCTGGATTGGACTTGTTGCCTTAGCGAGAGCTTCCTTACTTTACAGACTACAATGTTTTCTTTATCAAAGACCCCGCACAGCAGCATCCTTGACGCCGAGATGAAATTTTCTTGTTAAGCCCATAAAAGTGAGGACCTTATGAGGAAAGCCGCCCCTTTATAAACACCTGACTAAATATCTCATAACTGCAAGACAGCAAATTCCTACAGTGGATTCGGTGGATTTACAGCCATCAAACTGTATTAAACTTACACTATCAAGATTTATCGCCTATTAAATGGAGTCTCGTTTTAGTAATATCTCACATTTGATCCCTAAGGGCCTCAAATGCCTCCGACCCCTCCCCAGGGCGCCCCAGCGTATTTCATAACGAGGTCATCAAAACCCTCATTGTAGTGCTGCGCTGCCACATGCGGGGATTAAGTCACCTGTCAAGCCAGGGAGCCGGGGCTGGGACACAAGGCAGAGGCTGCTTTCCAGAGTGCAGAAATGGTACCCAGAGCCAGACGGCGGGGAGAGCGCCCCCTGGGGAACCACGGCCGCATAGCCGAGCCGTCCTGACGGGCTCTGGCCCAGGGTTTCTCTCACTCTCCTCCCACCCCACTTCCTTCCTTTTAATTTTTATTTAGTTGCATTGTATTTGAAAGACGGGGAGAGACAGAGATCTTGCATCCGCCGGTTCGCTCCCTAAATGCCTGCAACAGTCGAGCCCAGAACTCCATCCAGGGCTCCCACGTGGGTGCTTGAAGCACCGCCGGCTGCCTCTTGGGTGCGCGTTGGCCGGAAGCTGGACAGGCAGTGGGGCCGGTTTGAATCCAGCGCTGCAAACCCGGTGCGAGCATCCCGCTGTGCCAGTGACCTCCCCGCGGCCTGTGGTTTCCCAACACGGGTTGTTGGTGGCAGAGCCCCTTTCTGCCCACACGGTGTTAACAGAAAGTTCAGGATGAAGCTGGGAGACGAGGCTGGTCCCTCCGGCCACCTCAGCAGTGCACAGCCCAGCTGGGGGCCTCCTCCTCCAGCGGTCGCCCCCCCCCCCCCCCGGGAAATGTCTTCAAAGGTGGATGCCCAGGTCTCAGCCCTGAGTTCCCGACTCCCTGTGACTTCGCTGATGTGTGTAAACCTCATTCGTGCTTGGAGGAACCCAGGCTCCCGGAGGGAAAAGAACTTGGTTAAGAAAGTGCAGGTCGGGAAAACACAGGCTGTCCCCAGAGCGTCTGCAGGGATGTCACCAGCCCTGCAGAAACCCTAACCCTGGGTAAAGCTGTGAGCTCACGGGGACGACACACTGGTCCCCCACTCCAGATGACTGCTCACAAATACCCAGGGATTTGTGACCGAGGCAATAAAGTACCGACCTTCCGGGAGCTCCCAGAGGCACTGTTTGAAGGATAATACAGGCTGTCGGAGAAACCAGATTGAATGGCCATGGCACTACCACGACAGTGAGGCCCTCCATAGGGAGCACTCCTACTCATCCCTCAAAACCCAGCTCAGTTTTCACCCCTTTGAGACGTTCCCTTAATCCTCTGTCCTTCTCCTGTGCCCGGGGCAGTCCTCATGGGTGGGGACAACGCCCCGAGATGCTTGGGTCGCACGCAATCATCCTCACTGTTATATGAGCCCTGAGTGAGGAAGGGGAGCATGATTTCCCGGGAAACCCATGCCCATGAACCCATCCACGGGATGGGAATGGCATCTGTTCCCTTGAGGTGGGGTGGAGGATGCTTGCGACAGGAAGCCTCCACAAGTGGCGTAGGTCTTTCCTATCTGCACGTGGCCACACTGCCACATCACCCAGTCCCCCAGAACTGCAGCACTGGGTCTCCTTGGCCAAGGGTCGGCTCTCCACCCCGCTCCCACCCTCCTGGGCTGCCAGCTTCCCAGCGAGTGACGGAGGGGTCTAGTGGACCGAATCCCACGGTCCTCACAGCGCCGAGAAGGTTCCTGGCCCGAACAGATGCAGAACTGATATTTGTGAATCAACGAAGTATAATGGAGCACTCAGCCAACGAGCAGTGGCACAGCCCTGGCCTCCAGGAATCTGCAGTCTAGAACAGCCACGACAGAGACTTCAGCACTGTGCGCTCACAGCTTAAGCCGTCCAGGCTCCGTGGTCAGCTCCCTGCGGCGGTCAAGGACGTTGGGCCACCTGAGGCCCCCGACTTGGCTGGGGAGGGCAGACCGGGGCGGCCCCAGGCGCCAGCTGGGGTTAAAATCAGACTCTCCGGGGCGTGTCTGGGACTCAGCATTTCAGATGGCAAGAAACGCTCCGAGCACTGGTCGCCAGCTCCTCCCCTTTGTCAACAAACGCGGCTTCTGTGAGCTTCCTTCTGGAGGCCGGGTTTGCTATTTATAAACACAACCTCAGGCTGGAATTCTGGCTCCCGGGAGGACTGATTCAGCCCTTATTCCCAAACAGGCACACCCAGCCACCAACACAGCCCCACGTGGGCCTGGAGGCTCGCCAGGAGTTCCAGCGCAAACACATTTGCCCATAGAAGCCACTTGGGTCCCACGGTCTGTCCGCATGTGAGCGGGGCCCCCTGTCGTGGGAAGCTCTCTCGGGGGCTGCTACATCCATTTAACAGGCCCAAGTTCAAAGCTGCCTGCCTCCTCTAGGGTCAGGTGACCCACCCTGGTCGGCTCCCTGCACATGGCTCACCCCAGTCCCCAGAGGTCCCGCCAGGCAGGGGAAGGAAGACGAGGGGAAACGAGGAACTATGCTTCTGAAAACACCGGTTTTGTTGCTGCAAAATGATTATCTGCTGGTCAGCCGCGGTCAGTCCTAGCCCCAGAGCCAGGGGAACGCCTGCCCACAGCAGGTGCTCACTGGACATCTAAGTGGAGGATGAACCAAGATGCCTGGTAGGCAGAGCACAGAGGGGAAGGGCCGGCTATGAGGTCCGGTGTTCGTTCAAACCCCACCTCGAGGCGCTGGTCGCTGCCCTCTCTGCTCCGTTGGGCCCTCCCTTCCTCCCTGTCCCCAGGGGCTGACCCTTCACCCTTGCAGCACCGCACACCACACCGGCACTCCCAGGAGGGAGTGCAGTATTGCTATTCCCACAATGTTTGTTTACTTATTTTCATTTTATTTCAAAGGCAGAGGGTCAGAGACCAATAGCGGGAGATCTTCCATCTGCTGGTTTTCTCCCCAGTGCCTGCCTCCTACAAGCTGGGACCTGACCTGGGTCTCTCACGGGGCTGGCAGGGTCTCAAGCAGCTCCCAGGTAGCCGGGACTTGGATCCCGCGCTTCGAGACAGGATGCGGGCGCCCTAAGCGGCGACAGCCCCTGCACCACACGCCTGCCCCTAAAACACTTCTGAAAACACTTTACAGGCGCTGCCACCCCCGCCACTCCCACGGCCCTGGTCACCCGGCGCTTGTGTCCCCAGGGGTTCTGTGCCACAGCCGCAGGTGGAAGAGCCAGCGCGAGGCTCACACCGACTGTAGGCATGTGGCACGGGGGACGGGGGTCAGGACTGGCTTGGGCTCAGGGGACGAGAGGGCGGGAGGTATTGGGAAGAGGTCCCTGAGGACCGACTCAGGCCTGGAGTGGGGTTGTCCTGGTGAGGGGACACCCTGGGGTCTGTGGTGGGATGGGGGCACCGGGTGAGTGGCGTCTCAGGCCAGGTCGGTGGGATGGGGGCGCCAGGTGAGTAGCGTCTCAGGCCGGGTCAGTGCACACAGTGAGGCCACCCTGGAGGCCGCGGAGCTGGGACTGCTGGGTAGGGGTGGGGTCAGTGCCCACCCTGTGAGGGAGGCGAACCTCACAAATCGTGCAGGGCTCAGTCCCAGGCTGGGCACGGAACACCCACATTGGGGGGGTGGGGCCCACTCCAGGACTGCTGGTTGTGAGCCAAGCTTAGCCAGCACCACAGGGCCTAGACTCAGCCCCACCAGCCAGGGGGAGTCCACTGGCTGGCAGCCATGGTCAGGAGGTGTTCCCGGCACCACCGGAGCCTGGGCTCCCCAGCTTGCCAGGGCTCGGCCCGAAATGTGGAGCTCAGGACCCCGCATCCAAGAGCTGCTGGAAGGCCCACGTGCCCGTCCATCTGCACGTGCTCCAGCGAGGCAAAGGCCCTGGAAGTCCTGCAAGGAATCCTCTGTGACTGCTTAACCCATGGCTGCCTAGAGGACGCTGACCACGATCCGCGCGTCGCCACATGGCGTCCATCCAGACCCCTGGGATCTCACGTCTCCGGCACGCAACGGGCGGAGGTGAGGCACAGAGCCTCATCGTTCAAAAGCCTCCAGGGAAGCAGGCGCCACTCGAGCTACTGAGCAGCTCACAGGGGCGGGCATCCACCTGGCAGGGTGCCACGTCCCACACAGTGGGCCTGGGGTCAAGTGGGGACTCCGCCCCCAGCTCCATGTACCTGCAGGTCCCGGCCACCCACGTGGGAAGAGCAGGAGTGAGGTCCCGGCTTCTGGGTTCTCCTGGCCCAGCTCTGCTCGCTGAGGGCTTTGGGGGAATAAGGCAATGGATGGGCGTTTTCTGTGTCTCCAGTCAATTAGTTCCTCAAAATGCTAGAAAAAAATTTTTCAAGCTACAAACAGCACTGCTTCACTGCCTGGTAACTAGCTCATTCGTTTCTCAGATCCACACACACCAACTACCGGCCCCAGCCCCCACCAAGGGGCACTGGGCGGCAGTTACCAAGAGCACGTGTACGTGTGTGCACATGCGTGCTGACCGGAGGCCCCGGCATACTGAGTGGAAGACCACAACTCCTGGCAGTTCTGTCCCCGCGACCCCTACGGTGACCACCTGCCGCCAAGGGGGGGTTCCCTTTCTCTGCCAAACTGACGGCCTCCAAGGGCAGGAGGGAGCAGAGCGAGGCTGGAGGTGGCGCCTGTGTTCTGCTGGGTCTGGTCGGGGCGCTGCCCAGGAGGGCTCCCGGGGACGCACCTCGCCCCGGCACCTCGCCCCTGCGGCGGCCCCGCTTGCATCCCTCTCCCACTGGCAAGGGCGCGGCTCCCAGCTCCGCCTCTCCTCCAGCAGAGGCGGAGACTTCAGGATGGCTTCCTCCTCTGAGACACGGTTGCTAGGGTTTCACAGAAAACAAAGAAACGCGTCCTGCCAGGCCTGCCCGTGCCGGCTACAGCTGCGTTTTCTGTGTAGTAAGAACACAAACTTTATTTACACTTCCCCACGCCTCTGCACGCCTGTTCTAACCCCACCTTCACTCCCCCAGCCCCCAGGGGGTGTCTGTAGGATGCTGAGAAGTGCTTCCACGGCAGGTGGACGCGGGGTCGCAGCCAAGCACTCCCTTGGCTCATCCTGCCCAGCTCCAAGAGGAGGGCCGCGGCAGCCATGGGCTTGGCTGCGTCCAGCACTGCACCCCGCATTCTACGCGCACCCCCACCTGACCCCAGCACCACTTGGCTGCTCGCTCAGGTCGCTCAGTCTGAACCTCTGGTGCAACCAGTAGGCGGCATACAGGGTATCACGCTTGGTGCGCGCTGGGCACCTCTTATGTTCCAGAAAAGCTTACGACAGGTCCACCGTCCTTACCTGAAACTCCTGAGGCCCGAGTGTGTGTGTGTGCACGTGTGTGTGTGTAGCAACTCTGTGCATATCCCGCAGCAGGCAGTAAACGGCACAGACGTTATGAACACGTCACGTTTTCCTGTCATGTACGTTCCAGAAAAGCTGGCTTCTGGAGCACTGGGGGCTTCAGGAGGGGGAGCCCGCAGGAGCTCCCTGCCACGCACACGAGAAAGTGCGTGAGGCCAGGACCCTCACCTCCACAACAGGTTAGCTGCGAGCAAAACGGAGCTCTGACGGGGAGCAGCCTAACAAACCAGGGTGCCCCCCCACCCGGGAACACAACCTGAACGTCCCAACAAAGCGACAGCTGGCTCAACAAACGCTGCCCAAAGCAGGGCGCTTCAAACAGCTCCTGCAAAACTCAATTACAAGCTTATTTCGATGCAGAAAAAATTAAATCCATGCGTGTGGGGACGCCTTCAGAAGTTCACGGGAAACGCAGGTTCTGAAGAAACTATGGGTGGATTTCAACAACTGGCACGGTCCGAGGGACAGCAAGGTAGGGTGGTGACAGGGAGGGCCGTCCCCTCTGAGGGTCAGAGAAGCAGCAGCAGGGCCAGCCGGGGTGGTGACGGGCAGCAGAGGCCACGTGGTGTCCCTCAGGGGGGTGGCAGTGGAAAGGGGACTGGGTTATGTCGAGGAGGCCGACCAGCAAGACTGGCCGGGGGCGGGGCCGACAGGACACAGGACACAAGGGAAGGACCGTGGGGATGGCTACTACCAAACGCGCCAGCAGTGTTGTGAAGACACCGGAAGCCCCGTGCACTGCCGCGGGAAACCTGAGACCCGTGCAGTCACTGTGGAAAGTGACGCGGTCGCCACACGACCCAGCACGTCCAGTTCTGGGCACGCAGACTGGACAGCGGCGCCGCGACAGAGCTGAAGGCCCACGCCACCCACACGTACGGGCGGGGATGAGCGAGCTGTGATGGCCGCATCCGTGCACCATCAGCCAGCCTTAAGCCAGCTAGGCCGCACACAGCGACCGGCAGGGCCCTGAAGGCGCAAGTAAAACAAGCCAGACACAGAGAGACAAACACTACGTGGTGCCACCTCCAACAGGGCCCGAACAAGGGTTCACTCACCTGGCCAGAAAGAAGAACGCAGCCAACAGGCACTCGGCCCGGGGGGGGGGGGGGGGGGGGCTTTACTGTTCGGAGGGTGTAATTTTGGGTTGGGATTAGGAAAAACTCCTGGGGCTGCAAGGCGGGGAAGGCCGTACAACACCGTGGACGTTTGCAGGGTCATCAACACGGTTAAACCGGCAACCTTCCTGTGGATTTTGCCCCCAGGAGACACGGCCGTTCTCGCCCCGCCTCCCAGACAGGTCAGCACGCACGAGCATCCTCCGGCCCACGGGTGTCTGCAAGGCGGGGCCTCCACCCACAACCGGACCTGCGCGCACAGATCCCCGCACCGCCACCGGGTTCTCCCCACACACATCCTGACCTGCAGCCGCACGCCTGGCCTGGCTGCACTCCTTACTGTGAGCTTGGGAGCGGCCGCTCGGCCTGGCGTGCAGGGCCCACGGTGTGGGAAGGAGCTCTGGCCCCGAGCGTGGCCCCAGCCGCTCCGCACACCCTGGGCGGCAACACCACCGCATGCCAGTGGGCAGCAGGCACCCAAATTCCTCGGGGCTTAAATACCCAGGCTTTCCCTCCTTTCCTGTACTGCGCGCAGAGCGAGGGGAGGGGAGGGGAGGGGATTAATTTGAACTTTCAAAGGAAAAGCAAAACTTCTCCTAAAAAGCCCCTGCTTACCGTCCTCTTGCGCGGCAGGCCAGCGACTCCTGCTGTGCTGCGCTGGGCCGAGCGAGCGGGAGAGCACGGGACTCCCTCCCGGCAGCACTGGAAGCTGAACCCTCGGGCCGCTCACTTCACAACAATCACGGTCACGCGAGGAATGTGTCAGCGCGCCACGGAGGATCCTGCCCCTGGAGCCCAGCACGCCCTGAGACGGAATTCCAGGAAAACGCACCAGGATTCTTTCCGCCTTGAACACGACGGCTGTTGCCTTCCAGCTCCGTGCACGGGAGGACGCGAGGCAGAACCAGATGTTCTCCTCACAGCTCCGTGTTTTTCCACGACCTGCCAGGGCATCAGAGCTGCCCCCGCCACCCCTCTGAGCCGAGCCCCAGCTAGGCAGCAAACAGACGGGACGACACGCGAGTGAACAGATCATAACTTTATTGGAGATTTACTCGGCTACAGTTATTACCAGAACAGACAAGTGGAGGGGCTCCTGCCCACAGGCGCGGCCCGCCGTGACGGCCGCCCACCGCCGCGGTGATATGTGAGTTTGACTGGATTTTCGTCATTTTCCTCCACTCTATTTACAGCACAGAAGCCAGAAACGTGCTTCCTGTTCGCCTACACAGTCTGCTGCTAAGTGAGCTCTGAGCACATCTACAACACTGCAACTGTCTGCAGTTGGGGTCCAAATAAAAACGGACTAAACGACAAGACAGGTAATGATCAAAACCTATTTACAAGTTAGTTCCGAAAGATCCTTTGCACTGCTGGTAGAAAATACAACGGTCTCAATGCATATTCCCTACATATTGCTACTGGTGTCTCCAACAACCTTTAAAATCATTTTAATATTCTTGGTCTTAAACATATCTTTAAAACTTTCCATGTACAATATAAAATAAAGAAATTCATTTGGAAATAATTAAATTCCTGGAAAGTAATCAGTGGTTGGAAAAATATACCTATTTCAATGTAATTAGAATAACCACACAGGTAATAAACACAGCCCGGTTCTCTCCCGCGGGCCGCGGAGGACACGGCCGGGGCTCCAGACGCAGTCAGACAAAGACGTCAGGGCCTCCGTCTGCCGGCTTCGGTGCCTGGGAGCGCACCCGACCCCGCTGCAGAGCCGGCGAGCAAGCTTTAAATCAACCGGGCCTCAGCGGGGGCTTATTCTCGGGGTTCGCCAGCCGCCACCGGACTGCTGGGGGGAGGCTTCTGCTTACGAGCGGAGCCCACAGAACCAGACCAAGCCTCTGGCTCTCTGAGGGCAAGCCCCTGCTGAGGAAGTGAAAATGCCAGTACTGTAAATCTAACTACAGGAGTGTTAGAGGGTGTTCTAAACGCAATCACTTCACATAAGGTAAAAGGAGAAAGGAAAGAAATACAACAAACATTTTTAAGAAACACAATTAGGAGTTAACAAGTCATTGCTACACTTTCACAAACAGTAAAAATGCCACAGACAAAAATGACCTATAAGTTGTGCAAGCACACGACACGTCGCAGGCATTATAATCATCTTTTTCCAAATCCGGGAACTCAAACAGCAGCAAGGCCAAACTCTAATTCCTCCTCTCAGTTGAGCGTTTTTTCCTTGCAATGAGGTAAAGCCTGGTACCAAGTGCAATGCTTATGTGCGCGACATGAACGGAACAGCGGGGAAAGCCGCTCGGGCCGCAGCGCCCTCGGGACTGCGGGAAGCGGGTTCTGGCCGTGCTGTGGAGGGCGCGCGGAGCCGTCCCACGCCACCTGCTGGCTCTCTGCTGGCCGGCACAGGGCTGTGAGGCGAGGTCACAGGGAGCCACTCTGGATTGACCGAGGCAAAGCGCCAGAGCTGGAGCGGGGACCCAGGTGTAGCAACCGCAGCACAGAGCGCAGGAGCGGCCGCACCCTCGCCCGCCTGACTCTGATTTCCTAACTCACTAACCGGGGCCACAGGATGCTCCAGACCGCGAGTCTCAATTCAACTCAGCTGTTTTTCTCTGACAAGAAAATGAAATCAGGTTTGCTGTCGATAAAACAGTTTGAATGGTAGCAGGAAATTTGAACCCCTGAGAACGTATGACCTAATTATATCCAAGTCTGAATTTTTTAGTATTAACAAAAAATACTCTTCTTAAGGTTACAAAATATATTGAGGCTTTTTTTTCTCCTACTGGGGATTTTAACCGTGAAACAAAATGACTTGGGTGCCAGGAGGCGAGAGTCCTGTCCTGCCGGGGTCACCGCGGCAGACACGGCGCGAAGCCCTCGCTCCGGGCATCAGGTAGTTTAAAAGTTGTCCAGAGAGGAGTGACAGAAGTTACCCTCGACCTCCCTCAGAAAACTCACATCCAGCCTTACAGGTCACTGGTACACTTTCAGAGCTACATCACTCAAGAACTGCTTGGTTTTAGCTTGCCAGGATCTTATATTAAGGTTTTCCAAAAAGGCAAATACACACCTAGGATTACAAATCAGAGTTATTTTAACATGAGCCACCTAAATTAATCTGCTACAAAACTCATGTCATAATTTACATTTCAGTTTAAGTTGAAGAGCAGAGACAACAAATAACTGCAGAAGCTAACCCCCCCGCCCCCCTGCCCCCCCGCCCAGGGTCCCCTCGCGAGCAGAGCTGTGCGCACGGCCCCCCCCCCCTCCGCGGGCCAGCAGTGCGCTATGTGGCGGGACACGAAGCATCACCTTCAGACCACGGATGGAAAATCCTCGTGCGAGACAGCTCCGCTCCACTTTCTCACACTTCAAGCATCATTAACAGGCAAACTGCAGCAAACCTCTACTGGGATGTTGGCGGGAGAGCAAGACTGACCCACAGCTTTTAAAAAAAGGTAAATTAAGAGGTATTATAGTTACAGTGCAAAAAAAATTAACATTTCAAGCATAATACATAAACATAGCACCAAACGGGGCAAACGCATGCAAAAGAAAAGAACTGAGGTATTTCCGTGAAGAGTGCCTACAATTCTAATTAAAGAAACTTAGGCCAACGCCTACAAATGCAGAGTTTTTTTCCTCTCCAAAGATGGAAGTAATGAGCTAGCTGACCTAAATTAACGACCTAAATCACAGATGTACCAAACGTGGGGCAGCCGAGCGCGAACACGACGCTCTGCAGGCACGGGCAGCTGGGCTCGGGGAGGTGCGCGGCCAGCAGCGTCCGCGCGGCACAGGCGGAAGTCAGGGTGAGAAGACGGGGGGGGGGGGGGGGGGCTGTCTCACTTCCTTAAACAAACAGCCGATCTGCTATCAAATCTGCAGCATGTTTGGGTGTGATATGTCTGAAGTCTGCTTTGTTAGCGCGACAGCCTGCAGGGCAAAGTTATGTGCCATAAACATTTCCATCCATGGAACTACCTAGCGAGACTCGCAGTAAAACTGGGTGTTTAGCCAGAGATCATCTTTATCGTGAGGTTAACAGAAAACCCACAGACTACATATTCTGGTTTTTAAGATATCTTCAGTACACGTATGACAGAAATCCTAGGATAAGCCTGTAGTAAGTTGCACCTACACTGGTAAGTTGCGTCACCCGGATTCAACATCTAACGCAGAACAAGATGAGGGAATGTAAAATAGTTTGCTCCAAAAAGATCAGAAATTAAAGAATAATATCCATGAAGGTTTTACTTTTAAGGCAAGAACCTTTCTGTTTTATTTTAATGCAAGATTACGGGGCATCAGAAACCTCAGGTGTGACCGGCCACACGCCAGCCCAGTCCCCTGCTGCGGAGTGCCACAGTGACCGGCGGCGGCGGCGGCCTCCCACGACACGGCAGCGTGGACAGAGAAGTCGACCCTGGCTCACGGGCTCCCCTCCAAGCCGCGCTGTGCTTTGGGGCTCAGCAGCCACGCGGGACTGGCCCTCCCGGAGGACGCCACAGCAGCGAGCAACAGGGCCTTCGGGTGCTGCACAAAGCCGACAGGAGCGGACAAACGATCAACAGACAGCAATCATCTCGAAGACTTGCTAAATGTCATCTTTAAAGCACTCTTGTGATTTAAACAAAGCAGAAGTGAGGAAAAAAGATTGTGTTTGCGCAAAAAACTAAAACTACAATTAGTTCCAAAGTTTTTATACATTTGTTAAATGTTTTATTCTGTTATCTATCTGTTACCAAACACACTGTGAATTCTGCCTTCAGTTCATTCCACTCGATAGCCATTTAACACCACCCTATTTAAATATTTCCCCCTCCATTTTTAAAATTTTTTTTTTGTTTCGAATTTTAAAAACGGGCTTCAGCTGTTGGGAACCTGAGGTTGATTGGCTTTGAGGCTTCGCAGGGCGCGTCTCGCGGCGGCCGACTTGGCGATCCTGTAGCTGCGGCCCACGCCTTTAAACTTCCCTTTTCCCACCACTTCCACGGTCACTCTGACCTTCCCGTCGTACGTTCTCTCAGCCGGGCTGGAAAGAAAGCCAAACAGCTTGAACAACAAGCCAGAGTATTTGTCACTGCTGTCAGCCAGCGGTGAGCAGCCCTCGTAGGCCGAGCGTCACGCACAGGCCGCCAGGACACAAGGAATCGGGCAGGACGGCTGGCGTGCACCACTGCAGACAGGGCTGCCAGTGCAGCTGCCATTCAGCATTGCTCCTCAAATCACAAACCAGGAGCAGCCCAGCACCCTGCGCGCGGGAACCGCGTAACAGCAAGCCCAGAACAAAGCAGCCTCAGAACCATTAGTCCACGGTGTTTTTGAGAACTTTCTCCCTCGTGGTTAGGTAGCTTTTTTCCATGCACATTTCTCTCTCTCCTTTTTATTCTTACCTAAATTTGGCAGTTTCCGGTTCCATTTCAAGCAATTCTCGCACAGGGGAACGGGGCACATTTGCAGAAAACTTTTCTGTAATCAGAACGCAAGAATAACGTGAGTGACACCCTGGAGGTGGCGTCAGTGCCGAGCCTGCCCCGCGGGGAAAGAGAAGCCGTACCTATGAGGGGCCGCATCATCGGGTAGTACACCTGCCACACCACCTCCAGCGACATCCCGCTGTCCATGTAAATGGCCCCGGCCAGCGACTCAAATATATCCCCCATGGCCTTTGGGACTTCAATGTCCTCCTCTTTCTCTTCATCCTCCTCAGATCTCCTAAGCTGTTACAGAGAGAAAAGTGACTTGTAGCCAGAAGTCATGTCCAGGTGGTCACCCGGCTGTGCTGCGTTCCTCGGGTCTGACTGTCATTACTCCCCAAAGGTCACCGTGCCAATCAGCTATGCCGCAATGGCTCTTCTCAAATATTCTCTCTAAAAAAGAAAAATCTCCAAAGGTTACTTATAAATGAAAACAAAAGCCACATCACGCAGAGTTAGTGACAGTCAGTGCACACGGAAACTGGAAATCCACTCGTGAATACACAGAGCAGCACATTACACAGTCACGCCCCGGCCCTGACTGGCGGTGCTGGAGGGCACGGAGCGCTTTGGGCTGTGAAATCTGGGCAGAGACGTTGAATTGGGAAGCTATTTTCCTTCAAGCTCCCTTTCATTAAACCACTGTACACACGGTCACTGTTACGGAATGTGTGACACACAGTAGGTCCTCAAACCAATCAAAAGCCCTTTCACAGTCCCCAGATCTTAAGTGAAGCAATCCCACTTGCAGGAACGCACCTAAGACGGTAACCAGATGTATAAGCATGTGTCTCATAGCCATGCTTGTTGACAGTTCTAACCCAAAACTACCTAACTACCCGGCCGTAAAGGACCGTTTTAAAAAGCAGCCATAAGTTGACCAGCTGGCAGCTTCTGAAAATCAAAAATGTCAGTCACTACGTGGAAAGTCATCCGCAACTGACTAAGTGAGAGCAGTTACAGCCCCGTCTGTAAGTCGCACAATTCCACGTTACATCCAACACAGCGACGTCCATCAGCGGACGTCCACGTCCTCAAACGCTGACGCTGGCTACTCCTGAGGCAGCACCGTGGAGCAGCCTTAATTTTTCATTTGTATTTGTAGTTTTCAAAAATGCTAATTATCTGTGAAAGGAATAACGAGACAGGGAGAAAGGACTCATCGCTAAGTGCTGTTTAGCCGCGCTCAGGTCACGGAGTGCGTCTACAAGGCTGACTACCAGAAAACAAGACACTGTTGTCCCCTGTACCGCAGTCTCGGCAGAAGGAGCTGCGGACGGAGCTCACCGAGGCCAGGCCTCCCCACAGCTGAGGACCCGAGCGCCGCCCAGAGAGGCGGGGCGTTCCCAAGACTCACAGCGGGCTAGCGGGCTGCCTGCGGGCCACGTGTCAGCGAACACAAAGGCAGGGGAACGCACGAGAACCAGCCGAGTCAGGGCGCCTCACTGGCCGAGCACGCCCGGGGAACTTCAGCTAACTCCTCCGACTGCTATAGCAGGAGACCAGACGAACAGCAGGCCGCGGGCGCTGCACGTGGGCTCCCTCCGAGCGCACGCCCCTGCTGCCACCAGCCCGTCGCGCTTTGCCCTGGCTGCACTTCAAACACCCAGACCCTCCTGGCCCTCACAGAGGCCAAAGAAATTCACTACTCCCGAACAGTGACTCGGCACAACTTAGAAAAGGAAAAACATAGGAAGGTACAGTTAAAAAACAATTAAAGGGGCTAGCAGTATTAAGAACCAATTCCTGGACGTCTAACAAGGAATCCAGAGAAACGAGCCAGTCGGCGGCATCAGGATCGGCAGCGACACTGCCCTCCTGGGCACACAGCCATGAGATGAATGTCCCCAGGGATCAGAGCAGGCTGGAGCTATCGAAGCGATATCCTGTCCTACAGAAACGCGCGCAGTTCAGAAACACAGCCGAATCCGCTCCATCAGCAGAGAACCTCTGGCTGACCTCAGGACAGAAGCCTCCCAAATTCCAATGGTTAAAAAAATCAGAAGTGTGGTTTTTAAATGAGATTTCCCACTTCAAGCAGAAGCAGAATGTGTATCTGTGATGGTCACCTGAGATATCAGCAGTATTTCAGATCCATTTCAGCCACACTGGGCTTTCACTGCGAGAGTGGGGAGTGCAGCGACACTCTGGGCGCCCGAGGACAGCCTGGGACACAGCAGGTGGCTGGAAACCCTGGCTCCTTCTCCAGCTGAGCGCTCCCAGGGCCTGGGTTAAAAGCCCCTGGAAAGCGCACTTCACTCACTGCTCGCCCCAGAGGACGCACAGCATGCTGGGACGGAGCCCTCTGGGCAGCGGCAGCCAGCCGTGCCGCGCCGGGTCCACGGGCTTCCAGACCGCGCTCACCTCCGAATCCATGCCTTGCATTTCATTCTTCTCCAGCTGGAACTGCACGAAGTCATCGATGACGTGGAAGAGCTCGGGGGACACCGCTTTGAAGTACTTGTGGTAGTCGTACTTCACGGCCAGCGACGCGAAGATGGTGTTGTTGACCAGGGCGGAGCGCAGGTCGGTGAGGACCCCCGGGGAGTGCTGCCGCGGGTCTTCGTAAAGGTGCTTGGTTATGAGGTAGTCCAGAATCGCGTCACCCAGGAACTCCAAGCGCTGGTAACAATCTGAGAGAGGACCAGATGCAGTCAGAGGCAGGGCCCCAGTCGCACCCTTGGCACAGCCACAGCCTAGAAGGGTCTGACCCCTGAGCCTATGCGTGGGACTCTGACGCAGGACCACTTTCACCTATATTCCTCAGTGAGAAGATGCCAATGCAAAGCATGTTTCTCGTACGTACACTGGGATTACAAAACCTCAAGTGGCCAAAAGACTAACAGTTGCTAAGTATTAGAAAATAAAATGAAGACCACGTGCAGCTGCCCTCTCCCTGACCCCTGCTCCCACAGCACTGTGCAGGCCCGGCAGGCGCAGGGGCGGCCCCACCGCACATCGGGCACCAGTGCAGCCTAGCCAGAGCTGCCCACGCCCTCCACTCTGCTGCCATCCCTGCACAGCGCCTCTCCACGCAAGTGACACGCCACGCCTCTCCACGCAAGTGACACGCCTCACCTCTCCATGCAAGTGACACGCCTCACCTCTCCACGCAAGTGGTGACACGCCACGCCACGCCTCTCCACCCAAGTGACACGCCTCACCTCTCCATGCAAGTGGTGACACGCCACGCCTCTCCACATAAGTGGTGACACGCCACACCTCTCCACGCAAGTGGTGACACGCCTCGCCTCTCCACCCAAGTGGTGACACGCCTCGCCTCTCCACCCAAGTGGTGACACGCCTCGCCTCTCCACGCAAGTGGTGACACGCCACGCCTCTCCACGCAAGTGACACGCCTCACCTCTCCACGCAAGTGGCGACATGCCACGCCTCTCCACCCAAGTGGTGACACGCCACGCCTCTCCACCCAAGTGGCGACACGCCACGCCTCTCCACCCAAGTGGTGACACGCCACGCCTCTCCACGCAAGTGACACGCCTCACCTCTCCACCCAAGTGGTGACATGCCACGCCTCTCCACCCAAGTGGTGACACGCCACGCCTCTCCACCCAAGTGGTGACACGCCTCGCCTCTCCACCCAAGTGGCGACACGCCTCGCCTCTCCACGCAAGTGACACGCCTCACCTCTCCACCCAAGTGGTGACATGCCACGCCTCTCCACCCAAGTGGTGACACGCCACGCCTCTCCACCCAAGTGGTGACACGCCTCGCCTCTCCACCCAAGTGGCGACACGCCTCGCCTCTCCACGCAAGTGGCGACACGCCTCGCCTCTCCACGCAAGTGGCGACACGCCTCGCCTCTCCACGCAAGTGGTGACACGCCACGCCTCTCCACCCAAGTGGCGACACGCCTCGCCTCTCCACCCAAGTGGTGACACGCCACACCACTCCCGCATTATGTGCATCGCCTAGGATGACCTTCTCAACTGGCACTAGAAATGCTGAATTTGACCCAAACCAAGAGGTTGAGAGACAAGAGTGCGGGGGTGAGCAGATGTCAGCTGTCAAAATGTGGACAAAGAGCAATGCTCACCGACTCCTCCGTTTTCTCACAGCGATGAAAAGAATGAATTCAGTTGAGGAACTGAGGCAAGGACTGAGGGAGGGAGGTGCCCTGTGTACCCCGCAAGCTCAGGACACAGGGAGGGAGGTGCCCTGTGTACCCCGCAAGCTCAGGACACAGGGAGGGAGGTGCCCTGTGTACCCCGCAAGCTCAGGACACAGGGAGGGAGGTGCCCTGTGTACCCCGCCAGCTCAGGACACAGGGAGGGAGCTGCCCTGTGTACCCCGCCAGCTCAGGACACAGGGAGGGAGGTGCCCTGTGTACCCCGCAAGCTCAGGACACAGGGAGGGAGGTGCCCTGTGTACCCCGCAAGCTCAGGACACAGGGAGGGAGGTGCCCTGTGTACCCCGCAAGCTCAGGACACAGCCGAGAAGGGAGACCCAGCATCATTTGCTCTCCAGAAAGAAAAGCAAGATTCCGCCCCTCAGCCTTTCTCAGCCAGAAAACAGCCGGCTTCTCACTTTCTGCATCTGCACTTTGCAGAACATCTATTACACAAACTATACACCCTGGACACTTTGCTTTGGTATTCCGGATTCAAGCACTTACGGCTGTGATTCAGAAAACAAAATATAAACTTCAGCTTTTGGCTTTAAGAACGTACTCTCCCTTCTGTGCTAATGGACCGGGAGGCTGTTCAATAAAAAAAAGAGGAAGAAAAACAGATCACAGGGAGCAGTGGAAGGTGAAGCAGCCGGACCAGGAGTGATGAAGTGCACGTTCCTGGGCGAGTTCCCTTTAATCTAGCCATCTTTAGATGTGGACTCCAGGGAGAACAGAGGATGCGCGAATACACCCCAACGACAAGTCAGTCCAGCCCTAAGCAGCACTGGATAGGCATCAGAATGGGAGGGGCACACGGACGCTCCAAGGCGCAGATCCCTCTAATGACGTACAGTGAGGCACCCGTGCTCCCAGGGAAGGTCGGGAACCACGCTGGCTCCCCGGAGAGGAGACCAACAGAGTGCTCTGTCTCCTGCTCCCTCCCACACCGTGCCCACCACGCACGAGTGCACACAGACCCTTCTTTCCCAGGGCTCAGCACCGCACGCTCAGGGCCCCTTACCGGTGATGGTGTTGTAGTGGTAGGAGGCGTGTGTGAAAGCCTGCAGCAGGTAAGCCTTATTCCGGAATCTGTAGTTGATTTTCTTTTCGAAATTCTCGAAACCCGATATAAGGTGAGTCAGCGTTTTATCTGCGTCTGGATGGTCAAACATGCATCTCGGCGGGATCTTCAGACACCCGTACTCCAGGTCTCTCAACACCGAGGGGCCTCGGGAGCTGGCTCCTGCGGCTGTGGCGCCGCTCCCTGGAAGGTGCCTGTGTTGGCTGTTGAAGTTCTCCCGAGCGGGGCACGCGGCCTTCTCCCGGTCGGCCCTCTTCATGACCGGGAGCACCTTCAGCCCCAGCGAGCACAGGAAGAGCTGAGCAGCCCTCTCGCCACAGCTGGTTAAGTAGCAGCCCAGCAGGGCTTCCACGCAGTCCGCGATGCTCTTGTCGGCAATGCACTGCTCGGTGTGCAAGTCGTAGGAGATGGACTGCTTCCCCGCGTCAGCTCCACAGTTTTCTTCCGACGGATTCCAGAAGCCCACCACGAAGTCGTCCTCTTCGACAGCTTTGCTAGGATCCAGATAGCACATGGCATCCCAAGAGCTGTAGTCAAAATCCTCCAAGTCCGACGAGAACGGCACAGCGCCTGAGGAGGGCTTCCTGGGCATCTTCCATTCGTACGCAGAGTCAGCGGTGGAGAAAGGAGAAAGAGAAATTTTCTTTACAAAAGCTCCTGATCCCATCAGCATGTTGTCTATAAACTTGATGTGCTCCTGATCGTACTCCAGGAAATCATCTTCGTAATCGGCGTCCTCCTTGGGAGCCCTCCACACCAAGTTCTCCTCCTCCTCTTCCTCCTCCTCCTCCTCCTCCTCTTCCTCCTCGCAGTCCTCGTCCAGTTTGCCATTAGCCAACACGCAGTCTTTTGTCTGAAACGAGGGGAATGGGAAGGAGGGAGACATAGCTGCTGTTTTTAAAAGGGTTTGAAACTCAATAAAAGCAAGGGTTATGGATAATTTCAAATGACAACCACAAATACTAAAAGGCAACTTTAAAATCACGGCCATTTGTTTTCAATTAACATAAAATAAGTTATTTAATCATATAAACAAAGTAAAACAAGTTCTTTGAATGCTCGTTTTCTAAGTTATAAAATGACCTTTACCCAGAACGAAGCTTTAAGTTAAGGGTTCTGAACATGGAAATGAAGTTAAAACGCTGTGTCCCCAGCACAAAACGCGCCCGAGGCAGTCGCCCCTGGCAGGATGCACAGTGCAAGCACTGCCATGCGGTTCCAATGCGTCTCTGTCTCGGCAAGATTTCCAAAGACTGGGACATTCCAGATGCAGATAAAGCGTTATCTTTGCAATTAAGAGCACAACATAAAAGCAGATCCAATCATTTAAAAATTCTTACCGCTCTAAAAATGTACAATAGGGTTTTTAAATACAGTTCTTCACCCTGTACATTGGCTACAACATAAAACTAAATTGCTTTGTTTAAAAAATAAAAGCAAATCACTGAACTCAGCTATGAATACAAGAAATTATATGCCTTTCCCCTCCACTCTGAGTTACTGGAATCCGGGTAGAGATTACAGCATAACTGACAAAAATAGAAGAAAATGCAGGCTAACGTGAAACACAACAATCCTAGTGCTGTCGACAGATCTTTGCTAATTCCCATTTCTTTGGCTAAAGCTTATTTGTGAATGACAAATGGGCTGGATTTAGTAATGATGTAACTTTTTTGCAATGCTAGAAAGATGCCAAATTTCTGTTATGCAATAACAATAACAACAAAAACAACAAAACTTTGTAGGGAAAGGCAAGAGGGCATGTTTTGATTTTGAGTGTGACAACTTTCCAGAGTATAACGACAAAAAGTTTTCAAACTGTTTAGCATTTTTTAAAGACTCAGATCAAGAGAGATATAAACACTGTTATTTGTTCGAAAATAACAGCCGTGCAGCTAGCCTATATCTGTCAGCATGTACCTTTCATTCTTTTAAGCTAAAAAAAAAAAAAAAAAGCCTTTTCCAGAATAAGGAAGCACACCAAAGAAATTACAACGGCAGACCCCAAGGAAACATTTCTGTTAAAAACCTTAGACTTTTCCAAGGTAACAAGTGATGTTTTTGACTACTGTTTGGTTTCTAAGAAAAAAATGGTCAAAATGCAATTTAAAATCAGATGGAACAATTTAAAAAAAGTCCATCTCCTGAGTAAGGTGCTGCCACGAACTAAACCTGGCAGAGCACAAGCCATGAAGGACTGGCTTCTGCGCCCACAGATGAGCTGCGTGAGCCTGGGAGGGGCCTGCAGTGCCTCTGGCTCCGCGTCCGCCCGCCGCCCCACAGAATGCTTCCCAGGAGCGTGCCAAGACTGATCACGAGAGCCGTGCCGGCGCGGAACCTGCTCCCTGCCAGTGCAAGTCGCCCCACACCGTCCCAGGAGGCACGCAGGCACAGGAAAAACACGTGACAGACAGCAACGGAGCCGCACGACCTTGCTGTCTTCCTGCACGATGCAAGGGCCTATCTCATAAACACAGATTATTAAATGAAAATCTAAGCAGTATTTTTAACGTATCCCAAGAACCTAAGTGCCAAGATGTCAGGAGGTTAGAAAAATACGCACTTGGTATTCTATCTAAAAAAAAAATCAAACGACATGGTCACCTTTACACTACAATTTTTAAGAGAGAGCCAAGCAGATTACGAAACGCTTTACAAAAAAGGACGACTACTCTTGGAACATTTTTCATAGAAATGGGGTGCTTCTTCTGAAGCTCAAACTCCACACATTTTCCTTAAGGCTCCACGCAGTTCTAAATTAATAAAAAATCTAATCTGTCTGACTTCACTTGCATTAAATCACTCGTAAGGCTTTTCCAGAAAAGCCCCCTTCTGTCATAAGGAAACACTACATGAGTTTAAAAAGTTTCATCACTGAACAGGTGGCACTCGCTACAGAGCCGCAGAGGGGACGAGGCAGGGGGAAAGGTGTGCCCAAAGCCGGTAACTTTCTGGGCAGACATTACCATCTCTGGCCTCCGTTGACCAGGTAACAATGAGCCGTCACCAATGAGGAACCCACACTGCCCCGCAGACCACGGCGCTGGACCGACTGCTTCCCCAGCCCGGGCCCTGCAAGGTGCCCTCTGGTGGCCTTGAGACAAGATGAAGCAGCTATTGCTAGCACTCGGAGTCTTAAGTCACTGGCAAGATTTACATTATTTCCAGAAAATGTCAAGTTGCAAGTATGATGGTTTTAAGTTCACAAGAGGAAAAATAGTGCCAAGGAAGTCCTGAGACGTAAGAGCAAGATTTTATTGAAATCAGTGATTTCACAGACAGCCTGGAGATCTTCAGTCACAAAAGTCATTTCTCTAAACAGATCCCAGTCCACACTGTGATATGTGACCCTGTGAACTATAATACTGTTTTATACAACCCTGTAACACGTAACTCTGTAACACGTTAACCCTGTAACATATAACCCTGTAACACATTAGCCCTGTAACATGTAACCCTATAACACATTAACTCTGTAACATGTAACACTGTAGCATGTTAACCCTGTAACATATTAACCCTGTAATACATAACTCTGTAACATGTTAACCCTGTAACACGTTAACCCTATAACAAGTAACCCTGTAACATGTTAATCCTATAACACATAATGCTGCAACACATTAACCCTGTAACATGTAACACTATAGCATGTTAACCTTGTAACATGTTAACCCTGTAACATGTAACACTGTAACATGTTAACCCTGTAACATATAACCCTGTAACACATAACTGTAACATGTAACACTATATCATGTTAACCCTGTAACACATAACCCTGTAATACGTAACTCTAACAGGTTAACCCTGTAACATGTTAATCCTGTAACATGTAACACTGTAACATGTTAACCCTGTAATACCTAACCCTGTAACACATTAACCCTGCAACACGTTAACCCTGTAACATGTTAACTCTAACACATCACCTTGTAACACGTTACCTCTGTAACACCTTATCTCTGTGACATGTATCTCTGTAACACATTACCTCTGCGACACGTAACACTGTCATATATAACAGTGGTGTGAAACAGTAAGGGGGTTCTCCTTCCCCCCTTTTTTTAATCAAACATTACATGTTCTTCTGCCTTTGGAAAAGGAATGAAAATAGCAATCATCCTTCATCAGAATTAAAACACTACTTCTGATCCAATGAAAAGACCGTCTACTTAAAGGAATTAACTCAATATATCAAATATCAATTCTTAAAATAATATCAGGGAAAGAAAATGAAAAACAGAACAAAATTCTCTGGCTCATCAAAAAACAAATTTCTCCGGTGACCAACCACTTACCATTTCATCTTTGTCCCATTTATCTGTGTTACTTTTGTCTTGATTTACCACGTAGCCGGGAGGAAGCCAGTTCACGGGGGGGTCAAAGATGGACACCACCATGCGGCTGGGCAGCCCCTGCTTCTTCCCGAGGCGGTACAGGTTACAGTTGCTGACCTTAGGCAGAGAAGACCTGTGTGAGACTCGGCCCCACACGAGCGCGGCAGGAATCCACGCAGGGCACACTAACACATCCTCAGCTGGACGGACTTCCTCACGCCGGAACCGGCCACCAGTTCTAAGGGCTGTACAGTTTTTCTACCTTCGTGACAGACAGTGAATGTTAAATTCCCAAGTCCTCCACATCCTGCACTGTAGTTACGTATTCCTGAACACAAAATGCACAGCATTATGCACAGATTCCTTCTGACTGTATCAGAAGAAACAGTTCAGACAACTGCAAAGTTTTGAAATTACAATCTCATAACATAAAATGCAAAATGTTAATTGGGACTCTAGGGAATAGAAACCATATTAAACAACCAAGATGTCACAACACGGTTCTCTGTGAGCCAAGGGGTGAGGAGGAGTGAACATCTGCTAGCACCAAACAGCTAAAACCGTGTTATGTTCCTAAAATCTAGGCCACAGATGCGATGGCAGTGCTAACGTCCTCTCCAGTGCTGCTCCCTGCTCTGGATGCGCTGGAAGACATTCTGGTTCAGCCATTTTAAAACGGAGCCAAGTAACAAAGGACTGCTCAGTCACACCAACCAAACAGCTCTAGTTACTGCTTTGCCAAACACCTCGATCTCCTCCCCAATTTGCTCAATCATTTGTCTAGCTTCTAAACTGAAAACGAGAGTTTAGAACTGCCAGCCTCATGGTCATTTTCTGAAAACCGGTGCTCCCTGCATAATAAGCTCTTCATGAGCCCTCTCCCCGTGTGACTCAGCGGCCAGCCAGCCCCGAAGGCACAGGTCAGTAGAGGGAGGAGCGGCCCCTGCCAGCTGCACACAGGACAATCACCGGTGCAAGAGGGCTCTCCGACACAGCTTGACCACAGCAGCCTGACGGCTTGCAGCGGGAGCTGCGTACTAGAACAAAGTATCTCAAAGGCCAGGAAGAGGGGAAGTGCGACAAGGACTCAGGGGACGGAAATCGCAAACTGTGGACGCGGGTCTCGGGTCTCCAGCCACACTACCCTCAATACGCTCATCTGACGTCAGCGGGGCCTACCGAGTACTTGTGGATGGAGATGAGAGAACCGGGCACCCCGATAAGAGGCAAAATTCTGCACAGACAGGCGCCCAGGCAAAGGAGGGAGAGCACTCAGAGAATTAGCAGCCTCAGCCCCCGCACGGAGGGTGGGTGAGCAGGGCCTGCCCAGCCAGCAGCACGGGCTTGGCCCATGGGGAGAGCATGCTACCAAGGCCGCGACACCAGGCTGCGGAGGGAGGCAGAGTTCCTCCCGCTGGAAGTCAGCAGTCAAGAGGGTCCTGAGAGACGAACGAGGTTCTGTAAACCACGTCCTCTCCTCTCACGGATTCACTCGTTCCCATCCTCAGCCTTGCTTACAGCTTCCTACAATCGCCCCGTGAGGCCCACTCACTCTCCAAGTTCTGTCCTCACTTTCCTGGAAAAGACTCCTCAAACCTCTCCTAAGTGCTAGGTTCCCAGTCCCCTGACCACGTCACTGAACACTGCCCAGCGCGGCCCAGCAGGGGCAAACCTCAGCCCCACACCCACCTCTCACATTTCTGCCCCGGGCCCTGCACCCAACTTCTCAGCACCTGTGGCTCTCGACCATCCCACCCCCCCCCCCCCCCCGCCTCACCCTGCACTAGCTACAGGACCTACATGGGGAGAACGGGCGTGCACAGGCGACGTGCTCACTGCAGGGCCTGGGGTCACGGGGCAGGACAAGACGTGGGCTGCTGTGACGGGGGACACCAAGGTCTCCAAGCCGCAGCATCTGAGCTGCACTCCAGCACTGTCACCCTTATTTGGATGTGACCTTGGGAGGCTAAACTCTGCTTCCTCATTGTCCTCCTCTATAAAAGGGGGATAAGGTGGGCACTTGCCCTAGCGGTCGGCACACTCTTGTCCCAGAAGAGGGTACCTGGGTTTGATCCTGGGAAGCAGAGGTGCTGGCTCGAGAAATTGGGCTCCTGCTCCATTCATTGGCTGATTCCCCAAACAGCCCAAACAGCCCGGGCCAGGCTGAAGCCAGGAACTCCATCCAGGTCTTTCACCTGGGTGGCAGGAGCCCAGGTATTTGGGCCACCACCTGCTGCCTTCCCAGAGAGGGAGCTGGAAGGCAAGCAGAGCAGCCCGGACCCCAACAGGAACTCTGATTGGGCAGCGACATTGCAAGCAGCAGCCTAACGGGCTGCATCCCAACGCCGGACCCATCAGGTTAACCATGTTAAGCTTCCACTCGCCCAATACTAACAGCCCCTAGCTCCAGAGTCTTTCAAGAGCAGCCTGGGATTCAAGAAAACTTGCAACCTCCTTAGCCTAGCAGTCCAGGCCCCTGCTTTGCACTGAGCCCCAGCAGCTCCGCCTCCTGTTCATTTCGCTTCTCCACGCCCCCTTGCTTTGCAAGTGCTGCTCCCTCCTCCCAGTGCCCCAGATAAGCAGTTCCCTCAGCTGTTGTCCAGGAGGCTCCTAGAGACTTGTCTCTGCCGCCAGGTAAACATTTTACACTAATGACTTTTCTCCCTTAAGTCTTTTATTTTAAGATTTATTTATTTATTTGAGAGGTAGAGTTACAGAGAGGAGGAGGAGACGGAAAGAAAGGCCTTCCATCTGCTGGTTCGCTCCCCAAACAGCTGCAATGGCCGGAGCTGTGCCGCTCTGAAGCCAGGAGCTTTTTCCGTCTCCCACATGGGTGCCGGGGTCTAAGCACTTGGGCCATCTTCTACTGCTTTCCCAGGCCACAGCAGAAGGCTGGATTGGAAATGGCGCAGCTGGACACAAACCAGGGCCCACGTGGGATGCCGGGGCTGCAGGCGGAGGCTTGACCCACTACCCCGCAGTGCCAGCCCCTCTGCTCAAGTCATGATTCTACACTAAGTTGAAGAAGGCAGAGGCCCACCATGTGGGTAACAGGTTAAGCAGGAGCGTATGCCTGTGCAGCTGCTCTGCTTCCAATCCAGCTCCCTGCTAATGCACCTGGGAAAGCAGGAGATGAGCCAAGTGTTTGGGTCCCTGCCACTCACATGGGAGACCTGGAAGAAGCTCCTGGCTCCTGGCATAGGCCTGGCCCAGCCCCACTCACTGTGGCTATTTGGGGCGTAAGCCAGTGGATGGAATATCTGTCTCTCCCTCTCTCGGAGGCAGCATCACCTCTCCTTGGGGCTATCAGGCAATTACTCACTTCGAAGTCCAGTGTCACTGTCTACACTGCAGAGCAACTGAGCTGGGAGGTCCGTTCTCTGCCTTCCTGACTCTCCCCAAGGACCCGCGCCTCTCGTCCACGTGTGCACATCTGGGAAGCTCGACAGCGCCCTCCTACACATAGAAGTCCAAGTCAGCTACGCCACAGGACAAACTCTGAATGACAGTGCTGCCCACTTCTGTACAGCCTGGTCAGGAGCTAGAAGGGGCACGAACTCGCACCGACAGCGTGACTGGAGGTGAATGTCTACCGATACACAAGGCACACGCCGACCAGCTGAGCCCCCACCCTGAGAACAGCCCCAGTGTAAAGTGGGTTCCTGTCTCTTCCAGGTGGATGGGTCCACGGCGGCATTCTCTTCAAGTACCGCCTCCCTGCCACTTCCAACTGCTTCCTGGCACGCTGGCCCACTGCCCGCTCGCGACAAGAAAGGTTCGCTCACCTTTTTGCTTCTCATATAGGAAAGGCGGCCCTCGTGAGCATCGGGGTAAGTGCAAAAGAGATAGGTGGTGATGGCGTGCTTTAGAAAGGAGTCACCAAGCATCTCGAGCCGCTCCAGGTTAAACCCATCACTAGCATTGGACAGAGTCAAAGCCTGAAGAACCAGTCCAGGATTGGGGCCGAGAGTTTTTGAGGAGTATCCGACAGGAGGGCTCTGCGCGGAATCCATGCTGCCCTGGAGGGCCCTGACAGTGTCCGTCGTACCAGGCGTGGCGGCCGCTGTGGGACTTCCAGCTGAGGTAGATTTGTTAGCATTTCCGTCAAGGTATTTACGACTCGGTAGGGTACATTCATCGCTGGGCTTGGGCTGGTTCTCACGACTGTATAAATTCTGAGTGGGATATGAGGTAGCTGGTTGCACAGGTATTTCCTGCATGTAGTAATTCAGCTGATCTCCTTGGCAAAAGTCTCTGGCAGCGAACTCGTAACTGCCATTGGCAAGACTTCGACTGCAGGAGAGCGCACTGGCTGCCCTCAGATCCGCTGGGCCTTCCCTCTGGGGCTTCCCCGGTGCCTCCGTGAGTGGCGTTCTGCAGCTCACAGACATTTGGTCGTGGTTTTCTAGAGAAGAGGTTCGAGTAGCACCTTGATGTGCAGCATTTTCAGGGCCTACAGTTGTGCTGTGCTTACAGTAATGCTCACTGCCCGCCGAAGAGGAGTTAGAGACGGAGATGAAGGATTTGCTGTCGATAGATTTTTTCCACCCGAAGTCTAAGTTAGGGTATCTGGAACGATATTTTTACAACTTTTCATCAGATCTTTCAAAAGGGCCAGACTCAGAGCAATAGGTGATTTGAAATAAAATAAAATAAAATGAAGATCCCAATACATATACGCATCCTTTGGAAGCAAAATCAGTTTTCAAGCAAGAAGTTCTGTGCAACGTAAGTTACAAAGAGGGACGTGGTTCCCCCGTTGCTGTAACCCCTTGCCCAGGAACACAGCAGGCAGTTAAGAACAAGAGGCTGGAGGCAGCCTGCAGGACCTGGGGCCACACACTGCACAGCTTGGACGCTCGGGCCCTCAGTTAACTGCTCAGCACAGCAAGCGACAGCGTAACACAGGCTGTACCACAGCCTGCGTAATCTTCCTGTGTTACCTTCTGCATGGAAAACGGGGCTCACACAATTCTTGCCTTACAGCACTATCCCAACAGTTAAACAAGCAAATATAAGCATACTTCCAAAAGTCCATGGAAAACAGAATTGAAGGATAAATTTTGGCACAAAAAAATTTTAAAGTCCATGCATGTGAGCGGGGGTGAGAGCCTTGTATACCACGAAAACATCACGCACAGGCACTCGTGTGGTGGTGCAGCAAGTTAAGCCACAGCTGTGACGGTGGCATATTAGGGTGCCGGTTCGAGGCCTGGTTGCTCTATTCTGATCCAGTTAAAGCATCTGGGAAAGCAATGGCAGATGACCCGAGTACTTGGCCCTGCCACCTACTGGAGCTCCTGGTTCCTGGCATTGGCCGGCCCACTGCAGCCACTTAAGACCTCCCTGTCTCTCCTTCTCCCTCTCTATTTGCCTACCTTTTAAATATATAGATACTAAGAAGAAAAGAAAAAACTATGCACAGATTCCAAATTTTGTTTGCATCACAATGAGCTCAAGTTTCAATTCTATTCCGCATGGGCTTCCTGCGGTCCTGTAGGCTGCAGCAGTTACCCGGTGTCTGCCACCTCGCTGAGTTCTCAACACAGCTGTGAGTGCCGTCCTTGCATTTACAGTTCCTTCAATCCGCAGAATCACCCAGTGCTGCCAACTGGCTGAACAGCGTTAATGAGTGATTAAGTGCCCAGGTTTTTTTAAGCAGGCAGACACTTTACCAACAAGAAGAAAATAACGAAGACAGATAAAATGCTGAAGCAACTGCTGGTTAAGATATATTCGTTTTTCCCAAAGAGAAAGCATTCTTACAGTGCCGGCAAGGGAGCCAGGACCTGAGTGAGCCTCGCGTGAGCCTCGCTCCAGCCTCGCCCCAGAGGAAGGAGGACAACTTCTGAGTGCAGAGGCTCAGTTCTCTCTTATTGGCCAAGAACACAGGACCCAGTGACCCAAGACAGACTGCCCACTTAGGATCCAAAGGATGCCTTTACTCCATGTACTAGACACACACACTCTCTTCTTAATCTTGGAAGCATCACTTCATATAAAATCAGAATTTTAACATAATCCTATTTGGTCACACACAGCAATTCAAAACCCACATTCTTTCGGATGCATAGGCGAACCTACCTAAAATCCGCAGGAAGTGATCTGACCCCCACGCCAGCATCGCTGGCTGTCTGGGCTCGGAGCTCCTCTGCAGTCAAAAGGCAGTGAAGGCGATAGAGAATGCTGGGGAGACAAACTGCTTTTCTCCACAGCGATGCAGGGATGGGGTGGATAGCACAGAGCTCCGGGACCAGGATCTTTGGGCAAGGAGAAGGTGAACAGAGAAATGCTATACACACACACACACACACGCACGAATGAAAATAAGAACACTAAAAAGCAACTTCCCTAGTGGACAAAGGTAAAGCTCATAAATGGGATCTATTCTAGGACTCGCAAGGGTGATTACGTGACATAATTATATCAACAGGCCGAGTTTGAAAGCCAAACTCTCAATCCATGCCAAAAACGACATTCAAATAAAATCCAACACTTAACTGATCAAACGAAACAAAAGCTAAACCTAAAGGATGGGCAGCTCCAAAAACGCACCAGTCATTCGGGTCACCTGACACGAGCAGCTCCGAGCTTGCAGTTAAGCACAGGACGCGAGGCTGCCAGTGCATACCTGTTTGTTCTGCAGACTCTCCCACTTGGCTTTCCTCTTTTCAGCACTGCTCAGAGGAAGAGCTTTCCCCTTCTGATTCAAATGTCGAGGTGTCAAAAGGTTAAGTCTACAAAAATGTCAAAACAATTCTATCAAACAGATGAGAGTAAGTCCACTCTTCCAGTGGCTCTCCAACCTGCATGCCTCCAAATCCCGCTGAAAAGCTCACAGGAACCCGGGCTCAGGGGCTCCCCAGACCCCAGAGCCCCCCTGGGCGTGTGTGTGCGGACCTCTGAGAAGTCTCACACACACTCGGAGCCTTACCTTGAAGATGTGTGGTCCACATCCAGCAGGGGCTGGTTGAGATTGGTCAGGTCAAGGTTATACTTTGTTTTGTAATATTCTGCAAAAGTTTCATACTCGGGGGAAGGAAATTTACTGAGAGGGGTAAGATCAGTATACACATCAGCTACATAAAATCGATGAGGTTGATCAAAATTGCGGTATCTGAAAAAGAAAGACAATCAGTTGCTTTTGGTTTAAATCAACTTTTCTGCAAACCCAACTGCTCTTAGTATGGAAACACTAATCAGGACTGAGAGCTAAAAGGTTAATAACAACACTAGCGAAGATTTAATCCTAAACTATGTATCTAAGTATATGTAAGATAATAACTGCAGTTTTTAATCAAGGAAGAACTATTCTCCCCTACGACATCTGCCCTAAGTATCTATACTCTGATAATACACAAAAGCTAAATGGAGCATTTACATACTATCACATCGCATAAAACAGTACAGAAAACTTACAATGTCCAAACAACTGAATAAAAATCTTTGAACATGAGTAACACTATACACAAAAGACTTATCACACAGTGTACTGCCGTATGGCTACACTACTGATAACAGGGTACAGAAAAAGTCAAAGAAGGACTGATTACAGCCAATACTCTAGTTCCATGAAAAGTTTCTGCATTTTACCTCCCAAAAACTCCATTCCTAAATGTTTACAAATTAAGAAAGAAAAAAAGCATTCCGATTTACTATCTTCATTGAATTTAATAACATTTTTCCTTGCAGAATTTGAAGCAATGAAGATTACTATGACCAAATTCCACAGCAGGCTTTGGGAGTTCAGCGGACAGACCCTGTAAGCAAGCCAGCAGGATCATTTCAACGACCTGACCGTCACAAAGCAACCTCTCCTTACCCACAGTTCCCATGCCTTCTCTTTGAAACAAGGAAACAGAGAGCCCAGGCTCGGCAGGCAGAGACTCAGCCTTTCCAACAGCAGTAACAGTGCGGAAGCCACAGCCCACTGACACTCCCAAGGGAGAGGCGCATCTTCTGAAACCAAGCATCCCCACTGGTTTCCCTTCTTTTAAATTCCTACCTTGGAATGATAACTGCATCTTGGTAATCTTCTAGTTTAAAAACAAAGGGCGCTTCTTTTGAATACTTTGTGCTGGGAATGCCTATGCGAGCTTCAGATTTCTCAATATCTTCCATGAATTTAAAGTCAATGTCCAAAGTGCGGGAGTCATTAACTTGGATGAGAAAAAGACAATTTAGCTTGTAAAAATCTATGCAGAAAAGAGATTCTCATTTAAACTACACACTCACATGTGCCTAAACTAGTTGTCGAAGTAAGAGATTCTGAAGTAGCTACAGTAAGCTCATTGCCAAACCACACTTCCAGTGTCTCGCCGCTGTCTGCCCAGGGCCTCCTTACCGACATTCAGAGGTAGGACACAGTAGGCCGAGTCAGCGTCTGTAGGCTTGAATTCTAGCGCGGGCTTCTCAAGCCGAAGGATATGTGAGAAAATATACTGGTGCAGCCTTGTGATCAACTCAAGCATTTGCAGAGACAACGTGAAGCCAGACTTCTTCAGCTCGATGGATATGGTGACTTCTCCAGAGCGCGTGTACACGGGGAAGTGTGGAATCTTAGCAAAAGTGAAACAAAGCACCCCAAAGTGAGCAGGCCCTTCCCCGGGCACGGCGACTTCAGGCGGGGAGGGAGCTTTCTGTCTGGGGACAGAAGTGCTGAGTGAACTCTTTTTTAAAATTTTTCTTAATGTTTATTTGAAAGGTGGAAAAACAGAAAGAGGTATCCTCCATCCACTGGTTCACTCCCCAAAGGCCCGCAACAGCCAGGGCTGGGCCAGGCCAAAGCTAGGGGCCCTGAATTCCACCCAGATCTCTCATGCGGGTGGCAGGGACCCAAATACTTCGGTCACCCTCTGCTGCTCCCCAGGACACACGTGAGCAGGGAGCCACGAGGACTCGATCGTGGGCACGCCAACGCGGGACGTGGGTGTTCTGAACAGAGTTTACCCCGCCCACAACGCCCACCCTGCCTTCAGCTTCAGAGACTCTAACATACTGAGGTAACAACATACTGAGGTAACAAAACATACTGACCACTAGTTTTCTTTATCCAAGTCCCTACAGATTTTTTAAGAACACTTTTTTTCACATGCAGAGTCATTAAGAGCTCACCTGAGGTATGGGCTTGGCTGTCAGTATTCCAAAGCATCTCGTGGTATCTTCAGGGGGATAGAGCTTCCGCCGTCTGAAGTTCAGTTCATCAGGTAAAGGGGTAGTTAAAACCATTCCTATCACATACAGGTAGCAGGGCTGATCGGGTTTGGGATAACTATCCCTCAAACATTCTGGAATCTGAAATTGGAAAGACAAATTACGCATCATGTGCAAGTTTAATTACTTATTTTCCAGATGTTGGTAAGAAAACAAATTTATTCCTGGCCTTACTAAAAGCCAACAGACCCCCCTAACTGCTTAACTCTTCTGGGGAAGTGAGTATGTCTGAGGATGTAGCAGCATGGTAGTCCAGGTTCACCTGTGTTATAATGCACTATTGACTATACGGCTAACACCAAAATTTTAGAAAACCATCAAACACTGCAGGGTCTTTAATAAAAAGTACTATTCATTTGATCTATTTCTTCTGACTAGAAAAATATTTTCTTGGGCTTGGCATTGTGGCGTAGGTGAGTTAAGCTGCCACCTGTGATGTCGGTATCCCATATGGGCACCAGTTTGAGTCCCGGCTATTCCACTTCTGATCCAGCTTCCTGCTAATCTGTCTGGGAAAAGCAGCAGAAGATGGCCCAAGTGTCTGGGCCCCTGCGACCCATGTTGGGGAGGTCCAAAAGAAGCTCTTGGCTCCTGGTTTCTGGTCTTGGCCTGGTCCAGCCCCAGCTGTTGTGGTCATCTGTGGAGTGAACCAGCAGATGAAGATCTCTCTTGTATCTCCCTCTCTTGCAAATAAATAAATCTCTTTTTAAAAACTCTTTTTTCCTTTGGGTGTTGTAAGCATTTATTCCTTGTAGAGTATCAAAATAAACAGCAACATTTTTTAAATTCCATATATTCCTATTGCCAAAGATAACCTTTATTAACATTTTGATATCCTGTACAACCTTGTAAGCAGTTTTCTATGTATAAATGTGTATAAACATATACACATTCATATCTTTAAATATAAAACACACACAGACTGCTGTGCGTGTGTCACGCTTTGATTTTCATCCCCAGGTACTACAAGAGCGCATTTTCGGGTCAGTGTGAATCAGTGTCATCATCTGGAATGGCCACCTTAGCTACCACGGGAGAGCACTGAAGCTAAATTACTCTCAGATGGCGCACGAGCTCTCAGTGCGAACGTAGCTGCAGCTTCTGAGACTCGATGACAAGTAACTGCCACTGCAGTGCAAAGGCAGAGACACGCGGGCCAGGAGGCAGTTACAGCGAGTAAGTCAGACAACACACAAGGCCCCGTCTCTGGAAAAGGACCAGGAAGCGCTGTGGCTCTCGGAACACCTCTCGTGAGCGATGCTGGCCCGTGGAACTAGTCCAACAGGAGAACCGGGAGCATTCCTGACCTCTGAAACGCGGCGTGATTTTGAATCTTGAAAACACTCAGCTTTGTAAAAATGTTTGTTAAAGTGAAAAGTTACTGAAACTATAAAAACAAAGGTACACAGCAAAACTTCCCTTTTGTTTGGTGTCCTTTTGAGCAAGTATTTGAAAAATCCCTAGTGCAGCCAAGTAGGCTCTAATGAGGAGTTAGATCCAGTCACGCTTCTGCACATGGTCCTGCCCGGTGGCCTGAGATGGGCCAGGCTCACGGGGCGGAAGTAACTGGCTCTGCAGCCCACACGATGACCCTGACACTCACACTCCTCCCCTCCGGTGCCCCTGTCACTCGAGAGCGTGCCTTTCCCTCGTGTATTTTATCACAGGAATCCTGTTTTGTCCTGGCTCCAGCCGTAAGCAAAGCCAAGACTCATATCACCAAAATGAATGAAACAAACAGTATCTGTAAATGAGATACACTCCTCAGTGGAATCTGGTGGGTAAGCCCAAGGATACGTCTGAGAAGAAAACAAAAGCAGCATCTGAAGTGCAGAGAGCACAGCGCGCACACGTGAAAGCAGAGGGAATGATCTGGGGCAGCGGTGAGCCACGAGCCACGAGCCACGAGCCACGAGCCACGGCGCGGGCCCAGCCGCAGTGCCGCGCGATGCTAGCCCCACAGGGAGTTCCGACGGGAGCAGCAGGGAGCAAGTGCAGCCTGCCCTGCAGTTCTAACCAATACTAACTGCTTTCGGGTAGCACTGCCTCCGCTTAGTGGAACCTGGTCTTCCTGGAACGCTGGTTTCTTCTTCATCGTGTAAATCGAGCTCCTCTTCATATTTGACAGTCTCTTTCCCAACTGGCATCAAATGTTCATCCAGTTCACCTACAAAGTTTTAAAAGAGAATTAACACAATCGAGACTTCTGCTTTCTAATTAGTAAACAATCTATTTTCTTAAATATTTATTTGCTTTCACTTACTTGAAAAGGCAGACACAGAAAGGTACCTTCTATCCACTGGTTCGCTTCCCAAACACCTGCAACAGCCAGGGTTGGGCCATGCTGAATCCAGGAGTCTGGAGCTCCGCCCTGGGCCCACGCGTAAGTCCCAGGCCCACTCACCTGAGCTCCTGGGATGCGATGGCAGGAAGTCAGACGGGAAGCAGAGCAGCCAGGGCTCTCTAAAGGGCCCTCTGACAGGGGGTGCAGGTGTGCGAGTGCTGGTTTAACCAGCGGTGCCAAAGCCTGCACCTGTAAATAATCTACAACACTCAGGAAGTTAACTAAAGTGATTAAAACTAAGGCATCTGCATCTTTAATAACATGAAAGTGACCAGAGCTGCCACTCAGGCAAAATCCACTTTGACATTCAGACTACAAATTCTATCGTAAGATTCAAAAATAAAAGCATTTAAACAGGACAACAGCACATATCCCTTCTGAATAAGGTGGCCACGGAAAATAAGTCTTGTGGGTTTTTTTAAGTTTAATTTGTATATCAGCATAGGCTGAGAGAGATTAAACCCTGGTTCATCTCTCAAAGTTAAAAAAGACCTTCATGTATCTGCTCAGTAAAGGGCACCAAGAATTGATAGCTGTTCGCAGTTAAGCTGCGGAACACAAGGAGCCCCCACGGCACTGTAGGATCTTCAAGTTCCATAACAGCATTCACATTCCCCAAAACACACCAAGAGCAGCAAGCTCAAGGCTCTACACAACGCTTAGAAACCTAGACAGGGGCCGGCACTATGGCGTACAGGGTAAAGCTGCCACCTGCAGTGCTGGCATACCATATGGGTGCCGGTTTGAGTCCTGGCTGCTCTACTGCCGATCCAGCTCTCTGCTGTGGCCTGGGAAAGCAGTAGAAGATGGCCCAAGTTCTTGGGCCCCTGCACGCACGTGGGAGACCAGGAGGAAACTCCTGGCTCCTGGCTTCGGATCAGCGCAGCTCCAGCTGTTGCGGCCAATAGGGGAGCGAATCAGCGGATGGAAGACTTCTCTCTCTTCCTGCCTCTCCTCTCTCTCTGTGTAACTCTTTCAAATAAATAAATACATCTTTTAAAAAAAAGAAACCTATATATTCCTTGATATGCTTTTCATAATGCATAAGCATTTTATTCTTATTTGCATATGTTTTTCAAACATCCTTACCAATTTTGTGCAGTTTTTCACAGCAAATGAGAGCTACAACTCTTTCAGCCAACCGTACACAACTCATTGGTGGACCCTGAAAATAACAAAAGACAGTTCCATTTCATGTACGTGTAGCCGTATCATCACTGGCACACAAAACATGGATGAGAACTCTGCTTCAGTACCTTCCAAGTTCAATTTACCAGAACAAAGTTTATTTTAAAAAATGCCAGCAAGTCTTATAAAAAATCTTTATCTAAATATCTGAAAACTCCATCCTTAGAACCCCTCTCCTAATAAAAACTGTCGTAACTAACATTCTATTCATTTTGATGAATTTAAATATCAGTAACATTTCAAAGTCTCTTATTTTTACTAATACACAAACGTGCAATAAAAAACCCAAACAAAGACGCACTAGGATAAAACTGTAACAAAGGTTAACGGTCCTGCGTGCTTTCTTAGGTGCAACAGGAATTAGGACAGATTATCTGGAAATCAGCACCGGGACCGAGACAGCACCACCAAACGCAGATTTCTGAGCAAACAACAACAAAATCACTGCAGCAGTCCAACTGAGAACGAAGTGTGTCTCCCTGTGCCTCTATCAGCCACGGCTGCATGGCCCTGTCAAAACGGCTCTATAGGAAGGGCTTCGTGGAGACCTCAGAGGTCATCCAGCCCAGTGCTAGGAATTCTCGGTCTACCAGAACTGCACATGCAGCTGACCACAGAAGTGCTCTAGAAATCTGCCTTTTAAAGCAGATTCCACAGCCACACTTAACCTCTTGCATATCTTACAGAAGCTGAGAGAATCCATTAATGACACAGTTTACAAGGCACATTCATTTCTTCTTCTAAACTTACAACAATGGAGGCTCGCAGAGGCGAGTTAATTGGCAGATACAGAGTTGAATAAAAGGTACCATCAGGCAACTCTCGGGTCCTGCATTTGGGAGCCAGGTGAGTGAACGGATCACTTGGTAATCTGGCACAGTATCTGTGGGGAGAGAGATCCTGGGCTGAATCCACAGTGTGCACTGACACGCATGACCAAGCCTCGGACTCGTGCTGGCCCGTTCCCCCCCTGCCGGACTGGCATCGCCACAGGGAGCTGCCGCCTCGCCACTTCACTCTTTGAATCACATAGAACAGTGCCATCAAACAGAACTTCCCATGAAAGGCCCCGGCTCTGCACTGTCCATCAGGCACTCAATGGCTGCTGAGCGCCTGGAACCTGATGTGTGCAACCAGGGACCCATGTTTTAATTTAAAGTGAACTCTGAATTGAAACAGCCACATACATAAAGGATGGCGCACAGAAATTATTCTGGATCTGTGAAGAGAATTTAGTTCTTAGAAATGTCATTATGAGCTCAGCAAGTGTACATTAAAACATACTAAAAAATACAATTTATCATAACCTCATTTAGCTGCTAATGGAAAATTCAACATTACCTAACATTTGTGGCATAAAACAACAAAGTTCCCGATTTAGAAAAGGAAAATTAATGAGCACAATAAAATTAAATGAAACCTAAGTAAAATGAGCACGTCTTCATTCTGTGAGCCTTGTTAAAGAGTTAAATATAACTGCACAGTACTGTGCCTGCAGGCTGTGAACACCACCATGCTCCCGGGCTCGCCGCACGCAGACCGGACACCTACCTGTTGATGTGTCCGATGGCCGTGTTGATCGTGACCCGCGGGCCGCCGTCATCGGGCCTCAGCACATACGGCGGGAAAACATCATCGTCGTCCACGACAGGATCAACATCGGCCTCACCAGTGTCCACCGACGTGGAGCACTTGTTTCTCAGGATCTGCGCAATTTACAAACAGGTGTTACCATGGAAACAAACGTCTCCTCTGCTGTGCGAGTCGCCTGCTTCTGTAGCTCCAGAAAAGCTCTCGATGCGGAACACCCTCTCCCACACACTCTGCTGAGCCTGTCATGTCACCACCCTGCGACGGCTCTGTGCCCCAGGTGGTCAGTGCACACCTACAGGGCGCACTCGCAGACACCTGTCCCCCTGCTGCCGCACTGTGACCTCTCGCAGTGACCTGCGGCTTCACCCTCACTCTCAGCTTCCTGACGTGGCACACTGCACACGCCTGCGGAAGCCACGCGGTCGGTACAACTGCCCCATCTACCTCTAGGCACACAAATAACAACAAAGACGCCATACCACTTTTGTGAACTTACCTTTTCAATCGCTTTGTAAGTTTTAAGATCTTCTTCAAAACTTTCTATTTTGTCTGTATCTGCTAACATTACATAATTAGAGATTGGCGCCCTTGCTCTTCCTTTAGATTGAACATAGGATCGATACTCTGTAGGCAAATCAAAACGAACCACCAAGTTGCATTTTGGAATATCGACGCCCTCCTCCACCACACTCGTGGCAATGAGCAGGTTGGTCTCATGCGCTCGAAATTTCCGAAGTACCTGGAAAACAAATCCACAAAAAAGAACAATTTTGAGAAACTTTCAAAGAAAATAATGCAGTAAAATTAAAAAAAAAAAAAAAAAAAAAAAGCTCATTCTGTCCTTTCTAGTCACGATAAATCTTGGCAGCCCAGGTAGAGATGACCAAATCACAGGGAACCTGCAGCGTGCGGACACAGCAGCGCCGGCCCACTGACGGCCGGCCCACCTGCACCTGAGCAGAGCGTCAGAACACACTTCTAGGGGCCGGCACTGCGGCACAGCAAGTTGAGCCCCGGCCTGCAGTACCAGCATCCCATACGGACACAGTTCAAGTCCTGGCTGCTCCACTTCCCATCCAGTGCCCTGCTAGTTAATGCACCTGGGAAGGCAGAAGATCGTCCACGTGCTTGGCCCCTGTGCCTACATGGGAGACCTGGAAGAAGCTCCTGGCTCCTGGCTCCAGCCTAGTCCTGTGCTGCCTTCTGTGGCCATCTGGAGAGTGAACCAGTGGAGAGAAGATCCCTCCCTCCCTCCCTGTCTCCAACTCTGCCCTTCAAGTAAATAAATAAATCCAAAAGGAAAGAAAGAATGCCTTTGCATGCTCCCGTCACAAGCCAAGGGAGCCTTAGAGCTGCGCACTAGAGAGACGGGCTTCTTTACGCCAGGTGGATCTCCCCACTCAAGAGCCCAGATGAACTCACTTCTGGAGTTCTGCTGACCCTCTGCTCCTCCACAGAGCTGTCTCATGTCTGAGACTGGGCCAACATTCTCCAAAAATATCAAATTCTATCACTAAACTCCTAACTCATTTAGAACTCAAACCCGGGGCTGGCGCCATCGCTCACTTTGTTAATCCTCCGCCTGCATTGCCAGCATCCCATATGGGTGCTGGGTTCGAGTCCCGATTGCTCCTCTTCCAGTCCAGCTCTCTGCTGTGGCCCGGGAGGGCAGTGGAGGATGGCTCAAGTGCTTGGGCCCTGCACCCGCATGGGAGACCAGGAAGAAGCACCTGGCTCCTGGCTTCAGATCAGCACACACAGTGCGCCAGCCGTAGCAACCATTTAGGGGGTGAACCAACAGAAGGAAGACCTTTCTCTCTGTCTCTCTCTCACTAACTCTGCCTGTCAAATAAATAAATTTTAAAAAATTAAAATTTAAAAAAAGGAGCTCAAACCCACAGACGGGGCATTACTCATTTTTCTGGCACCTTGGGAAACTCTCGATTTAAGGAGTCAGAATTTATTAAAACATGGGAGTCATAGCTTTTTCACACCAGATTTAAAATCCTATCACTGTCCAACTCGGGGTAAACTGAACAGTCACATAAGCCGGTTTTCAGACGGTCCAATGTCTCAGATTGGCTCCTGGATCCCCCCACACCTGGAATATCATCAGAAAGCTGGGACTCAAATGCCTTCTAACTTTGAGTTCAACAATAAACTGTGAAAGGTCTTTGTTTCGGAGAAGTCGATGCCAGCACTCTGCAGTGCTGTGGATGGCACTGAGACCTGGGAAAGCATGAGAAATACACACCGCATCCCTAAAAGCGCGCCAATACCAAAACAGGGCTCAAAGGAAGAAAGAAATTCCTGCCAGGAGAGGGCCCATCCCATCAGAGTCCCACGGAATGAACAGGAGTTAGTTCTACGTGCTCTGTTCACCTGTGAAATGTGGTTATGTGACACCAACCTAACAAAGGAAAACGGATTAAGACAAAAAAAGCTCTGACAGACAGCTACTCCAATTCTGAGCACAGAAATCAGGCTACAGCTACCGCCTGGCCGACGGCTGGCCTGTATACGAGTAAGTATCTACAGTGTGAAAGACAGAAAGCGCGGGAAGCTGTGAAGAAAGGGCGTTCTCGAGGCGTCCCGTCTGCGTAGCCCGGAAAACCGCAGTTGTGCAGCCGCTCTGATCGAAGTTACCTCCTCCTGCTTGCGGAACTCCGCTTCCATCTGTTTGCTCCGAGGCTGGCTCTTCCCAATGCCGTGTCCAGTTATAAAGTTGCTGCTGATGTAAGCCAGCTCTGGGTCCTGCTTGCCTGCTTCCTTTATCAATCTAAGAAAATCACACACATGTGGAAGTTAAGAACTGCTGAGGGAAAACAATGTAGACTTTTGTTTGTAAATTCTCCTTTAGAGAAATACTCACTATACTTCGCCAACATACCTATCATATTGTTTTCCAACTAGCTTAAACAGAATCAGTGCCACACTCACCACATAAAATCTGTGGGCCAAGTACTCAGCATGCCAAACTCAAGGCTGACAAACACTGACATGAGACGCGCACAGTGTCTCCAACTTCTAACTGAGTGACGACAACTCACTGCACTGGGGCGCAGCAGGTTAAGCTCTCACTTGTGACACTGCAGGCCCATAAGAGTCCTGGTTCAAGTCCTGGCTGCTCTGTTTCTGATCCCACTGCCAAATAGCATGCCTGGGAGGCAGTAGATGATGGCATAAGTATTTGGGCCACTGCCACCCATATGAGAGACTGGAATAGAGTTCCTGGCTCCTGGCTTTGGTCTGGCCCAGCCCCAGCCATTGCAGCCATTTGGGGAGTGAACCAGCAGATGGAAGCTCTCTGCTTCTCTCCCTGTGTTGCACTGCCTTTAAAAAAAAAAAAAGAATGAAAGAAGGGAAGGGGAGGGGAGGGGAGGGGAGGGGAGGGGAGGGAGGGAGGGAGGGAGGAACATGGCTCAGGATGGGACCAGACAGAGAAACCTGGGTCCTCACACATCCTGGCTTCTGGACAGAACTTGCAATGCAGCAGCTCAACACGCTTCTCCTGACACGTGCCCAGCATCCACGGTGGCCATGCCCCCTTCTCTACAGCCCTGGCTACAAGAACAAGGACCTGCAAAGAAGTCCGATCCCAAAGAAGAATGTCTACAGCAAAGGAGGCCTCATGCCCCGTGCGTAATGAAAGGGTTCCGGCTGTGTGTGAACACGAACGGCTCGTTCCTTTCATCTCACCCCAACACGATCCCTGGAAGTAAAGCTCTTGGGAAAGCAACACCTCGTCAGTTTCCAGTACCTGTCTGGCCACTGCCCACACTCCCACAAAGCAGACACCAGGCTGCAGCACCGCAGGCAGAAGGGTTCCCACCCCACACTGTCAGGAAGACAAGTCTCCGAGCTGCCCACTTCCAGCCTGTTCCTCTCTATTAACCCAGCCGGCCTTCCGGCCAAGAAATGGCAGAGCTCCAGGACAGGATCACATTACATGGACAGCGAAGGTTGGCAGTCAGTGTGGCCATTACAGCCATTCTAGAAAACCTGCATTCAAAAACTGGGCACCCAGGATAACTGGTTCCACACCTGACATAAACGACTCCATGTGGTTCTTCTTAAGCCACACGACGTCGTATAAACTAACAGAGAACTGCATTTTCAAGTCAAGCCATTCTTTTTGTTAAATACACGAAACAGACTAATATCAAAGAGCTGGAGGAAACCTTGAGTGGCCACTTAGGAGACGGCTGCCTCCCCATCAGCAGAACACTGGCAGGTCTAGGTTAACTTGAGAGGCCATTCTGCAGTTCAAGGCCTTCAAACCTGCAGCATCGGAAACTTCTTTACTGGGTTCCAAGGTTTAATTGCTATCGTAAATGTATGCTACCCATAATACAAAGCAGAACTGCATGCACACAGCATTCTCAAAAGTCTGAGATAAGGAAAAAATTACTTCAGATATAATACGTACTTCCAAATTTTGGTTTATCAATCGGAAGGCATTACAGTAGCTTGCATATCAAGCTACTCCTAATTAGGCGAAGAATAGATTTACTTTGCCAACATTATCACTCAGCTGAGCAATGGGAGTACTAACAGATTCACTCATTTTTAATTTTTTAAAGATTTATTTATTTATTTGAAAGGCAGAGTTACAGAGAGGCAGAGAGAGAGAAAGGTCTTCCATCTGCTGGTTCACTCCCCAGATGGCTGCAATGGCCAGAGCTGTGCCAATCTGAAGCCAGGAGCCAGGAACTTCTTCCACGTGGGTGCAGGGACCCAAGGACTTGGGCCATCTTCTACTGCCTTCCCAGGCCATAGCAGAGAGCTGGATCAGAAATGGAACAGCTGGGATTTGAACCAGCGCCCATATGGATGCCGGTGCTGCATACTGGGGCTTTAACCCATGGTGCCACAGTGCTGGCCCCCAGATTCACTTATTCTAAGGACAGCCACATGAAACATGCATGTTGCCTCTTGCCAGTTAACAGACAGCATCTCTGTGGGCAGCAGTTAAAAGCGACACACCCATGCTGACAGTCAGAGGCAGAAATGTCTCTGCTGGACCTCACATGAGCCGAGACACAACTAAGGGCTTCTCAGGATGGGCCAACCTGAGGAAATTTACAAGAGACTAACACAAATTGCCTAAAGATTCCATAGTCTCGCTGAGTGGGGGAAACAGTCTCACTTGTCTCTCTATGTGTGCCCGGAGTTTAGGGAACTCTCTGTCCCACAGCAGGCCGTGTGACAGACGTTCAGCCGTCCTCTAGTGCAGAGCTTCTGACACCATCGCGCCAAAACCCAGGTTTCCGTCTTGTTTTCTGCTTCCCTATTTTCCAATCTATTAGAAACCACTGCTATGTGTAAGGCTCTATGGAATGAACTACCAAGGAGGCAGGTATTTGGCACAGCAGGTAAGGTGCTGCCTGGGACCCCGCACCCCGTATCAGAGTGCCCATGCTGTACCTGGGAGGCAGAAAGCAATGGCTCAAGGACTTAGGCCCCTGGCACGGATGTGGGAGACCCAGACTGAGTTCCTGGCTCCTAGCTTTAGCCTGGCCCAGTCCTGGCTGTGGCAAGCATTTGGGAAATGTACCAGCAGGATGGAAGATCTTTCTTTCAGATACTTGGTTTTTTTCAATGAGGCATTAATAACATGAAACTTACAGAGCACTGGAATTCAAACACTGATTTTATTCTATTCAGAAACACACAGCCACTTCAAACTGTCGGGCGTTTCCAGACGCCTGCACTTGATGCTCAGCAGAGCTAAGTCCTAGACCCAGGCCCCAGACAATATTTTGCTTATACATGAACGTACACAGCCTCCCTCGTGAGACTGGAAATAGGATAACCAAAAACAGGAACTATGTTTGTATAGTAAATTCAGAAAGCTAGATGTATTACTGAAAACCATAAAAGAAAAAAATTAAAAATATATACATATCTTCTGAAACTTCTACCCGCTACTTCAAGTACATTATCAACAATGTCTTTAGTAGCATCCTTTCCATCTTACACTTTCCGGTCAATGGGAGAAAATCAAATAAATCCCTGTGTGCGTGATCATAGCAAAAACCTAGCACCAACAATTCCAGGACAGGAGAGAGGACAGTAGAACTGCACCCCCACAGATACAGGCATTAAGAACTGGCATCCACTGTGTGCCAGGTGACACGTCAGTCATTCAAATATACATTTCCTCTCACTGATGGGCCAATAACAAAGCGAGGTATTATTATTGTTTTACAGATTAAAAAGGCTCAGACTTCAAAAAATTTAGTAACTTTTACAAGATATGAACCTAAAAAGTTGAGTAAAAGGAACCGAGACTCCATGGCAAAATGGTGCATTTGGGTTGAGGCAGGGAAAACACACAGGCCTGGGCACCCTGCAGTACCACAAAGCCGCAGTGCGCTCTAACACAGAGGGCAAGAGCTTGGCAAAGGATCTCGGGCACTGATCTCAAAGTGGTCAACGTTGGGACAACGTGATCAACAACACAGACAGCCCAGCACTGGGTTATAGCCCTAGACAAGGAAGATGAGCCTGTGCTGATACCGACACATGAGCCAACGAGCACATACACAGCACGGCCAGACAGAAGGCGTAAGTCCTCCTCATAGGAGAGTCCCAAATAATACACGTAGACGCCGCTCTCCAGGAAGCACAGATGAACCCCTCCCAGGATGGCCGGATTTGGAGACTTGCTCCCAGAGAATCACGTCAGAGAAGGGAAAAACAGAAAAGTGGCAAACACTGTCTTAGCACGTGATGGAGCGTAGCATCCCCAGCAATGCTTCCTGCTGACCACCCCCCCAGCCCCTGCCGAGCTAGGACGAGGGCGTGTCAGCTCTGTGCATTCCTGCAGCACCGACAACCCTGGTCAAGTCCTGAAAAAGCATCAGGCAAACCCAAACGCAGGAGGAGCATGCTGCAAACACTGACCAGACCTCCAGACTGATCAAAAGACTGAGACACTGTTAGCAGACCAGAGGAGCCTGGGGAGATGTGACAACAGGCGACCTCAGAATACCTTAGAATACAAAGAGGACGTGAATGGAAACATGGCAAAATGCAAAGCTGGTGCAGAGTTAGTTAACAGTAATGCGCCAAGGTCGGTTCTCCCCGCTGTGACCCTGGCGATGCTTACCAATGAGGAAAACAGGAGGGGCAGTGCGGCAGGCAGACACGGGACTTCTCTGCACCGCCTTCCTGGTCTGGAAGTATTGCAACAGCAGCGAACGGGGGAACCGGGAGGGCCGTGAGCCAGGCCTGTACAGCACTGGCATCACACTGTTAATAAGGTACATGGTGACAAGGCCACTAGACTTTCAGACTGAAAGCCTTGTTTCTGTCACTTGGTATCTGTGTAACTTGTCGGGGGTGGAGTAACAAACTGAGCCCTGGTTTCTTCATTTGTCATCCGGCAGGAACACCTCCCCTCCTCACACGGTGCTGTGAAAATCTTCAAGTACATGAAATATTGAACCCCTACGTAAGGTTTGTCAAAGGACAACTGCGCACCTAAGCCTGCACACACTCCACCCACCACACAGGGCAGCTGTTCTGATTAGGAGGGTACACCACCAACCGACAACAGCTTCACCACCACGCGGCAACAGCTTTACCACTACATGACAACAGCTTCACCACTGTGTGACAATAGCTTCACCATCATGAGACAACAGCTTCACCACCGCACGACAACAGCTTCACCATCGTGCAACAACAGCTTCCATGCTCAGGAAACTCCTCACTGAGGAAGGGGTTCCCCCCCATTAAACCGATGGAAGGAAAGAATCTGGATTTCAGGAAGTTTTCCTAAGCTTATTAAAAAGCTTACTGGAACAAGACCACGATTGTGCATTTAATTAGCTGCTCATAAAATCTGCCGCAGCCGCTCTCGATCCAGCACACACACTAAATTCCAGCCATGTCGGATGAAAGTTGATCACAATTAATCTGATCCTTGAAGTCCATAGGAAGTCACTGATTGAGTCTGGATAAACCTTTTCAGGTTAACATTCATTCCTGTACAGAAAACCACACAGCTGCACATAAAATGCCTGCAGAAAACAGGGAAGAAGAAAATGAACCCCGTTTCTCCTCTCCAAGCCCCACAAAGTTTGTTTAATCCTTCCACCCCCTGCTGGGGGCAGGGAGGAGCCCACAACCAGCCTGAGCTGGAGGGCTCAGTGCTCAGCTTTCCTGCCCCTCCAATGCCTCTCTCGGCGTCCAGGCAGCACTCCCTGGTCAGCTCCTCTCCGTCCCCTGGCAGCCTTCCCAGGGGGAGCACCGGGCTTCAGTGCCAAGATGCCCAGGAGCTCTCTGACTGGGGAAAGAACTGGCAACCAGGGGTTAGGTTATTAGGATTCTAGAACTGTCTCTGGCGCAGACTAGCAATTTAACTCGGAGCAAATTGCTTCTCCTCCCTGAGGCACTTTCCCTTTTTTATAAGAGTAAGTGGGCTGGATTAGATAGTCAATGAGGTCCCTTTCCAACCCTAAACCTCTGCTTCAGCTGTAACCCGGCACCTCAAGTCCTCTCCCTCCTGCCCCTCAGAGGGAAATGACCAGGCTGAAGCCGCCAGCTGCTGCCCTCGAGCCCAACTGCTCGTTACTCAGAAAGGTTTTAAAACCCCAAACATTCAGAAGCAGTTAAGAAAAAAAATTCCAAATTACCTCAGGAAACAAAGCTTAATTTTCCCTCAGAGATCACTACTTGCAGAAAAGGCTCGTAGGAATCCCTCTGGCCAATTAGTGGGTCTCACAGAGAAGGCGATTGTCCTAAGCACAAAACAAGGATTTTCACGGAAAATCACACATCTACTCGCAAGCCAGGAGGACCCTCCGCCCCGTGAGCATCTGACACAAATCAGGCACGGCTCCGCGGCGGGCACTGCATCAGGCCAGACGGACTTCCCGGAAGAGGGAAGGGACAGAACCCACGACCGGAAATTCGAATGCGCCGTCACCCTCGCCTAGATCCTCGGAACTCTTCTGGACACTGTCAACCTGATTCCGAAAACGCCAGTGCGGAGTCTAAAACGAACCCCAACTGCAAGTCCAGCTGCCCTCAGCTTTTCCACTGCGACTTGGGGCATTGTTTGTGTTAGAAAACTCAGCTGATTTTCCCCGGCTCTCACACCACAGCACACACAGAGGACTCGTGTGGCGATTCTCTCACCAGGGAGCAGCCGGGAGCTCCGAGCAGGGCGCCAGCTCAGAGTCCTCGACACCTTCTACCTGCAGACAGCGTCAGAGCCCCCAGGCTGAGGTCTCCCCGCTCCAGGTGCCGGCCACAGCCGCCTTCCCTGTGCTTCTGACCCAGCAGCCAAGTCGGGATCCCACAAGCCCCTCCTTGGGCTCGAGCAGCCCACAGAACTCGGGGAAACGCCTACTTACGTGCACTAGTGTACTAGAAAGGATGCTACAAAGGACCCGGATGAATAAGGTGAGAGATGCATAAGGCGGGGGGGGGGGGGGGGGTGCCCCACCACCCTCCAGACACCTCCACGTGTTCAGCTACCCAGAAGCTCTCAGAACGCTGTCTTTCTGGAGTTTTATGGAGGTTCCATTACACAGACATGAGTGACTAAGTCACTGACCACTTGCAATCAGCCTAACTTTCAGCTCCTTTCCCCTCCCAGAAGTCAGGGGTGGGGCTCAAAGTTTAACCCTCCAACCGTGTCTTTGAGGATTCCAGGGATTTTCAATTATATGTCAGAAAAGGGGTAAAAAGACCAATCACGTATTTCACAGTATCACCTTGAGGGAAAAAATCCCAACATATCACGGCCATTGCAGAGGGCTAAGCCTTCTCCTGCAAGCCTTCACGTACCAGCTGCTCCACTTCCAATCCAGCTCCCTGATAATGCACCTGGGAAAGCAGCTGAAGATGTTCTAAATACTTGGGCCTCACCACCCTTGTGGGAGACCTGGATAAAGCTTGGCTCCTGACTCCAGCCTGGCCCAGCCAGGCCATTGCAGGCATTTAGGGAGTGAACCAGCAGATGGAAGCTCTCTCTCTCTCTCTCTCTCTGACTCTGCCTTGCAAATAAATAAATAAATCTTTAACAAAAAAAAAAAAGTCACAATACCAAACATAAAATATATGCTAATATGAGAAAGCGAGCGCTCAATGTGCAAGTTTAACACAATTCCAAACTGAGTCTAACAACTGAGTGCAAAACAACGAGTGCTATACTTAATGTAGCTTAGTTTTTCTATACTTGTTCTCTATTTTAGATGAATTATAATGGATTAGCACCCTTTAAGATCTAAAGTCTCAGGGCCAGCACCTTGGAGCAGTAGGTTAATCCTCCGCCTGCGGCACCAGCATCCCATGTGGACACCGGTTCTAGTCCCGGTTGCTCCTCTTCCAATCCAGCTCTCTGCTGTGGCCTGGGAAAGCAGTAGAAGATGGCCCAAGTGTTTGGACCCCTGCACCTGCGTGGGAGACCAGGAGGAAGCACCTGGCTCCTGGCTTCAGATTGGCGCAGCTCCGGCTGTTGCAGGCATTTTTGGGGTGAACCAATGGACGGAAGACCTTCCTCTCTGTCTCTCCCTCTCATGGTCTGTAACTCTACCTCTCAAATAAATAAATAAAATCTTTAAAAAAAAAAAAAAAAAAGACCTCAGTCACATCCAGCTAGCCTTTTAGGAAAGCTCCTGCACTTGTGCCATCCTTCTGTTCACCCCTGGAAGGCTTCCCACACCACTTAGGACACCACACAGCCCGTATTCAGCCACTCTGAAGCTCTCAGGCTGGGTCACCTCACACAACAAAAAGTGCCTTGTTTTAGAGGGGAAAAATGTTAATCTTCGAGATTTACCTGTTTAAGACAACTGCTGTGTATCTTCTTTCCACAAAAATAATTCCACATAAAATATTGGTAAATGGAGAAGGAAAATTTGTCTCTGGCTTCTCTTTCTCCTCAATTTCTTCATCTTCATCATCATCTTCAGAATCACTCCAAGACACATAATTGTCCTGATTCCTGTTATTATACCACTCCACGCTCTCAAACTGCTGCCGCTCATATGGTTTATATTTGCGCAAGATTTCCAGCAGTTTTACTACTTTCGGAGTTACAAACTTCAGGTCCAGTGAGGCAGGTGAGAAGTGCTCTTCACACAGTGCGTGTATCTTCCTCAGGAAAGTGTCTGTAAACAGTAAGAACTTCCTGTGCAGCTCCTCTTGCTCGTGTTTGATGTATTTCTGCAATTCCCTTACCATCATGCCAGCGACTTTATCTGCACACCAAGGTCCCAGAACTACCAGTACCGCCCGACAGTCTGATAGGATCTACAAAAGAAGAAAAATGCAAATGTTAGAGAAAATCATGCAGCATTTTCGTATTAGGTTCAGCTGGGATTTAAGCTGTCCTCGGACGACTCATTCCAAAGAAATCCACCTACCAACACAGACTCAGAGTGGCTCCCTGTGCTTGGAGGGGGACAACGATCTTTTCAAGCTCCACTACTACATACATACGGGGAGGTGGGGCGCAGACTCATGTGCTAAGAGCCGAAACCCTCTCTTTCTTTCCCAGCAAAAACAAATACAAATGTAAAAGGACAAGTGTAGGAAGCCATTCAAACTTAATTTTAGATCTCTGATTATTAGAACTACATCTTTGTCACTTACTACTGCCAAACTACTACATAAAGAATTATGGAGCAAAGAGATTTTACCATAGATTTTATCTTGGAACAATTTCACCTTAGCCATTTTTATTCTTTCTTGAAGAGCAAAACAATTTTCCTTGAACTTTAGCTATGCACAACACCCCTGGTTTCATACATATTCCATTATAATGAGTATTAGGAGGAGAAAGACTATGGATGAATTGCGGCCGGTCCCTAGCCAGCACTTCCGGCTACGAGGGTTCAGCCTGTTCTAGAACCACTGCACGACGTCCTCTGCTGTCACTTCAAGGACACCGCGAGGTCGGGGCCTCTCCCGAGTCTGCTCCCAGAGCCTCCCAGGATGCAGCATCTTGCTGCTCTAGTCCAGAGCCAAAGGAAGTCCACAGCGAGGCTACACCAAGGCACGGCCACGGGTTGAGTACGACCTCTGCAGACATTCAGCGGCTGAGAAACTGCTGCTCTAGGCAAAGTCACCAGGAGGGACCTGACGATCACCACGTGCTGACACTCAGAACTGGCTGCAAAGTCCGAGAGCAGTGGTTCTCCAGCTGGAGTGTGCCAGGATCGGGAGAGGGACTGTCCTCACAACTCATTCACAACTTAAAATCAGCTCTGGGAACGCCGGCCCAGAACTTTTTTTTTTTTTTTTTTTTTTTTGGCAGAGTTAGAGACAGACACAGATATCTTCCATCCACCCACTGGTTCACTCCCCAAATCACTGCTGCACTGGCCAATCTGAAGCCAGGATCTTCCTCAGGTCTCCCACGTGGGTGCAGGGGCCCAAGGAGCGGGACCATCTTCTGCTGCCTTCCCAGGTGCATTAGCAGGGAACTGGATTGGAAGGGGAGCAGCTGGAACTCGAACTGGTGCCTGTATGGGATGCTAGCACTGCAGACAGCCATTTAACCTACAGTGTCAAGCCCCCAGTCCAGAACTTCTAGCTGAGCAGGTCTAGGGTGGCATCCCAATAATTGGATGGGTGCTGCTCCTGTTGCTGTGGCACCTGTTGTCCTGAGGGCCCTCTTCTCAGAGCTGCCCCTCAGGGACAGCACTAGGAAACCGCCGAAGAAGTCACTGCCCAAGGGTCTGAGCAGGAGCCAAATCACCTGACCAAAAACCTGGACTCACCCTTCTATGTCAAGAACTTGATGTGAATCCTAACTCTTAGACCAAGGGGCTCGGTTTTTAATAATGCACCTAGCTGTCAGAGAGACTCAACCTAACAGGGTGTAGTCATTGGAAATGCCAAGGATTTAAAAAGATAAGGCCTTAAACTACAATGTACAGAATATGGCCTCATATTTTTAGTTTAATATTAAAACTAAACAGACGTTTTATTACACTGAGCATACTTACTTTCTGTGTGCTCACCTGTTTAGAAATTAAAGTAGAATCTCTTTCTTTCGAATGTACAGATATATTACAGTCATTGATAAAGTTAAGTGCTTCTTCTAACTCCACCAGCAGTCGTTCATAGAGGCCGCTTCTGTCAGTGAATGGTCCACAGTCTACCACGATCTCACACGGCTGAGAAGTGGATCTTTAAGATCAGAAACAAAGGTTATCAATATCATAATGGTGAAAATAGTTTTAATTTTAAAATTTCTCTTTTCAGTAACAAAGGAAAGAGGACACTAGGACTATATGCCAAAGTGTAAGCAGTGGGCTGTCAGTATTGCTTCTCAATATTACTGAATTTCCCATGGAAACGTAGCATTTTTGCAAACTATAAATTATTACTTAGAAGATATTTTCAAGAGGAGAGGTGAGAAGAAGAGAAAGACGAGCAGGAGGCAAGCACCTGCTGCCTCCCACATCAGAGGGACCACACAGCCCCGGAAGGCCAGCCTCACCCCAGAGGACAGGAAGAAAAAGAAGGCTTGAAGACACAAGTGCTTCTGTCCAAATAAAACCCCAGGCTGCTCCCGCTGAGCCCCACTGCCTCCCCAACACCCTTGTTTCATTTTAAGAAAAACACTCAATATTGGTTACTTCTCAGAAGCAGAAACAGCAATGGCAGGATAATCACAGGGAAGTCTTCCCAGTAAATTGATACTATCAGGGGTTTGTAGCATTTGCAAACTCATTTATTTATTTTTTTTAAAATATTTTATTTGAGAGGTAGAGTTACAGACAATGAGAGGGAGAGACAGAGAAAGGTCTTCCATCCACTAGTTCACTCCCCAAATGGCTGCAACGGCTGGAGCTGTGCCAATCCGAAGCCAGGAGCCAGGAGCTTCTTCTGGTCTCCCACGTGGGTGCAGGGGCCCAAGGACTTGGGCCATCTTCCACTGCTTTCCCAGGCCATAACAGAGCGCTGGATTGGAAGAGGAGCAGCCAGGACGAGAACCGGCGCCCATATGGGATGCAGTAGCTGCAAGTGGAGGATTAACCTACTGCGCCACAGCGCCGGCCCCTCATTTTTATTTTTAATGTGCTCTCATAAAGAAAATTTCCCCAACTTCCATTCATTTGATATAATTCTTTGGTTCTTAACATCCTTTCATTACAAATAACAACCAGAGGGGCTAGTGCTGTGGCATCACGATGACTCACCGTCCACACCGCCAGCATTCCATATGGTCCCACCTGCTCCCCGTTACTATGTCTGGCAGCCAGCGGACAACGGTTCAAATGCTTGGGCCCCACCACCCTCATCTACAGGAAGCTCCTGGCTTTGGAGAGGCCCAGCTCTGGCGGTTGTTGCCATTTGGGGAGTAAACCAGCAGATGGAAGCTCTCTCTCTCACTCTCTGTGCCTCTCTCTCTGTAACTCTGCCTTTCAAATAAATAAATATTAAAAAAAGACAACCAGAATGACACATAATATCCTAAAATTACATACTATGATTTTATTAAGAACACAGGAAAGACATATTTACAAACTATAATTTTCATTTTTCTTAAACCAGATGAGAATTTACACTTAACAAAAAAACCACATTTGGAGAACTAGGAACACTTAAACCAACAGGTTACTTATCAGTTATTATTTAGCTTCTACTTCTTAGCATATAGACAAGTAATCTAACTTAGGCCAGACCAAACCACAAGGACAGTCTTTCACTTCCATCACAGACGCTGCTGGCTCAGGACGTGACTGTGCGTCCTCAGTCACAAAACCTGCAGCCCATGCACCTGGACACTTGCTGGATATATCCAAAGGGTTACTTTCTTCTCCCTCTACAAAAAGAGCGCTTTCCCAAAATCCACTGAACGACAAGCACAGCACAAGGTGCTTCCCACGGGGCTGCATAACTGATCACCAGAGAGCTCCATGCAACCAGTGTCAGCACCATCTCACAGAAGCGGGCAAGTCAGTGACTCCCTTGAGGTCACGCAGTTTACAGCCAGAGAAGCTAACAATCAACACCACGCCTGACTCAACTCCACAAGCCGAGACCCCAGTCTCCCGGTGTGTTCTAGCGTCAGAACCACCACCTGGTGATCTTCAGCCTTAGCGAGACCGCATCTGATACAGACATACGACTGCCTTGACATAACTGAAAGAATCTGTAAAGTATATTGTTGATTCCCTAAATAAACTCGTGTTCTTCCAAGGCATCATAGGAGACATTTAGGGCAAGACAACAAAGCACACACACAGCAAAGAATGCAAATTTACTATCCAAGGCCCCAGTCCCCGGCAGCACAGCCAACAGGAGGAGGTGACCCTTGAACAACATCACCGCCTAAGCCAGCAATCCTTCTGTCCGTTTCTCTGGGAACATGGTTAGAGTCTCGCCTTCACAGCCGACTGTGCACAGAAAGAACTCCTAGTCTTGCACATTCCTTTTAACAACTGTTTGTTGACTGAAACGATACTGTGGCACAGTACTCTCAGAGACACCAAAGGTTCACCGTTGGTTGGAACAAGCCTCAGAGCCAAGTCAGTCAGAAGCCCATACCTGTCTAAGACCACCAGGTCAGTTGCAGTTTCAGCGTTACTCTTAAGAATCTTCTCCAGTTTCTGAATCTTTTCTTCCAATTCCTCTGGATCACATTTCCCATTTAAAATGGAAGCAGTTAGTCCCAAAATGCGAGGGCATGATGGACAATTTTCACAGAGCTAACATAATAAAAATACTGACAGTAAAGACTTCATTTTGCAAGGCCATAACAAGAGAGACACCTCCATATTAAGACATCCCCAAACCAGTAACAAATGCACATCTGAAAAGGTCTGTGTAGTGCAAACATGAGTTTACCAAGGACAACATTACTGTAGCTTGCTTAAAAGATCATCTTCTCAAAAAGGAACATTCAGGTAAGCCACAAAACACACGTATCTCATGTATATTATGGTGTTTAAAATCTACTGTAGATTTAAATGAACATTAATTTATTATTTATGCATTCATACACTGGAATCATGTTCCCAATATTGGTAACTAATAGTATTACTTTTAGTATCCTAGAAGAATCTGATAGTAGTACTCTGGCCATGAATGAAGAGCGATACAGTCTAAAAAGTTACCTTCATAATTTCTCGATAGGGGTGGTCTAGGATCGCAAGATGACACTCATCAAACACCAAAAGGTTAATGTCTGACAGCGATAAGTAACCATTCTTCAGAACACTCAAGGCGACATAGCAAGTCATGATAAGAACCTAAAATAAAACGGACAGCAGTATAGAAACGTGCCATTCATCTGCCCGGACATACTTCTACGAAATCGGATCATGAAGCCAATGTATTGTAGGTGAGAATTTAGAAATTCATTAGTCAAAATCAAAACAAAAATCCTAAAAGGAAAGAGTTTCATAGACTGGAGCCAAGAAGCAACTTAGGAAAGCATGAGAAAAGGCTATGAGAAAAACATTCCTCATCATGGAAACCAGGTTTTTATGAAACATCAGGCTTTTAGGTTCCCACAGTCAAATTTCGACTGGTGAGACCTGTCAATGATCACCTGTTTTCCCGCTGAACTGACAAGGTTTTCTGGAGGAAGACACACTAAATGTTCCTTCTGCAGCCTTCCATTCTGTGGCCATTGATGTGCTTTGTTAACGAGGACCTGGCCCACTATGTGAGACCTACTAGCAGGCTGTGGGTTGTTTAAGGTACTGCACTGTTACCCCGACACACAGAGGCCCTCACACACCCTGGCTACTCGAAACACATGAAGACCATCTCCATCAAAGACCTAAAGACTTCAACCAGGAACTGCTCCACTTTCAACATGGTTAACTCTGGGAAAAATTTCCTCAAAGCAGGCCATGTACAAGTTAGGTTGTAAGGATCTTGCATTTTTCAAACAAGTAAATCCCACTGAAAGGTGTCTTTTCCCCAAGGTAAAAGCAACACAGATTAGTAATTTTTTGGTGGTCATCCTCTCAGACAGACAGATCAAGGACTCATAGGATTTATAAAGTAAAACGTCTCTACAAGCCTTACCTGGTGCTTAGCAAACTCTTGGTTCCATCTCTCCTTCGTCCAGGACGCATTTACTTCTAGGTCTGAGTACTCCCCGACCTTGAGGTCTGAATGAGTTCTGACAGCTGACACTTGCTGAGCAACCTGGTTTGCTGCACACAAACACAATACTCCATGTAAGTATGAGAAATCTTAGCTCAGTAACTCTGTCCTGCTAATGACTAAGACGCTTACCGAAATTGCTAGTGCATACTCTACCTAACCACCAAGTTTTTAAATAGCCAATTAAAAATCACAGTTTCAAGGTTATAATCCAAAAAGCTCTTAGCGTCTCACCACCTCACCTGCTGTCGCTGCCCCAGAGAACCCTGCACCTGCTCCCTCCCCTCAGGCTGTTCCTCCTCGATGGAGTGTAGTAGACTGCAGGCCCACCTGCCCAGCTCGCGTCGCTAGAACCAGGCCACGTCACCAAGAAAGAAGAGCGTCTCACACAGAGTACACAGCCACGGCGAGACTGTCCGACACAGGACGGGTGACACGGTTCTCTCAGGACGCCATCAGTGAGCTCACAGTTCCCCTTTCTGATTCTGACATGTAATCCCAAACATACAACAATCGTACCTTCCTCTCCACAGGTGTTATAACAAAGTTCCCCGTCTCCTAGCCAAGCATCTTATGACATACTCTGATGTTAACGTGTCAAAAACAAAAGTAACGGAGACAGACTGGAGTATGCTCCAAGAGTAACACTCAGCAGACATGCAGCATCAGGACATTTCAGAGAGACTCTCAGTGACGAGCAAGACAAAACAGTATTCCTGCTGGCACGGCCTCCACAGGCACCTTTGCGAGCTCTCTTCACGTTCACAATTCAACTGAATACCCAGAGATACTAAACACAAAGCTCACACATAACCCTCGTCCAACGTGCTAAGACAGGCTCTTCTTACCAGAGTTGACCAAGAACACCGTCCTCTTTCCATCTCCGTGGAAGTCCCCCCTGATCTGATAGGACAGCTCTTTAGTGAGCAGCACTGCGATGAACGTCTTCCCTGAGCCAGTGTTCAAACACACGATGGTGTTACGATCCAGAGCTGCTTCCAGCAGTTCAACCTGGAGACGCAGCGGAAAGAAAGGTTATGCACTTCTGACCTGTGGGCAAAATTTAGAAAACTGGATTTTGTTTTTAAATCGGGGAATTTCACTGTTTCTTAAAATTTTCCTCCAATAAATCTGCCAAACACAAGATCAAAAAACACCACACTGTCCACATCTTTATATAACAATAAGAGGAAAAAACACCAATTACATACAGCTATGCTGTAAATGCACATTGAGGTGGCATTTAAATGTCTGTGTGAGAGTGATTTTGCAAAGAAGACTTCTCTAGAATACCATGAACGACTACAGTCACAGTAACCGAGGTTCTGCCAGCTCAGGGTTGAGCATTTTCAAACCAATCTCAATTCCTACCCAGCTCTTTAGAACAAGCACACTCAAATGGACATTAAGGAATATCAAGGTTTTCAGAGGAAGGAAAAAAAAATATGGGACTTCACAAATAGGACTATCAAATCAATTACCCAGCAGATGTTAGAAAAGAAAAGGACTCTCAAGAACAAAGTCTTTCTGATTGAGAAAATTAATCAGAAGGAGGAGGCTTGACAGGGTAAATGAGTTTTATAAGTTATGTCAACTATATGCTAATTTATTCCATTTTAGTGAAAAATGCTCCAGTCTTAGTGTTCTCATTAGTACCTGATATTTTCTTGGCGTATAAATGTTATCATGAATCGCCTCTTGTTGCCATGGCAGTCCAAAGAAAGGACCCATTGGTGAGGAAGCAGGGGTCAGGAGCTGCAGGCCTGCCATGCTGAGGGGCTGCAAAGCAGGGCTTTTCATTCATCCAGTGTTTCTCTCATTGCATTTTTGTTCTAGCACAGCTGACTACAAAAGGAAAAAGAATACCATTACACAACCATGCAGGGGTAAAACAAAAGAAAGCAGGAAACCAGAGGAACCTCAGAGCACCATGCCCGGGGCCTTTCCAGACTCTTCCTACAGTCCTTTTAGCTTTGCCTGGGTCTAAGAGGATCAGTGTCCAAGCCAAGCCTTCTTTACCTGACGCAGCAACTCCACACCTAGGAACTTGCCTAAAAGGAACACAAGTGTACAGAAATTCAGTACAGCAGTATTTGTTGCTAGACTGCCACTTGGAAACAAGAAATAACTACACATCTGTTAATTAAAAAATAAGCTAAACACTGTGTAGTTTAGCTATACAACGAAATACTCTGAATCCATTAAGAGTAAAATACCTATATATGTACTCACATAGAACAGTGCCCATAGTATACCTTTAAAAGAAAATACGCACAGTATGGCACCCTGTTAACATGTATGTATACAGGCTGCATATCCCTGATATTCCATGTGACATGACTGGGACCACAGTGTTCCAGGTTTGGGAGTGTTGAGGATTTGGGAATATCTGCTTAGACTTTATCAGTTCACTGCCTCTAACTCAAAAATCAGAAATCCAAAATGTTCCCAAGTCCACGATGTGTTGAGGTGCTCAAAAAGCTCTGGATTCTGGAACATTCCAGATGTCCAACTTGAATTCTGGATTTTCCAATTAGTGATGTTCAATCTCTCTATATAAAATATATAAATATATACAGAAGTCTATCTCAAATGATCTTCCCAAATTCCGACATTTTTATTGATACATTAATGACACAATGCATGGAAGGTATTTAGCACTGTGCTTGTACCATAAGAAAAATTCAAATGCCAGCCAAAATTCTCATTTCAGTAAAAGATCATGAACAATTACCAAAAAAAGATAGAAGACCAGGAACACAGCTGTTTTTCTCAGTTGACAACTGATCACAATTGTACAGGTCGCCAACTATTTCAACACGCATCTAGACAAAACAAAGCACAGAGTTCCATAACATGTTTTTCATGGTTTCCCAGCACTCTCCTGTACTTCAATAAAGGTTTTCCCACAGATAAATTCAACTACATACAGTAGTTCCTAACCTGCAGAGGGTTAGTGAATCCAAGCCCACTGCTGGAGAAGGTGCTCGCACTAACCCTCGCACTACTTTAAGTGTCCATTCCATTCCCTCTGAACTGCAGACTCCAGCGCATCTCCTCATGTGCGCGGAACCCAGCAGGAAGTCTCCAGTGTAGTCTGTTTTGTGCACAGTTTGGACATTCCACCTGTAGTGCTATCTCCAGTGCAGGGTGCAGGCCACACTGCGGCAGGGGCCGGGGACCTCAGCACAGAGGCACGGAGCAGAGCACACGGCCGTTCTCACCCTCCTTCCTGGAGGATGGCCGCCAGCATAGCGCAACGCAGCACTTCAGCCGAAACCATCGAGCCACGGCCTCCCTGCATCAGAGAGAGCCACGCTCTGCCTGGGAAATGACCTGTTTGCTCTGTTCAGGACCAAGGCCCCAACGGCCAGGCCCTTCCCCACCCCAACATCATCCTTCCTGGCTGCTCAGGCCTTCAGGATTTTCTCAACAGAGTTGCCACGAAGCCCACGTGGAAATGTATTTCACTTAGCTTCCTCTCTGAGGGCCTCCGCTAAGATCTGCAGGCACTGGCACTGGCTACCATTCTCACGACGCCACCACACTTCCACACGACGGCAAGCTGCTTGCTACGCAGGACTATTCACCCTTAGCCCTCTCCCTCACTTTTCACCACATGCTGGGAGCCATCAGGGAACAAGCCTGACCCTGGTGGTGGGCAGAAGGAGCAAGCAGGCAGTGATGTACCAACCTGTTCCCCACCTCCAGAAGCCAGACACACCAGGCACCAGCAGCCCGTGCTCCCCATCTGTCACCATCTCCTTTCATGGGGATAATCAAGGTAATAACTAGTAGCTCCGGAAAAGTCTAAAAATGACTTTATTTCTGAAAGGGGAGGAGGGGACTACATTTCAAAATGTCAATATCTTAAAACACAGAGAAAAACTCTGACGTTTCCAGATTAAAGAAGGCTACAAAGAAACCCAACAACTAAATGCAATTCCTGATCTCAGGCGTGACGGAAGAGACGAGAACAAAGGACCCGCGTTTAAACTGAAACTGGCTCTGAGAAGGCACACAGCCTGCTGCCACGTACACCGTGACCTCAGGCCATGGTCAACTAACTCACACAGCCAACTCCTCACCTGTTTGCAGTGTGGTGAGAACACTTGAGATGACTCTTAGCACTAAACACATGTGTACAATACAGCACCACCTTTAAGGCCTCATGCTGCACCTTAGACCCAGAACTTACTCATCTACAAAACAGAAGGGGCGGAGCCTCTGACCAACAGCTCCCCCTCCCCCTGCCCCCAGTAACCACCATGCCACCCTCTGCCTGTATGAATCTGCTTACGCAGGCTGTGTTTAAATTGCCGATTAAACTCCCTGCTTAACGACTGCACTGTGGTAAGAAAAGGATCTTTCTTCCTGGGCCTTACACAGCGAGTCCCAGCGGTGAGAGGCCATGGGGCAAGGAGCTCGTCCGCAAAGAGCGCACATGCAGGTGTGTACAGCCAACGCAGCAAGCGGGCAAGACGGTGACGCACACAGTCTGTCCTGTTCGTGTTCTGCAGCAAAAATCTCTGCTCAACTACAGGTGACTACCTCCCTCCTTATGTTCTCAGGGCACGATGCCGGCTGACTCCGCTGTCTCCAATGTCCACACTGCACTCGTCCAAGCTTGCTTGGTCTCAGTCCAGAGCAGCTCACTGAAGCCACCAAGGCTCCAGTTTCTGAGCTTACTGTCTGCCATCTGCCCGCCACCCAGAGTAGCCCGTGGGCACACAACCACCCTTCGCAAAGGGAACAGGTTCATGCTAACCCAACAGCAAAGTTTAGCACTTTGATTGATGGCTGAGACTAGAAACTCTGCTTCCCTCTGAACATGGCTAAGGAAATTATCAAGCCGACCTGCTGCTGAAACGACCCTACTCCCAAAGGCCCGGCCCAGGATAAAAGCAGCACTGCAGACAGCAGAAGTAAAGTGGGCCCTTCCTAAACCCAGACTCACTCCAGACTTTCCAACGACATGAGCCAATAATTAAACCCCTACTGTCCAAGCCAGCTTGAGCTGAACTGTCTGACTGCTGAATAAAGGCAAACAAATGATCCTCTAAACCACCATGCCTTGCTTCTGGTAAAGGCCTAGGTAGTTCTCACCACTTCGGTCGCCCACATCCCACAGGGGAGTGCCTGAGTTGGGTCCCGGCTCCCCTCCCAGTACCCTGGGAGGCAGCGGGTGATGATTGCATGGATCAAAGGATGGATCTCTGCTGTCTACACGGGAGACCCAGATGCAGTTCCTGGCTCTGGGCTTGGCCTAGCACCGGCTGGGGCAGGCATTGGAGAGTGAACCAGCAGATGGAAGCTCTGTCTCTCTGCCTTTCAAACAAAAGGAAAAGAGGTAAATAAAAATGTATCAGTAAACAAAGAGGAGAAAAAGGAACCTAAACAGAACAGAACAGAAGGAAGTTAGAGAAGCGGGCAGGGAGGAGCAGGGTGTGCAGGGCACAGGGGCGCAGAGCTGTCTGCAGTCAGGAGGCCTCCAGCGCCGCCCACTCCGAGCCACGGCGACGCCACCACCTGGACGCTCCTGAGAACCGCTGAGATCAGAAAGCTCCTTATTCGTCTTGATGAGCTGTGTTTTCCCACTTTTTGGTGTCAGTAAATACTTTTAAAAACTGCCAAGAATAAATACTTGTTTCAGAAACAATCAAATTGGGGAACATCTGGACAGTTTTCCCTCTTTAGTAAACCAAGGGAGGGAAGAAATTCTGTTTGAAAACAAGAGGAAGACCACAAAGGAAGACAGACAGGCCAGGGAAGCCAGGCCAAGACCCCAGAGGACAAACCTCAGCTGGAAAGCGGCCCCACCCCCACTGTTCCTCCTGCACAGCCTCACCTCCAGAGCTTCACCCCGCGGCGACCCCGCACCCACAAGCCAGCAGGTGGAGGGCTCCGCAGGGAGGCGGGACGTTCACTCGCCTTCCACGCTGCTTCCTGGCATCCCCGTCACAGCTCATTTTTTTCCCTCAGAAATCAAAGTTCTCATAAACTTCCCCATCTCACGCACAACTTGGGCGAAGTTTGAAAAAAGGATAGGTGGAGCTTTCCAAGGATCAACTTGGGAATAAATGTGAACCCCGAACAACAGTGAAATGGAAGGTACACACTCGTCAGCATCCAGGCTCCAACTGAGCGAGAGCAGACCAACCACATCACGAAAAGAATTATCCAAGTGGAGTAAGCAGAAGCGAAACGTGCAACCACCACACAGGAGGGCTCTTAGCTTTCACGAAGAACAATGTGCAAGAAAATAAAGCCAACTATCAAGGAATCTGCAGAAAAGAAACTGGATCTATTAAAATAGGAAACCAACCAAGGCGCCCTCTGCGACATCTGGCCCCAGACGATGCCCTGCCCATCACTGCCTATCCTCTGCCACCCCCACCCTCCCGCTCAGATCACTCGCCCACTTGGAGCAGTGTCCCGGCTCTGCCTCACACCATGCCCCATCCATTTCCACAAAGATTAATCTCTGTGGGCTGGATGCCCAACAGCCCCTAACCGACCAGCTGAAGTATTGAATCCTGCATTTTAATCTGACCGCTACACACTCCACTCAACCACTCCAAATAATGATACTACACAGGCTTTGGGAATCCTATCTAATCCACAGGCTAAAGTGTGCTTCTGTCATTTTAAAAGAATTCTTACTCAGATCATTTATTTTAAATCTCTATTATCACTTAAATATGTTCAATTAGACTAGGATTTCCTTGAACAACTGTTTGTCTATTTTTTTTATTGTATTTATTTATTTATTTGAGAGGTAGAATTACAGACAGAGGGAGAGGCAGAGAGAGGTCTTCCATCTGCTGGCTCACTCCCCAAAGGCCGCAGCCGACAGATCCTAAGCCAGGAGCCAGGAGCTCCCTCCCAGGACCCGACACAGAGTCCCAAGCACGTTCCATCCCCCGCTGCCTTCCCAGGCCATAGCAGAGAGCTGGATCAGAAAAGGAGCAGCCGGAACTTGAACCAGCACACATAGGGGATGCCGGCACTGCAGACGGAAGCTTAGCCCACTACACCACAGCACCAGTTTACAACTGTTAGTCTTTTTTTTTTTTTTTTTTTTTTTTTTGACAGGCAGAGTGGACAGTGAGAGAGAGAGAGACAGAGAGAAAGGTCTTCCTTTTGCCGTTGGTTCACCCTCCAATGGCCGCCGCAGCCAGCGCGCTGCGGCTGGCGTACCGCGCTGATCCGAAGGCAGGAGCCAGGTGCTTATCCTGGTCTCCCATGGGGTGCAGGGCCCAAGCACTTGGGCCATCCTCCACTGCCCTCCCGGGCCATAGCAGAGAGCTGGACTGGAAGAGGAGCAACCAGGACAGAATCCGGCGCCCCGACCGGGACTAGAACCCAGTGTGCCAGCGCCGCAAAGCGGAGGATTAGCCTGTTGAGCCACGGCGCCGGCCAACTGTTAGTCTTACTCTTGCTTTATCACTCACTATACAGAGCCATGCCCAGGACACAGTAAACAAACAATGCAAGTCTGTGACATGAAAACAGTGTCCACCTGAGTGACATAAAGACCTTTCAACAGCTTCTATGTGCTTTCATAATTTACATGTTACATACACTCACATAACAGACACCCCCGCCCCCCCCGACAGCCTACTCTCCCTGGACACACTCTCCACAGGAACAAGATGTGAGCCTTGTTCATGGTACCTCTTAAATTTCCTACTATAATGTTTCACATTTATTTCAGTAAACTTTTGATAAATATTTATGATTCAGAGATTCATGGAGTTCACACAACAGAAGAACAATAGCACCATGGATAGTTGCAGATAATTTCCATCTGGTTTGGAAATGCACATCTAGCCCCCTCCTACCAGCCCTGAAGGGTGGGTGCAGAGACAGGACTTACAAGGAAATGGAGGACAGCAATTGAATCCTCCCAGTTATATTTCCCATAAGGCCATAATATTTAAGTTAATTTTCATTCATTTAATACACAGAGGCTGGCCCTGATAATGTACTTTCTACTTAGGGAAATCAAATCCAAGATTCAAAAACTCAATGGGCAATCTAATAGCGTGCAAACAGAAATCCCTATAATTTTGCCAGTTTTTGCTTTCTTCGGGATGTTTAAACTTGGCCATAACAAAAACCTCTGAATCTTTACTGGTAAGTAAACATTCTACAGTTTCATGGAGGAACAATCATTAACGACTTTGGCATGGCCAAAAAATAACCCGATGTGACTATTTTACAACTACAGATTTTAAACTTCTATTCAAACAGTTGATATTTGTGACACTGGAGAGGCTGTTTCATAACCTGTATCTATTACTAACTTAGAAATATCTAAGTAAAATACACGCTCTCTTCCTCTTTCCACACAGTTTCGATCAATCACAGATTTACCGTTTTAATGTCTGAGACCTCTGGGTTGCTCCTGTCTGAATTGCATTTTGACATTGTGAGAGCAGTTTATTGGAAAATCACAGCATGCGCGAGCTTCTGCTCTAAAAATAAATGCAAAAACAGCCACGTTTAAGATTCCTGTAAACGGAACACAGACACACATACAAGAGAGACCTGTGACACGACAAGTGAACAAACGGCCATTATTTTATTATATTAGACCTTCAAGAAAAGACCCTTGAGTTATTTTAGGGTACCAAGTCTCATCCTAAAACAAGGAATGAGAGAAGGAGCTGCAACAATAGCATGCCTAACTCCCAGAGATCTGGGGGCAACAAAAAACTAGAGAAAAATTCAAGAAAAGATTTCAAAATGAACACAAGGAATTCAAACAAAGAAAATAAAATCCAAAGACAGCACTTTAGAGATTATAGAAAAATTAAAAATAATTATGTGTCACTTCCTAGAACTTCATATTCAACAGAAATGAAGATGGTCACCAGAAGAGGTACTTGGCTGAGACAGCAACACACCCTGGTGGTCAGCCTTTCCTACACGGATGAAACCCATGAGCAACTCCACTTTCCCAAAAGAAAATTGAAAGCACAAGTTCAAAGAACGGTAAAATCTACACTATCGACTCTTTTAGGATGTGTTTATGAATAAAAGACTTCAAGAACACATTCAACAATGTCGAGAAGAAACTGAATTTGGGTGGCTCTCCTTCAAGAGACTATCAGTCAAAAGCTAAGACAGCACCGGCTGTTGCCACAGCAAAGCTGTAACCAACACACGTGGATTCCGGCAGGTCTGCCACCACGCTGCGGATATGCCCGGGGCTCACTGCAAGGCCCCACACTCGCCAGCTGGGAGGAACCCGGGCTGTGGGCTCTGCACTCCCAGAGAGGGCACACTTCCTCACTTCATATAAATAAATGTGTTTTCCTAAGATGTAAACAAAGCAGAATGACGCAACCTTAACACTACTTTAGAATATACATATTTACCTCAAAATGCTGATTCTAAGTTCTTTCAGTTTCCAAGTCTGTATTAATTCATACCCTAGGTAACCTAAAAGCAATCAGAGAGAGTATTTTAGAAGAGACAACTCATTTGTTAACACCAACAATAAAAAATATGCTACTTGATAAAATTTTCATATGCAACTTAGAAGGATAAGATCCCTCATAAAATGATCTGGGTGTCTGTTAGGAGACAAGATGACCATACACACCTGAAAGACCTGCCCTTTAAAAAATTACATTATCTAACACAACTGAAGGGAGGGAGGGAGCTGCAACCCTTTAAAATTCAGTGTGACTCAGCTGTTACAAGATCATCACTTAGTTACCCAAATTATTTACCTAGACAACTCTACACAGATATTAGAATGACACCATGCCAAGTGCAACGGCAATTTATTTTATACTGCACACACAAAACCAATAAGTCACTTTCTAATTTTAACTGATGACCATGACTTAAATTACAAACTTACAAAATCCAGCCCATAGGTCCCTTTAAAATAACTCTGAAATATGGGGCTGGCACTCAGCATAGCAGTTAAGATGCCACTTGGAATGCCAATACCCCATATGGGAATATCTGGTTTGAGTCCTGGTTCCACTTCCAATTCCAGCTCTGGCTAATGCACACCCAGGGGCAGCAGATGATGGCCCAAGTACTTGGGTCCCTGCGGCCCACATGGAAGACCTGGATTGAGTTCAAATAAAAATAAATTTTAAAAATATTTAAAAAGGGAGCCAGTGCTGCGGTGCAACAGGTTAAGCCTCTGCCTGCGGCACCGGCAGCCCATATAGGCACCAGTTCTAGTCCCTGCTGCTCCTCTTCTGATCCAGCTCTCTGCTATGGCCTAGGAAAGCAGCAGAAGATGGCCCAGGAGCTTGGGACTCTGTATCCACGTGGGAGACCTGGAGGAAGCTCCTGGCTCCTGGCTTCAGATCTGCAGAGTTCTGGCTGTTGTGGCCATTTGGGGAGTGAACCAATGGATGGAAGACCTTTCTCTGTCTCTCCTTCTCACGGTCTGTAACTCTACCTCTCAAATAAATAAATAAATAAAATCTTTAAAAATAATATTTAAAAAGCAAAACATAAAGTAACTTTGAAATAGATGTGCTACAAAACACTCAGGCCCGCTGACAAGCTTAACCCACAGAGTAGCTACATGCATTAGTGAGGCTGCGGCCCTGCAGAGCCTGGCGAGAGGCAGCCAGCCCTGCCATCTGAAGCCCAAAGGCAGCTAGAATGCTCCAGGGAGATTTCAACACTGGTCAAAGAAAACTTCCAACTCACCCATTTTATCTCGTGCCACAGAGTCTATTAGTTCTACTAACAGCATGTCCAGATTTCATCACTACTCTCATGAAGCCCAAAATGCTCAACTTCCAAAAGTCCCATGTAAACAAAAGGGGAAAACAGACAAGACAGGAACACTGACCATTAAAACACCATCAAAAGAACTTTTATAAGCCCCAGTGGCTGGGGTGGGAGCTAGCAGATGGAAAATCTTTCTCTCTCTCTCTCTCTCTCTCTCCCCCCCCTCCCTCTCCCTCTCTCTGTAACTCTGTCTTTCAGATAAATAAATGAATGTTTATTCAACCCACTTAAGAGATGGGCCAACGACCTAAATAGACATTTTTCAAAAGAGGAAATCCAAACAGCCAACAGACACATGAAAAAATGTTCAGGATCACTAGCCATCAGGGAAATGCAAATAAAAACCACAATGAGGTTTCACCTCACCCCAGTAAGAATGGCTCACAAACAGAAATCAACTAACAACAGATGCTGGTGAGGATATGGGGAAAAAGGCACACTAATCCACTGTTGGTAGGAATGCAAACTGGTAAAGCCACTAGGGAAGACAGTTTGCCGGTTCCTCAGAAACCTGAATATAGCCCTACCATGTGACCCAGCCATCCCACTCCTTGGAATTTACCGAAAGGAAATTAAATTGGCAAATAAAAGAGCTGTCTGCACCTCAATGTTTACTGCAGCTCAATTCACAATAGCTAGGACATGGAATCAACCTAAATGCCTGTCAATAGAAGACTGGATAAAGAAATTATGGGATATGTACTCTATAGAATACTATACAGGAGTAAAAGAAAAGAAATCCAGTCATTTGCAATAAAATGGAGGAATCTGGAAAACATCATGCTGAGTGAAATAAGCCAGTCCCAAAGATATAAATATCATATGCTCTCCCTGATCTGTGACAACTAACTGAGCACCTAAAAGGAAACCTGTAGAAGTGAAACAGACACTATGAGAATCAATGACTTGATCAGCCCTTGTCCTGACTGTCGAGGAACAACTTACTATTTTATTCCCTTTAGTATTTTTTTGTTCTACTTAATACCATTGGTTGAACTCTTTAATTAACACACAATTATTCTTAGGTGTTTAAATTTAACTGAAAATTGATCCCTGTTAAATACAAGAGTGGGAATAAGAGAGGGAGGAGATGTACAATTCAGCACATGCTCAATCGGACTTACCCTTAATGGTAGAGCTAGAAACGTGCCAGGGGATTCCAAATCAATCCCATTAAGGTGGCATGTACCAATGCCATCTCACTAGTCAAAGTGATCAGTTTAAGTTGATAATTGATCATAAAGACAGGATTAAGTGTCAAAGGGATCACATAAACAAGACTAGTATCTGCTAATAATAACTGATAAGAATTAAAAGGGAGAGAATGATCCAACATGGGAAGCGGGATACACAGCAGACTCATAGCATGGCAAATGCCCTAAACAGCACTCTGGCCTCAGAATCAGCCCCCAAGGCACTCAGATCTGGCTAAAAAGTCCATGAGAGTATTTCAGGCATGGAAAGTCAGGACACTGTGGAAAAAAATATATATATATCTAAATGGAAGATCTCTGTGAGTGAGATCCCAGCAGAAAGAAGGGGCCATCAAAGAAGGAGGTACCGGCCGGCGCCGTGGCTCAACAGGCTAATCCTCCGCCTTGCGGCGCCGGCACACCAGGTTCTAGTCCCGGTCGGGGCACCGATCCTGTCCCGGTTGCCCCTCTTCCAGGCCAGCTCTCTGCTGTGGCCAGGGAGTGCAGTGGAGGATGGTCCAAGTGCTTGGGCCCTGTACCCCATGGGAGACCAGGATAAGCACCTGGCTCCTGCCATCGGAACAGCGCGGTGCGCCGGCCGCAGCCCGCTACCGCGGCGGCCATTGGAGGGTGAACCAATGGCAAAAGGAAGACCTTTCTCTCTGTCTCTCTCTCACTGTCCACTCTGCCTGTCAAAAAAAAAAAAAGAAGGAGGTACCTTTCTGTGAAGGGAGAAGAGAACTTCCACTTTGATTATGGCCTTGTCTAAATAAGGTCGGAGTTTGTGAACTCAAGAGGCTTCCATAGCCTTGGCAGCTCATGACAAGAGCCTCGGGTGATTACTGACGTCACAAATAAGAGTGTCAATTTAAATCAACAACGGGAGTCACTGTACACTTACTCCTCATGTAGGATCCCTGTCCTTAAAGTGTTGTACTATGGAATTAACGGTAAAACTAGTCTTCAAACAGTACTTTATACTTTGTCTATCTGTGTGGCGGCAAACTGTTGAAATCTTTACTTAGTATATACTAAGTTGATCTTCTGTATATAAAGATAATTGAAAATGAATCTTGATGAAGAATGGGATGGTAGAGGGAGTGGGAGAAGGGATGGTTGTGGGTGGGAGAGAGGTTATGGGGGGAAAAGTCGCTATAATCCAAAAGTTGTACTTTCAAAATTTATATGTTTTAAATAAAAGTTTTAAAAATGTTTATTTAAAAAATGGTGGTTTGGGGGCTGGTGCTGTGGCACAGTGGGTTAAGCTGCCACCTGCGACACAGGCACCCTATATGGGTGCCTGTTTGAGTACCTGTTAATGCACCTGGGAAAGCAGTGGAAGATGAACCAAGTGCTTACACCCACGTGGAGACCCAGATGAAGCTCCTGGCTCCTGGCTTCAGCCTGGCATTGCCCCAGCCGCTGGGGCCACTTAGATGGAAGATCACTTTCTCTCCCTCTAATTCTGCTTTCCAAATAAACAATAAATAAATCTTTTTAAAAATGGAGGTTTTAGAAACCACACCGCTGTCTCTACCTACAACCTAGTTTACAACTTTTTAACTCTTAGAACTGTAAGGCATCCTTTAAAGAAAACCTAGAATATTTTACTACTTCTTCATCACAGAAAACGCATTCTCACACACAGCAAAGCTGTACAAAATTTCACGCGCCATTTTTTGCCAGATTAGCCTGAGACTCTTCCTCCTGAAGGGGACAGGGACATACGTCATTCTGGCACACAGATGGCTTTCAGCTGCAGGCAACTCAGAATGAACAGATCCAGGAGCAGCTCTCTGCGGCCCCACCGGAACCAGGAAGAGGAGAACACTGCCCCCCAACCCCACCAGACAGAGGAAGGAGGTGACAAAGTGCACCTGCAAGAACAGCCCTTACCAGATAGCCCTCACCTACTGCGGGCTCCCTGCACACATTTCCTAGCCACTGTCACACAGCTCCTCAGCCCTTAGAAGCCCGCGGCCCTGCTCTGTCACCCCACAACCTATCACCGTGTGTTGATACAGAAGCCCGAGTGCTTCTCTGGAGTTCCACTTTTCTTTGAGCCCTCAGTGCAGGTGAAAGCACTGACACCGACGCAACTTGTAAGCCTTTTCTCGCGTTAGGTCGGATTTTTCTGTTTCATTTGCAGACCACAGAAAAACAATCTGAGAGAGTTAGGAAAAGTTTTTTCTTCTCTTACATTCCAAACTACCTAGTCATTATGAATTTACACTAAGATGGAAATCAAACAAATTAAATCACAAAATACGGCACAGAATGTAAGCTTTCAATCCTCTAGCTCTCTTTCAAAGCAAAACAAACAAAACCTAGTGTCACTCATGGCCACATGGACATCGCTGAAAACATTACTTCACAAAACTGCTTCTTAGGCGATGAACTGTTACGTATATAGACAAGAAATAATAACATGGATACATTCTGAAAATATAAAATATAAAGGTAGGAAGTGTCTAAAATATCCACTGTACATTATTTATTATGCACTTAGAAGCAAGTATTAATATATATAAAAATGAAAGACGAAGGTCAGGGTCAAGCCAAAGATTGAGTAACTAAAGAGAAAAAAAGATAGTGATTTCAAGAATTTAAATACTGGTGTCCGGCCAAGCAGGCTAATTAACCACTCCCCTTTGGAAGTGGACTGAAGGCCTGGGGCACGGTGGGCCCAGCCCTTTGGCCCTTTTTCCTTTAGCACTGGACCCACTTGCTGCCCCCATGCCTTCGGGCCCCGCCCACACTTCCTGGCCTGCATGCTCCTCCACGTGGCCAGCTCCTGGTACTCGGCGTGAATCCAGGTTTCCCTCTCTTTTATGCATTTCTCCCACTGAATAAAAAGCTTAAAACTTAAAATTAATTAATTTTTAAAAATACTGGTATCTTCAGATAGTTAAACACACAAAAGAAATATTTACATTTTTATTTTAATGGTCATATCTGTCTAGTTAATAAAAATCTCTGCACATGAAGTAAGCCTACAGCATTACTACAAAGCAGCGTCACACAGACGTGTTCCCTGCACCGTTACCATTTACGACAGCAAAGACATGCACCCTCCCCTGCAAATCTACAGCCTGACAACGAATAAGGGAATGGTTTGGTAAGCCATGGTGCGCTCTATAGAATGCAATTCAAATCAGCCAGTGAAAGTGATGGTGGAAATTATAGTGAATGGAAGGCTTTATGTTATGGTATTAAAAACACAGAACATTTTTACATAGTGAGATCATGGTTATGTCTTTCGTTAAAAACTAGAGAAAGGAAAAGGAGAGAGGAGGTTGGGAGGAAGGGAGGAGAGGAGAGAGAAAGGAAGACAACGAATGAACCAACCACTGATGACAGGGTTACAAGCTTTCTTTTTCCTTCAAACTTTTCGCATTTACAACGTCCTTCAATGGCACATGTACTACTTTTAAAACTGGAAGCAAACTTCCAGATTGAGGGTGATTTATGTGAAGATGATAGTGTAGAGGTATACAATGCTGTCTTAGGTAATAAAAAAATAAAAAAAGAAATTCCTCTGCCCTTAAGCCTCTAACATGCTGAAGCAGCCCAGAATCTATGATGAACAGCAAATTTACTGTCATTCTTTCCAGGTACTACTGTATGAACCAAGCAAAATTCTAGGTCTCTCTAAATCTGTAACATAGATACACTATGTTTAGATTTCAACATAATTATGCCTAAAATTAGTTTTGTCCAAAATTAAAGCTGAACACAGTTCAAATACCATTTTAGCAAACTTCATCCATCAAGAGCTCCATAGAAAAGGTGTCTCTAGGCTGCCAGCTAAGGCTCACTCACTTGGAGTACTTCTCAGAAAGATGACACTCACAAACAGAACTGATACCTTCCCTCCCCTTCAGGTTACCTACAATATTTACCCTGCAGTTCTGTTTCCATAGATGTGACAACTTAATGCACTACTAACTTTCAAGGTGAGTTCTAAGGTTTTTATTCAAATTTCAATTTTTTTTTTTTTTTGAGAGGCAGAGCTACAGAGAGAGACAGACAGAAAGATCTTCCATCTACTGGTCCACTCCCCAAATAGTCCCAGTGGCTAGAGCAGGGCCAATCCGACACAGGAGTCTCCCCCTGTGTCACCCATGCGGGTGCAAGGGCCCAAGGACCTGGGCCATGCTCTACTGCTTTCCCAGGTCACAGCAGAGAGCTGGATTGGGAGAGGAGCAGCCGGGACTTGAACTGGCACCTATATGGGATGCCGGTGCCTTTACCCACTGTGGCACAGCGCTGGCCCCAATTTTCTCACTTTCTTCTTTTTTTCATCTATTTGACGTGGAGGGAGAGACAGACAGACAAAAAGCAAGCATCTCCATCTACTGGTTCACTCCCCAAATGCCTACGACAGCCAGGGCCAGGCCAGGCCAAGCCAAGAGCTCTCAGAACTCCACCCATGTCTCCCACATGGGTGGCAGGGATCCAAGCACTTGAATCGGCATCCACTGCCTCCCACGGTGCACAGTACCAGGAAGCTCGATTGGGAGCCAAGCAGCAAGACTTGAATCAGCGCTCCAATGTGGTCACCCCAGGCGGCAGCTCAACCATTGTACCACAATGCCTGCCCTGTACTTCACTCCTAGAATCCAGTTCACTCATGACTATCCAGGATATTGACTTTCAGAAAAGTACCTATCTCCCCACTCGTGGACAGAAGTACAAACTCAACTCATGTGTGAAAACCGAAAAATCCCTGGAATCCGCCTGATGCTGAGCAACGGAAGAGCCAGAGGTTTACAGACTTTGTCCTGCAGTCTCTGGGAAAAAAGTTTACACACACACACACGCACGCACACACATGGATGTATATGCCTCCAGAGCCTGTAACATGTCAAAGGAAACTTTTTTATAACATATTTCAAACAGAAAGTACTACTTGGCAATGCCTTATTTCATTTATTTTATTGAGGAAGGTCTGAAACTAAAATCCATATTATATAACCAAAAAGATTAATCTTCTGAAGATACTAATAGTAGGGTGCGCATTGTGGTGCAACAGGTTAAGCCACTGTTTGCAATGCTGGCATCCTATAATCGGAATATAGGTACAAGTCACTGCCAATGTATCTGAAAAGCAGTGGACCCAAGCACTTGGGCCCCTGCCACCTACATGGGAGACCCAGAGGCAACTCCTAGATCCTGGCTTTGGGCCTGGCCCAGTGTTGGCTACTGCAGCCATCTGGGGAATGAACCAATAAACAGGCATGGAAATTCTCTCTCTCCCTTCTTCTCTCCTTATTGCTCTTTCTCTCTCTCTTTCTCTCTTTCTCTCTCTCTCTCTCCCTCTCTCTCTCTCTGCCACTTTGCTCTTCAAATAAATACAATCTTTTAAAAAATCATTTAGAAATGTCAGCTTGCTTTAAGTCCAGTTCAATGTTAGCTTCCATTCATATGCTACATTTAAATGCCAATGTAGACTGTCCAATTATCCATTCATATAGTTCTATCAGCAAAATGCTGTACTGTCCTGGAAATACAATGTTTAGCCTAAGATTAATAAAGTTTGTCATATGAAACAGGAATATATCAATATTTTGAAATTGGGCTTTTCTTTGTAATGTTTAGTTATAGAAAGTACATGACTCTCCATCAAAATGCAGTATCTTGGGACAGGTATTAAGGCACAGCGGGCTATGCCACAGCTCGGGATGCCCATATCCCACCGCTGTGCTTTCAATCCAGTTCCCTGCCAGTGTGCCAGTTCTTGCTACCCAGGTGGGCAACCCAGATGGAGTTCCTGGCTCCTGGCTTCAGCTTAGTCCAGCTACAGCTGTTGCAGCCATTTGGGGAGTGAATCAGAGAATGGAAGAGCCTTCTCTCTTTCCCTGTCACTCTACCTTTAAATAATTTTTTTTTTTTTTTAATGAGGATGGCGAGCATTTGACAGCAGTTGAGACACCACCTGGGACACACATGCCCCATATCAGTGCCTAAGCTCGAGCGCCAACTCCACTTCCAATCCCAGCTTCCTGCTAACACAGACCCTGGCAGGCACAGCTGATGGCTCAAGGACTGGGCTCCCTGACACCACATGGGAGACCTGGATTGAGTTCCCAGTTCCCGGTATCAGCCTGGTCCAGCTCTGGCTGTTGCTGGCATTTAGGAAGTGAACCAATGAATAGGGATCTCCCTTTCTCTGTCTCTCTTTCAAATAAAATTTTTAAAAAAAAATCTTAAATAAGCGCCCTAACACCAACAGTTCAGGGCTTCACCCCCCAAAAAGTGAGGGTGCCCATCAGACCCTGCGCTCTTTGCTGCACTGGCCCTCTTTCATTGACGACCAGGGATGGAGCTGTACCAGATGCACAGAAGATGAGAGCCTCCGTTGTCCCGTCAAGGTCCTGCGGTCCACACAGGCAAAACCTGACTGGAGCGAGTTCTCAGGCCTCATTTCCCAGGGTTTTCAACTTACATCTCCTGCTCAGAACTCCTCAGAACTCCATCATTCCCTTCTTATGCTCACTACATACAAACCTTAATGCTCAATAAATGCGGTCTCTCCCTTCCATGTCTCAAATGTGGTAGAATCTCCACTTGAAATGGAGACGTCAGAGTTACAGAAGCACTGCAAAGATCACTGACTGCAAGACAGCTTTGAGACCCAGTGCATCCACTCACTTCACTAGAAAATGTTAAAAAGCCCAAGGCAACACACCCTTAATCACAGCGAGTTAGTTAGAAATAAAGCCAAACTAGAACACAGGTTTCTTAATCACTTATGTTAACCATCAATCACATCTGTCTGTTACCCAGAATCACGTTGTTGTTCTTAAATTAACCGACACTCATCCTGTATGCGTAGACATAGCCTGAATCAATGTCTATGGGTGGGGTTTAGGACTCTGTCCCACCTACAATTCTATGTAAAGTTATGAGTCTATTTACATGTGTATTCTCTGGGAATAAGATTTGTATCTTTTATCAAATCAAAAAAGTCTCCAGAAAATAAGAACCATTGGTCTACATCAAGTGCATATGAAACACATATAGAAAGCTTACTGGTTTGTTTTTTTTTTAAGATTTATTTTATTTATTTGAAAGAGTTACAGAGAGAGGTAGAGACAGAGAGAGAGGTCTTTCATCCGCTGGTTCACTCCCCAGATGGCCGCAATAGCCAGAGCTGAGCCGATTCGAAGCCAGGAGCCAGGAACTTCTTCCATGTCTCCCACATGGGTGCAGGAGCCCAAGCACTTCGGCCATCTTCCACTGCTTTCCCAGGTCATAGCAGAGAGCTGGATTGGAAGAGGAGTAGCTGGGACTTGAACCGATGCCCATAGAGGATGCCGGCGCTTCAGGCCAGGGCTTTAACCCGCTGCACCACAGTGCCGGCCCCTACCTGGTTGTAAGTGTAGTTTTGAGGTTGATCCATTCATTCACACACAGTGGGTGAATAATGAAGAACAGTTACACAGACACAGTGCTTCTAGTACAGAGACCCAACTAAGGCAGCTGAACCTGTGGACAAGCTTCACAGAAAACACGTCTGAAACAGCGCTCTCAAAGCCCCACGTGACTCCAGATACACACTTCAATACTAGCACTTGTCCCCACCATGGCATAATCTAATCACGTTACAAAGACAGCAAAATGTCAAAGAAAAAATAATATTTAAAGGAAAAAACTTACAGGTAAAAAAATTATAAATTTATGGGAAAATATCATCTAAGTTTTTCAAATGTGAATAACTGGGCTAAGAGCTTAAGGAACTCCTTTTTCCCCCTGACCTCAAGAGGTAGAGGGGCCGGCACTATGGCACAGTGGGTAGAGCCATATGGGTGCCAGTTCAAGACCCGGCTGCTCCACTTCCATTCACAGCTCTCTGCTATGCCTGGGAAAGCAGAAGATGGCCCAAGTTATTGGGCCCCTGCACTCACGTGGGAGACTTAGAAGAAGCTCCTGGCTCCTGGCTTCGGATTGGCACAGCTCAGGCCATTGCAGCCATCTGGGGAGTGAACCAGTGGATGGAGGACCTCTCTCTCTAACTCTGATTTTCAAATAAATAAATAAATCTTTAAAAAAAAAAAGAGAGATAGACACTACTATCACAATAGCTTACAGATGATAAATTGAGACCAGGGACACTCAGCCAGACACTGGAAGAATCATGATTTGAACCCTGGTCTCTCTGACACCGAACATTTGCTCAGAAACATCCCTACAATGCTGGGATAAAATATTAACACTTAATTTTGCAAAGGGGAAAAGGCTTAAAATACCCTAGTGGGTACTTCCCATGAGGATGGCGGTGCAGCAATATGTGCACAATGGACAGGCCTGGGCTCCACATTAATCCTCACCTCCCAGGCTGCTACCCACAGAAGGAAGACAAATCCTGAACTCAGAACACCCCAAGGCACTGTATCCCACAAGTCCACCATTGTCCTTCCTCCTGCGGAAGACCTGGCTCCTTATTCAGAGAACCTTGCTATCTTATTTCCAAGGGGAGCTTTTAAACTGAGATCTTTCTTTCATTATTCAAGTTCTTTAAGGATGTTTTAAAATTCTGAATTGGTTGACTGACCTTATTTTCTAAGCCCCAAAAGGGTTTTCACTTTTTAAAAAAATCCCTGTTTCACTGCAAACACTGATTTCTCACTTAAAAACACAACAACAATCGGGTTAACCTGCCTTCAGCAATGAAAACTGTCTAGATGCCAACAAAGTTGCAATTTTGTAGCAATTTTCCTCCTTCGCACTTCCCTTAGTCTACAATGTTTCTATACTCATAATCCTACCCAGCTTCCTAACCACAAGAGCAGTGGGATTGGTCCCAAAGTCTTAACAGTAATGACCTTTTTTTAAAGCCTCACACACAAACATTATTCTGCACAAAACGGTTAGCTTCTAAACACCATAGCCATCACAGGGGGAGAGGTTTCACTGGTGCAGGTCAAGATGCTCACGTCCCACATCTGGACACCTGTGTTCACCTCCTGACAACGCAGCAGGCGACAGCACAAGGGGAACCTGGACTGCATTCCCAGCTCCAGGCTTGGGCCTCAGCCCAGCCTCAGCCACTGCAGTCATTTGGAGAGTGAATCCGAGGACAGAGGGTGGGGAGTGGGAGCCCTGTTTCTCTGCCTCTCAAATAAATATTTTTTCATAAAAGTATAATTTATTCACTCCATAAATCAAAGCACTTCCTATATGGCCATCAATAGCCATGAAGCATGAAATATTTAGTATTCTATAAACCTTAACAAAACCAAGAGTATATAATGTCATTACAAGCCCCAAAAATCAAAACCCTAAGGCCAGACTTAGGCCTGTCATGTGTTTTTGTTCGCATTAGACTGACCTACTTGAGAGCAGAGAACGCTCCCATCCACTGGTTCACTCCCCAAGAGCCAGCAGCTGGGAGGAAAAGGGAGCGTCTGGAACTCCACCAGGGTCTCCGAAACGCGGGCCAGAACCAGAACCCCGGGAGCCGACAGCCATCACAGCTGCCTCCCAGGGTCTGCATTAGCAGGAAGCTAGAGTCAAGAGGTGCAGGCATGGAAGCCTGGTGCTCCAACACTAGGACAAACACCTGCCCGTGCCTGTCTTGTCTTGTTTCTAGTAAGTCTTACTGGCGTCCTCGAACAATGCACTGTGGCATTTTCCTAGTCACAAATTTTACTACTTAAAATGTATAATAACTACACACATTAAGGTACCAACATTTCTTGACTTCTAAATAAACATGTACGTCACTTTTTGAAAGATATAGGTATTTATTTATTTGAAAGGCAGGGTAATAGAGGGGGAGAGAGGGAAAAAGAGACAGACAGACAGACATATATGCACACACAGAGAGAGGGAGAGGTCTTCCACCTGCTGTTTCATTCTCCACCTGGCTGCAACACCAAAGGCTAAGCCAGACTGAAGCCAGGAGCCAAGAATTCCATCTGGGTCTCCCACAAGGGTACAGAGGCCCAAGCACTTGGGCCATCTTCCACTGCTTTCCCATAGCATTAGCTGGGAGCTGGATCAGAAGTGGAACAGCCAGGTCTTGAACCAGTGCCCATTTTGGATGCCAGCACTGCAGGTGGCAGCTTTACCCACTGCGCCACTACACCAGCCCCTCAAAATTTATTTTAACAAAGGCTTTCTAACATGACTGACAATCTCAACTCCATCAGCTATGGCTCAAAAATAATGCTCTTCTCTCAGAATTCACTCATTTATCCAGTGTACACCACCATACAAGCAGCCCCGCTGTTAGGTGAACACTCACTCCTGAAGACTGGCGGCAAATCTCCGTTTGGAAACCCTGACCGCCTATCCTGTCCGGAAGAGTCCACTCCGGCTCCCGCCACGTGGCGGCTGACACAAGCCTGAACAAGCCAAGTGACCCTGAGGGACGCCACCTGGAAGACAAACGACCCGTACTGAACTAACCAGAGCAGGTCTCACCTGCGTTACTCCAGCTTCCCCATCACACCGGAGGCTTTCCTTGGTCTGAAATGGCCTGTGAATCCTCCTGTGTAAAATGCGAAACACTCTGTCCAGGTACTGTTAATGCTGCCCCACGTACGAATCCAAACGATTACTCTTCATACAACAATCTGCCTCTTCTGATCAACCGGTTTACTTCCTGTCATTCATCAGCGTCAACTATAATTAGTCCGATTTCCTCTTTCACTTTGACAAACTAAAAGGAGAAGCAGCCAACTGCAGTTACCTGCAGGCTCAGTCACCCCTGTGCTGTCTGTTCTCTCCTTCATGATGTACTCCTAGCAAGCCTGTCATCGTCCAAGTCCTACTGAACACCTTTCTATAAGACCACTCAAGTCCTCTCAAAGTCAGCAGACTACAAGGTACCATCTCTGCACAGAATGTACCCAGCCCAGAGTCTACAGCAGCAATCAGAGAGAACTGAAAACCGGCCTTCTGCATGTGAAGCATTTCCTAAACATCAAAGGATCTGAAAACAAGCATTGGAAGGTCCAGATCCCACAGGCTACGGCAGTAAATGCCAAGGAAATCACACAAGTCCCGAGTGCACGAGAGAGAAATACTCCAAAGCAATCCATGGTGAGAGCTGGCGCAACACATATGCATCCACTGGGCTTGCAGGCGAAGCTAAGCTCTGAAGGCCCAAACGGCACAGCACAAGGCAAACAAAACACGTCACTCGGCTCCAACTTTCTGTTTACACAAGTTAAACCCAGACCTTCCCAGTGTCTTCCTCTGGTACTCAACAGAGCACACGCTTCACGTGTGATCAAACGCATTCAGCTGAATTCACCCAAGACTCAGTGACAGGAACCAAGAGCGTAAGAACGAGTGAAGCCAGGGCCTCCAGGCGGCAAGTCCATAACTGACTCGGAGGAGCTGGTGCAGGAAATCGTCACTGTGTGGGAGAGCCGGAGAGAAACTCCCACTGCAATAAACCCTGACTTCAGTGTTCCGCTGAGCAAGAAACAATCTGCCCACTTCTGGGTGTGTCCCCCCCAAAAAAGGGAAAGCAGAGACTCCAACAGGCACGGACCCACCTACGCTCCAAGTAGTACTCACAGCAGTCCAAAGATGGGCGAAGACCCAAGTGGCCCCAACAGATGAACAAGTACATACAGAATATGGTGCCGACTTAGGGCGAGGTTGTGTCCTGATAAACCCATCCTAACACAAAGATCCTGAGCTGAAAATACACTTAACAGACTTGCTCCACCGTGTGATCGCGGCGCTGACTGGCGGCTTTGCTCACTGCCGCTGCCCGGCATCACCAGCCCAGGAAAAGACCAGAGTTCAAATTTCCACGTACGGTTTCTACAGACTGTGTGCTGCTTTTGCACTGCAGTCCCGCTGAGAAATCCTAAACTGGGGCCATCGATACATACGATGGAATCACTCAGCCGAGAGAGGAAATTCTGACGACACTGCGCTGAGTGAAACAAGCCGGCCACAAAAAGGCAAACACTGTACGATTCCACGAACACGAGGCTTCCAGACAGTCGATTCCCAGAGACAGAAAGCAGAACGGCTTGCCTGAGCATGGAGGAGAGGGTGGAATGATGAGGTGCTAAGGGGACAGAGTTCCAGGCGAGGAATAAGAAGGTCTGGAGATGAATGGTGGTCACAATGCCACACAACTGTGAGTGTACCTAATGCCGCTGACAAGTGCATTTAAAAACGGTCCCTATGGTACATTTCCTCATGCAAGAATCCAAACAAAAACAAGAAGCTAGAGGTCACCTGAACATTCATGACCAAACAGAGCTTCACTCAGCCCACAGTATGACCCAAGGACTTTCTAGGCGGCAGGCGGACTTTCCCCCTAACATCTACTTGGGACAGCAGTGCAATGCAAAGAGTGTGCAAGCAAAGACTGAAATCAACCATCACTCAGCTCTGGCTCTGCCACTCTGAGATGCACAGCTTGGGGCAGCCATCACGGAGTCTGGGTCCCTGGCCTGTACCACAAGAACACAGCGTGTCTCGGGGTGCTCACTAAGGAAGCGACTCCCCACCTTGGGGTCACGGTGAGAGAACGGCCATGAAGCATCCACTGTGCCAGGCAGCGGCAGAGAGTAAAGTCCCTGGGTGTGGTAAGTCACCCCTGCTGAGGCGGGCACCACCCCACCAGTGCCCCCACGGAGCAGCCCCACGAAGCGCTAGGCCGCACGACGCTGGAGGAAATGTCTTCTAAAATGGAAACAGCAGGGCCCAGCAACAGCACGTCAACCTTGCTACCCAACTCACACACGGGATCGCGAGGGCTACAGGAGCAGGAGCCTAACCTCACACAGCGGAAACACTGCTAAAATAATCGCAGGAAAAGGTCTTTTCTCCTCAGATCAAAACTATCTGTCCTTAACAGGATTTTCGTGCCATTATCTTTGTTGTCCTGTTTACAGCGACTGCACTAAAAGCAATCTTCAGTGCATCTGATCCAGTGTTATAAAATATGCCCTGACGTGAAGTTTTCGGAGAATCATATGCTCATCTGGACAAGAACTCACGTGTGTTTGCATGTCGTGAATTACACACAGGCCACAGGTAGCTTAGAAAAAGACTCTGCATGTAAGTTAGTTCTCAAAGATATTAATACGTTAAAATTCCTGATCGCCAGAGGCTCCTCCAGAACCATCTTCCACTATAAAGTGTGTGGTTACGATGGCTATTTCTGTTCCCAGTGTTGGATGTTTGTAGCAACGATTTTCAATCTCGTTCACCTTTGTCAACCACATCTTTAAAAACTGTCTCTCAAGCTACTGAGCCCCCGACCTCCGCCCTCCCTGCCCCCTGGGCTGGGCGTGAACACTGCGGGAGACCCGGGCTCAGAACTCAGCAAGGCTTCTTCATCAGGTCAGGTGTTTCACCTGCCGCTCCAGAGACCACTCGCCGTGCCTGTCAGTGACACGTCCCCGGCGGCCAGGACCACCTCCCGCAAGCCAGGGGGTCAGCACGGTCCCGCCGGCCAAGTCACGACGACCCACAGAACCTCAGCCAGACACGGGTTCCCCCGAGTCCGAAACCGGCTCCTTCCCAGGGGCCGCGCATCTTGGCGCCAAGAACAGCGGATCTGGTCACCTGCCAGCAGGCAGGCACGGTCCCCCGGGGGAGCCCCCCGGGGCCAGCGCAGGGCCCCGCGCCCCGTCCGGGCGCCGAGCGGGACCTGTCAAAGCCCCGCGCCCCGGGGCGCTGGGGGGCGAGCACGGAGGGCCGGGCCCACTCGGCGTGGGGAGGCCCCGCGTGGCCTCCTGCGCCTCCCCAGCCGACCCGGGAGGCGGAGGAGGCGGCTCCGGGGTCCGGGCCGAGGGGCCGCGCCGCCCCGGCCCGCCAGGCCCCCGCGGCCCGGCCAGGCCCCGACGCGCGGCGCGGGCCCCGGGCGCCCACGCGGGCCTCGGCGCGGAGGCGGGAGCGCGGCCGGGCGGAGCCGCTCCCCGCCCCGGACACAAAGCGGCGCCGCGGGAGCCCGCCTCACCTGCAGCACGGGGCGCCGCGGGCCTTCGAGAACCATCGGAGCCCGCTCCGGCGCGCGCGTCACAGCCCAGGCCTCCCGGCGCCGCCCGGCGCCGCCGCCGCCGCCGCCATTTCCTCCCGCTCGCCGGCGCCGCGTCCCCGCTGTCAGGTTACTCCATTCACCTGGGCCCGCAGCAGCCCGCGCCGCGCCTCCGCCGCGACCCCTCCCGCCGGCGCCTGCGGAGACTGCGCAGCGCCCGGCTCGCCCGCAGCCCGCGCCCGGCCCGCGGCGACGGCGCACAGGCGCTTGGAGAATCCGGGCCGCGGCCGCGCCGCGCCTCCTCGCCCCCACACGCTCCGCTCGCCCCGCGGCGGCCTGAGAGCGCGCCTCTGATTGGACAGAGCGCCGCGGTGAAAGGTTAATCGCGGCTCCGCAGCCACTCAGGAGCAGGGAGACAAAACGGGCGCGGGCCGGGCGGCCGAGGCGCTGGTTGCGGCCCGCAGTCGGGGCCCGCGGGAGCCTGCGCGCGGCGGGGCCGTGGGGCCGTGGGGCCGTGGGGCCGTGGGGCCGTGGGGCCGTGGGGCCGTGGGGCCGGGTCGCGCGGCTGCCGGCCCCGACTCCGGAGCCCGCCCGCCTGCGCCGCTGCTCCGCCGGCCGCGATTGTTCCGGGGCCTGGCCCGTCGGCGGGGTCCGGCCCCATGGCGCCCCCCACCCCCACGCGGGGAGGAGCGGCCCGCGGGCCCCATCGTTCGCTCGTCGCCGCGGGCTTCAGACAGCAGCGCCCTGGCTTGGCGGAAAACCGCGCCGGCGTCTCCTCGCGAGGACGCGGCCGAGGGGCTGGCCCTTCAGGGAGGGGTGCGTCCTGCGTGGGGGCTCCGGCACCCTGACCCTTGCGAGGGCGCTAAGATGGGCGGGTGCCATCCCTGCTCTCCGTTTTTAAAATAAAAAATAACTTTGGCAAGGGAGCAGCCGCCACAGTGGACGCACCCGAGGAGGCTGCTGTGCGCAGATCCGGACTCCCCAGGGAGATTTCACGCGACCCTGGAGCCCGCGTGGAAAGATGAGGAAGTGGGCAGGACGCGCTTGGCAGACCCACCTCGGCCCGGACGTCGCCGGTGGCATGGGGAGGATTCGGTGGTGAGGAGGTGGCATCTCCGTGTGCCCGTAGGCACTGGGGTGCTGGCAGTGGGAATGTGTGGGCAGGCAAACTTTTCAGCCGCGGGTGGGATTGTGCTGGCCGCCCACGATCTGTCAGCCTCTCCATCAGCAAACTTACCTGGTTTTCATTAATTTTTATCTTTTTTTTTTTTTAACATCTTCCGTCTGCTGGTCACTCCCAAAATGACCACAAGGGCCAGAACTGGGCCTGTCTGAAAGCAAGGAGTCAGGCGTCCCACGTGGGTGCAGGGGCCCAAACCTGAGCCACCTTCCACTGCTTTCCCAGGCGCACTAGCAGAGAGCTGGATCAGAAGTGGAGCAGCCGGGACTTGAACCAGCACCCATGTGGGATGCCAGTGCCACAGGCAGGGCGCCAGCCACTTGGGCCGTCTTCCTCTGCGTTCCCCAGGCGCATTAGCAAAGAGCTCCATCCAGAGCAGAGCAGCGAAGCAGCAGGGACTCAACCGGCGCTGGCATGGGACGCCGGCATCGCCGGCATCAGCTGAATCTGTGGCACCACAGTGCTGGGCCCCCGGGTTCAGAATTGTGCACAAGCCCGGACAGCTCTGTGTCCCTGGGTGTCCCTCTCACGGTAACGCCGGCGTGCATACGCATTTCCCACACCTTGCTTTTTTGCCCTCGTGTATCCAGAGCATGAGTCTATAACGACTTACGGTGCTCATCATACATTTTCCACCTCACATAGTGTTTTATTGCAGGGTGATAGCACAATTTACCAACACTCTATTAGTGAGCACTTAGATTTGTAGTCTTTTTCAAGTAAACATCGATCCATTTGGAATGGACTGAGTATATGGTGTGAGGCATGGTTCCAAATTAATTTTGTTTTCGGATGCTGTGCAGGTGCCTGTTTGTTGACCATTTGTTGAATATTCCCTTCGGGACTCGGTCTGTTCCAGTGGTCTGTTCATGTTCCAGTTTCTGGTTTGCTTTACATCTGGAGACCAAGTCTTTTTTAAAAAAATATTTATTTATTCATTTGAAAGGCAGAGTTACAGAGCAAGACAGAGAGGTCTTCCACCTTCTGGGTCACTCCCCAAATGGCAACAATGACCAGGGTTGGGCCAGATCAAAGCCAGAGAGACCAGGAGCTTCCTTCGGGTCTCCCATGTGGGTGGCAGGGGCCCAGAGACCTGGGCTGCCATCTGCTGCTTTGCCAGGCGCATTAGCGGGGAGCTGGATGGGAAGTGGAGCAGCTGGGGTTGGAACCTGCACCCATGGGGGATGCCAGAGCTGCAGGTGGTGACTTAACCTGCTACACCCCAGCACCGGCCCCAGATACGAAGTCTTGTAAAGGAGAATACTTCACGCTGCATCGCTGTTTGAGCCCACGTTCAGCAACGTACAGGGCCATGTGGCACATGTTTCCTGTGGGCTGATTTTTTTCCCATGAAATGGGGAGAAGAGGAAACTCTTCCTCAGAATAGAATGCACTCATCACTTTAGAAGAAAAGGAAATTAGAAGATCACCACCTGGCAGTCAGCACACAAGAAAGATCAATGTTTGCTCAATCTAGTGAGTAAAAGTTGTATCAGGAATGAGACATTTGTGTAGGTTCAAAGCATCTCTCCATGAAACCTATTTTAAAAAATGAGAACTTTACAAAGGAAAAATCCAGAGATACCATCTTGCTGAAGTCATCGAAGTCCCGTAAGGGGCCCGGTGCTGTGGTGTAGCAGGTAAAGCCGCTGCCTGCAGTGTCGGCATCGCATATGGGTGCCAGTTCAAGTCCCAGTTGCTCCACTTCCACTCCAGCTCTCTACTATGGCCTGAGAAGGCAGTAAAAGATGGCCCAAATCCTTGGGCCCCTGCGCCCTTGTGGGAGACCTGGAAGAAGCTCCTGGCTCCTGGCTTTGGGTTGGCTCAGCTCTGGCTGTTGCAGCCATTTGGGGAGTGAACCTGTGGCTAGAAGACGCTTTCCCTCCCCCTCCCCCTCTGTCTTTCTGTAACTCTTTCATATAAATAAATCTTTTTTTAAAAAGTCCTGTAAGGGACCATGTTTCATTTGAAAAAGCAGTGTAATCGCCATTGATATGGGGTCGGCATCCCAGGAGTGTCTTCACCACTAAAGCAGACCCACACCTGCCACAGCGTCAGCACAGTTAAACAGAACTGTGAAAGTCGACTTGCAGCCCCCTCTTTTTCCTTCACCCTTTACTGCCCTTCGCCAGCCCCTCTTTCTAGACGTGGTTTCTCTCTCTCAGTGCTCAGCCCCAGCCTTTGTCCCATGGAATTCTCTCGCCTCTTCCCACGCGGTGTGAGCGCAGCGGTCGGAGTGAGGCAGCTTCCCGGCTGTCTGGGAGGGCTGGAGACGCCTTAAGCATCAGTTGGCTTGGAGCTCCCAGAACAACATGCCGCAGCCGAGGGCAGTCACACCGCAGGAATCTTACACTTCTCACGGTTTTCAGTTCTGCAGACGTGAAGTTCAAGGTCAAGGTGTCGGCAGGCGTGGCTTCTCCTGAGGCCTCTCTTCTCAGCTTGCAGACGGCTTTTGCTCTGTGCTGGTGCACCCTGGTGTCTCTGCAAGCTGACGTCCTCTTACAGGACACGAACCTCATCATGCAGGGCCGGCCCTGACAGCCTCATGTCAACACAGTGGTCTCTAAGGGCCCTGTCTCCAAACACAAGCACATTCGGGCTTAGGGCCTTAAGGCGGGGACGCATTTCAGCCGTGACACTGAGGTCTAGGAGACATGTAACTGACCCGGCAAACAGCATCCAGACTGAACCCTGGAGGTCACCGCCCAGGTACAACCCTCACCCATGCCCAGCAGTTCCGCAGGAAAAGAAAGTCTTGGGTGTGAGCTTCCTGGAACGTCCTTAACATCAAGACTTAGCTCTTTCCGTTCCATAACCCACGTTGCTTCTATCCGTTTTTCTGATGTGATTCCATATCAGGGCTCCACTGCTCAGAATCTAACTGCCCATCAGGTTTGGTAGTGTAGCTTTCAATGCCTGCTACAACCCAGCGTCCATCTGGGCTTCCGGCCCCTGGCCCCACTGTTGCAGTCTCTCTGCAGAGACGCTGGTAAATGCAGTTGTCCCACGAGGATTTTGCTGGGGAGCCGCCTCCCCTCGTCCGTCTGCAGGACAAGTCACTTCACCGCCCCGCCCACCACCTTCCGTGCAAAGAAAAATCAGGCCCCGCCCTGGAGTTCTTGCAGCAACTGCCCCTGCTGCTCGTGCCGACACTGCACGCGGCCACTCTTCTCTCAGCCTCCCCACGCTCTCCCGTCCCTGCCACACCGTTCGGCAGAGCCCATCAGAGGCACAAAAGGTGGTGTTGGTGCCTTCCTTATCTTGTAGCTCCGAAGTCCAGCACGTGGCGGGGGGACCTAGCTTCTGGTGGGAACCATGGGATGTTGTCTCCTCAGGCCACATGCAGGAGGGGCCCTCCCCGATCTGGAGTTTAACTTGTAATTCTTCCTTTATGTTTTTAAAGATTTATTTATGTATATATGTGAAAGAGTTACAGAGAGAGAAGGAGGGCTGGAGAGCGAGATCTTGCATCCACGGGGTCACTCCCCAGAAGCCAGGAGCTTCATCCAGGTCCCCCACGGGGGTGGCAGGAGCCCAAACACTTGGGTAATCTTCCACTGTTTTTCCCAGGCTGTTAGCCGGGAGTTGGATTGGAAGTAGAACAGCCAGGACTTGAACCAGTGCCCATATGGTATGCTAGCATTGCAGATGGCGGCTTTACCTGCTGTGCCACAATGCCTGCCCTGTCCTTGCTTTCATGTAACTTTCAAGGCAGATCACACAGCACACTAACTCCCACTGGGACAGCCGCATTTCACAGACAAAGCCTAGGGAGGCTATTTTAGTTTGCCCAAGTTGAGATGGCCAGGACATGGAACTGCTGAGTTTCCAATACAGACCTGCTGGGATTCCAGAATACAGCAAGCTCCCAGAGGCGGACTGAGGGTCTGCAGTGGGCCTGGGGCCCTGCAGATAGGTGAGGGCCCCAGAGACTCTGCTGGGGACCCTGCAGATAGGTGAGGAGCCCAGTGATTCCGCTGGGGACCCTGCAGATGGGTGAGGGCCCCGTAATCCTGTTGGGGACCCCAGTAGAAGAAGCCCTTTCTCCTGCCCCTAGTGTGCTCCTGCCACCCCTAAGGAGTCCAGGCGGACAGTCCTATCGTGAACCAGACCCGGAGCCCACAACCACTGCTGCACTGGGCCATGTTCATCCTTGCCTGAAGCCCCCGTGTGCAGGCCCGTGTGCGTGCGCACGTCCTGTCTGAGCTGCTGGAATTCTCGCGATGCCGTGGTGTTGCTCTCAGCGGTCTCCTCGTTGGTGAGGTCTGCCCCCAGGCCTCCCTGCTCCCTAGAGCTCGCTGCATGTCCTCACGCCTCCATCACAAGGCGCGCCTTTCACTGAGCGGAGCGCCCCGGGGGTGGTGTCAGAACGTGGCCTCAGGCCTGCTGGGCACGGCTGCTGGAAACAAGTGACCTGCTCCATTAGGGCGCTCTCCCCTCTGCCGTGCCTTTTCTTGCCATGCAGGCCAGCCAGGACCAAGTGGAAGCACCATTGCCCACCCCTCCCCACATCTGATTTCCCTGCTCGCTGCTCCAGCTCTTTCCAGAGTCTTTCCCACATCCACTGATGTTCATCCTGCGCCAGTGGCTGTGGTCTTCGGTAAACAAGGCCCGAAGATGCCAGCCCTGAGCACCCAAGGGCAGCGGCCCACCAAATGCCAGCCTGCACCCTTGAGGGCAGCAGCAGCCCCAAGTTCATCACCTTTGTGCTCCTAAGAGCCAAGCAAAAGGCTCTGAGCACGTCCCTCACAGAACTCCCGAATTCGTTATGAAAATAAGTCCACAAAGAGAAAGCCAAGGGGAGAGCAAATTCAAAATATCTACAGTAGATGGAGCTATGCATTCCACGGTGCTCCACGCCACGCCACACCTCGTGCGTCGTGTGAGATCAGTCATGTTTGGGTCATTACTGTTCGGTTCGGACGTTTTGTTTCGGTGGATGAAAAGCCCATGGAACTCACTGGCCCTGCCTTGCCTTGTTGGCTTCAATTACTAAACAGTATAAAGGAGTTGCCCTAAAAATTGCCCTGTGATTAAGAACTGATACAAGGAGGAGCAGACATGATTAAAACCAGAGCTGCGAAGAACTCAGCCAGATCCCGAGGGCTGCAGTGTGCAAAGGACCAAAGGACGCTTCCCTCCCAGTGAGCAGCGGCTCACAAAGGAGAGCTCAGCCACGCTGGGAAGTGAAGACAAAAAAAAAAAAAAAAAAAGGAGGGGTTGTTTTATAAACGTGTTTCTAACATGTAGTTCGTAAAGTAACCAAAAAGTGATAATGCCTAAATCTGGTGAGGTTTTGTTAAAATTGTGATACTGATACTAGAAATACTTGACAACTGGATCAGAAACAAACAAACAAACAAACAAAAATCTATTTTTTGCATTAGTGAATATATTCCTGCTTTGGCTAGAAATCACCCAAAAGGACAAAGTAAATTCATGGTATTGTTTATGGTAGTAATTCTTTAATCAGGGTAAAACATTGAAATAACCTAGGGAGCAAATCGTAAGTGACTAAACAAAATGTGACATTAGAATACTGAGATGATCAACAATCCCTAAGTTATGTATGCAGACTTTGTAAGGGGCAAGCTGGGCCAAAGTCCTGCATATGATCTCTATAGAGTCTTCGGGTACGCTTTGTAAACTTGGTCCGTAAATGCAAACAAGGGCTGATGTATACAGACAAATTTCAATGGTTTATGCATTAATTTTCTCATTTTAAATATTTTTATAGCTTAAAACATTTCCTTTACTTTTAATTAGTTGAAAGGCACTAAGAGATAGATGGAAACACACACACACACACACAGAGAGAGAGAGAGAGAGAGAGAGAGAGAGAGATCGAGATCCTATATCCATTGGTTGAAGACACTATGGAGACACTCCCCCAAATGGCTGCAACAGCCAGGTCTGGGTCAGGCTGAACCAAGGAGCCAGGAACTCAATTCTGGTCTCCCATGTGGCTGGCGGGAACCCACATACTGCACCCACTGCACCCCCCAGTCTGCATTAGCAGGAAGCTGGAATTGGAAGCGGAGCCGGGACTCCAACCCAGGCATTCTGATGTGGGATGCGGGTGTCCCAGTGGGTCCTAACTGCTGCTCCACAGGCCCACTCACCCACCGCCAAACTTCAATGTTATTGGCCAGAACTTGGTCACATGGCCACACCGCCCTACAAGGGAGGCTGGGAAGTAGAGTCTTACCAGGAGACTAGTGCTGAGCGAAACATCTACAACAAACTGTAGTCACTGCAATAGGGTGTTTACCCCTTCTCATAATGGAAATGTCAGTATGTAAAAATGTATCCGGGGCTCGGCACTGTAGCACAGCAGACTGAGTCGCCACTTGCAACCCAGTATCCCGTATGGGAGTTTGAGTCCCAGCTGCTCTGCTTCCAATCCGGCTTCCTGCTAATGCTCCTGGGAGGCACCATATGATGACCCAAGTCCTTGTGCCTCTGCCTTCCATGTGGGAGACCCCGAGGGAGTTCCTGGCCCTGGCTTTGGGCCCCAGGACTTGGGCCATCTTCTACCGCTTTCCCAGGCCATAGCAGAGAGCTGGATGGGAAGAAGAACAGCTGGGACTCGAACCAGCCCCCCTGTGGGATGCTAGCACTGCTGGCGGCAGCTTTACTCACTACGCCACAGCATCGGCCCCCATTCAGTATTAAAATATATCTATTTGTTTATCCATCCATACGAATGACCCTCAAAAGTTCATGGGAAGTGTGAATTATGAAAAAAACATGCACAGATTTCAAAAGTTTTTGCACCAAAATAATACTTTAAATTTCTTATTAATTTTTAAAAATTACTTGGCTATTTGGAGAGTCAGAGAGACAGACAGAGCTCCCATTTGCTGGTTCACTCCCAAGACAACGTGAGATCAAACCTAGGAACGGGTAACTCAATCCATGTCTCCTCCCTGGGGAGCAGGAGCCCAATTATTTAAGCCATCACCTGCTGCCAGCCAGAGTCTGCATTGGCAGGAAGCTGGAGTCAGGGGCTGGAGCCAGAGATGGAACCCAGGTTCTCTGGTGAGAGGCTGCTGTGGGGAGGTAGGGAGACAGGGAGAGGAGCAGAAGTCCGACAGCTCCAGGTGACCCCCGCCCCTCCCCAACAGCAGTGCCAGCAGCTGATTGACAGCTCCAGGCGATCCACTGTGGGACAGCCTGGCCAGCCAGCCAGTGCGACAGCTCCCTTCCTGCGCACCATCCAGGCCCGCCTTCCACCGAGCACCAAGCCCATCTCCCTTTCCACGTAGCAGAAATTGCACGGTCCCCGGTGTTGGGAACTTAAGAGCCAGTGCTAGCTGGAAATATCGAATATGGCTATAGGATGTGTCCTGCCCCTCCCGCAGCCCCAAGGTCCTCAGGGCACCATAATGTCATTGTAATAACATTACCATGCGGGCACTCCTGCTTGTGTCATGCACCTGACATCAGGACACTTCAGTGTTTCCAAAACAGGCAAGGAAGCAGGCAGTGCCCGAGCCCAGCCCCAAACCCCGCCCCCTTCTGAATATTCAGTTGGGCTCCACCCCAACATCACCCCCTGCAAGTCCGGATGGAAGAAAGGCAGGGCCTAAGCTTGTTTGGGGACTTGTCCCTTGTTGGTTTGTCTTGTTTGCAGCCTTTTTGTGTTTTGGCTATTTGTCCATGCATCTCTCTCTCTCTCTCTCTCTCTCTCTCTCTCTCTCTCTATTTGAGAGCTTGTTTGGAGGTTCTAGCAGGGGAGCGCAGCTACTCGTATACCCTTGACCGAAGACCGGTCCTCCTCTAGCGGGGAAGGTCGTCCTCTTCGACCGAGCGCGCAGCTTCAGGACGCACGTGGAGCGGTGAGGGAGGAAGGGGACACCCGCCTAGCCAGCCAGATCAGCCAAATCAACCCTGGCGATCAATGGGGTGACAGATGTCGCAGCCAGATCGCCCTCACATCCTCTCTCTATTTGAAAGGCAGAGTTAGAAAGGGGGAGCAAGAGGTGTTCCATCTGCTGGTTCACTCCCCAAATGGTCACAATGACTGGGGCTGGGCCAAGCAGAAGCCAGGCACCTAGAGCTCCATCCAGGTCTCCCTCATGAGTGGTGGGGCCCTGAGCACCTGGGCCAGCCTCCTCTGCCTCCCCAGGTGCATTAGCAGGGAGCTGGACTGGAAGTGGAGCAGCCAGGAGCCAGGACACGAACCGGCTGGCATCACAGGCAGCGGCTTAACCTGTGGTGACTTCACCCACTGAGCTGCAACGCTGGCCCCTTTCTCTCCTCCCCACCCCAGCCGGCCTCGTAACCCTAATGAAGGCATCTTCCCTTCCCTTTTCACATTTTAACTGACAAAACCCCAACCTCTGATATAGTCCTGTGAACAATATTGTTTGCAGAAGAATTTAGGAGCCTGCGGAAAGGAGGGGACTTGAAATGGCAGCGCTCACACCCAGCTAAGGGGAAGCAGGCGCCCATCACCTGCAGACACGCCCTGGATTCCTGGGACACAGCAGCACCAGAACAAAGCCTGAAAAACTGCTTGATTGTCAACGGGCTGGACTTCTGATCCTTCTTTCCACCTGCGGCTCCTCCTCCTTCCCTTAAAAAGCTCCTTTTGCTGACTTGCTGGGCATAAAGAGCATATTTTTGGATCCAGAGATCGGTCTTTCCCCAAGACTTCAGGCTTTTTGAAATCAACTCTTTCCTGTTCCCAGTGCTCACCTCCGGTGCAGTGGCCGTGAGCGGCGCGCAGCAGGGCCTGGGCACTTTGTCCCGGAACAGCCTGGCTTACTTCTTGCTTGGCTCTCAATCAGTCCTGCTCTTCTATGTGCTGTTACGCCTCCAGATTGAATGCTCACACGTGTGCAGGGAAGCCACGCCCATCAGCCCAAGACACGGGCTGATATCACATTGATTCAGAAGACGAGAAAGTGAACACAGCACACGCACACGTGAGCGTGGGTGGCCCCATACAGAGAGACCTCAGGAGTGGGCCAGTTGGCCTGAAAGGAAGAGGGGCCGGGGGATGGAGAGGGCACCTCCCAGTCATGACGGGGCGGGGGTACGGGGGCCCCTTCTAGCTGTTAGCCTCTCTTATGAAGTAAGGGGCAGTGCCTCCCCAGGCGTGGAGCCACATGGGAATTATATGGCACCTCCACAGGTTCCATGTGGAGCTGAACATTCGTACTTTCATGGAGTCCCCCTCCAGGTCCTGCATGAAGCAGGTGCATCCCTGCACGGGCCTTTTGATTGACAAGGAGGAGGACAAAATTACATGGGGCCTGCCGTGACTTCCAGCCTATCCCACGTGGGGCTCTCACTGTGACCTCCGTGTCACAGGGAAGGGAATTCAGGCTTGGGACAGCTGAGGCTTTGCCTCCAACCCCTAAAGACCTGAGCACGCATGGGTCAGGGTGGCAGAGGAGGCCCTGGTGCAGAGGCCTCAGACCAGCACCCTGGGGGCCACGCTCCCTGGGGGTGTCTGCAAGCCCCATCCAGGCAGCCAGAGTCCACGCCCCAAGTCACATTCTCCTGGGGGCTCCCAGTGGGCACACAGAAGGCAAACAGGTGTGCTGGAAAACTTCTGGTGGATCCAGGTTCCCGCTCTTCCATCCTGGCCTGCGCCGTGGCCAGCTCTGTCCTGCGCAGTGGACATGGGCTCTTCCCTCATCCCCAGCACCTAGTCTTACCATGGCAGCCAGGCTTAACTGGGTAAAATGTCCATCAACACATGCTCCACACCCCACCTCCCACTAGTGGATCCCAGGTCACTCAGGGTAAAGGTCACCGTCCTCGCTATGTCTTGCAAGGCCCTACCTGACCGGCCCCTTCTGTGTCCACTCCTGCCTTGCTGGCTCTCACCAAACCTGACTCAGGGCCTTTGCACTTGCTGCTCCCTTTGCTTAGAAAATTTTTCCTGCCGGCGCCTTGGCTCAATAGGCTAATCCTCCACCTGCGGCGCCAGGTTCTAGTCCTGGTTGGGGCACTGGATTCTGTCCTGGTCGCTTCTCTTCCAGTCCAGCTCTCTGCTGTGGCCCGGAGTGCAGTGGAGGATGGCCCAAGTCACTGGGCCCTGCACCCACATGGGAGACCAGGAGAAGCACCTGGCTCCTGGCTTCGGATCAGCGCGGTGTGCCTGCCGCAGCGCGCGGGCCGCGGCGGCCATTGGGGGGTGAACCAATGGCAAAGGAAGACCTTTCTCTCTGTCTCTCTTTCTCACTGTACACTCTGCCTGTCAAAAAAAAAAGAAAAAAAAAAAAAAAGAAAGAAAAATTTTCCCGACATGGACATGGATGATTCATTCCTGCAGCTCTTCCTGGTCTTTATAGTCAAAGGCCACCTCCCCCACTGAGAGACCTCTCCTGACCCCTCTGTTAGCACCGTGGCACCTCCCAGCCAACCCCAATCCGACCTTCTCTCCCCACTGTCTCACTACTCTAGTCTCTATCTGAGATACTACATCTTCTACTGGCTCCCATCTCTCCCCCACCAGAATGCAAGCACAAGGACTCTGTGATGGGCTTACTTCCGTATTCTGAGCAAGCAGAACAGTGCCCGGGCCCTAGCACCCGTGCAGTAAACATCACCCGCTACCTGCTGCTTGCTCTCCCTCCTTCCCTCACCCTGCAGCCCGTGGGTCGTGCCCCCTCTGCCCCCAAATGGTGCAGGATCAGGCTGTTTTCTGGGGATCACAGGCTCCTCCAGGACTTCGATCACAGAACCAGTAGGAGACAGACTCCACATTCACACCCAGGCCGTGGAACACCAGCGCCCTAAAGCTGCCACTGTGACCCCACCATCCCTCTGTAGCCACTGCCTCCGCACCTGCCGACTCAATCTACCGTGGACTGAGAATCCTCGGGGGAAAATGGGCTTGTGCTGAGCATATAGACATTTTTCCTCGTTGTCATTCCCTACACAATACAGTATAGTGACTATCTACAGGTAGTACTTACGTGTATTAGATATTATAAGAAACCTGACATGACCCTAATGTGCAGATGATGTGTGTAGGTTTTATGCAAATATTATGCTATTTTTAAAGCTTTTTTTTTTTTTAATTTGAAAGGCAGAGTGACAAAGAGAGAAATCTTCCATTTGCTGGTTCACTCCCCAAATGGCCGCAACAATGGGGCTGGGCCAGGCTGAAGCCAGGAGCCAGGAACTCCATCCGGGTCTCCCATGTGGGTGGTAGAGATCCAAGCACTTGGGCCATCTTCCACTACTTTCCCAGGCGCATTCATAGGGAGCTGGACCAGAAGAGCAGCTGGGACTAGAACTGGTGCTCCAGTACGGGATGCCGGCACCATAATGCTGGCCCTGATACTATGCAATTTTGTGCAAGGCACTTGAGCACCACGGATTTGGGGTCCCAGAGCCAATGCCTCATGGAAACTGAGGCATGATGTTCTACTGTGACTCCTTCTTGGAGCTTCACACACAAATGCTCAAGGCCAAGTTAACAGGAAGGGGGTCTTCATAAAGTTCACGGAAAATACACACCCTCAAAAAAACTATGCATTGATTTCTTTTCTTTTTTTTGTTGTTGGACAGGCAGAGTTATACAGTGAGAGAGAGAGAGACAGAGAGAAAGGTCTTCCTTCCGTCGGTTCACCCCACAAATGGCCACTATGGCCGGCGCGTTGCACCCATTCGAAGCCAGGAGCCAGGTGCTTCCTCTTGGTCTCCCATGCAGGTGCAGGGCCCAAGCACTTGGGCCATCCTCCACTGCACTCCCAGGCCACAGCAGAGAGCTGGACTGGAAGAGGAGCAACTGGGACAGAACTGGCGCCCCAACCGGGACTAGAACCTGGTGTGCCGGCGCCGCAGGCGGAGGATTAGCCTAGTGAGCCGCGGTGCCGGCCATATGCATTGATTTGAAAATATTTTGCACCTCCATAGACTTATCTTCTAACTTCATTCCCACCACCTTTTGAAGTCTCTCTGCACAGTCTGCCAAGGGCACCTTCCCTACAGTCTCCGCAGACCTAAGGACAGCTGGATTCACCTTGACCTTGGCACAGGGTATCTGCTGGGCCATCGCTAGTTAGCAAGAGCACAGACACCAATGAAGTGTCACCAGTGAGATGGTCAATTCAAGGAATTTATATTCAAAAATCTCCTGAAGAAGATGTATAATTTTACAAGATCATTCATCATAGCACCAAACCCAATATTCCTTAATAGAAAACAGTCAAATAACAAATGCTCCAGCTAATTTCCCACCAGTATAAATTATGCAAATAGCCATTTATATCTTAATTTACAATAATCAATAAATAAGAGTATACATTCATACAATAATTTTTTACAAAGTCCCCCCCTCCTTTTTTTTTACAAAGTTGTTCCTAAGCATCTATAAACAGACAAAATAATCCTTGTACTACAAAATAACATCTCACTTTTCCCCTCAATAGTTCTCTTGGAGCTCTCAGTAAAAAGTCTGACAGTTAAGCCCTGCCGTGACATCACAGTAACATTAATACATCTGTTCCATGTATCCGGGAGCCCAGCACAAAGACGACATCGGTTACCCTGCAACGCGATGGCTCTGACACACTCACGACCAGGCTTCATAACGCGTCCCCATGGCACACAGCGGGGAACAACCATTTCCCTGTCTTGCTGCCGGTCTTCAGCCAGTATCAGCCCGATGCGAGTGACGCAGGCTCCCTGATCCGGTCCACGCTCCACAGCAAAGGGCAGGTGTCGTCGTCAGCACAGCTCCCCGCAGGCGCCACTCCCACCTTCAGGGCACTGTCCACAGACTTGCCAGCCTCGGCTGACGCTACTGCCTCATGGACAGCTGGGACGCCAAGTGGAAGTCTTGGCTGATGGCGTAGTTCAAGCCCATACTCATGGACGGGGAAGAGTCTAGCCGTTCACAGCTATGTACGCCTGCAGCTGAACTTCCAAATCCAAAAGAAATTCCTTGGGAGTTGAGTCAATTTCAGACGCTAACTTGAGACAAACTCCACCCTGGAGCCCCGAGAGGCAGATCCCCCAGGTTCTACTCCAACTTGCATCCCACACCGTGAACGGCCAGTTTTCCCAGCTTTTCCCAAAGGCACCTTTCTCACACATAAAAGCAAAGAGGCAAAGCTCGCTTATTTAGAGAAGTGCATTCATTTTAAGCAATAGGCCACTCATGGAAACACAAAAATAAACGTGCTACCCTTTGGATTGTTAAACCTAGAGAGGTCTTTTTAAACGTTGTCTACAGGTGAGCAGAGCTCAGATGTGGGTTCCTGATCCCCAGGTCCCCACAGTACAGGCACTCCCAGAGCTCTCGCAGCCAAGTGTCTCAGCGCTTGCGTGACCTTTGGGCCACTCCCCCCTGTGCTCTGCTCCTTGGCAGGAGCTCGCACAGAGTATGCTCCTCTGGAACCCAGTGGGGCTCAAAGAGGTGGCTACTGCAAGAGGGGCCAGTGTGGTGGCACAGCAGGTTAAGCCACAGACTGTGATGCCGGCATCCCAGGTGGGTACCAGTTCAAGCCCCAGCTGCTCCACTTCCAATCTAGCTTCCCGCTAAGGCACCCGGAAAAGCAGCGGAAGATGGCCCAAGTGCTTGGGCCCCCGGGCCACATGGGAGACGCAGATGAAGCTCCTGAGTCTTGCCTTTGGCCTGGTCTGGCCCGGCCCTGGCCATTTGGGGAGTGAACCAGCAGACAGACGAGCTCTCTCTCTGCCTCTCCCTCTCTCTGTAATTCTAGCTTTCAAATAAATACCAAAAAAAATCAGTTTTTAAAAAAAATCCAGTGAATTTTCTATTTTTTGGGTACTAATGCAAAAATCACAATTTTTAAACTTGAAACAAAGGAAAAATAATGATCCCTATATCAAAGACCAACCAGGCATGACTTCATCCATACAATTCAGTCTCCATTCGCATACATAAAAATTTTTAAATATTTATTTATTTATTTCAAATGCAGAGAGGGGGGTGGGGCAGACAGAATGTCATGTGCTGGTTCAGCTCCCAAACACCGGTAACAGCCAGGGAACTAGGGCTGGGCCAGGCTGGAACCAGGAGCCTGGAACTCAATCTGGATCTCCATGTGAGTAGCAGGGCCTCGACTACTGAGCCTGCCAGGGTGCACACCGACAGGGAGCCGGATGGGAGGCAGCGCTGGGGCTCAAACCCGGGCACTACGATGTGGGAGGCAGGGCGCTGGGTGGTGACTTAACTGCTTTCCAAATTCCTCCCCATGCCCACCCCTCCCCCCCCACAATTCAACCTCGCTCTGCCCAGGCATACTCCACTTTGCTTTTTTGCTACATTTCCTACGCTGAGAAGTGAGTGTTGGAGGAGGCCAGAGGAACAGCTGGGAGCAGGATGCAGCTGGCTGAAGTCCCTGAAGAACCCTCTTTCATTTTAGATGCTGCGATTTTGCTGGGCCGGGCTCTTTGGAAGCAGTCACTTTGGTTGCATAGTTGCATCCATTGGCTCAAACACAACTGGGACTTCCCTAATCCTTTTGATGTGAGTACGAAGGGCAGCCTGCTGCAGCTAGGATATAGGGCTGGGCGCCAGCAGGTGCAGGGGACGGCGAGGTGAGAAGTAAACCTTATCTTCCCGCCCACAACTTGCCAACTGAGCCAAAGTCTCCAAGAACCGGCATTTCGCTAGGGCACAACTCTTTCCTGAGCACGAAGCTGAGAGTGAAAATCAACGTTTGAAAATCAGTCTCCACATTCCGTTTCCGGTTCTGCCACTTGCCAGCTCCGAGCTACAACCTCGCTGCTTTCCCATCCTGTGCTTTGGCTTCCTCCCTGAAGTTAACACCTCCCATGACCGTGGGAAGGTTCAAATGTATACATGAGTGTACGGGGCTTACACCTCCTATGGCGAAAGGCAAGTGTTTGAAGTTGAGACAGGGCGGCCGGCAGGAAGGTGCGGGACTGGGGAAGCCATGATAAACTGAACGCTGGGAAAAGAGAGGTGGTCGTCGCCCGGGGAGGAGGGGCGTGGAGAGCGAGGGCTCCTACGAAGCCTGCAAGCCCACCACAGGCTGGCAAGGAAGGCCCCGTTCATTAAACAGGTGTGTGCTGAGTGTGTCCCCTGTATAGGAGCTCAGAGGGATGCCACCAACGTGCCCAACGCCACCCCAAAATCCAGCGACAGAGCAGGGATCCCAAACTAGATCTGGCTGACCCCCAACCTGCCCTCTCTCCTAGTCCCAGGACGCCTCCCGGAGAGCTTAAAAAACAAAAACAAGGCAATGGTTCATTTAAGGAAACCCTCGCAGGCAGCAGCTACTTGGCGTCCAAGGGTCAGCAGGGTCTCAGGGCCACGGCTTGCTGAGTTGCTATTTAAAAACAACTTGGCCAAACAGCACAGAATACTGGTTGTCTTTTTTCCCACGGGGTGGGGAGTATTTTAGGCATGCTGCTGCCACGACCTTGGCTAGAGACAACTGCTCGCTGCTGTGTTTCTCTCCAGGCTCTCGGCACAAACGCCAAATACAGCTAAGCATCCTCACGGCCCACAGGGCAGCAGGTCCAGAACACTCAGCTCAGGGAGGCTGATGGCCCCTGCCAAGTCCAGGTCTCTGTTCTGCACCCCACACTCGACCAGGCACATCCCGGGCCCTGTCCCGCACACAACAATGCAGTAATGGCAAGGCCCAAAGGCCACCATGGGGCCCTTAAAGGTCCGAACGAGGAGAGCTGGGTGCTCAGGGGGAGCGCGAAGACACACGGGGGGAGTGGGAGAGTCGGCTCACACCTCGGGCCACCTGCACGACTACTCGCCCTGAGCTCACCTGCCTGCACTGCTGACTTGCTCCTCAGGAGGTGCCCACGAGAGGCGCCTCCTGCACCAACAGACGTCACGGGCAACCCGTGGTGGCCCCTGGCTTCAACCGCCCAACCCAGGTCCCGGACCTGGAGGTCAGAGCAGGCTGGGCCGGGAGAACAACTCATGATGCAGGGGCGCTGCAGGCCCGGGACGGTTCATCTCCCCTAGATGTGGTGTCAAATGAGGACCGCACCTGGGCTCTGGCATCCTGGCAAGAGCGTCTCTGGGGAGGCTCTGAGAAGCCATGGTGGCCGGAAGCTCCGGCACGGCCCACTTCTGGGACTCCCGAGGAAGACAGGTGAGGGGCTCAGAGTGGGTCCCTGAGGAAGGGGGCTCCGGCACAAAGGAAAAAGAGGCCACGCCTCCAAACTCCACTGCCGCTCCTGGAGCCTCTCCTGAGGTTTAAGCAAAAGGGTGGAAGAGTTCACGCGCAGCTGCCCTCCCGGACAAACAGAGAAAGAGGACCGACAGATAGAAGCAGCCACAACCGACACGGACGTGTGGGGAGGCACGCACTCCATTAGCTCCGGGTGTTCTGGGTCCTTGGCAAGCTGGGGAGGGAGGGTGCACGCAGAGGTCAGCAGCCGCCGCCGAAGGCTGTCACACTGGAGAAGATGTACTTGGGAATGAGTATGGCTGACCCGAGGCCTCCAGCCAGCAGAGCGTGAGTCACTCCCCCTTTCTGAGCTCCCGCCTCTCATGCCTTAGAGGCCAGGGGCCCCCACACCCTCCCTAGGGCTCGCAGATCATCAGTGACTCACAGAGATCCACTGTGCAGGCTGCCCAGTGCTTCTGACCCTGCCACCAAGTAGCAGGCAAGCACTGCAGGGGGCAGGGTCCCCACGCTGAACACACACGTCCTGGGCACAGTACTTCTTGTCCCAGGCCCTGGGGGAGCCCCTCTCCCATGACCAGGAAGCCCATGACAATCCTGTAGTCGCAAGGAGGGCAAGACACAAACTTCCAGAAGGAAATGCCGGCCATGTTCCAAGTACCAGGCAACAGAGAACCCAAACCGTTGCTTCGTCGGCAAACTCGTTTCCTAAATGAAGTGAGGGTAGCAAAGAGAGCCCCAGAAGCCACGTGGCTGCTGCAGACTAGTGTCACGGGAGGCAGAAGATCCAGGAGGCGCAGGAAGCAAACCTGTGGCGTCTGCCTGGAGGAGGGGGCAGAGGTGGTCTCTGCGGGTCAAGTCTGTGTTCTGGGTGGTTTCTGCCCCATGGATACCAATTTTGAAATTTCCCAAGGGTGCGCTATGGCTGTTGCAGCCCTGTGTATGTCCTTCTTTGCCAGGTGGGAGAACAGTGGAAATAGCTCTAAAAAAAATGGGTTCCAGAGGAAAAACCTGCAAATACTGACACCTAGTAGGGTTCCCGAGCAGTGAGTCCAGGTGCCCACCTGCTGGCCTTAGAGAAAAGCCACAGCTGACACACAGAGCGCCCACTCGGCTTCTTGCTGCCTGGCTCTTAACTGGAACAGTGCTACGGCATGAACAGATGTCCCAGGAAAACCTGGGACATGAGATTGAGCCCACCCAGAGAATGGGGACTCTAAGACAAAAAGGCGAAGCAGGGAGCAGCACCGTGCATCCCCAAACACACGCATCAGCATCCACAGAGAGACACGGGAACTGCACAGGCCACTGGGTAACAAAACAAGGAGCCACCACAACGTCTCACCATCCAAAATCAAACCCGACATTCCTCCTAGGGAAGATAAAGTGGGATATTCTTCAGGGAAAGCAGACCAGGACCATAAAGAGATGAGAAACAGAAAAGATACAAATATTACAGGATCCGCTTAGGAGGTTCCGCACTGGAACAGCAGGTAGCTCAGAGAGAAAGAACGTAGCTACGAGAGAAGGTAAGACACCTGCCAGGGACGTCAGCACCAGGCGCAGCAGCACCGGACCCGCACCAAGGCAGTGCAGGCAACTCCAAGGAGGAGACCAGGAGCGTTTCCAGGGAGAGAGAGAGGCAGCCCAGCCCCTGCCAAGGCCCAGGGACCAGGACAGTGGGGGCGGGGCGTGATCTTCCACTCAGAACTCTATGCTCAGCCACTCGTGGGTAAGGGCACAAGGAAGACAGGAAATCACACGAGGATGGCTCTTTTAGACTTTCGAGACTGAGGCTGCAAACATTTGCAATACTTAACTTGCAATCCTGCACTCCCCTTCCTCAGGCCACTAAGAAGTCACGGCGGGGGCATCACACACGCTCCTCAGACACCCGCAGTGCCGTCCACACCGCACCCTAGGGAGATCTAGATACCGTGCCGCAGCCACACTCAGGGTGCCGGCAAGGCTAAAGGCTCATGACCGTTGACAGCAAGTCAGCCGATGTTTCTACACACAGCTTAACAGGAGAGGGTGAGCACATCACGTAAAAATGCAAAGAAACAGCTAAGAGTCAAACGTGGTGACCTCCAGGGAACCAGAGAAAAGCCTCACCTGCAGAGGGGTGGCCTGTCCCCTAGCCTCCCACATCCAGCCTCATCCAAGTCAGCAGAGACTCAAATGAGATGTCCGCCCTTCAAGAAAAAAATCAGTTTAGTGCCAGCCCGAACCTAAGGACTTCCAGGCACGGCGCCAGCGGCCATTCTCTGCAATGTTGCAAGTTGTCGACGGAGATTTTTCTGAATGGGGTCTGGACACGTAACAGGAGATGATTCACTCTCGGGTCAGCCCCTCCCCAGCTCATCAAACAGCTAACGTAGCAGGGATCCAGCGGTGCCAGGGTTTGCAAGGATCACACACGCACTCGTGACCATCTGCACCTCCCAGCCTCCCACACCAGGGGCTCATCAATTAGCTCTTTTTCCACCGAGTTCTTGGCCTCTGGGATGGACTCACTCCAAGCTCCCAACAGCTCATGGCCAGGGGACGGCCATTCTCTTGGCGAGGGCAAGTCGAGGGCTGGACCACATTCAGGATTGGTGGCGAGGCCAGATCGGGCTGTCATCCACGCAGACGGGCCCTCCCTGCTGGGATTCTGCAGACTTGAAACCTGCTCCTTGGCTTAAGCGAGGTCCTGCGATTCCTGGAGTGAGAACATCAGTGACAAGGCCGGCCGGGCTGTTCCAGAGGGAACAGGCGCTGAGGTCGAAGGCGAACACTACCTCTTCATGGGCAGAATGCAGGAGCAAAACTAAGGTTGACAGCTGGCCTACGATGTTCGGATGTGCTAAATGAGGACTTTTATCCGGCCATTTTATCTTTGTTTCAGATATTGGTGCGTGGGTGGAAGTTATCTATCAGAGGTGGCAGCCCCAGCCGGTGAGCTCCTTCAAGTTTGTCCCTTGTGGGTTGTTGGCCAACCTGCTCTGCCGCCTGGGCTAGATTAAACAAGCTGCTCCCAGAGGCCTCTCCTAACAGTGCACTATCTTACCAGGGGGGCTTACTACGTGCTTCCTGGGAGGTGGGGGCAGGGAGCAGCACATGGTCTCCACTGACCTGGGTTTTGGCAAGAAAAAGAGGAGAGGGAACCCAGGGCCGTGGAAGGTGTCAGTGGGGAGCGGGCTTCCCTCCTTGCACAGACCACCTGCCCTGCCCACTCCCGGTGCTTCCCAGAAGGCGTCTTTGAGAAACCCATGGCAACCAAGCACCAAGGATGTCCACGCCATGAGGCAGGTGCACGCGGTAGTGACTCCTGTGCGTCCAACATCAGCCCCGCCCCCCTCTAGTCCTCCTGGAGGTTCTTCCCTGTGGGACCCTGAGAACGAGACAGGAGTCTCAGGAGCAGTCAGTGAGGCTGGGGGGGTGGGGAGTGTCTCAGGGCCCACCCCAACCAGAGCTCTGCTTTCAATGCCACGTCTAGACTGACCCCTAGATGGAAAAGATTTTAAAATCCCCGCTCTTTCCAATCCAAACAACACAAGCGTGAATTCCAAGTGCACCCCACCACCCCGAAACCAGGGTGAGCGAAGTGGTCCGTGGCTATAACACCACCTTCTCTGGCTTCCCTGGTTTCACCATTCCCTGGTCGTGCTTGTCCAGCGATCACCAGGTAGCAACAGGTGCCAGAGCCCCACAGCTCCACTCACACACCCTCCTGGAGGACGGGGTAGCAGGTCTCCCACAAGCGGGGGCTCAGCCTGGGACCCGCATCCAAGAGCTCCTTAAAAATCTGCATTTGCGATGAGCTAACATCTGAGTTTGGGCTCCATATAAGTAAGGATGGTTACTCTCCGACCAAGCTGCGCCTGAGTTCTGGGCACACAGTCCAGGAGAAAAGCATGCTCAGGTCTCACCAAAGGACAAGGAAACAGGAACCCGAAGCAACAACAGGGGGAGGCGGCCTGAGCCTCCTCGGGAGGCAGGACCCCGCCCAGAACCCGAGATATAAAAGACCCCTCCCCTGCTCAGGGTCCTGTCTCTTTATTATCCAGACACACGTCAGAGTCTGTTGACATCCAGCTGTGGGAAGAGCAGCAGGCAGTAAACCAGGAGCCACAGGAAGAGGATGAAATACACTAGGTCCGGCTGCTGCACCAGCTGGGTCAGGGAGTCGCTGTGCGGGCTGTGCGTCCCTGGCGCCGCGGCTTCGCCCGAGTTGTCGGCCTTCCTGCAGGACACACCACAGAGGATGGCAGTTACAAGCGGGTCCCCGGAGGGCAGACTCCACCCAGCACCACCCGTCCCCCACCTGCCGTGTGGCCCCAGGCAGGGGGCTGGCTGCCCGGGAAGCCCTGGGAGCTCCCACATACTCCGTTCACCTCTACAACACTAGGAGGGGCGATTAGCCCCATTCTGCAGATGGACAAGTCGAGACTCAAGGGTGGAGGCTCCACAGAGCTGGCACTGGGCCGGGGTGCAGCACCATGTGGACGCGGGGGACCCTGGGAGTCATCTGAAGGAACAGGGCTCCCCAGTGATACACGCTGTCAAAAAAGCCGGCTCAGGCAAATGAACCAAGGCAGGCCCCACCCTTACCCCACCCAGCTAGGCTCTGGCTCGTCATCTTTGCAGTCACAACTAGACTCCCCCTGGTCAGCTTTAGCTTCCTTCTGTAATTTTGCAGGCAGCTCAGAGGTGGACAGCAGCTGCAGACCCAAACTTCCACAGAGGAAAGGGGCAGGGGCCCGGAGCTGCCCGGAGGGTCCTTCAGCGGTGTGTGATGTGGATTAGGGGGAGTGCGGACCACATCCCCCCAGCCACCCCGAGAAGCGGGGCAGGGATCAAACATTCACAGCCAGCGGCACACTCAGTGCTGCCCAGGCAGACGACGGCCGGCTCCCTGCGCTGCCTTCTCTTTCTTAAAACTGTCTACATAGGGCCGGCATCCCATACGGGCTGGCTGGAGTCCCGGCTGCTCCATTTCCCATCCAGCTCCCTGCTAATGCGCCTGGGAAGGCGGTGGAGGATGGCCCACGTCGTTGGGCCCCTGCATCCACGTGGGAGACCTGGAACAAGCTCCTGGCTTCTGTCTGGCCCAGCCCTGGCTGCTTGGCCATTTGGGATGGAAGATTTCTCTCTGTCTCTCTCCCTCTCTCTCTGTAATTCTGCCTTTGAAATAAAATACATCTTTAAAAAAGATTGTCAATGTAAATAAGTGTAAAGGATGTGTATTTTTTATTCCCAAGGCAATAAATGCTTGGTGTTGAAAGCGTGGCCAGCGCACCTGCACCTGTCAACCCTGCAGGCTTGACCTCCCCCGGCCCCGGCCCACACAGCCAGAGCTGCAGCCTCCCCACGAGCCCGTGCGGCCTTGCTGCCAACCAGCGTGTACATTTCCATCTTGGGGCAGGGAAGTGAGGGTCAGCTCCCCTCTTTTTGTCGGACTGTGGGGAGGAGGCTGGCGGTCCGAGGACCACACTGCCAGGGGCTGGGCACTACTCAGACGCAGCGTTCTGATGCCCGTCATGTAAGTCCCTCCCCAGGCCCATTGGAATCCACGGGAAAACAAAACCCAGACGGCTGCCGCGTGTGACGCCGTGGCTGGAACAGGGATGAGGCGCGCTCAGAGTGGCCGGGTCGGGCGCGCGCCCTGGGTCCCCCGGGCTCTAACGGGCAGCCCTACTGCAAGGAGCCTTCGAGAGGGCTGCTAGGAGCCCGACGGGAAGAAATACTTTCATGGACATTCTGGCATGCTTGTACTCCCTCTTCAGATCTGCTCTGATGCCATAAAACTGTAAAATCAGCTCAGTGAGCCGCTCAGTATTGTACCTGCAGTGGTGACAGAATAAACATGGTGGTCAGGGCACAGCAGGGAACGGCCTCAGCAAGCCCACTCCCGCCTCTCCCAGCTCTGTGGGGACACTGCACGTCTGGCTGGGGCCGGGGCCGGGGCGGGGCCGGGGCCGTGGGGCGGGAACTAAACTGCCGCCTGTGACGCCAACATCCCATGTCATGCTGCCAGTTCAGGTCCCTCAGCCAGCTCCTGGGAAGGCCGTGGGTAAGGGCCCAGGTCTTTGGATACCCCTGCCCAGGTGAGAGACCAGGATGGAGTTCCTGAACCCTGGTTTCAGACTGGCCCAGCCCGGGTCATTATAGCTATTTGGGGCGTGAACCAGTAGACAGAGGATCTCTCTCTCTCTCTCTCTCTCTCTCTCTCTCTCTCTCATAAATCAGTAAACCTAAAAGAAAAGGATGCTGCACTATGTAAATGTGGCTGTGGGCTCCTAACCCTGAACCCCCCAGGCTGAGTCATTTCCCCAACCTTGCCTGCCCATCACTGTCCATTAATATCCACTTCGCCCTCCCACGCTCACTGAATTCACCCTCGTGCTCCCTGGAGCAGCTACTAGTTCTTGCAGGAGCCCAGATTATTCACAAAGCACAGGCGGGGAGCAGCCGCCCCCGAGGAAATCCGGTTGCGGAATTGAGCAGCGCCACCCACCTGGTTAGTATTCGGTGCCTCCTGTCATCCGGATCAGCTGCGTTCCTCGAGTGAACATAGCTAAAATGATCCTACAGTGAAATTTATAAACAAAACCCGCAACCCAATTAGTAAAGATGAAATCTCTGAAACACAAAATAAGATGATTTTTTTTTAAAACACACAAAGCCGAGCAAGCCATGCTTCCCTCAATACTGCAAACGTCTATGTCCAAAATCACAGCACTAAATCTAAATGGGCAGCTCCCCACCCCCACCCTCCCCCGCCGCCCCGCCCTCTCCTGACGCCCCTCCCACCACCTACAGCCTGACGGGCGCTGCTGCACCAGGGACTCAGCCCCTGTGTACGTGGAGTGGGCCGACCCCAGGGCTGAAGTCGCGCCTCTCTCTGTGAACAGAATCTCCCTGGGTCTGTGTGCGGGCGCTGGGCCGGGGGTGGGGTGGGGGAGCGGTGGTGTCTTGGATGCATTTTTTTTTTTTTTATAACAAAGAGGCCTTTGGGCTTTAAAATCATCACTTTATTTACATCCCTTATTGCCCAGACTGGACATCCGATTGGACTGTGCTTAACGACAAGGTTCAATGTGTTTGTCTTCTATCCAAAAGCATAGCTGGAACAGGTCAGTACCCTCCAAGCTCTGGGCTGGGGAGGAGGAAGGGCGGAGAGGAACGGGTTAGCAGGGGCGGTGGCAGGGAGAAGAAACTCACATACTAACCGATTCCAAAGACCTATTAGTATGTGGCCGCAGGTAAATGCTGGAGTCACTGTGGCTAGTCCTGCAAAACAAGCACAGGATTTGAGTCGGTGCCACCTGGGGGTCCCTTGGGCTCAGGTGCAGGAGAATCCCCACCCCCAGACCCCCACGTGGGGACCAAAATGAGAGCGTTCCGCCACAGGCCCCTGTGGGCCACCGTGCGCCTACTGCACGGGGCCTAGAGATGAACACCGGGCCCTCGCACGAGGCAAAGCAACGTTAGTTTAATCAGAAGGAAGGCTGCATATCCTTCGAACCCACAGGATGTAGGGCGGGCAGGCCCCTCGCTTCCAAGCACCCTGAGGTCTTGGGACTGGCGAGAGGGCCGCCACAAGTTAAAGTCAGACCTGGGCCGAGACCCGGAACCAGAGCCGCTTGCCAGGGCTCCTGCTCTCTGCTCGTGAGTCTTGGATGTGGCCTGCCTGCCTTCCACACACACGAGCTCATTTGCTGACCACAGCCTGCATCACGCCTCTGTCCCCCGACAGGGCTGGCTGGCCCAGGATGGAGGCTCCTGGCTGACTTGCTGGCAATGCCAGCCAAGTGCTTGTATCTCTGATTGGTTTTTCTCATCTGTGAAATGGGTCGCCATTCTCGCCCCTCCTGCTCACAGAGCTGATGGGACGGAGAGGGGAGAGCAGCAGGCCCCTTTTCGCTGCCCAGCAGAACAAGGTGTTGGACGCCAATGCACGGGGCACGGGGAAGTCATTTCTGTCTGCTCCCGGCAGGCCCACACTGGGGCGTCCTGGGATCCAGGAAAAAGGCATCTGACCAAGAGTTTACCCCCAGGGAATGCACCAGCAACAGCTCCGGTGTTCCTGCCCACTGCTGACCCCTCTCCCAGCTCTCCCCTCGCAATGGGCACGTGGCCAGCTAACGGTTACTGTGCACCTTCTGTGTGCCAAGAGCTGTGCTAGGCTTAGGGATCTCCGGTCCTGGCTCCCAAAACTCTGCTACTTTTTCCTGGCTGCTTTTCCAGCCCAGAAACAAGCCAAATGCACCTGCGAAGACGGAAGAGAGCCTGGTGCCTGGGAGCCAGGGGAGTGCAGTAAGTCAGCCACCTGCACCTGCACACCTGTCCCCACAGGTGTGTCACAAGTGCCTCCTCACCAGGAGGGGAGGATGCGTCTTCCCGGTGGCTTTGTTTTACAGAACCCTCAGTGTGGCTTCGCACCCGGAACTCATTCAGCAAATCTATCAAGAGCCTCTGTGTGCAGGCCAGGGGCTGGGGACCTGTCTCCTGCCCCAACAGCAGACTGGGGAAGCCCGAGCTTCTCTCGTTCGCTCCCTTACTCACCCAAGGAATCTTTCCTGAATGCCAACTGCAAGGCAGGTGTTGTGCTGGTGAACTCTGCACACACAGCCCCTGCCATCCAGGGCGGGGGTGGGGGCGGGGCGGGGGCGGAGACAGCTAGCAAACACCAATGATCTGAGCGCCTACAGCTTTAGCAAGCGCTGTGAGGTACAAGGGAGGCAGCTACAAAGCAGGATGCAAAACAGCTTGGGAGAATCCAAGAAGGCTGCTTGGAAGAGGTGGAAGTGGAGCTGAAACCCCAGAAGACAGAGAGGACACGAGGCAGGAGCAGGCAGGGGACAGCGTTCAGACCGAGGGGAAGCTTGGGGAGGAGAGGAGGGAGATGAGGCGTTTCAGTTACTGAGCCGAGGACCGGGGGCCCAGTGCCAGGGTGGATGAAGACAAGGCTGAGAGACGGAGACCGTGTGGGCTCTGGGTGGCAGGTGTCTCTCCTAGACCAACGGGAAGCCATGGGGAGTGACCAGATGGAGGCAGACCAGAACAAAACCTCCTGCACTTGGGAAGAGGGGTCCCATGTCCTCACTGTGGGCCAGGGGCTGACCTCTGGGAAGTGCCATTTTCTGGGGTACCAAGGGGTTGCTGGGCCAGGCGGAGCATCCCTCATCCCCACACCCCAAGTCCGAAGGGCTCGGAAACTGGAAACTTCCCAGCACGGACCCTCTGGAAGTGTGGGACCACACAGGATTGGGGAATTTAGGATTCCTGGATCCGGGATGTTCACCACGTACAGTCTGTGCAAATATTCCCAAACCTGAAGCGCTCTGGAATCAGAGACCTTTCTGCTCCTGGGGGCTGGGGGCTGCACAGCCTGCACCCCTACACGGGAGCGAGCAGGGGCGTGGCTCCGGGGCTCGCTCTTTCCCCTTCAGGAGCACGCCTCAGTGCTGCTAGGCTTCCACCTGGGCTACGAGGTTCCGGGAGAGATTCGCGGTGTCTGTGGCGGGCACGTGAGTGCTGCCGGCCGATGCAAAGTTCCGAGGAAGCCATCTGCAGGGCCCCTTCCCAGGGACACCAAAGGACACCAAAGGGCTTGGCTTTTCCTGCTTCCGCCTCTTTCGCCTTCTCCTTTTTTTTTTTTTTTTTTTTTGACAGGCAGAGTGGACAGTGAGAGAGAGAGACAGAGAGAAAGGTCTTCCTTTTTGCCGTTGGTTCACCCTCCAGTGACTGCCGCGGCTGGCGTGCTGCGGCCGGCGCACCGCGCTGATCCGATGGCAGGAGCCAGGTACTTATCCTGGTCTCCCATGGGGTGCAGGGCCCAAGCACTTGGGCCATCCTCCACTGCACTCCCTGGCCACAGCAGAGAGCTGGCCTGGAAGAGGGGCAACCGGGACAGGATCGGTGCCCCGACCGGGACTAGAACCCGGTGTGTCGGCGCCGCAAGGCGGAGGATTAGCCTAGTGAGCCGCGGCGCCGGCCTCGCCTTCTCCCTTTTGTCTCGTCTTCACCAGCACCAGCTGGTGCTTTGAAACGAACCCAGGCTGAGATCTCAATACACGTGCACAACTTGGGATGCTCCAGCCGGGGACCCTGGCACCTGCAGGACACTGGTCTGCCCATCCTCACCCCACCGGCTCCCCTCGCTGCCCACCCCCCTTTACCAGCACCTGCTGAGGAGCCGTGGGCCCAGCGGTCTGCTCTTGTCTCTTCCACCTGCAGACTCTGCCCCTCCACAAGTCCCTCTTATCTCTTTTTTTGTTTTGTTTTTTTCTTCTTTCTTTTTTTGTTTTTGTTTTGATTTTCTTTTCTTTCTTTCTTTTTTTTTTTTTTGTTTGTTTGTTTTTTGTTCCTCTTGACACTCGGCTCAGAGGCCTGCTCAGGCCTCTGGCCACCTGAGGCCTCTCTTCACCTGCCCCCAGGGGCCTAAATGTGAAGCCCCCAGGCTCTCTCCAGCCCCCCAGTCCTTGCAGAACAGATGGGGACATCTTACTTCCCTGGAGCAAAGACCCTGCCTGAATGTCCTTTGAGCCGCCACACTCTCTCCCAAGTCCCCGGGCCTGGCTGCACGCGTGTGTGCCAAGCAGTCACGTGTAGGGGCAGGGATACGGCCCCAGGCAGCCGTGGGCGAAGCTGGCGGCAGCCTTCCTCACCACGGACTCTGCCTCCCCACAGCCCAGATGCGGTAGCAAAGCGGGCAGAGACGGAAACCCGGGCCCCTGCGGGCCCTCCTCTGCCTCTCCCTGTCTGGGCACCCCACGGCTCACCCTCCAGTTACCGGCCTTCACACACCACGCAGGCCACCAGGGGCCTGGACTATGGGGTCAGACCCCACTCTGCCAGTCCCTGGGCGGGGCGGTGCTGTGGCCCCAACCCCTCTGGCGAGATGAAGAATCAGAGAGTGAGGATGAAGCACCAGAACATGGCGAGGGCTGGCGACCCGGGACCACCAGAGCTCATCGTCCTCCCTCCCTCCCTTCCTGGGGACCAACTCGTGGGAGAAGCCGGACACTCAGGTTCACGTCCAGCTTCCACGCGGCGGGGATGAAGGTCCCCTCGGGCCGCAAGCTGGAAGTCGGTGAGAAGACCCCACGGACGGTTCTCTGTGTGCCAGGGGGCGGCAGGCGGACAGCGCCCCCGCCCACGTACCGACTGCAGCTGTGCACACTGACGGGGGAGTTCACGCCCTCCCCGGCTCACTCCTGTGAGCAGGTGCGGGGTGGGGGGCCGCTGGGCACAGACAATGAGGATTTCTGTGGGACCCAGGGCAGTGGCGCCCCCGCCCCCATCAGAGCCGACCCCACAGAGGGTACCGAGAAGCCACGTACCTGGACGGGACTCTGCGGTCTCCGGGGTCATCTTCCAGGTCATCCGAGGATCGCACAGCCCCAGCCGCTACAAACAATGAGCTTTCCACGTGGTCCACGTGCTTCCGTTTCTCCTTCTTTTTACTGCTGATCGATTCTTCCACTACCTTTGCTTCTAAGGGGTTTGCTACAGGTTCCAAGCCTGGGGGGTCCTGGGACTGCAAGACAAAGCAGCCAAAGGCAAGTCAGTATTCCCACGGAGACGCCCACACGGCCTCAGCTCCAGCCCAGCCCATTCTGGGCCCTGTGGATCCTGTCAGCCTGCCCCTGGCTCCCGATCCCTGGGCAGAATTCAAACGGTGGAATACAAACTGTGAGAGCTTTAGAATCAGGACGAGCCGGTTCCAAGTTATGTGACCTTGGGCAACTGGTGCTACCTCTTTGAGCCTCAGTTTCTTTGTCTATCAAATGGGTACACTTACTACTGACCACTTCCTCCAGGGTGCAGTCTGGAGAGCACCACACAGACGAGGGTGATTTGTGGGAGGACACGGTCACTGTGCCTTGGCCAAGGCAGGTCACGGCGCCCTCTCCCCAGCTTTTACTTAGTAGGGAAGAATCTTTGCTGCCTGCCCCAGGTACTGAGAAACCACCAGCAGTGCCCTTTGGGGAACCCAGAGCTGCCTCTCAGGACTCCCAGTGGGGGGCTGGAAGAACCTGCAGAACAGGTGTCAGAGTGAAAGCTGGTTCGGCCCAGGCACAGGCAGATCACAGCCCAGGCAGCAACTCAAGCCTGCTCCCCTCCTCCATCATCAAGCTAGCGTCACCTCTTCTGAAAGGGGCAATGAGGAGACCTTTCTGGAAAAAAAAAATATGAGAAATACTTGCGGTTTTCAAGTCCCTCCAACTGGGAAACTATTTTTCCTTTTTTTAAAGGAGGGCCAAGAATCAGAGAAATGCCCCTTTCTGTCTCCCCCTGGACATCCCCTGCTCTCAGGAGCCAAGTGCAAGGCTGGTGGGGGGGAGGGGGGGTCCTGGCTGCACAGGTGAGCACCAGGGGCCGTGGACAAGGGCCAAGTGGTGCCGGCGCAACGCTCTCCCTCCCATCTGGCTGGGGAACACGAGGCCCAGTGATGGAGGTACACGGCTGTCTGCCGGAGCTCTGGCCATGAGGGAGAGAGACGTGGATTCCGTTCACCATCTCCTGCCTCGAGCCACCTGTCCGTGTGCAGGTGCTCCAGCGCCTGTGCCAACTACTGGACACAGGGCATGGAAGAATGATGGCCACGTCCATCAGTCGTGTTAGGGACCCAGAGAGGCAGGGGTGTGACTCGGGATCCCTCCCTACATGCGCTCTGTTCTCTTTCCTGTTTCTGGCCCATAAGCCAGAGACTGTGACCCCGTCCTGCACCCCAAGGTGAGGACAGCAAAGGCTCATCTCAGGGAAGGACGCCTCTAACCTGCTGGCTTTTTAGGGTCTCTCCAGGAAGAACAGCAGGCAGGGGAGAAGTCGGCACGCAGCCTGTGGGTGGGGTAGGGTGGGGGGCAGGGACCAGTTCCTCCTGTGGGGGAAGGAAGGTGGCAGGTGGGGTCCCCGGCGGAGCCACCTGGCCCTCCTCTCCCTCAGTCCCACACAGAGAACAGGCAGCAGCTGCCCTGCCCTTGCAGCCACCGCTCCTGCCAGGTGTGCTCTCGACCTTGAGAATTCTGCTCCGGGCAGCTCCTCCCCTGGTCTGGACAAAGCCACGCTAATCCTGAGTGTCCTACAGCCCCTCCCAGGGTGTGAGGCTTTCTCCTTCCTCCCATGAACCTGCGAGCCCCCCGTGACCTTGGCCCTCCACTGCTACAGCCAGAGCTGTGCCTGTACCTCTGGGCTCCACTTACCTTGCACCCTCAAACCAGCCTACAACACGCCTCTCAGCCCTGCAGTGGCAGGCCCTGTGCTGAGCTCTAGGGTCCAAAATCACAATGACACTCTCTCCCCTGGGAGTGAAAAACAAAAGCACTTGAGGGTTCACCTGTCAAAAATATGATTGGCTATAGGTGAGGGAGCAGCAGTTCCGCCTGGGAAGAACTGGGAAGGCTCCCGGGAGGAGGTGTCTTTGCTTTGGGCTCTGCAGAGTGAAGAACAGATTCCCAAGTAAAGGGTGGGGAAGGGCATTCCAGGTGGCAGGACCAGGCCAGTTTAACCTGGAGGCACAGGAAGAGTGTGGGGTTTCTGGGAGCCAGGGAGGAGGGGGCTTGGAGAGAGGACACAGAGGGGTGGGCAGCCAGGTCGGAGAGAAGAAGAATCTAGATCATGCTTAGGAATCAGACTCTACCTGCCGCCTGGAGAAGGGCAGTGGTCGGATGGGGCCTGTGTCTGGGGAGCATCCATCTCTCTGTGGGCTGGACTGGGTGAGCAGGTGAGTCACCCAAGGGGCCACGCCCAGGTTCTGACCAGAGCTGTGCCCAGCAGGTGCACAGCCCGTGTGGTTTGGGATCTACCCCCTGGATTCCAGGTGCTGCAGTGGGAGAGCTGGGTAACCAGGCATGGGCAGGAAGGCCCACTTTTCCTCACCTCTCTTTCCCTCCCCCCCTCCCTGGTGGCAGCAGCCCTGGGCCCCTTGCACCTGCTCTCTTCTCACTCCTGGAGCTGGGCACGGTGAAAGGAGCAGACAGACAAGCGTGTGGCCACTGCCCAGGCTCAGAGTGAGCGTCCTCTTACATCAGGGGCCGAGGATCAGTGGCCAACAGGCAAAAGGCCTTAAAAAAATCAAGACTGGAGCCTAACGTGGGGCCTCCTGTATCTTTCCCAGGGTGCCGCAGGAGATGGGGGTGGGAGTGGGGGAGCTGTCAGCTCACCAAATTTGCACTAGATGTTAGCCATGATTACTAATTTTTTTGGCTTTTTAATGAGAGAGAGGAAGGGAGAGAAAGAATGTTTACTATTCTGCTCCCAGATGCCCACGATAGCCAAGCTGGTCTAGGCTGACGCTCTGAGCGGGGAACTCGCTCCAAGGCTCCCAGGTGGGTGGCAGGTCCCACGTGGGACCTGGCTCCATGAGCCATCACGTGCTGCCTCCCAGGGTGTGTATCAGCAGGGCGCTGGGGTGGAAGCTGGAGGCAGGCTTGGGCCTCAGGCACTTCGGAGTGGGCCGTGGCCATTCGGAGCGGCGCCTTACCTGCCAGGCCAGACCCCCGGGCCCGGCAACTGCTTTGAAAATGATCAATGCCCCTTCCCTGCTGGATCCTCCGCACGACCTTGCCTGGCCCTCACGCAGCCCTGTGACCAGGGCAGGAAGGGGCGAGGCCAGGGAGGGGCCCAGGGCACGAGGTTTCAGGATGCTGCTGAGCCTGCCCTGGACGAGGCTCCAGTGGACGCCTCCTGAGTCCTGCACCCTGGGGTGCCTGTGAGCGAAGCGGCCACCCCCATGCTCCTGGGGGAGAAGCACAAACAGCCCTGGTCCCCCAACCTCCCACCAGTACCTGCTGGCTCTCCACAGGGTCACTCTCTTCGGTCTGCCTCGGCTGGTGGTCCTCGTGGGGGTCTGGAGGGGCAGGATCTGAAGCCGGGGTGGCACCCGTGGCACCCTTGTTGGGATCCGGCCCCAGGTCGCTGGCCCCCGGGAGGCCCTCGCCTGGCCCCGAGAAGCTGTAGCTGCTCCAGGAGGCGTCGGCCTCCTCCCTGGGGTGCAGGTCGTGCAAACAGCCCCCCTCCTGCTCGCCCAGATCCATCTCCTCCATCTTCAAGTCCTCGGTGCCCTCGGCGTACGCCTCCAGCACCGCAGCCAGGGGCACCTCGTAGTGCGGGTAGTAGAAGAGGTCGTGCGGGATCACCGAGACCTTGGACAGCGGTGGCGAGGGTGTGAAGTCCACGCCGTCTTTGCCGGGACTCCCGAGCCTCTCCAGGCTGACGCTGCTGCTGGTGGGGTTGGAAGGAAGCTCCCCGCCAGGCCCCTGCAGGCCTTCGCCTTCCTCCTCCTCCCCCTCCCCACGGCTGCGGCGACGGCGGCAGGTGGATTTCCTCTTGGCCTTTTCGTACACCTCTGGCTTTCTCTCTGCTGTCTCTTCCGGTCCAGCATCGCTGGGAAGTTCATGTTCGCTGGACTCCACCTGGCATTCCGAGGACTCCTGCCTTTTGTGGGCGGACTTGGCGCTGCTTTTACCTACGTTTTCATCCTGATCCTCAAAGCCCTCGTCCTCAGCAGGTGTCTTCTCACGAGGGGAAGGGACCTCGCCGACAGCTCGGCTGGTGGAAGCAAAATCTACCAGGTCGTTGCTAAACTTCGAGGCTTTTAATGGTATGCTGTCGAAACACTCGTCTTTGTCCATAGCCTCCACGGTCAGCAGCTTCACCTTGACCTCCAAGGAGCTGGCCATCAGGGTGTCTTCTGTGGGGGGTGGAGGAGGGTGACTTTCTTCTCTACGACTTGCTGGGCTCTCCTCGGCGCCATTGCAGGGAGAGGGAGGCTGGGAGCTGCCGAGGGGCCCGGCAGCCGCAGGGACACCCCCAGGGACCCCTTTGGGGGCTGCCTCTGGGGTCTTGGCGACTTCGTGCTGCAGCCCCTGGTTCTCTGCGGCGTCAGCTGCCGGCCCCTGTCCATCCTGCGCCACTTGCGGGCTCCCTTCGAAGCGCAGGTCTTGCGTGTAGAAGGGGTCCTTGCTGCAGGAGGCGTCCTTGCACACGTCGGCCTCGAAGTGGACGGTTTTCTTGATGGGCAGTGAGTTGGACCTGCGGCCGTCCTTCCTGGTGGCTAAGATGGAAGACTCCAGGGGCGGCTCGCCGGTGCTGCCCGTCTTCCCCGGGCTGCCCTGGAGGACCTGGTCGATGATCTGGTGCATGAAGTCGGAGGAGCTGTCGGACAGGGCGCGGCTGCTGCTCAGGCACGTGCCCTTCACGCTCTCGGGCGAGTCGCAGACGAAGACCTTGGGGGGTGGCGGGTGGCTGGTGTCGTGGCTCACGGTGTAGGCGCACTCCCCGTTTTCCGTCACCAGCAGGATTTTGCTCTCCTGTTCCGAAGGGGTTTCTTTGATGCGGACAAAGGTGGATTCGATGGGGATCTCTTTATCTGATTCCATGAAGTCCTCCTGCAGAGAAGCACGGGACAACGTGACTTCAGCAGAGCGTCCAGTGCAGCCTGTGCCTCAGAACACACGCGAGGCGGAGAAAGGCACACGGGACGGACACGGGGGCAGAGGACTCTGCAGACGTGGGGAGGCATTGGCGAAATGGAAACACGAAACACGAGGGTCCGTCAACACGGTTGTGGAAAAATCAAGTTAAAAGACATTCATTCTGGGGCCGGCGCTGTAGCGCAGTGGGTTAACATCCTGGCCTACAGTGCCGACATCCCCTATGGGCTCTGGCTCGAGACCCCGCTGCTCCACTTCCTATCCAGCTCTCTGCTATGGCCTGGGAAAGCAGTGGAAGATGGCCCAAGTCCTTGAGCCCCTGCACCTACTTGGGAGACCCAGAAGAACCTCCTGGCTCCTGGCTTCGGATCAGCGCAGCTCTGGCCATTACAGCCATCTGGGGAGTGAACCATCTGATGGAAGACCTCTCTCTCTCCCCCTCTCCCTCTGCCTCTCCTCACTCTGTGTAACTCCGACTTTCAAATAAATAAATAAATCTTTTTAAAAAAAAGATACATTTATTCTGACGCAAAAGATGTTGAGCTCCATGGTAGTATCTTCCAGGACATATACACTTTTCATGAACATTTGGGTTTTATTTTTAAAGATTTATTTATCCAAAAGGCAGAGGGACAGAGGAGAGAAAGCGAGCAGGTTCACTCCCCAGATGGCTGCATCAGCCAGGGCTGGGTCAGGCCAAAGCCAGGAGCCCAGAGCTCCACTGATCTCCCACATGGGCACTGGGGCCTCCATCAAAGGCCTTTCCAGGCACACCAGACGGGAGCTCCTCAAATGCAAGCTCTCAGGACTCGAGCCGCACTCCAATACGGGAGGCTGGTGTTGTGGGCGGCAGGAGCTTAACTGGCTGCCTCGCAACACCACCCCTTGTGAACTGTGTGAAGACTCCTTGTACACATGGACTTCCATATTTTTTTGCACCAAAATAAACGTTCAGTTCCAATTCTTAAGAGCTTTTGGAATTACCTTCATACCATTTTTAAAAAAGATTTGTTTATTTGCAAGTCAGTTTCAGAGAGAGAGGGAGAGACACGGAGAGATCTCCCATCTGCTGGTTCACTCCTCAGACGGCCACAACGGCCAGGGCTGAGCCAGGAGATTCATCTGGGCCTCCCGCGTGGGTAGCAGGGGCCCAGACTTTTGGGTCACCCTCTGCTCCATTAGCAGGGAGCTGGACTGGAAGTGGCGCAGCTGGGACACAAACCCTTGCCCATAGGGACGCCAGCACTGCCGGCGTTGTCCTTACTGCTGCACCACAACACTGGCCTCCATGGAGGCTTTAAAAACCACAGCTACAAAGAAGCTGGCTCCAGGCAGGAGGAGCCTTTCTATGATCAGAGACTCAGCTGATCCGTGCCTGCGGGCCATGGCCAGGCCGGGCCGGGCGGACAGCCGTCACTGTGTATAAAGTGAGACCAGCCACAGCTTTCCCGCTTTCGTGGGCTGCGTGAGAGCCTGAAGCTGAAAGCGCTCCTAATCCACACCCATCCCCCATGCTCCTTCTCCCACACAGTCCCCACAGCTGTGCAGGGCTCACTGAGGGCAGGGCTGAAAAGCAGAGAAGGACCTTGGTGGTACCGCGTAGGTGCCTGCCTTCGGATGCACTGGGAAGGACCTTGGTGGTACCGCGTGGGTGCTCACCTTCGGATACATTGGGAAGGACCTTGGTGGTGTGGCGTGGGTGCCTGCCTTCGGATACATTGGGAAGGACCTTGGTGGTACCGCGTGGGTGCCTGCCTTCGGATGCACTGGGAAGGACCTTGGTGGTACCGCGTGCGTACCTACCTTTGGATGCAAGACTGACCCCCTTGCTCCAAACAGCAGAAACCTGAGAGCCAAGACTCTGTAAGACCACAGCACAGCTCCTGTCAACTCCCGAAGCGACCACAATGAGCAGCTCCCCCTCCTCGGTGCTTGTTTGAGGAGGGACCACATTTTCTAAGGCACAAACAACTCACTGAGCTCAATCTCTACTGTTATTCTGCACGCCAGGCCTGGCACAGAGTGAATTCAAACGTGAAGCATCAGGGGAACGAAACCCCAAATCAAGAGCAGAAGCAGTCGGTACAAGCCGCCCCAGGGCTGGAATCTGCAAAGGTTCTAGAACAAGCATTAGCCAACCCCTAAGGAGACACGGGCAATGCTTCCGGCTGAAGGAGAGGTGATCACTAGAGAAGCCTGGATCAAGTGTCCACATGGTAAATATACAGTTACCAGAAAAGACCATTTCAAAGCTTTTTTTAAAAAGAGTCTTCTGTCTAAAGCAAAAATAATAAAGTTGAGGGGATTAAAATACATGACAAACTTCATTAAAACGAAAAGATCCAGTCATCAGGAAAATACAACCCTAAACACCCATGCACTTAACAGCCCAGCTCAGCACGTGCAAAGCAAAACCAGAACTAAGAGGAGCGATACATCCACAGATCCAAATCACAGTTGGATCTTTAAGAATATTTCTCTCCTATGCCGATTGATAGAAAGAGCAGAACAATTACCTATCAATCACCTATCAATCAGTCTATAGGCCATTAGGATCCCAGTGACAGGCTGGCAGCACAAGACACACCCCTGTCAAGGGCATGTGACACGTTTACCAGAGAACCTGTAGGCGGGACCGCACAGCGAGGCAGACGTGTGCCCGTGGCCAGGCCTCTCCAGGCTCACAGGCGCTCCTTCGGCGGACCTGCGCAGGGCCAGCTCCCTGGGCGTCCCGCACGTGGGGAGCGCTGGTCTGCATTCCCTTAGGGACGTGAGTGGCTCCCGCTGCACGGACGACCGTGCTCGGACAACCAGGCTGCCTTTCGGCAGGCACTGTTTCTTGGCCGGCCTCTCTTTCTCCACGTTCAGTCTCTGACCCCAGCACCGGAGACTTCCAAGTATCAGATGTGCTGAATCCTGGCCGTGGCCTTGGCTCTCCTCAAATACCGTAAGGTTCGAGTGGATCTCAAACCCCGCCTACAGAGTAACTGAAAGCCCCAGTGCCCCATGTTTCGGAATTCAGCAAGGGGCCAGGGCAACTGAACTGCAGAGGAGTTGCCAACCAGCACCACGTCAACTCTTGTGCCCCACACAGCCCTGGGGACTTCATGTAGGCACTTACCCTTCACACGGCCCCAAAACAGGAAATGTATGTGCACAGCTGTACCAGGCATCAGAGAGGGCAAGAAACCAGCCTGAGCTCACACAGCAGAACCCGAAAGGCATTCCTGCTCCCAATGCCCTGGGGCAGCGTCAGGTGATGTACAGACAGACAGGAAACACACAGATCGGTACCAGCGGGAACGCCAAGCACCAAAACCCTGCCTGGATCTTCTGTACAAAGTGGATCCCAGATCCCCGCTGTCCATTGTAGGGGGCCTAAAAGCTTGAACTTCGGCATCACAGACACAGGGGCCAACCCTGGCTCTGCACTTGGCATCTGTGTGACCCTGGGGAGGTTTCTAAGCCTCTCTGAGCTGGCAAAGCCTCATGGGTAACAGGAGGCCCATGACTCTGAGCCACCCCGCACTGCTTGGGGACAACCTGAGCAACCGCCAGCTAAAACAGCTGCTCTGATGAGCGCACACTTAGAACACCTGAAATGATCACGCATCTGCTGACCCCTGACCGCTCTCCCCATTACAGCAAGGCGTCCAAGGTCAAGAACCCACATCCCCGAGCCAGCACCAGGTGTGCGCGCATCACAGATACAAGCAGTAAATGAGGGCATTGTTTGCGTCGCTGCTGCCATAGCGTCAGCTCCAGGCTGCGCCCAGGCAGGGCGGGAGATGCAGTGGCACCGCGACAACCTCTCCAAGGTCTGATGCGGCTCCAACAATGTCTGTCGCCAAACACAGTCTGAGATGCTGGAGACAGGAAGACTTGCCCACGAACACTCGCTCTCTTGGATCATTTTAAACACTCTGCTAAAACCTGGGAGCCTGCTACGGCGTCCCACCCACCAGCACCTAAGGAACAAATAGCAGACACACAGGGGCAGCGCGCACCTGTTCCGACCATGGCAGAGTCTGGTACAAAAGAGCCCGTGAGAGGCGGGACTGTCTACGTTTCTGCCCTCACCCCCACCTCGCTTTGAGTTCATACGCTACGTAGAACGCCGACGTGAAGACGTGGCAAGACAACGTTCGGGGACCGGAGCTCCATTTGACCCTCACGGCTGTCGCGCCACACAGCCAGGGGCCCCGCTTCCTCCCACAGCCAGCGGAGGAAACGCACATCTCTGAATGAAAGGTAAAGAAAACAAACATACGACTTCCAGCTCCGGGAAACGTTCCAGAAACTGGGCCACGTAAGTCACGATGGACTGCTCATCCGGCGAGTCGACCATGATGTCTGTGAAGAGAGGCACAGGCGTTAGGGGCACCCGGGGCGAGCTTCCACGGCAGCGGGGGCTTCGCGCGGACAGAGCCCACAGACCACCGAGGGAGGAACCCACGGCGGAGAGAGGACCGGGCACGTGGGATGGAGGAGCTGTTCCCACGGCTCCTCGCTCCCCACCCTCTGTCCCTCCTTCCTGGCTGGTTCAGTCCCTTCCACTGGGAAGAGCCAGCCCCTGGCTGGGCCCACCGGCGAGTACTGTGAACCAGGAGCCCCACACCCTGCGCAGGGAGTCCCACGTGAGCCCAACCCACGTGGAAAGCAGCTGGACAGAGAGCCGAGCACCCACGCCATCATTCTGCTCGCGAAGGGAGCAGCCTGAGATGTGTGCTGAGCTCTCTTTGCCACAGTGTCACGTATAAAAGGGACTCTTCCAGGCCACCCAGTGACTACCGAGTAAACTCTAGTAAATGCTAGGTGGAGCAGCCCATGTAGACATCTGCCTGAGCCATTATAGCAACAGGTAAAATTCCTATGCTGTATCATAATGTGAAGTAACCACAGTAAGAGACCATTAGATAGACGTTGAAGAAAACCAATGATGTAAGGATATAGTTAGCTGTACAGAAAACATGGGAAGCACACATGATCTGAGGACAGGAATCAGAGAGAAAAACCCCTGCATTAGAGTCCCCTGTGTGCCCCCAGTTCCCTGTCTGGAACAGCAGGTGCACGCTTGCGGTAGAACTTCTCTCAAAGACTGAGTGAGCAGGGCCGCTACCTTCGGGATCCAGGAGCCTGGGGATGCGCAGGGCCTCGTGTGCGATGCTGAAGGCCTTCTCCAGGTTTGCCCGGGCGGAGTCCTCCAGCGCCTGCTTCATGTCCACCAGGCTGGGGTCGATGGCCTTGATGATGGCCAGGAAAGCCATGCCGCTCCTCCAGCTGCCCGCGAAGTCCTGCACCGCCACGCCATACCTGAGGGGCAGCAGAGGCACACGGTGCGCGTTAGAACCGGGTTCACGGCACGTGTTAGAACCACGAGGTCCACGTGCAGCCGCCTCGCCGGCCTCCACACAGGGCTGGGCGCCGCTGACCTGGCCAAGCACAGATGCCCCGGCCCCTGAGCCTTCCCAGTCCCACTTCCCGACAGCGGGAAGGGAGGGCACCACGCATGCAGCAAATCAGACCTGTGTTTCCAGACACGAGGGGTCCTCAAAAGTTACACAGAAAATGTGCACTATGAAAAAACTTCCCAGATTTCAACATTTTTACACCAAAATACACTTTTCCATTCCATTTTCCATGACCTTTTGAAGTTCCATTGTATAAAGGGGCAATTATTCACACTATTTTTTTCTTAAAGATCTGCTTATTTGAAAGGCAGAGCTACAGAAATAGACAGAAGTCTTCCATCCATTGGTTCACCTCCCAAATGGCCACAACAGCCAGGATCCAGCCAGGCCGAAGCCAGGAACCTGAAACTCCATCCAGGTCTCCTACGCGGGCCCCAGGGGCCCCAGTACTTGGGTCATCTTCTGTTGTGTTCCCAGGAGCATTAGCAGGGAGCTGGATCAGAAGTGGAGTAGCCGGGACTCAAACTGGAGCTAACAGGTGAACCAGAGGATGGTAGATCTCTCCCTCTCCCCCTCCCTCTCCCTCTCTCTCCCCTTCCCCCTCCCTATCCCTCCCTCTCTCCCTCCCTCTCTTTCCTCTCTCCCTCTCTCCCTCCTCTCTCTCCTCCTCCCTCCCTCCCTCCCCCCCCCCCTCTCTCAAATAAATAAATAAGTACATCTTACAAAACAAAAGCACTCCTGCAGGCACAGGGCCCAACAGAGGGCTGGAACTCAGCTCCAGTTTTGCTGTCTCGTGCTGGGAAGACGAACCTCCAGCAGGTCCCAGGATGACTGCGCTTTGAGTGAGGGCAGACACTGCCACACACCCTGAAGCTAACTGACAAACAGTGTACGGTATTCGTGCCCAAGCAGCACGGCCATGTCGACGATGGATGACCACCACGAAAGGCCCTCTGCTCTGTATTCAAATGCTCTCTACAGCTTTCTGCAGACGCGTGCGCGTGCGTGTGTGTGCACGTGTGTATGCGTGTGTGCGTGCACGTGGGTGTGAGTGTGCGCGTGTGTATATGTGTGTGTGTGACAATGGCGACTGCAGTGTGCCCAGCTCCAAGAGCCTGCATGAAAACGCAGACCCATGCGTGCTGGGTGCCTTCAACAACGTCCGCTCCCTTTTCTCCACCACCCGCAGGCTGGTGAGCACCCCCACCCCACCCTCACCCCCACCCCCGGGCCTGAGACAGCAGGGAACACAGGCTGGGGGCTGGGGGGCTGCCGCTCACTTCCGGGTCTTCCTCTGCACCCAGGCCAGCAGGGTCTTGATGGCTTTCCTCTGGTCTTTCACGGACGTCGCCACGCTCCTCTCCGTGGTGGGTGTGGGGGGGAAGGAGGAGTCGGAATCCGTGCTCCCGGAGCCGGGCGACAGGCTGGAGGACGCGGAGTTCCTGCTGAGGTTGCCCGTGAGCTCCTTGATCTGCAAGGAAAGCCAGGTCTCAGAGCCCGGGCCGCTCTGGTCCTCCCCGCAGGCAGCCCCAGGTCTGCCCGGGGCCGCGTGCACCCCGGCCGGAGGGACCAGAAGTCCTCCCCACAGGGAGAAGCCTTGCTGATGGCAGCGTCAGGGACAGGGCTGGCCTGGGGCTGGCCTGAGCGCCTGGTGCCGCCTGTGGTGCCCAGCTACGGCACAGACCGCCTCCTCCCGGAGTAGCCCCAGCTCCGGCCAGCGGCGGCGGCTCCCGTGACTTCCTGGCCCCTCCTCCTGCCCCCTTCCCTCCGTGCAGTGATGGTTCTAGAATGCATCACATTCCTTCAAACCCCACTGCCTCTGCTCATCCCAGTCCCGCCGCCGCCTGCCTCTACCCTTGAACCCCTACCAGAGGGGCGCTTGTGAGAAGCGCAGAAGCCCAGGGCCTGCCTACGGGACTGGAGCCTGCATTTCAGCACCCCTCCGGGCGACTTCCGTGCAGGAAGTTTGAGCGGCACTGGTGGTGGCACACTCCTACTCATCCCTCAACACCCAGCTGTGGGACCACTTCCCCCAGGAGCCCTTCCCCACTCCCCTGCCCCACCTAAGGCTACTGTCTGCTGGGAGCTCACACCCTGACCGTGGCCTGCACCCCAGAGTGCTTCAACATGGGACTGACTCGCCAGAGATCCCAGAGGGTCACCAGGGTGGGGCCTGTGGCACGGCAAAGAATCTGGGTGGAAAATGAATGCAAATCTACTGTGGATTTAAGGTGGCAGGGTCTGGACGTGTCCCCAGGTCACGTGCCGGAAACATCATCAGCAAATCCATCTGTGTTTGGCATGGGGGGGGGCTTTGGTGGAGAGAGTCGGATGCGGCCAGGGGGGTGGGGCCCGTGTGACGGCAGTGGCGGCTCCGTCAGAAGCGGAGAGCGACACGAGCTGGTGCACCTGCTCTGGCCACGTGATGCCCTCTGCCGAGCTGGGACGCAGCGCAGGGCCCTCACTGGATACCAGCACCGTGCTCAGGCCTCCGGACCACGAGGCCCTGTTCTTCCCAGATCTCGGGCATTCTGCTATAGCAACTAGCAGACTACGGCAAAGGCCTGTTTGTTAACAGGCAGCAGAACCTGAAGTGCACACAGAACCCCGTGCAGGGGACAGAGGGCTCGCGTTCCTCGCTTCTCCTGGAGCTCACCCCGCATTAGCTGTCCCTTTCATAGATGTGCAAGCTGAGGCTCAGCGAGCACCCCTCTGAGTTCACGGCTCAGCCACTATGGGATCCGCGGTCTCAGATCTCTGGGCTAGTGCCCCTTGCATGCTAGTGTGGAGCCCAGAGCCCCGGCAACCAGCCCTGTGTGGACCTGAATTTTTGCTCTCAGGAAGACAATTCAAGAAGGAACCACAACTTTCTACCTCACAAGAGGGTGGGTTTCAGAGGACGATGTCGGCTCGTCCCTCCTGGTCGGGGACACGGACTGGGGCGTGGGCTCCAAGTCACACCCCGGCCACGGTGCGGCCCCTCGTCCGCCGAACCCGCGTTTCCAAGTCCGGCTGAGGCTGCCACGCCCAGCGCACCTTCCTCCTCCAGGGGCATCTTCAGGCGAACGCTTGAATCCGCTCCCTGCACTGCTGTCAGGAGGGGAACTCTACCAAGTTCAAGTTCTGGCCGGAAATATCGCCCCAGTTGAGAACAAAATCCTATTTAACTCCTCAAGTCTTAGGGGGAGGATCTTCCCTTCTAGAGAACACAGCTCCCTCTGCTTGGAAAGCCCCAGGGACTCAAACGGTTTGGCAGCCAAATTCCCACGATTCTTTTTCCCAGAACAGAACAGATCCAGAGTGCTGGGAACCGAGCGTCACTGTGGCCCTGCACCCGGAACCCTGCGCTCTGTGTGCGACACGCAGGCTCTGCCTCCTGCCCATGCACGCACGGAGCAGACGATTTTACCTGGAAGAAGAGGATGATGTTCCATATCAGCCCGAGAACCAGAGAGGGGTTGCCGTCCGCTATTTCTGCTGCGTCGATGCTAACCAGTTTGACCTGGACAGAGGCAAGACATGTGCTTAAAGAGCGGCTTCCAGGGACTGGCACACGGTTCTGCCCCGCGCCCTCACCAGCCTGGTCCTCGGGCTCATCCTGTGCCATCCGGCACCGCACAAGGCCACTTCCCAGGGACCCCCCCCCCCCCCCCCCCGCCAGCAAGAATGCACTTCCCACAGGCAGGCCGTGTATCCTCACAAGGATCCTAACTACCCCTACGGGCTGGGTGGACCAGAGAGGGTAATGTCACACAGGAGAGCCACACAGCTACAAAGTGTCAGCCTCCTTTCTAAGGAGTTTGTGCATGTCCAGGGAGGCTGTATGGCGGCGACAGTAACACCACGGACCCCCAGATTTCATACATCCCTGGGACAAGCAGGGGCTGTGGATGGTACCTGCACGGCTGCAGAAAGTGTGCTAGGACAAGTGGATCCCACTGATGGATGGCCCCAGTGCATGCAAATGATCCCCCACACTAACGAATCAGACTCTGGGGCGGGGCCCAGCCATCGGGTAGGGGCAGCACAGCCCTTGGCCAGGCTCTGGCTCTGCCAAGGAAACCCAGGAGCAGAGACCAGAAAGGGCCGGGCAGCAAACATGGCAGCCACAGCGGCTTCCGATCGGCCCTCGACGGAGGTGAGAGCCGACCTTCAGGGGAGACAGGAGAAGCAGGGTGAGCCAGGGTAGGTTTCCACGTCCACACGGCAAAATTCTTCCCCGGAGACTCGGGAGAGAGAAAACCAAGAGGGTGCCTGCCCCCAAAACTCTCCTCCCTCCCTCCCCTGCCTCTCCTCTCTCCTCCCCCTCGTGGCTCCTGGAGGGGGGTCTGACCTCTCCGGCAGGGCTGGCGACACCACCACTCCACGCAGCCCGCTCCTCAGAGCAGACATCTAGGCGAGGTCTGTTTCGCCGGCGGATGCCAAGACTCTAATTCAGACAGCACAGGCCCGTGACGGGCGGCTTGGCGGCCAGGCAGGATGCTGGCAGTGCTCACATTCAGGCCCGACACCCTGTCCTCATTCGTCATGAGCACGCGTCCTACGTGACCAGTCACGTGCGGGACCCGGCCCACTGTCTCCCGCACCCCCGGACCGACAGCTCCCTCCTCTGTCTCGTGGTTTGCAGCACACATCCTGGTCTGTGGCCATCAAAGCAGTCAACCTGGTGACAGGGTCCAGGGAGGCCAGGCGGCGAGCGACAGGTGTGGCCCTCGGAAGTTCTGCAGCGAGAGCGTGGAGGGCTGTCTCGCAGGGTTACCCTGCGGCGCTGCACAGGGCGCGTGGGCTGAGCCGGGAACACCGGGCCCCTGGGGACTGAAGCGGTCTCCTGCCAGGAGGTGGGAGAACCCGGCCCAGGAAAGGAGCTGACTGCGCGTGGTCCCAGGCCGCCAGCCGCGCTCTCCCCCTGGGGCACTCACAGCTCCCCAGCCAGGCTTCAGGGACAGCGCCCGCCCCTGCGCCCGCTTTGGGCTGGTACACCGAGGGCAGCAAGTCAAGGCCTGGTGAGCGACAATGACCGTGATGCTCCTGGCTTCTACTGACCCCATGTTCCTCACAGGCCAGCTCCTGTGACGCGCACAACACACCCATTGCATAGATGAGGAAGCTGAGGCTCGGAGAGCTGGAATGACTTCTGGAGGTCCCTGCGCGTGGGGCAGCCCGTCTCTGACCCAAGAGCCAATGCTATGCTTCGTGCTGGGGGTGGTGTGTGACAGAGAGGTCTCAGGTTGGCTGTGGCAGACAGGACCAGGCTGCCCATCCGTTCCAGCACGGCTTAGCTCAGCAGAACCGGCCTGTCCTCCCAGGAGCTGGGCCCGCAGGCTCAGGAAGGCACCCACAAGGCCCTCTGTGTTCTGGGAGCGAGACACAGCCGGCATCTGCAATGCCAGCCTTCACCCGTCTCCCTACCTGCACTCCCCTGCCCTCTCTGCCTGTCACCTGTCCTACAGCCTGGTAAATGGAGCCGCACGGGTGTAATGCTGACACTACACGCCGCCTTCGGGACGCCTCCTGATGGTTAAGGGAAGATAAACGGAGCAGGAGCCCTTCATGTGGTACCGTACGATGAGATGGCTTGTGCGGGAAGTGTGGGAAATACTGGGAACGGGTTGCAGAATGCCAGGCCCTCCGAGCCACGGCCACACGCTTCCCGGGAGCCACACCCGGGCACAGGCTGGTCCACCCGGCTGCGCTGGGCTCGCTGTGTGCTTTCACCTGCAGGATCACGGCTCCTCCCCATGCACCTGCTGTGGCCTGCAGCACACTGACCATGGCGGGGGCGGGGGCGTCTCTCCCCACCCCCCGACCCTGGGCATCTCAAAGCACGGAAGTGTTTCTGATGCAGCTGTTTGTCCCCAGCTCTGAGCACAGCTCCAGGGCCATGGAAGACACTCAGTAAACGTGATCCAAGGGACTCCTAGGAGCAAACCCATGACCAACCTGGGCAACACTGTAGACCAACACGGGGGAGACCTCTTCCTCCATGTCGGACTCATGGCTGCGGGCAGCCAGTGGAGCAGGAGAGGCCTCTGGGGAACGAGGTGGCGGCAAGAGGAACCGGTATCCTGGGTCAAGGGTCCCTCCCATGCTGCTGAGAGCCACAGGGAACGCCCAGTCCTGGAGGAGTGGGCGTGAGCACCGCCCAGCGTGTGGCTGCCGCAGGGGAGCTGGAGCTAAGGGAGCCCCGCAGAGCCCACGTGGCGACACGTTCACTCCTCCGTGACTCCCGGCCCCCAGAGCAGCCCGGGCTTGTTCGCATCACTTCTGTTTTACAGATGCGGGAAGCGAGGCTCAGAGAGGCCAGGCTGTTTTGCCACAGCTCCTGGAAGCGAGCGGGGAGGCCAGGACCGCAAACGTCGATGACCGTGCGACGCGACGTGCTTCCTTCACAGGCAGCTTTACTGAGACGGAACGGACGCTGCAGCCAATCCGCCGTCTCACGTACACAAGGCCACGGAGTCACGTACACAAGGCCACGGAGTCACGTACACAAGGCCACGGAGTGAGCGCATTCACACAGCCGCGCCCCAGCACAGCCGCCTTTGCGACATCTCCCCCGGCTCCAGAGCCTAATCCCCCGTCTCCCCAGCGCCCAGCCAGCGCCACACCTCCTGGCTGTCTTTCCAGACGGTCCCATCCGGGACACCTCCCCCGCGTGGACTCAGCCAGCCAGGGCTCCTCTGCGCCTCCTTTCCCTTCGCATGAGGTTCCCATGGCTCATCACAGTGTGGCCGGCATCGGCTTCATGCTTTTGTTGCTTTTAAAGGTTTACTTATTTATTTGAAAGTCAGAGTTATAGAGAGAGAGGGACAGAGATCTTTCACCTGCTGGTTCACTCCCTAGATGGCTGCAATGGCTGAGGCTGGGCCAGGCCAACACCAGGAGCCAGGAGCTCCTTCCAGGTCTCCCTCGTGGGTGGCAGGGGCCCAAGCACTTCCACTGCTCTCCCCAGGTGCATCTGCAGGGAGCCGGATCAGAAGTGAAGCAGCCAGGACTGGAACCGCTGGCTTTACCTGTTACGTCACAAAGCCAGCCCCTTCGTTGTTTTACCACCAAAACCAGAATGCAGTATGGAGACCAGCACAGGGGACGCATTCGTTCATGATGGACATTTGGGCTGTTTCCACCTTTCCGCCATGACAGACAGTGCTGCTCTGAACTGTGATGTGCTGTGTGGCTGGGGAGGCAGAGCCCCCTGTGTCCCCCAAAGGCTTCCGGCTCCACCATCCCATCCACGACTGGGGAATCTGAACACGCAATGGTGGCAGAGGGGCGAGGGGAGGGCTACCCGGAGGCGGGGCGAGGGGAGTGGCCGCCCGGAGGCCACCTGCGGTAGTCCTGGCGCCTGGCACCCCTGGGTTCCGTCTGTGCCTGAGTCTCCAATCTTTCAAGTCATCACATGCGCTCAGTATCTTTCCAGCAGCTGCCCTGTTTCGATGAGCCAAGGCCAGCTCTGTGCTGGCCACAAACAGCCCCACACAGATCACCCTGCATGATGCTTAACTGTACAAGCCGGTGCTGGGCAAGTGCCAGGCGAGCTGGCGCTGGTCACCCAGACTGACGGCTGAAAGCCAGTGCAAGGGGAGCCCCGAAATGCAGCCCTCGTGGGCCTCCCCGCAGAGTTCCACACGCAGGGAAGGCTCGCTTCAGTGTAGCGAGTCACAGCACAGAGGGAGGAGGGAGGACCCCATCATTTTCCTCCTGGCTCTCTTAACCCCCAGTGAGCTCTCCCGTGTTCTAAGCTCCACGAGAACGTGGTCCACTCTGACAGGTGTATTGCAGACTTGCTTACAGGACGAAGAGTGAACATCCCACTTCAGTTCTACAGAGCTGAGAACCAGGACGGGCTACGGGACTGCCGCCCTGACGGACGTGAGGAGTGGGCTGGGCAGACACCAAGGTCCCTGATGCCCTGAGATGCCCGTTCCATCCCAGCCGACGCCCCCTCCCCTGCTTCTCCCCAGACCAGCACCCAACATCAAATCCTGCCCTCCACGTGGCAGGCAAGCGCGGGGACGAGGACTTACATTGCTATCTTCCAAAAACGTCAGTGCTTTTGCGATGTTGTTCAACCGAAAAATACGATGCGATGAGGATTTGTACTCGTGCAGCTGTGGAGCAAAGCAGAACGGGACGAGCCAGTCAGCACAGCCAGGCCCTGCTTGGCGCTCTCTGCACCTTTCTCGCGTGAATCTCAAGAGCAAGACCCAGGCTCGTGGCTGAAGCCCCCCTGGACTGCATGCAGTGCAGGTGTGGCTCAGGGCACACCCCTGTGGCAGCAGAGTGAGTCCGCCGTGCTGACAGCACCTGAGTTCCTGCAGGGGGCACGCTGCGGGGGCAACGAGGGACAGATCGGTCCAGTTTCTCTCGCTGGCCCTGCCTGCAGCTTGTTGGGCTCCTCTCTGCTCCAGAACCCTCGGTAACGTTGTTCTCACTGAACCGCTACCGGGAGCGGAGCACGAGCCGTCTGCAACACCGCCCTCCCTGGTGGCGGTAGATGTTTCTACTCTCTGGCCAGGAGCTGTGTGGACAGTTATCTCGGGTCCAGGTGGAGAGGAAGGGGGGGTGGGGGGAGAGGGAGGAGTAGGGGGAGAGGTAGAGAGAAAGGGAGGGAGGGGGAGGGGGAGAGAGAAGCAGAGAGAGAGAGAGAGAGAGGGAGGCCTGCCTGCAGAGAGAGAGAGAGGTGCCTGCCTGCAGAAGCCAAACTCCTGACAATGGCCGTTCTGCACAAGAACACCACCAAATTTCATGGAACAATGGAATGGACAGGTACACTTATTTTGATGGAAAAATCTTGAAATCTATGCATGGCTTCTCCCACAATACACATTTCCCACAAACTTTCTGAACCCCCTCCTATGCCGGGAGACTTGGAGCTCCTCTATCCTGACTGGGAACTCAGTGATGTCCCGAGAGGGTGGAGGTGTGGGTGTCCGTGCGGCAGGGAAGGGGCTGTCAGGCCACCGAGGACGAGCTCACTGAGGCCCGGTGCCCTGGCCACAAGGTGGGGCCCCGGGTGACTGGGTGCATGGCGCCAGAACACACTTTTCCAGGCTCCCCTCTGGGGACCGACCACGCTGCTGGCTCAGCACAAGGCCTGCTAGGAAACCAAGTGCAATCTTTGCAGCGACGAGTAGGCCCTGCAGGAGGAGTTCTCGCGTGACCCTGCACAGCCAGCCCCCAATGCGGCCGATGGCAGCTCCTATTTTGCTATGGGGAAAGCAAAGCTGGCAGAGGCTAAGGGGTGTGACAGGACCCCGGCCACATGACACCGGAGACGACCAGCAGGGGCTCGGGGCTTTAAACGGTGAGAAACAGGGCTGGGACGGTCCTTGCTGGCTGAGCTGTGGTTGGCCGAGTGTGGCCTCGTTCCCATCGCTGCATATGGACACAATGGGTCACCAAGGCTACATTAAACACTGGACTCTGGAGCAGCTTTCTCAGCTCAGCATCACTGGTGCTTTGGGCTGGACCGCTCTGCTCCCTTGGAGAGCATCTGGCAATGTTGGGGAGATTTTTGGTTACCACACCAGGGGCTGCGTACCTGTATTTCATGGTTGGATGCCAAACATCCCTGCAATGCACAGGGCAGTGCCCCTCAGCCAAGAACTGTCCCACCCCCAATGCCAACAGGGCCAAGGCCAGCGAACTCTGCTCCATGTGGAGAGGAGGAAAAGCACCCATCCGCATGGAGCAGACATGTGCAACGTGGGGAGGGCTGGCTGACGGCCACTGGGGCACAGACGTCCACATCAGCTGGCTCGGTTCACCGGCGGTCACACCGGGAAGAACATCCTGGAAGCCAGCAGCTCTAGTTTTAGTCCTAGGATAACATAATTTGGTTAAGAGATTTTTCTTTGATGTCTCTGATTCTCAGCTCTGAGTCCAGTCACCGTGATGGCTGGCTAGCTAAGCTCTATTCTTCTAGTTCTACTTTTTAGCATTTATAGGCTCACAGAAAACACTGGGCATGTATTTCTTTGCTTACCAGCATACATTTGCTTTTTTTAAAAAAGATACAGCTTGGCCACATGTGATGACATCACTCTTAGTCACTGGCAAAGGACAGTTGCCCTCTAAAGTTTCTCGGTGTAGCATTGGGTCCATCCAGGCGTGTGCACCCCCGTGCACCTGCACTGAAACCTCCGGCGGTGTCGTCCCTGGCCTCGTACTGCTTCCTGGCCCCTCTGGGTGATACCTACCAGACTTCGCCCAGACAGGACCTCCAGCAAAGCCATGAGGATTTTGCCATCTTGTATATCCAGGAACAGATCTTTAACTTCTAGAGGCGGGTCACACTGTGCGGGAGGAGAGAACAGCAGATTAGTGCCCGGTGCAATTCATGACCGGAGACGCCGTGTCAGGACTTCCACACATCCAGATCCACCTGGAGGCAGCGAAGCCCATCCAAGGCGGGTAGACACCTGTGCTCGGGAGCGGCTACCTGGGCAGCAGGTGCACGCCCCCCAGCAGGTGAACCGTGGAGGGGATTCAGCCGTGGGGGCTGAGTGATAAGTGAGCTCAGGAGGCCTCTCTGACCTGAAATCCCAGGCCCCAACACGGTGGAGGCCTGCATTCATGCTTACGAGCAGAAAGAAACGGCTTGGCCGTGGAACAAAACAATCCTACCAGGGCTTATACAGAATTACCGAGGGCAAGGCCTTCACTTCAGATCCGGGGACCATGGGGCTCAAAGAGGCGGAGGGACAGTCCCACTGCTGGGCCACGCGGCTCCTTGGTTCTGTCCTGTTCCCGCAGCGGGTCACACGCAGACCCACGGCATGGCGGCGTGGCCGTGGCTCTTTCCCCCTGGCCCTTGCTCTGGATGTCGGCAGGGTTCTCCCAGCACTGCTTCAGTCCCTGCACGGGCGCCTGCCCTCCCGAGGGCCTGCTGGGCTCAACAAGCTTGGTGCTAACTCCCCTGATGCAGCACTGTGGTCACAGAACCTCGGACAGGAACCTGGGGTCCAGACGCAGGGTCCAGCAACCTGCACTCTTCTAAAAAAATTTTATGTATTTTATTTACTTGAAAGCAAGAGAGAAAGAGAGAGAGAGGCAGAAAGGGAGGAGAGAGAGGGAAGAGAGATCTTCTATCCTCTGGTTCACTCCCCAAATGGCTACAACAGCCAGGGCGGGCCAAAGCCAGGAGCCTGGAACTCGGACCAGGTCTCCCACATGGGTGGCAGGGACCTAACAAACAAAGCCATCACATGTTACCGTGCAGGGTGTGCCTTGGCAGGAAGCTGGACTGGAAGCCGAGCAGTAGGGCCTCGGACACAGACACTGGGACGTGGGCTGGGGCATTCCAGGCTACATCCTAACTGGCCTCCCAAACGCCCACCCCTAGAACCTACATTCTCCTTAAGTCCATCCCAGGGTCACGTTCTCGTCTACCTGTCGGTGTCGCGGCTGTGGCAAGACTGACGCTCTTAGTTTGGGTGGGTGCTCTCTGCTACCTGGGGTGACCCAGGAGGAATGCTCAGGCTACAGGTGCCCGGGGGCCACTGCGCCCATGGTAGCTGTAACCAGCCAGAGGCCCAAGGGCCAAGGACACCTTGCAAGCAAGGGGACTGTGGCCAGCCGCCTTTTCCCCAGAAAAAGCCCACTTCCTGGGCAGCCTCAGAGGTTGTGCGTGCTATTTTGTTGTTAAGGAAGGTGGCATTTCCTTATGCACAAGCGAGTGCAAGCACAGGGCGAGCCCTCGGGGCTTCGAGCCGGCCACGGCGACTTCGAACCCAAAGGTGACTCATTTTCCTCGCCAACTGCCTGGAGTCCCTTCCTGGCTGAGCACAGCAGCATCGGGTTACCGCGGGGCCCCAACAAAACACCCCCTGATAAATGGACTAACAAACTTCCCACTTAGCAGCCCTGACCGTGGCCGGGCCTGACGTGTGAGCTAAAGCCGAAGAATAATTTCCACTGACAGTTCCTGTAAGAGCCGCCGCACAGCATCAAACAGGGCGGGCTTGGCCGGAGGCCACGCTGCCAGCCCAGCCGGCCGGGGAGATGTTGAACGGGCTCCAGTGCAAACATGCAGCCGCTCTGCGGGCCTCACGACACCGGCCAGGCCAAGCACACGGCACCCCCAGGGCCTGCCTCGTGATCTAACTCCTTGGGTAAATGGAGGACTTTTTCCAGGAGCCAGAGACTCCGTAAATATTTCTGACAGCCTTCAAATTGCAGCTAAGCCCGTTCACCGAGGAGTTCCTGGCTTCCCTGGACATGAAAGGTTGTTCTTGAGAGCCTCAAGGTTGGAGACACGGCTGTTAATTCTGCTCTGGCTGGTGAGCCTGGGTGCCAGCTGCCGTGTGATTTAGCTGCCGAGGCGGGGCGCTACCTGCCTGCCCCCCGAAAAGCAGGCCCGCACATGGCCCAGGAGAAAGGCCGTGCTCCGATCGTCCGGGGCGGCCGGCAGGTGCAGGAGCATCTGCCAGTGACCCTCCACTGCTCTGCTTTGGTTTTCTTAATTGAAAAACGAAAGACGGCGTCCCGGCCGCCGTCTGCTCCCCGGCAGGAAGTTCCAGCTACCTCGGCACACATCAGGCGTTGATTTAGGAGCTCAGGGAACCCAGGTTTGGGGACTGGCTTGCCTTCTTCTTTTTTTTTTTTTTGGTCCAAAAACAACACTTCACTTTATAAGCATTGCTGAAAACGCACCGATAGTCAAAACGACGGCCCGGCGATTTACGGCAGCCTGGGCACGGCAGACGGCAGTCAGGACGGGCGTGGGCAGGCGGTGGCCATCTGGGCCATTCTACTCCAGGGCACTGGGGCGAGGCTGCCTGCTTGGAAGCACTCCAGGCCCACAGGGGAACGGCGTCAATCACCTTTGGGCCAAGAGCCCCCTCCCTAACAGCCGCCTTTATTTTCTCTGCTTTGCGATCCTGCAATGATTGCTTCTAAAAGACGATGGCTCCTGTGGTCTCTCCGAGAGGAGAGGGGAACGCAGACAGACACAGCAAAACCCACGGCAGCGGGACGGCAGCCTGGCTTAGCAGTAAAGACGCCGTGCCCTCCATCAGCGTCCTGGGTTCGAGTCCCGCCTGCAGCTTCAGACTCCAGTTTCGTGCTAGTGCAGGCGCCGGGAGGCAGCAGTGATGCTCACGTACTTAAGCAATCAGGTCCCTGCCATGGAGGGGCGCCGGCTGCAGATCAGCCCCGCGCTGGCCCCGGACGGCATCTGGGGAGTGAACCAGCAGCCGAGGCGCTCTGTCTCAAAAACAAAAACCACACAACCACCGCAAGTCAAAGCCAGGACGTGAGGCACTCCCAGCTTCCAAAAGAACTCCGACGACCGGCCACGGACAGCTGGAGACCAGCGGTGCACCAGGAAGAGGCCAAGTGGAGAAACGGATCCCGATGAGTCAGCTTTCTTAAAAAGAGCCAAGCCACCTCCGGTCCCCCAGCCCGGGCCACGCGGGGCTCTGCCACCCCCTGGCCACCCCAGAGCCATCGTCCTCACAGGCCCGCCCCTCGTCTGCAGCCCCTGCTCCGTCCCTTTCGGGTCCCTGTCCAGCTGCTTCCAGGTTCTGGAGTCTACGTGAGCAGCTTGCAGCCCAAATGCAGCCCCACAGAGCTGGGCCAAGGGACTTAAGGATGGGAGGAGGGAGGGAGGAGAGAGGACGGAGGAGGGAGGGAGGAGGGAGGGAGGGAAGAAGGAGGAAGAGAGGAAGGAGAGAAGAAGGGAGGAGGGAGGAAGGGAGGAAAAAGGGAGGGAGGAGGGAGGAAGGGGAGGGAGAGAGAGGAGGGAGGAGGGAGGAAGAGAGGAAGGGAGGAGGGAGGAGAGAGGAGGGAGGAGGGAGGAAGAGAGGAAGGGAGGAGGGAGGAGAGAGGAGGGAGGAAGGAAGAGGGAGGAAGGAGGAGGGAGGAAGAAGGGAGGGAGGAGGAAGGAGGGAGGGAAGGAGGAGAAAGGAAGGGGGATGGAGGAGGGAGGAAGGGAGGGAGGAAGGAGGAAGAAAGGAGGGAGGAGGGAGGGAGAGAGGAAGGAGGAAGGAGGAGAGAGGAGGGAGGAGGGAGGAGGGAGGAAGAGGAGAGAGGAAGGGAGGAGGGAGGAAGGGAGGAGGGTGGGAGGGAGGGAGGGAGGAGGGAGGAAGAGGAGAGAGGAAGGGAGGAGGGAGGAAGGGAGGAGGGTGGGAGGGAGGGAGGGAGGAGGGAGGAAGAGGAGAGAGGAAGGGAGGAGGGAGGAAGGGAGGAGGGTGGGAGGGAGGGAGGGAGGAGGGAGGAGGAGGAGGGTGGGAGGGAGGAAGGACGGGGCGGCAGGCTGACCGCACAGGAGAAGCGCAGGGAAGCCACGCGAGGTCTCAGGCCCCTGTTCCAGCCCTCGGGCAGGAGTGGGGTCACCAGCGAAGATGAATGGACACACGGACCTAGGAGACCCCAACACACCAACAGCCACAGGGCTGACTCAAAGATGTCCCGAGGGCTCCCCTGAATCCACCAACACGCACAGTGGCTCCTGGCGGGGAGCGGTAGCGAGGACAGCACGGTGCCACCGCGGCCCACTGCGCGCGCTGGACCCCAGGCCCGGGCCCACTCACCTTCTCCAGGTGCAGGTTCATCCACCGCGTGAAAGTCCTCTTCTGCACATTCTCCCTCTCCACTGAAATCGAAGCAGCGCCGTTAGCGGGGGGGACAAACGCGCGGCCTCACCTCCCTTGCAAGGGTGGACGGCACGGGGCTCAGCGAGGGCTCGTGGGCGCCACGCACACCTCCCACACGGCCTCGCATCCTGGGCACCACGCACACCACGCACACGCCCCACATGGCCTCGCATCTGGCCATCGGGCTCCCCAGGTCAGGGCGCGCACATACCCAACAAGAACAGAAACAAACCCCATAAGGCAGCAGCACTGCAGAGCCGGCCACCATAGTGAGAGGGCCAGCAGGGGGCCGGGGCACCAGGGCGGAGTGGGGGGGGCAGTGACTTGGATTGTGTTGGGGGAAGGAATCTGACATCCCTGACACCTCCCAGCTCTGTGGGCTGGGCCAGTCGCCGGCCCCTGGGTGTGACCCATACCAGGGGGAACAGGTGCCCACACTCCAGGCTGCATTAGAAGCCCAAGATCCAGGCTCAACACCGTCCTGGCACAGCGGCTGCCAGTGTGGTTCTTTCTGGCTATGATTTTCAGAGTTTTATTTTATTTTAAAGGCAGAATTACAGAGAGAGAGAGAGAGAAATATCTTCCATCCGCTGGTTAACTCCCCAAATGGCCCCAATGGCCAGGGTTGGGCCAGGCCAAAACCAGGAGCTAGGAGCTTCCTCCAGGTCTCCCACATGGGTGCAGGGGCCCAAGCACCTGGACCGTCCTCTGCTGCCTTCTGAGGCACATTACCAGGGAGCTGGAGTGGAAGCAGAGCAACCGGGACTCGAACCAGCACCTATATGGGATGTTGGCACTGTAGAGAGTGGCTTAACCCTCTGTGCCACAGTGCCAGCCCTGGAAGTTCTGGGTTTGAATCCCAGCTGTTCTGGTTACAGCAAAGGTGCCTGCAATTGTAGTAACAGTGATTTTTTTTTTTTTTAAACAGTCTACTGAGCGCTATCTGTGTGGCAGGCACGGAGCTAGGCACTTCACAGGTGCAATAGCTCATTTAATCTGTACTGAACAAAAACCATTTGAGATTAAGATGATTGAGATTGAGTTTGAGAGGGGGGGAGAGGGAGAGAGAGAAAAAAAAAAGAAGGAAGAGGAGGAAGAGGAGGAGGAAGGAGGGAGGGAAGGAGGGAGAGGGAGAGGGAGAGAGGGAGAGAGGGAGAGGGAGAGAGGGAGAGGGAGAGGGGGAGAGGAGGAGAGAGAGAGAAAGGGAGGGAGAGGGAGAGAGGGAGAGGGAAGGAGAGAGGGAGAGGGAGGGAGGGAGGGAGGGAGAGGAGAGGGAAGGAGGGAGAGGGAGGGAGGGAGAGGGGGAGGGAGAGGGAGGGAGGGAGGGATGGAGAGGGAGAGAGGGAGAGAGGGAGAGAGGGAGGCAGGGAGAGGGAGAGCGAGAGAGAGGATCTCCCTGCCCACGGCTTCACTCCCCGGACGCCGGGGCTGGGCCGCCCAACACCACGGTCACTGATGTGCAGCAGGCAGAGGCCACGTTTGCCTGCGGTGCCCTGGTTAGGAAGGCTGTCATTTCCGACTTACAGAGGAAGAAACTGAGGGGCAAACAGTTCTTAAGCCGCCGAGCAGGGAGTCTGGGCTCTGACTTTTCCCACCCTCTCCTCAGCTCCGGGGCCTTGGCTGTCTTGCGGCCCTCGGGGACCCAGTGTCGGGGCTGGGTGCACAGTGCACGGGCGGCGGCAGCGGCCTCCCGGGCTCCGAGCTGGAAGCCTCCTGAAGTGTCTGAGCCAGACCACTCCTACATTACGAAGCCTGGATTTCAGCATCTTGGAAGAACACAACACATGTGTCTCAAAACATTTCACATTTCTTTAGCAATAAGAACATGACAGCCAATTTATCTCCTGGGGGAGAGGGCGGGCGATGCTTTTCTGTCCCGACTGTGGGCTTTTGTCTCCCCCCCACCCCCCAGCCTGGTTATTAGGCAGATAGTGGCGCCTGTAAATCAAATTTTAATATTGTGCCTTTCAATCTTTTTAATTGAAGAGCTAGCAGACAGTAATTATGCATACACCCGCGTTTCTCTCCTCCTCCTCCTCCGACAGGTAGGTGTGAGGATGAAAGACCTAATTCCAGGAAAGGGCTTCATGGCAGGGGAGGGAGAGAGCCAGGAAAAGGCTTGGATACAAATGAGGTGGGAGCGAGGCTGAGCCGCATGACGCACAGTCTCCCCGAGGGCTGCACGGCCACTGCCCAGGCCCACTTCTGCCCAGGCAGCTCCCGTCGTCTGGGGGGTCCCCCAGGTTAGTGACCACGCCCCTGCTGACAGCCACAACGGCAGCTTCTAGGTTTTCCCCGTTACCAGCCGTGCAGCCAGGAGCACCGCTGGGAAACACCCTGGTCCCCAACCCTGCACGACGACGAACGGATACAGCCCCCACCAAGTGCAGCGACTCGGAGAGGAACTGCCGGGTCTTAGTGGTAGGCACATTTAAAAGTTTAATAGCTACTTCCAAACTGCCCTCCCCAAAGGCTGCCCCAGCTTATACTTTCACCCCACCTGTCTTTAAACAAGTTTATGGGGACTGTAAAGTATTTACACACACAGTCCTACACGCAGGCTGGTTCCTCCAGATGGCTTCAGGAAGTGCACAGCAAACCCTCTGCAGCAGAAGTGCATTTAGCACAAGTCTGCAGGAACCTGGGTCAGCCTGCTGGTTTAACTGCACTTGAGGGCATAAAAGAGGTGGCTGGCTGGGGGGCTGCAAATGAACCCTCCAACCTCCCTCCCTCCCTCCCTCCCTCCCTCCCTTCCATCCATTCTCCTACCCATCTAACTATGGACTCACCCATCTATCCTCCCACCCAATCATCTACCCCCCCTAACCACCCATCATACCACCCAACTACCCACCCACCCAACTACCCACCCACCCATGCATCCACCCACCCAACTACCCACCCACCCATGCATCCACCCATCCACTACCCACCCATCCATCCACCACCCACCTAACCTCTCATCCACCACCTACCCTCCCACCTACCCCATCCAACCACCCATTTTCCCATCCACCCATCCACCACCCACCCTCCCACCCACCCTTCCATCCACCCATGTTCCCACCCACCTGTGCCTTGACCCATTTTGCCATCCACCAACCACCTTCCCCGTTGATGCTTAGGCAGCTATTACTATAAGCTGGGAATGACGCCAGGCTCTGTGGGCAAAATCAGCAACGTAGAATTAAGCATTCACAGAATCTGCACTCCAGGAATTCACAGCCAAGTAGGAGAGAGAGATCCAGACGTCAGAAGGCACACGTGCGAGGGGAGATGCTGGGGCTGCCAGAGATGGGAGCAGACGGGGCTCTCCCGCAGGGCCCCAAGAGGACTGCATGGTGGCGGTGGACACGGAGAGGCCCCACAAGGACTCTCACCTGCCCAGGTTCAGAGCCAACCTCTGGGCAGCTTCGCATCCATCCAGCCAAGGTCACAGTGGGTGTACCTGAGCACAAACCAACTGTGACAGTGGAGTGGATACATGAGAGGCACGAGGTGCCAGGAGCCCGTGAGACTAATAACAAATAGCAGACCAGTCCCAAAGTGAGGCGGGGTCAGGAGACCATCGGTCCTGGACCGGCAATGGGGACACATCACTCAACACACAGGATGCAGCAAGAGAGAGAGCGAGAGCGAGCGAGCAAGAACTCGAGGCCGCCCCAGAACACCCACTCCAGGGCCCGCCCCACCAGCCCCAGGATCTGGGGCGAGCTCACAACTTTCAAAATAGCCGTGGCTCAGTCTTCCCTGCGGGGAGCGAGGCCGGCCATGCCTCTCCCACGGGAATGCTGCAGAGACTAAATGAGGTCACCCCAAAAGGCACCTCCAAAGCTGCTCCCTCCAGGCCCATTTCGCCTGGACTTGGGGATTCCGTCTGGTGTCTGGACACGGAGGTCTGCCGCTCTCTCATGGCCGTCTCCATTTCAAATCACCCACCCCCAGCCTGCAGACCCCGGCTCCTCGGGCCTGCCAAGACTCCATAAACTTTATATAGTTTCCATAAATCCAACGGCCCCTTTTTTCCTATCACGTTGTAAAGGTGTAGGAAACCATTTCTCGGGAAGGGTCTGGCCTTCTTGTGGAGTGTTTGTGGGGCCCAGTGTGGGTTACCGGACAATAGAGCAATAACTGCGCCGTAAAATCGCCGTCCCCCCGCTCCGCCTGGCTGGCCAGGGGGCCCGAGGGCCGGGCGGGAGGCAGAGGAGGAGATCGTGGGGCCAGACTCCAGGGACCCAGGCAGAGGGGAGAGGAGGCGCAGCCTCTTGGCTCCAGCCACCAGCCCCAATTCCCATGTGTAGCTCCAGCCCTGGCTTTGCCAAGAACAGATCATTTGGAAATGGGAGCCGGACCGCTCCTCCCTTCTCCAGCCGTCGGCGGCCAGCCCGGGGCCCGGGAGCCACGGACAGAGGGATGCTGGCTCCGGAACGGAAAACAGACCAGGCGGTACTTGGGGCCTTTTGTCCCTGTCCCCACAACTCCCCCAAAACTACCTCCTACATTTGATTTCCTCTGCCACGTTCCGCCTCTTGTTCAACCAGGAGCTTCATGGCTTCATCCACTTATACAAAGTATATGCTCGCAATAAAAAAAAAGTGAAAACATTACAGAAAAGCATAGGGGAAAATATCTGAAATCTTGGGAAATTTTATGACTTCCAGAGAGAAAACCCCTCCCAGCACCCACAATTTCAGTGTCGTTGGTAAGCACCTCGTCTTCTCAAAGTGGGGCCCACAGTTCCCTGACATCGATGCTGACGTCAGCAGGCCCCGTCCTGGACTCCAGCCGAGGCCGACCACCCCCTACTCCGAGAGGCCGGGGCCCGGGAATCTGCATGCCAGCAGCTCCGTGGTGGATGATGGGACTGCCACAGTGGGGGGGAGGGTGCAGTTAGCAGCATCTCTTGGGCTTCTTAGGGCAGAGCAGAGACTGCTAATGGGCACACCAGGCCATCAGCCTGGCGATCTGGAGCACATACCCCCTCCCCTGTGGCCCCACTCAGCACCCCCCCGACACCACAGACAAGAGTTTCAGCAAACGAGATGCCTGGGCCAGCACCCCACTCCGAGGGACCCTGGAGAAGGCCAGTTCTGCTTCCTGGGCCTCGGTTTCCCCACCTCTACAATGAGGGTCACAGGATGCACTGATAGCCCTGCCCTCGGCACACCCGGCTGGAGGCTGCAGACAGGGGTGACAAAGTGGGAGGGGGAGGGGCCTGCCCTCGGCACACCCGGCTGGGGGCTGCGGACAGGGGTGACAAAGTGGGAGGGGGAAGGGCCGTCAGGACAAGGGTAAAGCACCCCGAGACACCCACAGCTGTTGCTGCTCTTGTCCACCCAGCGGACAAGGCACGGACTTCTCTGTGGTCATGCTTCGCCCGGGGCTAGGAAAGAGACCAGGTCTGTGCACGGACGCTGGGGCATAAAAGCCGCCCAGGAAGTGGACTCCTGGGTTCCGAGTCTTCGGGACCCCTGCACACAGCCCACCTCCACATGTGCACCTGCGGCAGGGGACCTGGGTCAGGGCTCAGGGCAGCCTGCTTCCTCCTGGTTCGTGCACCAGCACCAGGACATGGGCAGCTGTGGCTGGTGGGCTCTCCTGGTCATCTGTGTGTGTGTGTGTGTCCCCTCCCCTCACTGTCCAGAGTGTGTGTGTGTGTCCCCTCCCCTCACTGTCCAGAGTGTGTGTGTGTGTGTGTCCCCTCCCCTCACTGTCCAGAGTGTGTGTGTGTGTCCCCTCCCCTCACTGTCCAGAGTGTGTGTGTGTGTGTCCCCTCCCCTCACTGTCCAGAGTGTGTGTCTGTGTGTCCCCTCCCCTCACTGTCCAGAGTGTGTGTGTCCCCTCCCCTCACTGTCCAGTGTGTGTGTGTGTGTGTGTCCCCTCCCCTCACTGTCCAGAGTGTGTGTGTGTTCCCTCCCCTCACTGTCCAGAGTGTGTGTGTCCCCTCCCCTCACTGTCCAGAGTGTGTGTGTGTGTGTCCCCTCCCCTCACTGTCCAGAGTGTGTGTGTGTGTGTCCCCTCCCCTCACTGTCCAGAGTGTGTGTGTCCCCTCCCCTCACTGTCCAGTGTGTGTGTGTGTGTCCCCTCCCCTCACTGTCCAGAGTGTGTGTCTGTGTGTCCCCTCCCCTCACTGTCCAGAGTGTGTGTGTGTGTGTCCCCTCCCCTCACTGTCCAGAGTGTGTGTGTGTGTGTGTCCCCTCCCCTCACTGTCCAGAGTGTGTGTGTGTGTGTCCCCTCCCCTCACTGTCCAGTGTGTGTGTGTGTGTCCCCTCCCCTCACTGTCCAGAGTGTGTGTGTGTGTGTGTCCCCTCCCCTCACTGTCCAGTGTGTGTGTGTGTCCCTTCCCCTCACTGTCCAGAGTGTGTGTGTGTGTCCCCTCCCCTCACTGTCCAGAGTGTGTGTGTGTGTCCCCTCCCCTCACTGTCCAGAGTGTGTGTGTCCCCTCCCCTCACTGTCCAGAAGGGCACGGTCAGTAGGGGGCGCCCTTGTCAACCGTTCCTCCCGCAGCGAGGCCCCCAGGCCCCAGGCCCAGCTCCTCTCTGCACACAGCCATCTCTGCACCAGGCGACGACCACAGACCAGTGACGGTGACGGTGACGGTGACAGTCCCTGCGTTTCCTCTGATGCTCCCTGGCCCTCAGCTCTCTGGCCTCACCTTCTCTCCAAGTGGCCACCTGAGAGGCCCACATACACTTCCCTGTCCTGCTGAGCTGACCCCGTACACCTGGAGAACTTGCCCTCCCCCCTGGGGGGGGGGGTCTCTATGGCTCCGAGCCCCTCTCGTTGGAAGGTTCCCCAGGCTCCTGACAGCCATGCGGCCTCCCCCAGCGGCCCAGGCGGGTCCCTGGAGCTGCAGTAAACACACGGGCACAGCGAGGTGGCCTGCCCGGCGGCCCCCAGGCCACACCATGGCACCCCCTGCCCCATGGGCGGCACCGGAGCCTGTCCCCGGCTGCCACCCCAACCCCCTCCCCAGCCCCATCCCCGTGCTGCCGGCTCCCAGGGAGCACCCCCACTCCACGTCCTACTCCCCCCCATCTTTCAACACCTCCCAGAAACACAACCTCATTACACGGCCCCATGCTGGCTCACTTGAGAAATAAAACTCAGAAACAAATTAAACGGCAATTTCGTTTTAAACAGGAGAGGGGCCGGCCTCAGGAATACCAGGCCAGCGTCCCTGGGTTCCGCCTCCCGGGGGCCACTTCCCCCAGCGGCTTTGGCGGAATTAAAGTCCCGGCCTCGGCGTGGCTCTCGCCAGCGGTGCTTCTGCGTTTCATTTCCTTTGTTTTTCCTCCCCGATGTTTGCTCTGCCCCGGTCCCTTTTATCGAGCCTTTGGTAATAAAACGCAAAACCCTCTGTGGGACTTGGGCCCACGGAGCAGGAGCGTGTAGGGAAGCGGAGGCCTCGCACCCTCTCCAGGGCCTCTCCACTGCCCACCCTGCCCACGTGCAGGCCGTGACATGCCCGCGGGCATCAAGGGGTGGGGCGGGGAACCTGCTGGAACCGGAGCAAACCGGTGGTCTCCCAAAATACGCGCCCACGGAGACTCAAATAAAACTGCCAAGCTCCCTCTAACTGGGGACTTAAATCCAATTCTCTCACAGGTGCCAGAGGCCGCCAATTAACATACCACGTCCCGCCTCACCCCAGCCCTGCTTCTCGTTGGCTCCAGAACCATAACCCAGGGCTCCAAAGAGCTAGTCCCAATTACTCACCAAATTAAGTTTTAAGCTGCCTACGTGTATGGGTGTGCGCACGTACAGAGAGCTGGTGCCTGCGACTAAAACAAGAAAAACAAACCCGCTCCGGCTTTTCCTGAGAGTGATTCTGTCTAACCTCAGTGCTAAACCTCAGCCCACGGTGATTTACGGCAGGTGACGCCAGCCAGCCATAAAAGCCCGAGCTTAGGAAAAGGGATCTGAACACGCGCCCAGATGGGCAGGCCAGGGTGACAGGGCCAAGGGGGCCGGGGCGCCACAGGGCGCTGCACGCATGGCTCACACACTCGTCTCATTAGCAGGCATCGGCCGCTGCACCCACCATAAATAAAAAGACACGGACCTTGTCCTCACGGGGCCCCTGTGCCAGGTTTGAAAAGAAAGTGCGGAGGGAGGGAGGGAGGGAAGAGAAAGGAAGGGGAGGTGGAAACTTCTTCCCCTGCCCATTGCACGAGGACTCACCTGCCGGGCCCTGACACTAAACTCTAAGCTCTACTCAGAGAGGTTTTTGCAAATGTATTCTGGCTCCTGCTCTCTAACTTGCAGTCTAGAGACTGGTTCAGCTTCCTTTAACCTAAGCCCAGCCCCCTCCGCGTGAAACATGCCAGGCTTGTTCCCAGAACCCTGCCTTGGGGGCCGGCGCCACGGCTCACTAGGCTAATCCTCCGCCTTGCGGTGCCGGCACCCCGGGTTCCAGTCCCGGTCGGGGCACCGATCCTGTCCCGGTTGCCCCTCTTCCAGGCCAGCTCTCTGCTGTGGCCAGGGAGTGCTGTGGAGGATGGCCCAAGTGCTTGGGCCCTGCACCCCATGGGAGACCAGGATAAGTACCTGGCTCCTGGCTTCGGATCAGCGCGGTGCGCCGGCCATTGGAGGGTGAACCAACGGCAAAAGGAAGACCGTTCTCTCTGTCTCTCTCTCACTGTCCACTCTGCCTGTCAAAAAAACCAAAAAAAAAAACAAAAAAAAAAAAACCCTGCCTTGGGGACACTGGGATGTTCGTGAACGCAGGGCAGGGTCTGTGCTGGGTCCTCAGGGCCAGTGAAGACTACCAGGCGTTTGGCAAACCCGGTTTCCTCCCCGCCTTGGGCACACCGGCCCAACTTCATTTCCCAGCCTCCCACACAGGTGGGTGGGGTCACATGACTAGGTCCTGGCTTGAGGAATGCCACTTCTGGAACAGCCCCCCAGTGGCCCCCACACCACCCGCCAAGGGTCCTGAGCCTCCAGCAGGAGGGCCACGGGTGGGCTGCTGAGTGGCGGATTCCACGGGCCCAGCCACGGTCACTCTGGGCGGCTGTTCCACCACTGGCCACGCTGGCTGACACCTGTCACCGTGAGAAGGACGTCCCAGTCTGTGGGGAGCCAGGAGGAAGATGACAAGGAGCCGAGCCGGGACATCTCCTAGACGTGGCCAGGGGTGGCCTTTGCTGGGTGGGGGAAGTGGCTGGCCCGGCTGCTGGCAGCACAGCTGAGCGCGGCGTTCACCCAGCCTCGCCCGGCACCTCGGCGCGCCGGCTGATGCCTTCAAAGCAAATGTCTTGGCGAAGGCCCTTTATGAAAACTTGCTTTACATTCAGGTTAGCACCATGGCAGAAGCAAGGCTGACCTGCTGGGCTGGCCTCTATGAACAGAGCTTAGCTCGACCTCCCACGCTCAGCTATTTTTAAAAAGGAGATTAAAAACACACAACCCCCCATAAATGACCTAGACTTGCATTTTTAAGCACATCTGTCTTTAATAAAACGTGACACTCACCCTTCAAACACCAGTGTTTTTGCGTACACGCAAAGACCTACCCGCAAAGACCAATCGGCAGCAGGAGCCTCCAGAACTGGGGTGACCAGCTGGCCCAGTCTGCCCAGGGCTGCATGCATTTTGGGTGCACAGGATGCAAAGTCCTAGGCAAATCGGGATGAGCTGGTCACCCTCGCTGGTAGCAGGGACTGTATCAGGAGAGCAGGCCCTGGGGGGCAGCAGAACAAATCCACAAGGGAGACAAGGATGGAGAAAGGCAAGGGGTTAATATTTACTGTGAATAAAAGCAAATCCCCATGTACAACTTCGAGCCACCAGCAAAAGTGACACCTGCGTGAATTTAAATCCCCTCCCCGGGGCGGCGGAGGGAAGGACTGGAAACTGTGATGGGGAAAGGCGACAGGTGTCAAATTCTCCTCCAACATTTCATGTCAATTAGCACAAGAAGCTCGCGCCAGGGGACAGAGCTGTGCCAATGTGACAACCACTGATGCTTCCCACACCATGGTTCCTTGTGAGACGCACTCATTTGCAAGCAGGCACGTGCCTGCACACACAAACCACCCAAACACACACACTCGCGTGAGCCCACGCATGCCCACAGACACACTCGGGCACACACGTGCACCTGCACGCCTCGCCACAATCTCTTGGGGGAGATTTAGTCACCAGGGTTACTGGGGGAGGCGGGGTATCATTACAGAGTCCGCCTTACGCCATAACCACAGTAGTCTGGACTTGAGGAATGTGCTCTGAGGTCAAGGTTAGACTTCTGTCACGGGTAGAAAAACCCTGCAGAATCGCACCTTCTAGTTTGGTAATCTTAAAAACCCATTTGGACGAGACCTGTGACTCTCAACCCCGGCTTCACGTGACAGTCACCTGGGGAGACCTTAAACACGAGAGGAGCCTGGGCTCCACTCCAGCCTAATGGAGTCTGAGCACAGGGGTGGGTGCAGGGCCAGGCGCCTGCGTTTTAAAAGCTCCCAGGTGGCTCCGTTAGTGACCCCGGGCCGGGAACCACTGCTTAAGGCCAAGGGCTGCCAATTTCTCTCTGGCAGGGGCCACACGGTAGATGTCTTCAGATTTCTCAGACCACCGGTCTCCATCGTGACTGGTCAACTCTGCCCTTCCAGTGCAAAAGCCAAGCCAACATGGGCAGGGCCATGCTCTAACAGAATTGTATTGATGGGGCTGGCATTGCGGGGTAATGGGTTAAGCCTCCACCTGCAATGCCAGCATCCCATGTGGGCGCAGGTACAAATCTCGACTGCTCCACTTCCAATTCAGCTCCCTGTGAATGCGCCTGGGAAAGCAGCAGAGGATGGCCCGAGTCCTTGGGGCCCTGCACCCACGTAAGAGACCTGGAGGAAGCTCCTGGCTTCAGCCTGGCCCAGTCCTGGCCATTGCTGCCCCTGGGGAGTGAACCAGCAGATGGAAGATCTCTCTCCCTCCCTCCCTCCCTCCCTCTCTACCTTTCAAATAAATAAGACGTTATTTATCGGATCAAGCAGTGGGGCTATCGTCTCTCTGAGTCTGAGCTCTGGTCTGACTTAAACAGCATTCTAGATCCTCCCAGGGACCGTACTGCTCCCACCTCAACTTAGGAAATTCAGTTTCAGGCGTGGGGAGGACGCGTGTGTTTGCATTCTGTCTCTGCTGTGAGAAAATCAGAGCATGGGGGATGGGGGGGCAGCAGGTGTGTGGGGAAGGAAAGCAGCAGAGAATCATGGGAGCTCCACGCCTGCGCATCACAGAAACCCGCTCGGATCTTCTCCTCTCACCATCAAAGCCTGCAGGAAAATCACACCTGCCGACCCCATCTTCCGGGAGGTTTACGTGGAAGTAGGCGACACCTCTCCGTGGGTCAGGTATTGAGCGCGACAGCCACCACCTCTGCCAAGGGACTCAGAGTTAGTCTGCTCATCAGAGCGCCGGGCGAGCAGGTTTTCCGACCGGCAAGACCTGACGTAGCATTCTGATGGACAGATGAATGGATGTCTCAGGCCTGAACCGAGACAGCCTGGAGAAAGGCGCCTAGGAGTCCCAGCACAGTGGCCGAGCCACTTTTGAACACTCGTCCCTGGCCAGAAAGCTCACTACGGCCCTACAAGTGTGACCAAAGGCCCCGCATGGTACTGGTCAGGGCCCTGAGCCACTGTGGGGGCACTTCTCCCAGACCAGCATTTTCTGTGCCCGGGTTCAGGTACTGCATGGACAAGCCTGACTGCGTAACGAGCAGCCCCGCCCACAGCAGCCAAGGCCACGCCTGGCCCAGGCTCCAGCATCTTGGCACTCGCTTCAGTGAACGGCCAAGTAAGTTTTGGGGAGAAAGGAGGCGTCGTGCCACGTGGCGGCGCCGAGCGCGACGCAATCCGTGACTCCAGAGTTCTTGGCTGGCTGCCTTCTCCTGTGAAGATGTGTGCATTTCGGGCTCCCGCAGTGCCCCGCATGGTGCATAGCTCTCTCTCTTTCCTCCGAGGTGGCCACCCTGGGGGACAGGTGCTCCCGACGCGGCGTGCACCCTGTCGGCGCTCTGCAGGCACCACCTCTATGGTTGCTCCCCCTCCCCGACTTGCCACTGGTCCACACGGTAAAGGCATTGGATCCCGGGGGCCCAGGATGTGGTTGGGATAGAGGCTGGGCCCCAGTCCCCTCCTTGGGAATTCAGGTGGGACCCTTTCCAGCTTCCATCTGGGTGGTCCCTTGGATAGAGGACGGGTGGGTTGGAGCACCAAGAGAGCGATGAGGGAGTAAGAGAGATGCGGAGATGAGCCACACGGAGGGGCAGAAGGAGCGGGTGGGCAGACGCGACCCTGCTCTGGCCTGTGCCTGAGCCCAGGCCACACCCTCCCCCGCACTCTTAAAAGTAAATTCAACATTTCCGTGCAACCGCGCTCTCGTGGGTTTCCATTGGTTACGAGTACAAGCAAACTTCAAGTGAAAAAGCAGGAAAGAGAGGAAGGGAGACTCACGGGGGATTAAGAGGCGCATCAAGGGGATGGCGCTGTGACGTAAGGGGTTAAAGCCCTGGCCTGAGGCGCAGGCATTACATATGGGCACCGGTTCTAGTCCCAGCTGCTCCTCTCCTGATCCAACTCTCTGCTATGGCCTGGGAAAGCAGTAGAAGATGGTCCAAGTCCTTGGGCCCCTGCACCCACGTGGGAGACCTGGAAGACACTCCTGGCTCCTGGCTTCGGATTGGTGCAGCTCCAGCAATTGTGGCCATCTGGGGAGTGAACCAGTGGATGGAAGACCTCTCTCTCTCTCTCTCTCTCTCTCTCTCTAACTCTACTTTTCAAATAAATCTTAAAAAAAAAAAAAGAAAAAGAGGCACATCATCCCTGGCCAATGCACTGCCCTTGACCCCAAAGAGCTGTTATAAAACCCTGCAAGTCCTCTGAGAGTCTGACCGCATAACCAAACGAAATGCTTGAAACATAAAAATGCCAACAGGAGAGCAAGAAGAACTGAGGAATTTAACTAAATCAGTGAGCGTTCAAAGCAGCCCCAAGTGTCTTCTGCTCCTTACCGCCCAGCTGAGGCAGGGCCAGGTGCAGTCGCCCCCGGGCAAGCCACAGAGCCAGGTCTTCCAGGCCTGGCCACAGAGCCCCCGGCCCCCGCCAGCTCACACCGCCCGCTGACCTTGCTGCTGACATCACCCATGGCACAGACCCCCAGGAGCCCAGGCCCAGAAGTCCGTAGCAGAGTGAGGCCTCCGCCCCTGCAGGCCGCCCGCCCCCTGCGCCAGGACGCAGCACAGTGCGTTACCGGCCCTCAGGCATCCGTATCAGCTCCCCCCCCCCCCGCCCCAGCCCAGACTTCTGCAGGGGAAGAGTCCTGCCCCCGCAGTCTATGAGCTGCAAAAGGGCTTCCCGGGGCAAGCGGGCCTGGAGGGGTAGGACCAGGGGAGCGGACATCTTGCTTTTTTATTATCAGCTTGCCTGTGGATTTTATTTTTCAACCACATGCATATATTTGATAGAAATTTTAAGTTGCATTGAAAAAGATAATTACTGTGTACTCCACCCTCTGCCAGGGTTGCGATTCTTTGTCCTCTGTCCCACAGCGGGAACGGTTACATGTGTCATACCTGAAAAAGATTTCCTGCTGACAAAACCGATGGATAATAGCTCTTCGCTCCAGGAAATGGCGGAAAGTGCGACAGAGAGGTACAAGGTGACAGAGGCTGGATCTCACCAAGGGACATCTTCCCTTCCCTTCACGTATCAATTTCTTTTTTATTTTTATTATTATTATTTTTTTGACAGGCAGAGTAGACAGTGAGAGAGAGAGACAGAGAGAAAGGTCTTCCTTTTTGCCGTTGGTTCACCCCCGAAATGGCCACTGCAGCCGGCGCACCGCGCTGATCCGAAGCCAGGAGCCAGGTGCTTCTCCTGGTCTCCCATGCGGGTGCAGGGCCCAAGGACCTGGGCCATCCTCCACTGCACTCCCACGCAGTGTTGTCTGCTGGGCCTTGCTCATTGCCACCCAGGTCTTCTCTCGCCTTTCCCGAATGCCGGTTGTTACAGCCTGGATCCTTTTGTTTGTTTTCTAAGATTCATTTATTTATTTGAAAGGCAGAGGCACAGAGAGAGGTCTTCACAGCAGCCAGGGCTGGGCCAGACCAAAGCCAGGAGCTTCTCCGGGTCTCCCCCGTGGGTGCAGGGCCCAAGTACTTGGCCATCCTCCACCGCCTTCCCAGGCGCATTAGCAAGGAGCTGGATCGGAGGTGCAGCAGCCAGGACTCAAACGGGATGCTGGTGTTACAGGTGGCGGCCTAAGCCACTGAGCCACAGTGCTGGCCCTCTGGCTCGTTCTTCTAGTTTATTTATTAGAAAGGGAGAGTTACAGACAGGCAGAGGTAGAGAGAGAGAGAGAGAGAGAGAGAGAGAGAGAGAGAGAGTCTTCCATCCCCTGGTTCACTCCCCAAACAGCCATAACAGGGCTGGGCTGATTTGAAGCTAGGAGTCAGGAGCTTCCTCCGGGTCTCCCATGAGGGTGCAGGGGCCCAAGGACTTGGGCCATCCTCTATTGCCTTCCTAGGCCATAGCAGAGAGCTGGATTGGAAGTGGAGCAGCTGGGACTTGAACCGGCGCCCACATGGGATGCCGGCACTGCAGGCGGCAGCTTTACCTGCTGTGCCACAGTGCCGACCCCCTGGCTCCTTCTTAATCATTGCACAGTAGCCCTGCTAAGGGGGCAGAGAACCTGTCTTTGAGTTCAGAAGCACAGGAGGGGCCAGCGCTGTGGCACAGCAGGTTAAGCCACCTTCTGCAGTGCCAGCATTCCATACGGATGCCTGTGTGGATCCCAGCTGCTCCACTTCCCATCCAGCTCCCTGCTAATGCACCTGGGAAAGCAGCAGAAGACGGCCCGAGTGCTTGGGCCCCTGCACCTATGTGGGAGACCTGGAAAAACTCCTGGCTCCTGCCCAACCCTGGCCCAATCCTGGCCATTGCAGCCACTTGAGGAGTGAACTAGTGAGTGGAAGATCTCTCTCTCTCTCTCTCTCTCTCTCTCTCTCTCTCTCTCTGTGTGTGTGTGTGTATCTCTGTCTTTCAAATAAGTAAATAAATCTTTTTGTTTAAGAAAAAAAGGGAGCACAGGAAGCACACACTCAAACCCAGAGGGGGAACCGGCCTGGTCTTTCCTGCCCCTGGACACTGCTAGGCGCCTCCCCAACATCCACTTCCCCTCCCCCTGCCTAACGGAATCCATCTGGAGTCGGCAACTTTCCTGGTCTAAATGCATGTCCCAGCATGCCTTGCAGCTGGCCGCAGCTACTTGACCACGTTTGGCCACGAAGTAGAAGTGATGTCGGGGAGAGGGCTCTTTGGGGCCGCGAGAACCCCAGCCTGTGCCGCTCCCGCTCCTGCCCCTCTGTGGCCCCTGCCTTCCTGAGAAGCAGCTGTGAGGCCGGACGATGCAGCAGCCAGGGCTGGCCGCCGCAGAGAGGAGGCCGCCCCTCCAGGAGCGCGCCCTGTCAGCTTTCCATCGCACGCAACGGGTAAGTCCTCTGGGAAGAAGCCCCGGGAAGCTGGGTTTTTGTCACTCGCAGCTGAACACAGCCCTGGCACAACAAACAGCCTCCAACCACATCCCTACTGCCGTGTATCTGCACTTGTTCGGCCTGCCTTCTCCTTGCTGCTACGGACTCTTCGCGCGTAGGCGTTTTTATGCATAAACGCCTGGGGACCCTTGCATCTCTAAAGCACTTTGCAATCTGCAAAACCCACCTCCGCTCTCTCAGGAAGCCAGGATGGCCCAGTGGCCAAGCTCCAGGCAGCAGGCTCTCCGGGCAGGGGTCTCCACCTTCTTCCATGCTTCCCCGTCTCATTTCTGCTCAAAAACCCAGGCAACTTCAGCAACTACTGGCTGCTGGGCCCAAAGCAGGCAATAACAGCACATCCTGGAGAGCGACAGGTCTGTCATCCAGCAGCCAAAACCCCGTAGATCAGGTCTATGGGAGGTCACCCTGTTAAGCCAGGGAGGCCGTCTACAATCTCAGGGCGCACAGAACGAACGGACACAGGAGACTGCAGGAGACGAGGCACAAGCAAGGGCTCGGACATACTGCACCTGCTTGGGGCTCGCAGAAGCGGGGTGGGGGGGTGGACAGAAGCCTCCGGACACGGACAGAAGCCTCCGGACACGGACAGTGGGTCAGGTGCTTGTCTGGGGGAGCGAGGCGGTGCAGGACAGGCAAAGGAAAGGTGGCAGGGAGCAGGAGATCTTGAAAAGGCATTAGGAGACGGCTGGTCCTTAACGACAGCACAGGAAATCTGCTCCAGGGACCGCGGGGCCGGGCCAGCGCCTCCTGGAACCTCCAGATTTCCGGAGTGCACTTTTTATTTCCCATGCGGTATGGCATATGCATTTGGCGTCTGCACTCAGTGGCTCTGTGTGTGTGAGCATGTGTGTGTCTCTGTGTTAGCATGTGTGTGCACGCTCATGTGTCTGTGCATGTGTGTGCGCATGTGTAAGCATATGTATGTCTCTGTGAGAGCATGTGTGTGTCTGTGTGTGCACATGTGTGCACGCTCATGTGTCTGTGCGTGTGAGCATATGTGTGTCCGTGTGTGAGCATGTGTGTGCACGCGCATGTGTCTGTGCGTGTGTGTGTTGGGGGTAGGTGGTGAAGGGCCAAAGACAACGCCCATCTTCTCAGTTCTCAGCTGCCAATGGGAACACTGCCTCCCACCAGCCTGCATTCTGAAAAGGCCTCGGCCCCCGCACTTGACATTCAGGCTGTGGACGGAGTCCAGTCTCCCGTGGGGGCCGTGAAGCCCGTGCGCTCACTGGCCAGCCCTGTAAACCTGCGATGCCACAAAAGGCACTGGCCTCCTAGCCAAGGGGCCCTTGCACTTCTCTACAGCACACGTGTCCCCAACGCGTCCGACCCCGAATGCCTTCGATTTTACACGCGCTCGTGTGTCACAGAAGGCGGAGAGGAGCTGGCGCCAGTCCACAGAGCTCATCTGAGCCCCGGAACCTCCACGAGAGGACTTCACGTCTGCGGAAAATCGGAGTGAAAGCAAGGAGGCCATTTCTGTGCGATCTTCCTCATACTACGTGGAAAATACACTATACGAAAAGAAACATACAGGACTCAAATCTCTGCGTGAGAGTAAATTCTTAGCTGTAATTCTATTTTTTCCACTAGCTTTTGGAAGTCTCCTCGTGTGTACTAGGTTCTGTGCAGTGCACAAGGCACCTGTGACATGGGTGCTAGTGTCTGCTTCACAGATGGGGAAACCAAGGCCATGAGAGGGAAGGGGATCGGTGGACAGGCTCACGCCAGGGAGAAATGAGAGAGGGCAGCGCTGTGGCCGGACCGGCTCTGACCACACCGGGGGCTCTGGGGGTGACCACCCCGCCTACCCAGCTCACACACGTCTCTCCTAAGCAGCAGCTGGAGCTCGGGGGCCCAGGGCTGCTCCGAGACACATTCCTTCACTTGTGCTTAGTCTCCGTGCCCGGAGCCAGGGGCTGCACCCAGGCCTGGGGTCTTCCCGCAGAGGACTGGGATTAGCCAGGCAAAGCCTCACTTGATTGGAAAATAACTTCCCGCCAGGCTGCTTTCTGGCTCCGAGCCTCTTCCTTCCAGCTCTGCCGGAGTCTGGCCCCAGGATCGGCGCCCTCGGGGTGGTCCTTCCTCCTCCCGGAGACCGGAAATTACCAAAGGAACACCGGGGGTGCTGAGCAGGCCCCCTGATGGACGGCAACTAATTAATGTTTTCAGAAAGTTTAAAGACCCAAGCAGCCAAGTGCGAGGCTCGAGGCTCGGGAGCCAAGACCCCAGGCGGGCTCCGGGAGGGTGGGCGTGCCTCGGCCCCTCGGTGGCCGCGCCTGCGCACTGGGGAGTAGGCGTCCACAGCATCTCTGGGTGTGTTCAGCGTGCTGCTGGCTGAGCACTCGGAACCTGACCCGTGTATGGCAGCGAGTGGGGACGGGATGGCCGCTGGGGCCCTGGGCCACCGCAAGGACACTGGCCGGTGCCGTCCCTGTTGGTTTCTGGGAGGGTGTCCAGGCCGTATCTGATAGGAGTTCTGTTCGTGGTGGCTTCCCAGGGGACAGATGATAGCACGGGGCCGGGCGCGTCGCACACTCAACAGTCAGTCCATCACGCGAGCCTGCCTGTGATGAAGTCCCAACAAAATCCTGCGTGAGCTTCGCTAGCAGGCAGCGCCCCAAGGAAACTCACACGTCCATGACGCTCCAGGGTGGGGTGGGGGTGGGGGCTTCCCGGTGGAACCCTCCCGCCTCTGCCCTGCACATCTCCGGCTGTGGCCGCCTGCAGTCTGCAGTCCCTCCCTGTAATAAAGCCTAACTGTGAACCACATCCTTGTGGGTGGTTCTCACAGAACGACCTACAGGGGGCACTCACGGGGCCCCCTGAACTCGCTGCTGGTCCTCTCCCTGGGCTGTCCTGGCTGCACGCCCACGGTGAACCCAGTGACCCAAGCTGGGAAGCAAAAGCAGACGGAGGGAGGCGGCCTACGCCTGCAGTAAGTAGAGTGCTCTTCAGACAAGAGCTCCTGGGTACCTCTGTTTACAGATCTGTAAAATGGGACCCAAAGCGCTAGCCTCTCCAGGCTGTGACCTGCCTTAGGTCTTGCAGCCGGGGTGCAAGAGCACGGGATTTGCACACAGTCCACCCCACCTCCCGGGGGCTGACGTCAGCTTGGGGGTGAGACAGAACTCAGCCCAGAAGGTCTCATTCAACGGAAAACGCCATTTTAAACATCTTAATCATCTCAATAATAAAAGTGGATCGAGTCTCACCAGCACACAGGGAGGTGTGGGACAATGTCACCCAGCGCTGCCTGGGCCGTCCTAAGAATGGCCTGGGTGCTCACAACGCCACTTCCAGTCCCGGGCCTGCCCGACAGGACCCAGGCTCCAATCGCAGTGTGGCTGCCTCAGCCCTGCTGTCAAGATGGGAGATGGGAGGGGCCCGGGCGGGCCCAGCTCAGCTAAGGGCCCCCATCCCTAAGTGCACGACGCAGGGGTGGCCACAGCTGCCCGCTCCCATCGGGGTACGGGAGGATGACGGGCCTAGCACCACGACCCGGGGCCCCCGCCAGCCCCGACGACCAATGCTACTGAGGACACACTGGGTGCAGCCACTCTGCTGCAACCTGCAGCGCCTGTTAGAAATGCAGCCGCCGGCGCCGTGGCTTAACAGGCTAATCCTCCGCCTTGCAGTGCTGGCACACCGGGTTCTAGTCCCGGTCGGGGCGCCGGATTCTGTCCCGGTTGCTCCTCTTCCAGGCCAGCTCTCTGCTATGGCCCGGGAAGGCAATGGAGGATGGCCCAAGTGCTTGGGCCCTGCACCCCATGGGAGACCAGGAGAAGCACCTGGCTCCTGGCTTAGGATCGGCGTAGTTCCGGCCGTAGCGGCCATTTGGGGGGTGAACCAGTGGAAGGAAGACCTTTCTCTCTGTCTCTCTCTCTCTAACTCTGCCTATAAAAAAAAAAAAAAAAGACAGTCCTATTGAGAGCACTTCACGTGCACCCATTCCTTTAATGCCCAGCCTTCCAGCCCTAAGAGGCAGATGGGATTCTGACCTCCGCTTCACAAATGAGGACAGCGGGGCAGAGAGGAGGAGGCTCACCTACAGCCACGCAGCTGCAGGCAGGCAGAACCGCAAGGCAAGCCTGGGGCTCCACTGCTGGCACATGGGGAGGCTGTGCGGGTGGGGGCACAGGAAGCAACGGCCCCCACTCTCCTCCCTGTGGCACCCTGCAAGTGAGGCCCCCCCACTCAATTCTGGGCGCCCAGTCCAGGAGGGCTTCCCGGTGCCCCTGGCAGCGTGTAAGAACGATTTCTCTCTCTCTCTCTCTTTTTTTTTTTTTTTTTTTTTTTTTTTTACAGAGTTAGTGAGAGAGAGAGAGAGACAGAGAGAAAGGTCTTCCTTCCACTGGTTCACCCCCAAATGGCCGCTACGACTGGTGAGCTGCGCCAATCCGAAGCCAGGAGCCAGTGCTTCTCCTGGTCTCCCATGGGGTGCAGGGCCCAAGGACTTGGGCCATCCTCCACTGCACTCCCGGGCCACAGCAGAGAGCTGGCCTGGAAGAGGGGCAACCGGGACAGAATCCGGCACCCCGACCGGGACTAGACCCTGGGGTGCTGGCGCCGCAGGCAGAGAATTAGCCTAGTGAGCCGTGGCACTGGCCAAAACCGATTCCATTCCCTGAAGAGCAGGAGCTGCTGGGCTCCGCAGACGTTGCGTGGGGTGGAGCTGTCCCAACGGCGGATCTTGGCTGAGGACGTCATGGCTGAGTCAGGGCTTAACACCTGGATCCACGCGAACGCCTCGCTGTGAACACGTCCTGACACGCCCTGCTGCCACCTGTGTGGCGCAGGCCCCCTAGGGCACACCCCACCTGCCGCGGGCCCACGACACAGCGTCGGCCACGTGCTGGCCGAGCGTTCGGTCTGGTCCTCTTTCCAACACGCACTCAGGGTGCAATCAGGCAAGGCTCTTAGATCATCAGAGAGAGGACTGGGCGGCTCCCGGCTAGAAGCCCCTTAGTTCACTCATTTAAAAATAAGTCCGGGGCCGGCGCTGTGGCGTAGCAGGTGAAGCCGCCGCCTGCAGTGGCAGCATCCCATGTGGGCGCTGGTTCGAGTCTTGGCTGCTCCACTTCCGGTCTAGCTCTCTGCTGTGGCCTGGGAAAGCAGTAGAAGATGGCCCAAGTCCTTGGGTCCCGGTGCCCACATGAGAGACCCAGAGGAAGCTCCTGGCTCCTGGCTCCGGATCAGCTCAGCTCTAGCCATTGCAGCCAGTTGGGGAGTGAACCAGCGGATGGAAGACCTCTCTCTCTGGCTCTACCTCTCTCTCTGTGTAACTCCAACTTTCAAATAAATAAATAAATAAATAATCTTAAAAAAAAAAAAAGCCGGCTCAATAGGCTAATCCTCCACCTTGTGGCGCCGGCACACCGGGTTCTAGTCCTGGTCGGGGCGCCGGATTCTATCCCGGTTGCCCCTCTTACAGGCCAGCTCTCTGCTATGGCCCGGGAGTGCAGTGGAGGATGGCCCAAGTGCTTGGGCCCTGCACCCCATGGGAGACCAGGAGAAGCACCTGGCTCTGGATCAGCATGCCGGCCGCGGCGGCCACTAGAGGGTGAACCAACGGCAAAGGAAGACCTTTCTCTCTGTCTCTCTCTCTCTCCCTGTCCACTCTGCCTGTCAAAAAAAAAAAGCCTGAACAGTGCACAGGACACATACTGTGTGTCTGTGCTTGGCGTGGGAGAGAAACCACCATACACAGAGGCCTGGTCCACATCCTGGGACACACATGGGAAGACCGGGGTGGCAGGAGAGGGCTCTCCGTGGGAGGGGCCATGCAGGAGCCCAAGACCTTCCTGGGTGGGGAGAGGAGTCGCAGCAGGAGCGTGAAGGCCCAGTGGGACGTTAGCAGGTAGGGGAGAGAGGCCGTTCTCCGTAGAAGAGAGTGCGAGCGAAGGCTGGGAGGCCAATGATGGAAGGTTTGTGCCACAGTTAGACGTGCGGTGAGTGTGTCTCCCGAAGGCTCATAGCACGGGCTGGAAGCTGGGTGCCCGGTGTCGCCGCAGCAACGTGGAGGAACTTGAAGGGTTGGGTCGGACCTTTGGAAGGGATTAACATAGTTCTCACGGGACTGCGTTAGTTCGCTCTGGAGTGGGCCCGGCCACTCCGCAGTCTCTCTCATGGGCTCCGGCTGTGTGATGCCACCACCAAGAGGCCCTCCACCAACACTGATGCCAGCACCGAGCTGCTGAGCCTCCAGAACTGGGCACAAACCCACTTCCTCCATAAAGGGCCCACTCTCGGGTATCTCGACATAGCAACACAAAACCAGCTAGGACCATGTATTCTGAGACCCACCAAGCCCAGGTTCCTTGGCAGGGGAGGGAGAGGAAGTGCGTCTGGTTCCCCAAGAGCCCCTCAAGGAGCCAGTGCCCAGGGGAGGGGCGGCCTCAAGCACGGGGGTGCCCCCAGTCCTCACAGGAGGGCGAGAGCGCGGTGGGAAACGCCTCTGAGCAAACAGGGTGTGCGGGCAGCACGGCACACCCGGGCGTGTGTCACATGCACGCGCAGTACTGTGTACATGTGGTAAGCAGTGTGTGCTGTGTACACACGCAAATGTACATGTAATGTGCCGAGGTGTACATACATGTACGGGTAGGGTACACACACATGCGGTGTGTATGGCATTATGTATGTGGTGCAGACGTATGCAGATGTCCATGTAATGGGTGGAGCTGTGTGTACAGTCATGTGTCGTGCTGTGTACATGTGCTATGTAGTATGTGTGTACACATGCACATGTACACAAAACGTGTAGAGGTGTATAGACATGGATGTGTCATGTACACACACATGTGATATGTGTGGTATGTATGAAAGGTGTATATGGTGGGAAGTATGCAGCACCTGTAAGATGGGTGTGTGCTGTGTAGTGTGTAGACTCTATGTAAGGTATGTGTGGTGTGTTGTGCACGTGGGGGTTGTGTGGGTGGTATCTGTGAGGGAGGTATACGTAGGGGGTATGTCTGTGCTATGTGGTGTATGTGTTGTACATGTGTGTGGTATGCAGGTATGTGGGGTGCGTGTGGGTGGGTGTGCATGTGTTGTGCAGGTATATGGAGTGCATGTGGTGGTGCGGTGTGTAGGTATGAAGGGTGCATGTGGGTGTGTGCATGGTGTATGGTATACGTGGGGTGCATGTGTGTGGATGTAGGGCATATGTGGGTACATGTGTGTATGTGTGGTACGCAGGATGCATGTGGGTGTGTGTGGTGTAAGGTGTATGTGGAATGCATGTGTGTGTGGTATGCAGGTATAGAAGGTGCATGTGTATGTACGTGTGGTATATGATGTTTGTAGGGTACACGTGTGTGTGGTGTATGACATATTGGGGTGCATGTGTATGTGTGTGGTATATGGTATATGCAGGGTACACGTGTGTGTGGTGTATGGCATATTGGGGTGCATGTGTGTGTGTGTGGTGTATGGCCCAGGCGGGGTACACACGTGTGTGTGGTGTATGGTATGTGTGCTGTGCATGTGGCATATATGTGAGTGTGTGTGTGTGTGTGTGGTGTATGGCCTATGTGGGTCATGCGGGCAGGGCCTAGGGTCAGTGCTAAGCGGGGCCAGCAGTGGGGGAGAGGAGAACCCGGCCCAGCAGCAGCACAGAGGTGGCCCCCTTTTGCCCCGGGGACAGTGCAGCGCCAGATGAGCTCACAGAGCCGAGCTGTGGAGCTCTGCTCGCACACAGGGCATGACCTCAGGGGACACAGAGGAGGACATGTGGGGACAGAGCTCACGGGTACGGCACATGTACTTCCAAGGACAGGGCGGACGCCCCACCCAGCTCTGCCCCGGCCCCTCCTGGGACTTCCAGAAAGGCCAGGGAGGAAGTGGGGGAGCTGCATTCCCACAGAGCTGCTGGGGGCCCGGCCGCCAGGACGCCTGCTCTGCCTGCTCCAGGCTGGCGGTGGGGGAGGGGTGGGAAAGGAGCCTGCGCACAGGCGCCCTGGCGGGGCTGGGTGCTCCCGGGGGACTCCTGCTGGCCAGCGCAGGGCGGATACCTGTTCCCAGCCAGGAGCAGCTGCTGGGGAGTCCATTAAGGACTAAAGTCCGTGCCGTCCACACTGGGAGCCCCTCCCGGCACCCCTCAGACACCGAGCCCTCAGCCCGGGCCCGCCAGCCCGTCCAGCTGCACCTGCCTTCCCCTCCCCACCCGATCCCGGCACGGCCCCCTCGGCTGCTGCGCACTCCCAGCTCCTCCCGCACAAGCTGTCCGTGCTGCCTGGCGCTTCCGCCTCCACCTCCATCTAAATTCCCTGGACGCCTGCCCGGCTCTGCAGGGGACAGGGAGGGGCTCCTCCTCTCTGCTCCCCACTATGGCAGCAGCCGGAGCCCTGCGCCATGCCGGCTTCCTCCTCATGCCTGCTGCCCGCCCGTGGGCGTCCAGCACACAGCAGGTGCTCAGTGAGCCTGGCGTGCCACTCATTCATTCCGCTCTGCATTTATCTGCTCACTGAAAGAAGGGAGGCCACACGCAAATCAGGCTAGGGATTCACATGCGGCATCACACCGCCCGATGTGTGCACACTGCCAGGCCCCAAGCAGCTCGCGTTCGGTCACTCAAGAAGAGAGGCGTGGGCAGGGTGACCACAGTTGTACCTTGCAGTCCGTGTCATGGGTCAGGTCAGCGCTAAGCACTATCACATTGTGCAGCAAGACAGGGTGGGGGGAAACCCTTGGGGGCTGGTGTGACCATGGGAGGCTTCCTGGGAGAGGTGGCTTTGAGTCAGATGATGAGTGACTACAAGCCCATCGTCCAGACGTAATCCAGTGGACTCTCACTATTCGCAGTAGTTACGCCGTATAAAGTCATCATGAATGCAGAATGAGGTATTATGGAGCCACTGATCCCAGAGGAAACTCAGGCTTAGGTTCCCGCTAACCTCTGGGGCGTGTGTGCGGTGCGTGTGCGTGTGTGTGTGTGTAAAAACTTTCATTCCACTTTCTTTTGAGGCAGACAGAAAGAAATCTCCTATTTGCTAGTTCACTCTCCAGTGCAATATCTAGGGCTGGGCCAGACCAAAAGCAGGAGCCTGGTCTCACTCCGGGTCTCCCGTGTGCGTGGCACAGCCCCAGGTACTGGTTGCCTGTTGCCTCCCAGGGTGTGCGCTGGCAGGGAGCTGGAAGTGGAGGCAGAGCCGGCACTAAGCCAGGCACTCCACCATGGTAGGCAGGATCCTGAGCAGCTTCTTAGACCCTGCGCCAAGTGCCCGCCCACCCACCCGTCACCATGTTTCTCTAAGTGGCTGCTCCGCGCCTTGTTTTCTGTGTGTCTGTTTGCACTCCCCTTGCTGGAAATACGTACTTGACCCATGAACTCTGACCCCACTGCTGACCACACTGTGAGTGGTCCCTGAGCACAGCTCACCTGACACACATTTTCTCTCTGAGTTACATCACAGCCCTTTTTCACTTCAGCAGGAGATTTTAAACAGCAAAACCACTAAGAACAAACACACAAAGATTCAAAAAACCGGAGCACCGCTGAGACTCCGAGCCTGTCCTGGGAGAGCTGAGAGGGAGGCGGAAGCAGCGTCCTGTCTGACCTCGCGCACGCCAGGGGACTCGGTTTCCTTGCTGCTCTGTGCGCGTCCACAAGGGACCATGCAGGTGCCCTGCAGATTGGTGCCGGAGTCACACACGGTGCAGGGAGTGGCAGGCTGGGCCACGAGGAACCCGGGAGTGAGGAGGGCGGACGGCAGCTCATGGCAGGTGCCGCCTGGCGCTCGAAGTCTGACGTCTTGGGGGACCTGGGCTTGTGTCAGGGTGGGATGGCTCCTCCAAGTCCTAGCCCATCTTAAGCTGCAGGAATGCTGGACCCCTCGGTCAGCCCTCCCCAGACAACCCAGAGGCCCCCGTCACCTGGAAGTCATCCCTGGCTTCTCGCTGCCCTGGCTGCCCCAAGATCCCAAGTGGACCCCAAGAAGGAACGGATCCAGACAGCCTGCACGCAGCCCCCTCTCCCGGATGCCTTCTCTGGGAATCTCCGCTCCGAGCCGCCACTTGGCTCTGGGCTCAGGAGAGCTGGCACCAAACGCCTGATGGCAGGCTCTGGGGCCGGGCCAGGGTCCCCGCCGGTGCTCCCAGACCTCCCCGAAGTGGAGACTCCGCTTGGCACGCGTCTCCCCACACTGCGCGCACGGGGGGTCAGCAGCCAGCACAAGCCACCACCTGCACAGATATGCAAAAGCGGCCTCAGAGCTGGGCTCCGGGGGGCTCGGCCCAAGCTGAGGTTTCCCAAAGCCCTGGGCCCCACCCGTGGTGAACCCAATTTTTGTCCTGGCTATGAAAACTCAACTTTCTCCTGAACGTTGGGCTCAGCACGAGAGCAGCCTCCCGCCACGGAAGGCAAGCAAAATAAACACGCTTCCAACGTGAAGAAGGCAGCTCAGCCGGCCACGGCCTGAAAACCCACCCAGGTCAGGCACTGGCCAGGAGACCCCAGCAAAGGGGGCGCCACTTCTCCAGAGCTTTGGAGAAGCCCACCCCGGCAGGCTGGGGCCCAGGGCCTCAGAGACAGTGTCTTACCCCTGCTGGGGAACTTAGGGAGGGGTAGGGGCCACGCCCAAGGTCACAGCGCTTGTCCTTCTGGGAGGCAGAGTGAGAGCAGGGCTGGGCCGCAGAGGCCGGCTCAGAACCACACACAGCACGAGCTATTCCTGGCCTCAGCCTGCAGTGCCCACGCCAATGGCCCAGGGGACATGGCTGCCAGGGGCCGGGAGCGCAGTCAGCCTGCGTGATCCGGACGCTGAAGTGAGAGTGGGGGCAGCCATGGGGACTGGAAGCCCCTGCCCCCTTCACTGCCCCCAGAATTCCTGGGGCTAAGCCCCAAGATGCACTTGGATGTGAACGCACAGTGAATGGGTACATGCCCGGGGCAGGGTGGGGGTGGGGTGGAGAGAGACAGGCTTTGGGAGCCCAGAGCAGCTGCAGAGGAGTGGGGTGCTGGGGAGAAGAAGGGGGACCCAGTGGATGCCTCCTATACCCCGGGCTTCCACTCCCAGTGGAAAAGGGAGAGCTGTGGTGTCCGCCTCGTGGGGTCGTGGTGAACGTGGCGTGAGTTAGTGCCGGCAAGAAGCAGGCAGTGCCATCAACATCATCACCGTCACCCCCACACCAGACCCTAGACCCCAAGTCCAGAGCAAATGCCGCCATCCCTGCCCGATCTCCAACACACCTGAGCCTTATTTTAGTAAGCCCGCCCTGCACCCAGCCTGGTCATTTCAGGGCCAGGTCTGGATTCCAGCCCTCTTTGTTCACTCCACAGCTGTACAACCCTGGCCCAGTCCTACAAAAAGCCCCGTCTTTACCCTGGGGACAATCGCAAACCCGCCATGCTTGGCAGGGGAAGGCGCTCTTTGAATATCTGGTCTCGGGGCCGGTGCTGTGGCATAGCCAGTAAAGCCGCCACCTGCAGCACCAGCATCCCATATGGGTGCTGTTCGAATCCTGGCTGCTTCACTTCCAATCCAGCTCCCTGCTGTGGCCTGGGAAAGCAGTAGAAGATGGCCCACGTGCTTGGGTCCCTGACACCCACATGGGAGACCCAGCAGAAGCTCCTGGCTCCTGGCTTCTGGCTTCAGATCAACCCAGCCCCCAGCCATTGCAGCCATTTGGGGAGTGAGCCAGCAGATGGAAGATTCTCTCTGTCTGTCCCTGGAAAATGCAGGATCCAAGGCTCATATCCAGGCTTCCCCGTGTCCATGAACGTCACAGGATGGCAGCCAGCTCCGTGAGCCCATGTGCTTGGGACAAACGTAGCGTGACGGCTAACACCATGCATCAACTTGTAGGGCGACCAGCACCTGGAGGTTGAGCCCATTTTTCAGACAGTTAACACTGCCATCGGCTGTCTTTGAGTGAAGCAGGCCGCCCCCCTGGACGCGGGCTGCCCAGCCCATCAGTTAAGGCCTTAACAGAACAAAGCCGGTCCCCGTCCTCCTGCGGGCAAGCAGGAATCCTGCCAGTGGCAGAATGGACTCTTCCTGCATCTTCCGCCGGCTGCCCGGCCTGCAAGTCCCCACCACCACGCATGCGCACACATACACATACACACACACACACAGAGGAGGCTGACTCATCCGTACAGGTGTGGCCGTGGCACGTGCGGGCAGCGCGCAGGGGAGGAGAGAGGCTGCACCTGTGACGCAGACCTTCCACCCCCGATCAGTCGCCTGCCACAGCCCCAGCCGGCTCCTTTTTGCTTCCGGGTGAGTGGCATTCCGAGCTGGCTGGGATCAGAGGAACGGTGCATTCTTTTCGTACTCGGACAGAGCCCTGGTGCAGGCCGCAGAAGGAGGAAGGGCCTCCCCGTGACCTTCTCCAACCCTGAGCAGCAAAAATGCTGATTTAATGAGCCTGAGTTTGAATGCAATCAGATTTTCTCTATGGCAACAGCTCCACGACACAACCCCTCCGGCTGCTGCAAGCGATGTCTCCTGGTGAAACTGGACATTTCACACGCAGGGCCCTGGAGAAGCCACCAGCCACCCAGGAGACCCCACAGCCTGGCCCAGGGCAGTCACACCGGGTCCCCAGCTGTCGCCCAGAGCCAAGTGGGAGTAGCAGGTAGAGCGGCGGCCTGGGGTTTGAGCTGCTTGGGTAAAAGCGCACCTCCCCTTAGATGGGTGGGCCTACTCTAACGGGGCCAGATGGCATGACCCCAGGCAGACGGAGAGGCCCAGACCCAGCCGGAGACCTGTGATGAAGGTCCGGTGCTCTGTGCTCCTACCCTGACTTTCAAGTCTTCAAAGGCTTGTCTCTGGTGACAAGGAAGGAGATACGACACCCTTTTTTCTTTTTTGACAGGCAGAGTGGACAGTGAGAGAGAGAGACAGAGAGAAAGGTCTTCCTTTGCCGTTGGTTCACCCTCCAATGGCCGCCACGGCTGGCGCGCTGCGGCCAGCGCACTGCACTGATCCGAAGCCAGGAGCCAGGTGCTTCCCCTGGTCTCCCATGCGGGTGCAGGGCCCAAGCACTTGGGCCATCCTCCACTGCACTCCCTGGCCACAGCAAAGAGCTGGCCTGGAAGAGGGGCAACCGGGATAGAATCTGGCGCCCCAACCAGGACTAGAACCCAGTGTGCCGGCGCCGCAAGGCGGAGGATTAGCCTGTTGAGCCACGGTGCCAGCCAAGATGTGACACCCTTGAACATGGCCCACAAGCTGTGGCAACCTGAACGCCCAGGAGCCCACCTGGCTCCCTCAAGGGTCCACAAGGTTCACAGTTGCCCTGCATGGGTGAAGACGCTCCAGGGAGGCCACCGCACCTGCCAGCCACAAGCCAAGGCAGGGGCAGGAGACGGGGTTCCAGCCAACAGAATGACAGTGGGGGGTGGGGGGACGGGATCTGTCACTCTCTTTTCAAATAAATAAACAAATCTGTAAAAAAAAAAAAAACTTAGGACGTTTTAAAATTTAATTATTTGAAAGGCAGAATGACACAGAGAGAAAGAGAATGAGAGAGAGAGAGAACTCCTCCATCTCCTGGTTCACTCCCCAAATGCCCATAACAGCCAGTGCTGAGCCAGGCTGAAGCCAGGAACAGCATCCTGGTCTCCCAACTGGGTTAGCAGGGAGCCCCAAGTGCTTGAGCCATCATCCACCGCCTCCCAGAGACACGTTAGCAGGAAGCTGGATCAGACGCAGAGTAGCTGGGACCCGAACCCATCACTGCGCTGTGGGATGCAGGCGTCCCAAACGGGGACTTAACCCACGGCTGCACAGCACCTACCGCCATTTGCTCTGAGTTCACCAAACAACCGGGTTCTAGCGCTAGACACTGAAGAACCAGGGAGGCCCGGGCCCTGCCCGCGGGGAGCTCACAGTCTCGTGGGAGAGAAGGGAGACCAAACCCAAACTGATCAATGAGCGGTATGTGCAGGCTGTTCACGGAGCTCCCGACCGAAAACGCCGGGGCGAGGCACGAAGCCTCCTGGGCCCCCTCGTGTTCATGCTGACTTTGGACAGGCAAACACTCGCACGCTTCTGCATGCAACAAGCAAAACAAAGACAGGTGCCCCCCGCCCCGCCCCCCTTCTCTCCAGACAGCCCGTCTCCCTCTCCCCAAGCCACCGGCGGCTGGCAGTGGTTTGTGCGAGACCTCGCAGAAGTGTTCTGACTTCTCCAGTCAAAGGCACACACTGCATGCACACATCAGCCTGTAGGACTGGGGGGCGGGGGGAGAGAACATTCCAGAGAGAGGCACCAGCAGGTGAAAAGCTCCAGAGGACGGTCAGAAGGCTCTGAGGAGGCAGGGAGGAGAGCCAGGGGAGGCCCTGTCCCCCAGAGGCCAGTCCTGGGGTCGGTCAGTGGACGGGCACCCCCTCCCGCCGTGCCTCAAGCATACATCCGGGAGAGCTCGGTGGGTCTCACCCCTGCCCTGCAGCACTCTGCCTTAGGGGCCAGGCCCTGGCCTTGTCCGGGACCAGGAGGGAGGCACTGATCAGGCTGTAACTGGGAGCCACACATGCCAGCTCTGTCACCAGACAGGGCCTGGCACCCCAATCTGCGGCCAGCTCATCCCTGGATAAACGATGCCCCCAGCGCAAGGTCTGGAAAGAAAGGCCCAGCGACGCTTGTGAGGGATCCAAGGCGATCACACACCCAGCCTGCAGCCGCACAGCACAAGGCTGCGTCCAGGGGCTCCGGCCGCCTGAGCGTCTTAACTGGCCGTTGTGGATAATGTGAGTGGGGGTCTGATCCAGGCTTCCACGAACCTGCCCTCTCCCCTCGCCACGGCCTCCACTCAGACCACACACCTTGAGTCCGTAACAGCAGCAGCCGTCGCAATGTCTTAGACCCTTACTGTGTGCCGGAGCCGGTCCTTATGGAAACCGTGGCCCAGGACCCCCGTGAACCTCACAAAGACCCCGTCCCAGGCCTGGGCCACGCAGTGCAGATGTCTGAGTGTGACCCCCTCACCTCGTCACAGCTGAACACAGGCCAGATCCTTCGTGCACGAGGCTTGTGAGATATTTTACGTCTATTTTCTGGGCGGGTTCTTCTTATTTAAAAAAAAAAAAAAAAACCTTGTTTATTTTCATTTTATTTCAAAGGCAGAGGCACAGAAAGAGAATTCTATCTGCTGGTTCACTCCCCAAACGCCCTCGTCAGCCAGGGTTGGGCCAGGCCAACGCAAAGAGCCTGGGACTCCATGTGGGTCCCTTACGTGGCTGGCAGGGACCCAAGTCCTTGGGCCAACACCTGCTGCCTCTCCACATGCACACGAGCAGAAAACTGGCATCGGGAGCAGCGGAGCCAGGATGGAGCCTGGGCACTCCCACACGGGATGCGGGCACTCCCACACGGGATGTGGGCACGCCGAGCGCCGACCTCCACTGCACTTACAACACTCACAAGCAGAGTCAGGTTTTCATCGCCTCTGTGCCATAACTCGGGCTCTGGCTCACCAGCCTGCCTCCCTCTACTGCCTTGTAATATTTCCCTCTGCTAGAACCTTCCTCACCCGCATCCACGGTCCAGCCCCCCGGACCCGCCCACTCTGACCCGGCTCTGCACACCTGCCCTCCCCCTCCTGCGCTCTGCTGGGAGATGCCTGCTGGCTCTGGTTCCTGTCCCGCCCTGCAGTGCGGGACCACACCTTTCAGACGACGTGGCACCCAGCGCCGTGGAGTCAGCCAGTGTTTTCACTGCTGCCCAGCCCACGATCCCAGGCTCAGGCCCGTGATTAGCCGCCATCGTGTAATCTTGTGGCCAAGTAGCAAACACAGCCCTCGGGGAGCCGCCCGCCTCGGCCCAGCCACAGCTGCCCTGCGTCACCTCCCTTCAAGCTCCTGGGCACCCGGCCCTGGCCAAGGGATGGGAGGGAGGCCTCTGCGGTCACACCCAGGACAATGCCACCCTCAACCCTGCGCGACTCCCTGACAGGCTCCAGAGTATGTCTCTCGTGGCTATCCTAACGTGGTCACGCGTGACTTCAACATTCGAAATCCATGGCTGTCAACCTGGATGATGAGACCCCCAAGGACAACTGGCAGCTCCTGGAGACACTTCTGGCTGCCCCCGTTGGAGCAGGGGGTGCGACGCCACTGACATGTGCTGAGTGGAACTCCCGGCTGGGCTCCCCTCCGCCAACGCCAACCACAGCCCCGCGACAGAGGACTATCCCATCCCAAATACGCACGGGGTGGGGGTGATTCCAACAGAGCGGTCAGGGACACATCTGTGTCAGGCCCTGGCGGAACACAGGCGGCAGACCTGGGTGATCACACAGAGATGGCACACGCCGAGCCGTGTGGAACGCATCACCCACAGACAGTCCCCCACTTACGACCTACAATTTCTCTACTTGGCGCACTCGGTGGAAACCAGAACTTAAATTCCTGATCTGGACCCCTCCCTAGATGGGCACAGTGTGGTCCGGTGACCCCACGGTGAGGAGGGTGTCACCGAGCTCGGGTGCTCAGCAGCGCAGGCATTGACTTCCGCTATTCTCGTTTCAACAGGTGCAGCGGACACTACCCCGCTGTCAATAAAGGGCACATCGTCTCGGGGGGCCCTTCCGTGTCCCTGTGTCCAGCTCTGCCCCACAGATGCCTGCAGTGTTCAGTGAGTCCACGCAGTAATTAGAGGGGGCCTGTCAGGGGAGCTGGCGGGACAGAGGCGACATTCAGTGCCAGAGCAGAGGTCCATGAGCCGGCTGGGTGAGGTCAGCACCCAATCCTTCCAAACGCTTCAAGAATCCCCAACCCAATCCTCCACCTGCGGCGCCGGCACCCCAGGTTCTAGTCCCGGTCGGAGCGCAGGATTCTGTCCCGGTTGCTCCTCTTCCAGGCCAGCTCTCTGCTGTGGCCCGGGAGTGCAGTGGAGGATGGCCCAAGTGCTTGGGCCCTGCACCCGCATGGAAGACCAAGAGGAAGCACCTGGCTCCTGGCTTCAGATTGGTGCAGCGCTGGCTGTAGCGGCCATTTGGGGAGTGAACCAACGGAAAAGGAAGACCTTTCTCTCTGTCTCTCTCTCTCTCTCACTGTCTAACTCTGCCTGTCAAAAAAAAAAAAAAAAAGAAAGAAAGAAAGAAAGAATCCCCAACCCTTCCCTTACGGCATCTTTCATCAAGAGACTTGGGAGACAGGAGCAGCCCATGGCAACATGCAACCTGCGGCAGGCATCACTAATCAACCACAGTACTCCCCCACCCACCCTGGACAGGACCCCAAGATCCTTCTGCCCTGAGCACTCCAGGCAGCCCCTGACAATGGATCCATGCAGGCCACTGACAGCCTGTGGCGCTCTCTGACCTGGGGGGTGGGGGGGGTGGGGGGGGTGGGTGGGGAGTGTGCAGACGAAGCAAGCGTGGGCATCCAACGTCAGGCTGAGAGACTTCCTCCTCCAGCTATTGTGACGACGTTAAGGAATTACTTTTTTTTTTTTTTTTTAAGATTTACTTATTTATTTGAAAGACACAGTTACAGACAGGGTGGGAGAGAGAGAGAGAGAGGTCTTTCACCCGCTGGTTCGTTCCCTAGTTGGCCACAACAGCCAGAGCTGGGCCAATCCGAAGCCAGGAGCCAGGAGCCTCCTCTTGGTCTCCCATGCAGGTGCAGGGTTCTGAGCACTTGGGCCATCTTCCACTGCTTTCCCAGGCCACAGCACAGAGCTGGATTGGAAGTGGAGCAGCTGGGACTCGAACCAGCTCCCATATGGGATACCGGCACTGCAGGCGGCGGCTCTACTCACTATGCCACAGTGCCGGCCCCAAGGAATTACTTTTGTTTTAGGTGTGATCATGCTTATTTTTTAAAAAAGAATTATTTGAAAGGCAGAGCGATGGCGGTCAGGAGAGAGATTTTCCATCTAGTGGTGCACTCCCCAAATGCAACAGGCAGCGAGGCCTGGCAGAAGCCCAGATCTCCATCAGTCTCCCCTCACGGGGGGCTGGAACCTACAGTGTGTTAGCAGGAAGCTGGATTGGAAGCGTGAGGGGCTCGAACCAGCATTTCCGTATGGGAGGCTGGCGAGCCAAGCGGCTCAGCCCACAGCACCACAGCACCTGCCGCCCCGCCCCCTCACCCCTGCGGTCACGTTCATGAACGCCTTTATCGTTCACGGAAACATACTAAAACACGTGGCTGAAATGCATCAGTGTCTGGAATTGACTGCCAAATCCTAAGTCCTATGCAGGGATGCGGGAAGAAGGCACGGCCACGCGATGGGATATTATTCAGCCAGAAACAGCAACAAAGCACCGACAAGCTCTACAACACAGGCGGACCCTGGACACCTCAGAGCGAGACTGAGGCGCATCGTCTCTTTCGTGCCCAATCCCTATCTTCTGAGAGGCCAAACCCGTTAAGCCCACCAGGGGGCCGGCGTTGGAGTGCGTGGTGTCAAGTCACTGCTGATGCCAGCATCCAGGACCGGAGCACCGGTTTGCATCCCAGCTGCTCAGTTTCCAATCCAGCTTCCTGCCCAAGCTCCTGGAAAGGCGGCGGAAGATGGCCCAAGCCTTTGAGCTCCTGCTATGGAGACCCAGCCAGCGCACCAGGCTCCCAGTTTCGTCGTGGTCCAGTGCTGCAGGCATTTGAGGAGGGAACCAGCAGATGGAAGATCTCCCCACCCCACCCCTATCTCTCTGCCTTGCCAATGAAATCAATCAATCTTTTTTGGAAAGACCCCGTCAAGCCAAAAGCCCAGGTGGCTGCCACAGGCCCCGTCCTCCACGGCTCCCTTGTCACAGTGCACGAGGCAGCCAGCTGCTCCGCCCTCACACGAGGCACAGCACCCAGCCCCTGCAGGGGGGAAACCCAGCCACAGACACCTCCGGAAATCCAGAGCGAAGTTCCCCTCCTTTGGGGGATGTCTTTCGGGGATGCCGTCTTCACAACGCGACCCTCACGACAAAGACTCCTCAGCCCTCGCGTCACAGACGAGAGGCCCCCCGAGCCGAGGCTGTCTCTCCCACCCTCTGCAGTTTGCAAAGCTCCCCCGGTAAAACGGATCAGAGCGCTCAGCCCTCGCGGTGACGGCCCGGGGTGGCCCCGTGTGCTCCGTCCCTGCTGACTGCACCTGTCACCCTGTCACCCTGTGCAGCTGCCCCAAAGACAGCCGATCCTAGTCCCCAGCACCTGCGGAGGCCACTTTCATGCGGCAGAAGCGACTTTGCAAAGGAGCTGAAGTCAACCCTGGGTCGTCTGGGCGGCCAGAAAGGCAATGCTAGGGGCGCTGGCGGGGGAGACAGATGAGACGCCCACTGGCTCTGGGGAAGGAGGGAGGGAGGGAGGGAGGGGCCGCCAGCCAAGGAATGCAGGCGGCTCGAGGTGAGGAGGCAGACTGAGTCCTCCAGAGGCTTCCAGAGAGGAGCAGCTGGGCTGCCACCTGGGTTTTAGGCCGGGGGCGGGGGGGGGAGGGGAGGGGACTGCATCCGATTCCAGATCCACCAAATTCTAAGAGTGTGTGTGTGTGTGTGTGTGAGAGCGCGCGCATGCACACGTTTTGTATTTTTAAAAAGTACTTATTTATTTGGAAGTCAGAGAAACACGTCTCACCCCAAGTGGCCACCGTGGCTGGGCCAGGCCAGCCCCAAGCCAAGCCATAGCCAAGAGCTAGAAACTCCACCCAGGTCTCATGTGCACATCGCAGGAGCCCTGGTGAGCCTCGGCGGGACGCTGGAAGTAGGGACTCCAATCCAGGCCCTCCGACGTGGCACTCGGGCATCTCAGGAGGGGTCTTAACCGCGTCGCCAAACGCCCGCCCCCACCTGTGCGTCTCCATGCTCACTCGGCGACAATTCGCTCCGGCAGCCACAAGAAACTCACACAGCTCCTTATGGTGCTGTGAGCCACTGACGCCAACAGCCTGCTCTTCTGTGCACCTGCCATCCCTACCCTGGTCCCCGGCACGCAGCAGGTGCTGCGCCCACACTGGCTTCATGAAGGACAGCAGCACAGGGCGAGCGAGCAGGGGAGTAGGGACACTCAGGACAGGACACGCACGTGGTCCTCAGGTCACACAGAACCTACGACTTCCTTAAGCCCCTCCCAGGCTCCACCCTGTCCTGACCAAACTCCCCTGTCCAAGTGTGCCTCCCCCAGAGAACCAGAACAATGAAAAAAGAAACCACCTTGGGAACAGGTGTAGCCGCGACAGCGTCCCTGGTTGCCAGGGACATTTGCCTCCCAAGCCGAGCCCAGGCGCAGGGCTTCCTGTCTGTCTGGGGCTGGGTGCCCCTCCCCCCCATCCAGGAAACCACCTGTTCCACGGGAGCCACGCAGCCAGGCGGCGGCCCTGGAAACAGATGCCTCCGCCCCCGCGGATCTGCCTGCCCACAGCGCCCGCCCTTCCCAGAGCTGACTAACAGCTGGGACTTCGTGCCGCCTGTGCCGGAAAATAAATAAATAACCCACAGCCCAGACGCCCGCATCCTCCTGGGGCCGGCACTGGCCAGAGCTCGCCCCTCTCCTCTCCCCTCCCTGGGGCTCCTGGTGGCAGGCGTGGCCCCAGCTGATCACTGCTACAGATAAACAGCAGCCGGGTGCAGGGCGGTGCAGGGCGGTGCAGGGCCGTGCAGACCTCGCTGGGGAAAGCAAAGCGCAGCGCCCGACTCCAGAAATCAACCTGGACCCACGTGAGCCGGAGCCCCCAGGAGGAGCTCCCATGGCCTGCGACCCAGTATCGCTCGGCCTAGAGACGTGTCCTCAAAGAGCTCCCAAAACGGGGACAAGGGCACGCCTGCAAGGAGGCTGGGAGGGAACAGGGCGGGGAGCCGGGCAGACCTGGGTGATGGCTCAGAAGGAGAATGCGTGGCCGTGGGAGTGGTGTTTACACGCTTGAAACACGGGCGAAAGCAAAAGCAGGCTCCGCTTCTGTATGTGATCGGCTGACACAGCCCACGGCGCGACCACTGTGTGCTGAGCGTCAGGTGAGGGCTCCGCGTGGATTCCCATGACCCGTTTAGCCTTCTTGCAAGCTTGTAGCTTTATACCCATTTCACAGATGCGGGCACTGAGGCACGGACAGAACTCAGTAGGTGGCTCAAGTTCACCGGGGTGGTCGGTTCCCTGTAAATTTCTGTCTTTCACACACCACACCATTTATGTTACAACTCTCGCCAAAACTCTTTTTCAAGGGAAAAAGCCTGAAAAGAAAATGCGTGAACATTGTAGGAGACACGGAAGCTCCTGGCGTCTGGTTTTAGATGGGCGCAGCTCTGGCCGATGCAGCCATCTGGGGGTGAACCAGCAGATGGAAGACCTCTCTCTCTCTCTCTCTTTCTCTCTCTGCGTAACTCTGACTTCCAAGTAAAATAAATAAATCTTTAAAAAAAAATGTGAAAACACTAATGCCCATCATTTCTGGGCGGTGCCGTTTGGAATGACTTTATTTTCTCCTTCCTACGATGGGTATTTTCTCTATTTTAGACAGTGGACGTGTTCTACTTTTAAAACCAGAAACTACACTATTTTTGAAAGTCTCCTGAGATTTCATAACCTCCTCTAGAACGGTTTAAAATAGCGACAACATAAACACACACCAGCCACGAGGGCAGCTCCACCTCCCGGGACCCCCACACCTGCCCCCTGCACCCCGGCTCCCAGCTCCTGGGCCCCCAGGAGGTGGCAGTTAAAGCCTTGCTCTGTGCCACATTGATTTTTCGCTCCTGTAGACCATGCCCTTGACTCTAAGCAGCTTCAGTCCAAGACCTGAGCACAGCTCCTCCCCCGAGCACTCTCGGTTGCCTTCACCACCCTGTGGCAGGTGCAGAGGAGGCGGGGCCGGGTGCTTCAACCCTGGTGAAAACATCAGCTCCCCAGGGAGCCAGGACTTGCTGGGAGCTGGAGAGAAACCAGGCGGGATTATCAGAGACCAGCTTGGGGCTGGTGGGACAGCGCTCGGGAGGGCAGGCTGGGAGCGCACAGGACTCCGGCGTGGCGTCCGGCAGGAGCCCTGGGCTGCCCCTCCAGGGCAAGGCTAATTCAATCCCAGGACAGCCAAGCACCGTGAACCTGCTGCCGAGTAGCAGGGAAAAGAGGCACCGGAGGCAGCGGAGCCTCAAGCCCGCACCCAGCCCTTCCCGGCCACAGAACGAAGCCCACACAGCCGGGAGAAACAGGAACTCACAAACACCCCACAGTCCCGCCCCTCCCCTCCCATCTTCCTCCTGACTTCTCCGTGTCCCTCTGAGCCCTCACCCAGGCAGTCGCCTGCTCTGGTCCTCAGGTTCTGTCTCCAAGGCCAGCAGGTGGGAGGAGGCAGCAGGGCCCCGGGGCTACCTGGGAAGCGCAGCAGGTGCACTGCCCCGCCCACAGCCCACTCTGCTTTGGGAAATGAGAAAATAAAGCCATGGCGACCACAGACGCCCTGGCTGAGCTGCCCAGCAAGGCTGAGAACGGGGTCTGGGCTGCAGAGACCAGGCCGGGGTCTGCCCGGCACGGAAGGAGGAAGCCGTCTCGCCCACTCCCTCCTGGCTCTCCCTCAGCATCCCGGGGGCCAGCCGCACCCCCTGGCTGTGGAGGTGCAGCAAAGAAGGGGTGAGGGAGGGGTCTGGCTGAGGCGGCCCCCAACCCCAGGGCGTCCCCTGCCCCAGACAGCCCGGAGGTGCCGTCAACCCGCCAAGGAACAAAACGCGGCTGGGGAGGAGCTACAGTCATCAAGCATTTGCTAAGCACCTACTACGCGCCAAGCACTGCCGGGAAATCGGAATTGACCTTGGACTGGGCCTCGTCAGATGCATAGGAGTTTTCTGGCCTGAAAAAAAAATCACCCAGGAGAGGCGCACCGGGACCAGGGTCAGGGTCCTCGTGCGGCCCCATGAGTGACGCACCCCGAGTGAGTGCCACGGCCGCTCAGGGCCGCGGCCCGGCTGGGCCCCTCCACCGCGGCAGCCCCTCTGCTTTGCTCCTCCTCCTCGGAGAGGCTCCCTGGCCACAAACAGCGTCCTCCACGTCCTCCACGCATGTCCACTTGTCGCTACAACAACCACGAACAGTGTCACAGCACGATTATCTTATGGTCGGCAGAGGTCTCCCGGGGCCAACAGCAAGGCTCCCTCCATTCCAAGGGGGGGGACATCGTCTTCCTCCTGAAGCTTCTAGAAGGCACCCACAATCCTTGGCTTCCCTCCAGCTTCGAAGCCAGCCACGGCCAGCTGAGACTTTCTAAGCAATGTGTGACTGCCTGGGTGGGCTGGGACCACCTGCCCCTCCCCGGGCCCTTAATCAACCTGCAGGGTCCCCTCTGACAGGCAGGGGCCACTGCCACGAGTCCCAAGGTTGGGACACGCACACGTGTGAGGAGCAGCGGCCGAGTCCCACACACCCGGGCCCCTCGCCCCGCACGCTCTGACCCCTTCCCTGTCTCTGCTTCCCTCCACACTCTTCCAGCTTCCAGCTGTTGAGGGGCTGTGCACCTGTTCGTGACGCCCACCCCACTAGGACCTGAAGGTCCGAGCGAGCCAGGCTCGGGCTGTCCTCCCGCCACCGTGTTCCCAACACCTGCAGCCGTGTCTGGCGCACAGCAGGTGCTCAACACAGACGTGCCGAGAGACAGGGAGGCCCACGTGGCGGGCAGGCCTACAGGCCTGCAGCCCTGGGAGCGAGCCAGGGTGCTTGCCCAGCCCCCACGCAGGCAGGTCACGGGCAAACCCAACCTCCACATGGAGCTGATCAGATCCAACGCTAGCAATTGATTAGAATACACAGCAAAGGAGATCCTACAGGTGAGGAAAGAGGCCCAGGGGAGGGGAGGGGAGGGAAGGGAGGGGAGAGGGGAGAGAGGGGAGAGGGGAGGGGAGGGGAGGCCCGGCAGCCTTCCGTCAAACACTGAGCCCCGAAAGCAGGTAACTAAAGCTGACACAGGTGAGCCCCGGCTTGCGATGGGTGGCTCCCAACAAGCTCACTGCAAGTGGAAAACGCACACCATGCACCTGACCCACCAGGCCACCGGGCCCAGGGCACAGCAGGGGAAGAGGCGTCCAAGTCCAGCGGCCACGGACCACGGATACTACATCGGGAAAACCCAGGCCGCGCTGAGTGTGGAGAGGCCGGCTCCTGTGCGATGCGAGCTGCTCACGGGTCTCAACCGATTCCATCTGCTTCTTCCAGGTCACAAGGGAGACCCCAGACTCGAGTGGGGTGGACGCGCGTGGGGACGGCAGGACGGGGGCGGCATGCGGCAGACCGTCTGAATCCCATGCACGCACCAGGCAGAGTGCCGGGGGCTCATTTTGGGAACCACAACTTCGGCCATTTCTCCTATCGGTAAAAACCCGACGTCTTGTTTGTGGACGAAGTCGGGAGTACACACGGCACAGAGGAAAAACACAGACACGCAGCAGTCCACCAGGCGGCGTGAGCCGGGGCCACGGGGGCTGTCCACGCAGCAAGGTGCTCCTGCCCCTCCCGGGGCTGGCAGAGGAGCGGGGACCCAGAGGGGAGAGGCCAGCGTGCCGGCCACCCCGCCACGCTCATTGCTGACCGCCTGGCGTGGTCGCCCGCTCAGCTGCAGGGTGGGGAGCCTGCTCCAGGCCCCAGGCGGAGGGCGCCGCGGGCCGTCACGTTCCCAGGGGCTCCTCGGCCAGGCACACGCCCAGGCTGTGTGCAGAGGCGGCCGCTGCCCGTGGGTTCCAGGCCCATCGTGCCTGAAGTCTGTCCAGTGTTTTCAACACAGGGGAAAAACAAAACGGAACACGGAGACGCACCCAGCCGGCAAGTGGAGGAGCCCCTGCCACGCCCGGCCCAGGACGCTCCCCGGGGACGTGGCTGTGCTGACGAGGGCCCCAGAGCCCGTGGGAAACGGGACAGTCCGCCCCGGTCAGCTCAGCCAGGCCGTGTCCAGTGGGTGCGCCCCTTCCCACTGCCCTGCCCTCGTGTGCACAGGCCCGGCCCCGCCCTGCCTGGACCCTGGCTGCTCCGTGGCACGAACCCCTCCCAGGGTTAACCGTGCGGCAGGCCTGGGTCGCGGGGCCCTCCAGGGCGTGTCCTCTCGTCACGGTGTCCTCCGTGGTGCCCGCTCACCCAGGACACGAGGAACCATGACTGAAAACACGGCTTAAGGGACGCAAGTGGGTGCCGCTGCGGCTGGGCACACACCCTGTCGCGTCACAGCAGGCCCGAGAGGAACAAGGGACTGAGCTCATCTCACAGACGGGAAAACCGAGACCCAGAAGGAGTTAGAGGCCGGTCAAGGCCCTGCCGTGAAGACACGGGAAACAGGACAGTGCAGACTGTCAGCGCTTCCTCCGCCCATCAAGATAAAGCTGTATTCGCAGTTCCCTACCTTCCTTGGAGTTAACTGAAACCATGTGACTAACTCCGGCCAATGAGATGTAAGCTGAAATGCCATGGGGCAGTCCCTTGCAACTTCTAACAGAACTGGCGTCCATCCTGGGACCCTTCTTCCCTCATCTTGCTGCTGTCTGAACACTGTGATAATGGCTGGAGCTCTGGCAGTCCTTTAGGACCATGAGGTCAAGAGTGAGTCCAGGGGAGGGCAGTGTGAGCAGCTGGACGGAGCCTGGGTCCTGGCAGGTTTTACCAGTGCCAGCTGCCAAGCCAGCCTTGGAAGCCCCTCTGTCTACAGCTGTTATCTTGGGTTTTCTCTCACAGCCAATCCTAAGGAGGAGCAGCGTCTGGCCCAGGTCTGAGTGACTCCAGGGCCCCCTCTTCTCCAGTGACCCCAGAGGCAGAGAAAGCAAAGGCAGAGCAGCAGGGGTGCGCCCGGAGGCTGGGGGCAGGGGTGGGGCCTCGGCCTCCCCGGCTCTCCCCGCAGGCCTCACCTTACCAGGCCTGGAAGAATCTATAAAGGCTGGTTTACAGGCCGATCTATGCCCGGCTCAGTGGGCTCCGGGTTTTACGGGGAAGGGGTCTCAAAGCTCAGCTCAGAAAGCGCTCGCTTGCGGCCACTCCATCGTGGGGCACAGACCACAAAGGCCGCCTCGCGCACGGTGGTTCCGCTGGGACTGGGATAAGAGTCCCTGCTCCGTAAAGTCAGACTTCCGGGGCTGGAGACGCGGCCTCACCAGTTACGCCACCACCGGCCACACCGGCCTCTCAGGTGAGCACTGGTTCCAGTCCCGGCTCTGCTGCCACCCAGCTCCCTGCTAACACACCTGGGAAGGCAGCAGAAGACGAGCCCGGGGGCCCTGCACCCCCGTGGGAGGTCCAGACGCAGTTCCAGGCTCCTGGCTTGGGCCTGGTCCAGCGCCAGCTGTTGTGACCATTCAGGGAGTGAACCAGCGCGCTCTCTCTCCCTCCCTCTCCCTCTCTCTCTCCCTCTCTCTCTCCCTCTCTCCCTCCCTCTCCCTCTCTCTCCCTCTCCCTCTCTCTTCCTCTCTCTCTCTCTCCCCCTCTCAGTCTCTCCATCTCTCTCCCTCTCTCTCCATCTCTCTCCCTCTCTCTCTCTCTCCCTCTCTCTCCCTCTCTCTCCCTTTCTCTCTCCCTCTCTCCCTCTCTCTCTCCCTCTCTCTCTCCCTCTCTCTTTCCCTCTCTCCCTCTCTCTACCTCTCTCCCTCTCTCTCTCTCCCTCTCCCTCTCTCTCCCTCCTCTCTCCTCCCTCTTTCCCTCTCTTTCTCTCTCTCTCTCCCCCACCCCTCTGTGACTCCGCAGTCCACAGAGTTTCTTGTGAAGTCCTTGAGTTGCACCTGCACCGTGGGTACCCGCGGCCCCTTGCTGGGCAGCATCCCACAGCAGGTGCACACCAGATCTGTCTGTCTGTCTGTCTGTCAGGTAGGAAGTTAGACATCAGCCTATGGGGGAGGAGCTCCGGATCACAGCATCTGCCGAAGCGCACCTAGGATTTTACACTACAAGGCCCCCAATAACTTCACCCTGGTAACTTTCCAGGGGCCTCAGCCCTCCCCCAGGGCAAGCCCCCAGGAGAATCCTCTCTGCTCAGCACCTGACAGCACTGGGCAGCGGCTCCCTTCCTCCACGGCAGGCGCCGGGGGGACCCTCCGCCCCAGGCCGACAGCACGGAGTAGAGACCCTGACTCACACGCAGCAACCCTTTGTCCTGGAGCAGGAGGAGGAGGAGGGGAAACCGTGGGAGGAACCGGGCCCCTTCCCCTCACAAGCCCCGTCTGAGTGCAGACTGCCGAGCCGCCCGCCCGCTGCCAGGTGCATGCCCTGCGTTCAGCCACGGAACCTTGCTGTCCCCACTCAGTGACCGGGAGCTCGCGCTCTCTCGCATTCTGTCCCATCGTTCCGACGGATGCCCGACCCCATTAAACCTCGCCACCTCGCTGACCACTGCTCTCTGTCTCACGCCATTCTCTGTTGCGCGAAGACAAGACCCCACCCACCCATCGCCGCTACCACGTCCACCAGCTGAGGGCAGCGGAGCGGTGTCCGGTTTTCAGCTGCTGTCAACAAGGCACCAGGACAGGAACCGCACTGGGAAACGCATCCGCGCGGGCAGGCGACGTGGCCTCCGGACAGCGCTCGCACTCACCACCCCTCCCCTTCCGTACCCAGCAGGGGCTCCCGCCTCCTTCCAGGTGCCCAGAGCTAGCCCGCCTTGTCCGTCTGTCACATGTCATACGTCATACGTCACGTGTCACGTGGCCACTGCGCTGTGGCTGGGACGGCCACAGGGTTAGGGCAGCCCGCCTCATCCGTCACACATCACGTGGCACACGGCACGCCCACTCGCTGTGGCTGGGACGGCCGCGGGGTCAGGGCCCTGCTCTGTGCCCGGTCTCTGACACTGCGCACCGGAAGCTCCCCCCTCCCGGAACCGCTGCTCCCCTCGCTGGACGAGGCAGGGCCTGCAACAGCGTCCCTCCCTTGGGGCTGCTCTGTCAGAGCCCTGTCCACGGTGGGGGGGTGGGGGCAGACTGGCAAGCCCGCAGGGAGCTGCAAGGCACAGTCCCCCCCGCTGCGCACAGTCCCAGCTGCGGGAGTTGTCGCGAGCACTGGCTGAGACCTCCCCAATTCCCGGGGGGTAAGACCATCCCCGCCCCCAGCCCTCTTCCCAAGTGACAGAGTCCTAGGAAGATCCCAGGTTCAAGGCCCAGCTGTGGGACTGCTGCTCCCCAACACCGGGCTGGGCCGCCCCACGCACCCGCATCTCCTCTGCCCTCTGTGGGCTCAGCAGGCCTCAGCCCCCAGCACAGCCCACGGGGACACAGGGACCCCAGCCCCCGCCCCCAAGACCCCAGGGCCTGTCCAGACACTTCCGCAAAGGAGACGAGCGGTCCGGACTGGCGGAAGGCCCGGCAGCCTCCTCCCACACCCTCCGGGCCCAGTGCCTCATCCATCCCCAGGCCTGGGGCCGGAGCCCGGGGGCGCGCCCCCTCCTCCCTCTGCATACACTGGATCAGCGGAACTGGACAAAGGGGAGGCGAAGCAGACGCACACGCTGAGGTCATCTCCCGGCAGCTGCTGGAGCAGGAGGCTGCAGCTGGGCCAAGGGCAGGGCCCCAGAGGAGACCTCAGGCCCCTGTGTGGACAAGAGGCTCCAGGAACTTAATGGGAGCCGTGTTCTCCGAGCCTCAGTTTCTCCATCTGGCAAATGGGGGTGTTACAACGCAGCTGTCTCCCAGGACGGCCCTGAAAGCACTGGGAGGAGCAGCAGCCAGGGGCCGGGTGAGGCTCACTGCGCAGCCTCTGTGTGTGGTCACTCTGGGGACGCTGGGGGGCAGGACCCACAGAGCCTGCGGAGTCAGAACCGGGGGGGAATGGGGGGCTCGCTCGTCCACCAGGTGACTCCCTAGCACCCAACACTGGCTTCTCGCCCTCCACACCGCAGGCACGCGGGCTGGGTTACCCTCAGGCGGGGGCCATCCTGTACAGGCCGGCACTGAGCAGCCTCCCTGGCCTCTGCCCACAACCCTGCAGTCGCGGCGGCCACAACTTGTCCCCAGTCTTTGCCAAACATCCCCGGGAGCCAACTGCTCTGAGCGGACAGCCATTGGCCCCAAGTCTGAGAGCCACTGAGGTCCAAGCAGCAGGCAGAAGCCCTGGCCTGGGCTCGCAGGGACCATCATGAGCCGTGGGGGACACCAGGCTCACTGGGGAACAGGGAGAGGGGGACCCCATACTCCCCACCGCAGCACCGGCTTCCCGAGGTGCACACAAAGGCCCCCGGGCAGCAGGAGGCCAAGCCAGGACTGTTGATTTGCCACCCTGGGCACACCTGAAGCTCAGGCAGCCACGATGTCACCTGCCCATGGGGGGGGAGGGGGCGGTGCCAAAGTCACTGCTGCTCTTCTTCTGCGTCCGGGCTGCCCACCCGACCCCTGCTAGCACTGGCCCACGGCTCGGGATTTTCCACACAAGCATCAAAGGAAAGGGGTTTAGGGAACCCAGGCACCACCCCCAAAAGGAGAGGAATGGCAGCTGAAGTTGCAATTCACCGCCAAGGTGGACCAGGAGCTAGAAATCGTTTGGCCTGCTTCCAGGGCCCTCTCCAGGAAGGTGTTGGAGAGGTACCCACAGAGGTGGATCTGCAGCGAGATCTCGATACAGTCGCACTATACAGAAGTGGGGAAGTGGCCGCTCACCTCCCACCAGGCAGAGGGTTAACCAAACCTGGGCCTGGAGGCTGGAGCAGCGCAGGGCCAGGCAGGCACACAGAGCCGGCTAAGACCAGACCCTGCCAGCAAAGGGCTCACCCCTGGTGACGGAGGTGGACAGGCCACAGCCGTGTGAAAAAGTGACACGCGCTGAGCCAGAGCTAAGGGCACAGGGCGCGAGAAGGGCCAGCCCACAGTGGAAGGCACAGGACAGGCCACGGCCAGCAAGGACTCCGGCCAGTGGGAACCCAAGTGTGCAAAGCAGGTGCTCTGAGAAAAGAGACCAGCGGGGACAACCCCAAAGTAAGGGTGCTGACCCCACAATGCACTCACGCGACTTTTAGAACCATAGGAAGACAGAAACATAACTTTCATGGATTAACCCCGTGGGGAAGTCCACGTGGGTTAGACCACTGCCCACACGCTGTTAATGAGGCTGGCTGTGGCCCCCAGCAAGCACAGTGAGGCAGCAGGCCCCTGACACCCACGTGGGAGACCCGGATGGAGTTCCAGGGCCCTGGCTTCAGCCTGGCCCGGACCCAGCCACTGTGGCCATCTGGGGACTGGACCAGAAGACAGGAGCTCGCTTTGTGTGTGTGTGTGTGTGTGTCCCTCTCTCTCTGTAACTCTGTCTTTCAAATAAATAGACTTTATTAGAGAGAGAGAGAGAGAGAGAGAGAGAGAGAGATCCATCCATCCCCTGGGTCCACACCGAAAAAACTGGGGTCAGCAGGGGTGACCGCAGAGGGCCAGGGCCACGTGCCCGTCACACACACTCAGTGCCAGTGGAAAGACCAGCATGTGTTCGTGCAAAGAGCCCAGGCTTCTGAGTGACAGCGATCGCGGGCAACCTGAGCCTGTCCCTAACGAGCTGTGTGACTGTGCACCTTGCACTTAACCTCTCTGAGCCTCAATTCTCCATCTGAGAAATGCAAGCAGTTCCCCCACTCGCACAGTCGTGAGGATTCAAGAGAAAACACTCCGCAGGGATCTCGGCACGCGGCAGGTGCTGGATAAGCGATGGTGGCAGGAGGTAAATGCATGGCCACAGGCGCCAGCGTCCTCACCGCGTTCAACCTCGTTGTATTCAGCCCCAACCCAGAAAAATGATGCTTGAAGGAGCAGCCCTCCCATCGGGGGCCGACCTGCCTGGACCGGGATGGGACAAGGACACAGGAGAGAGGAGCAGGGGGGCGGGAGAGGACACAACCGCCAGGCAGCAGAACCACGACGCCCCGCTGCACCCCAGAACACGCAGAGGAGTAAAGCACAGGAGAGCCCCACTGCACGGGCCGGCCTCAGAGCCAGCCCAGAGCAGCATGGCTGGGAGCCGTCTCCAGAGTGCGAACCGCAGGCCTCTGGGTCCCTCTGAACGCGGGCAGGAGCCCTTGTCTCTGGCTTCTCTGAGAGGGGGAAGCCCAGCCCCTCTGCCTGCAGCTCTGAAGCCGGGCCGGGCTCAGGGCGCTGCGGATCCGTGCTCCGGAGATGACCCAACCACTACCGCGAGCTCCGACAGCTCAAGTCCACGGACACGGGTCCAGGGCCTGGCCCCAGCCCCCCTCGGCCTCACTCTGCAGAGAAAACTCCCCTGCCTCCGCCGTCCAGCCAGCCCCTTCCTTCCTCTCCCTGCAGCTGACCACGCCCACTTCTCTGCCCCACCTCCCATGGCCTGGTCAGACACCCCACAGTAGTCTGCCTGCACAGTCTCCAGGGACGGGGCCCCTGACTCCCCGCCGTGGCGCGGACACACGGTCTGCTTCCCTCCCATCTCCATGCCGGGGCCAGGACCAAGCACGCAACAGGTGTGTGCAGGAAGTTGGGGCTGCAGAGCGCTCCAGCGCCAGAGGAGCTGGGCTTGGCGGGACTTGGAAGCAGGAGGACTGTGGCGCCTGCACCTGGACACATGAGGTCATTTTCCACGGAGCCGTCCCCCAGGGTCACGCGTTCTTGCGTCACGGTTGGCCTCCTCCCACAACTGGAGCACCCACGGTTACAATGGCCACAATTCACAGAACAGCTATTACATCAACCAAGATTGTCCATGAGCCTCCAGGCCGGGGCTCCGTGTCAAAGACTCTTTTGAGTGAGGGGCACACGCAGTTGTACAACTGTTGCCGTGGACTGGAGTGGAGTCAGCTCCTCCCCTTTCATCTGGGTGTGTACCACCCACCAGCTCTCAAATGGGCTGGACCGGCCCCTGGTAGAAAGGGGCATGTTTAGATTGACACATGATTGGCATGCCGTGGACTCAACAGAGGCTGTTAAACCTCCTGCCACACATGGGACATCCCATTCACATAAGACCTCCCGCTGCAGGAACCAGTGCCAAGGCCAACACTCAAGCACCGAACACCCTGCTGAGGCCGTGTCCCCGGGGGGTGGTGACAGGACAAAGGTGACATCATTATTAAAGAAGACCTCCAACCCCCTTCCCCAGCCCCCTTCCTAACATTCCAGATTCTTCTTGCCCCGCCCACCTGCCAATCTCCATCTCCCTGAGTCCCGCCTCCTGACACATACACCTTCCTGGGTCCTCAGCCCCGAGCACCCCTCCCACCTCAGGCCAGAGAGCTCCCTCCCTGAGCGTCAGCTGCTGCCACGTGGGCAGCACGGCCCGATGCCCGCTACAGACTCCAGGTCTGTTGGGACGCGGCCCCGCCCCAATGCTGACCATGCCGCCGATGCATTGCCCGCTTCAGCTGCCCCCGCCCCGACCACGGTACCAGAAAGCTCCTCTTTGACTCCACAGTGAGGAGAGAAACGCCGGCAACCTCACAGAGCCCTGGTCAGTGCTCACAGCCTCACAGAGCCCTCCCAACGGCCCTAGGAAGCCATCGCAGCTACCTGGACCTCGCTCCAGGCGGCTGCGACCGGCACCAGGAAGGACGCATCATCTGGCTCAAGTCCTGCAGCCAAAATCCAGGTCCAGGCCTGGCTTCAGACGCCCCCTCCCCCACCCTACCCGAGGCAGCTGTCCATTCTGACCAACCACGTTCAGCCCAAGGGCTGCGGAATTCAAAGGCACAGGTTCGGAGGCGCTGTGGGCACGGGCCATGATCTGTCCTTTACCCAGAGGTCTCTGCAGTGCCCCTCTCTCTGCATTGGCCGAGCTCTCCAACCCCAGGAGATCCAGACGCGGGCAGCAGGGAGAGCCATTCATCTCCAGGGAAGAACAGCGTAACTTTTTAAAAAGCCAGGCACCAGCTGAGGCTCCCGCCATCGGCCTATGGCTTCGGGCTAGGGAAAGGTTTCCTCACAGCCGGCAGGACTCCCAGAGCAGACGGGGTAGGACAGAGCCACCCCTCCCCCCGGTGCTGACCCACCCAGGCGAGCAGAGGCCACGGCTACAGCAGCAGCAGTGCGCGATGGTCAGCGCCGGGCGGCACACGAACCCCCTGCCACGCTCAGAGGCGCTCAGCCCAGGGGTGAGAGGCCAGAGCCCCAGGGAGCACCTCAGAGGAGAGCTCACAGGAGGAAGTCCCTCGGCCCCTGCAGCTGCACCCTGCCCAGGCCCCTCACCCCAGGACCAGGGGTCCAGCTGCAGGTGAAACAAATCATGTGGCTGGGAAAATGGGCATCGGGTGGGAGCCACACGCCTGCCCACCCAGCCATCGCTACATCTCCAAAGTCAGGTGACGGGGGCGCCTGCGGGCTGGCTTCCTACCTGGCTGCGCCCAGAAGCAGGGAAAAGGAGGGAGAGACCCGCAGCATGGGCTCCCCACTGCCACCCCCTGCCAGCCCCACTGAACCCCAGAGGAAGGAGACTCGGGCATTTAGAAAACCAGCGGTGATGGCGAGAACATTCTGGAGAGAGGGAGGGTGGAAAGGGCACAGCAGGGGAAACTGCCGTTTCCTTAACAAACTCGAGAACCCTGCGCCCGGAGAGGCAGAGAGGACAGACGGACGCCGGGCCAGCTTGGAGCCCAGCAGCGCCGGGGTCTGGGATGAGAGGGGACAGGTGTCTCAGACGGCGCTGGGCAGGGATGCAGAAGGACCCTCACCCCGCCCAGTGCCTCCCCCCTCCCCACCACCAGCAGGCCCCCCGCCAAGGGTCTGTTCTCTTTTTTTTTTTTTTAATTAAACTTTTATTTAATGAATATAAATTTCCAAAGTATAGCTTATGGGTTACAATGGCTTCCCCCTCCCAAAACTTCCCTCCCACCCACAACCCTCCCCTTTCCCGCTCCCTCTCCCCTTCCAATCACATCATGATTCATTTTCAATTCTCTTTATATACAGAAGATCAGTTTAGTATATATTAGGTAACGATTTCAACAGTTTGCCCTCATATAGCAACACAAAGTGAAAAAAAATACTGTTGGAGTACTAGTTATAGCATTAAATAAGAGTGTACAGCACATTAAAGACAGAGATCCTACATGATTTTTTTTAAAAATTAATTAATTTTCTATGCCATTTCCAATTTAACACCAGGTTTTTTTTTTTTTCATTTCCAATTATCTTTATATACAGAAGATCGGTTCAGTATATAATTAGTAAAGATCTCATCGGTTTGTACCCATGCAGAAACACAAAGTGTAAAAATACTGTTTCAGTACTAGTTATAGCATCACTGCACATTAGACAACACATTAAGGACAGATCCCACATGGGATGTAAGTACACAGTGACTTCTGTTGCTGACTTAACAATTTGACACTCCTGTTCATGGCGTCAGTAATCTCCCTAGGCTCTAGTCATGAGTTGCCAGGGCTATGGAAGCTTTTAGAGTTCACTGACTTTGATCTTATTCCGATAGGGTCATAGTCAAAGTGGAAGTTCTCTCCTCCCTTCAGAGAAAGGTACCTCCTTCTTTGATGGCCCCGTTCTTTCCACTGGGATCTCACTCACAGAGATCTTTCATTTAGGTCTTCTTTTTTTTTCTTTTCCATGGTATCTTGGCTTTCCATGCCTACAATACTCTCATGGGCTCTTCAGCCAGATCCGAATGCCTTAAGGGCTGATTCTGAGGCCAGAGTGTTGTTTAGGACATCTGCCATTCTATGAGTCTGCTGTGTATCCCGCTTCCCATGTTGGATCTTTCTCTCCCTTTTTGATTCTATCAGTTAGTATTAGCAGACACTTGTCTTGTTTGTGTGATCCCTTTGATTCTTAGACCTATCAGAGCCATCGAACGTGAACTGAAATTGATCACTTGGACTATTTAGATGGCATTTGTACATGCCACCTTGATGGGATTGTATTGGAATCCCCTGGCACATTTCTAACTCCATCATTTGGGGCAAGTCTGATTGTGCATGTCCCAAATTGTACATCTCCTCCCTCTCTTTTTCCACTCTTAAATTTAACAGGGATCACTTTTCAGTTAAAATTTAAACACTTAAGAATAATTGTGTGTTAATTACAGAGTTCAACCACTAGTACTAGAACAACAACAACAACAACAAATACTAAAAGGGATAAAGTATTACATTGTACATCTAGAGTCAGGGTCTGTTCTCTAAAGAGGGCAAAACAGCAGGCGCCCACTGCCGTGAAGACTAAGTGGGTTTCTGTGTGCTGGATACAGAGGACCCCCCCAAACACACCCCAAGCTCTCTTCCTTCTCGCAGCTCCCAGGCCCCCACTCTCCACCCCCCGCAGCCTGGCCTCTCTCTAAGACTCACTTATCTGAAAAGCAGCGTGACAGAGAAAGAGGAAGCTGGTCCTCCATCCACGACAGCCGGGTCTGGGCCAGGTAGAAGGCAGGAGCCGGGAACTCCGTCCTGGCCCCCTGTGTGGATGGCAGGGGCTCGAGCAAGAGGGCCATCTTCTGCTGCCTTCCCGGGTGCACAGTGCTCTGATACACCATGATGGCGTCGCAAGTGGCAGCTGAACCCGCTGTGCCATGGCATGGACTCCAGCCGCCTGCTCTCGAGCCTCCAATGGGCACTGTTTAGACTCTGCCATGGAGGAAAGACCTCCGGGTACTGGCATAGGGGTTCCCGAGGGAGCAGCCAGCAGGGCACCTGCGGGAGAAGCTCTAGGGTCAGGCAGCCCCGCCACCCGTGCTCAGAGCTAGCACACACTTAGATGTGAGAAGACACGCGAGGACTTGATCTAGCCAAGGAAAGAAGTCTCCATCACAAAGCTCCCAGGCAGGGCCGCAGCTCTGCGGAGTGGGGAGAAGGCCCCCACCATGCCGAGCGCACCGGCCACGGCGCCAGGTCCTCTCCCTCCAGCCGCTCACGCGGTCCTGGCCGATACCGCCTTCTTCTTCCCCTTCTACCAGGAAGGCGTCTGAAGAGCGGAGAGGGTGAGCAGTGCGCTCCAAGCCAGCACACGAGTGAGTGGCAGAGCAGGGATTCCAACCCGGAGATGCGGCTCCACTCCCAAGCCGCCTCTGCAGACCCCAGCCCAGCCCTCGCCGCCCACCGCCGCTGGCCCTGCGCAGTCGCGAACAAGAGTGGGCTTCGCCAGGGAGGACGAAAGAGGACTTGCAAATTAAAAATGCAATACATTGAAACACGGAATAGAAAATCAATGACATCTCCCAGACAGCAGAGCCGAACCCAAAAGGGACAGAAGCTAGAAGAGATAAGGAAATTGGAGGATTAGGCCAGGACGACGAACACGCGATCGAGCAGCTCTACAAGGTCAGAGAAATCCAAAGGCAGAAATCATCATGGGATAATCCAGAAGTCCCCAGGGCTGACGGGTGCCCAGAGATGGACGGCCTCCCTCAGGCCTTGGGGTAAAGGACAGAGAGGCCAGCACAAGGCCGGGGACCAGCAGTCACTGGGAACCCGGGCTACTGGCGACGACAGACCCAGAGCTGACCGTGTGCTCCACTAAGACGGCAGAAGGTCAGGAGCAGGGGGACGCGAGGCCAGGACTGCGCCGTGACGTCACTCACACCGCACACGCCCTCTGGGGACCGGCGCTTGTCTGCTCGCTGTGGGCTTCCAGCATCTGATGGAATGCAAGCCGAGTCGGCAAGCGTGCATGGCCGCTGGCGCCAGGATGTTCTCTCGTTCCCTAAGCAGACTTCGATATTCCACATCGAGTACAAGACCGCCCACCAAGCCAGTGGGGGCTGGGGCCGGGCTAGCAGCACGTCCTCACTTCACCCGTCTCAGCTCCAAGAGAACAGGACGGGGTGGGTGTTTAGCCTAGTGGTTAGACACTCCCACTTGGAACACCTGGGTCCCCTTCCCCAGCTCCAGCTCCTGACTCCAGCCTCCTGCAAATGCAAACTCTGGGAACCAGTGGTGATGGCCCAAGTAGCTGGGTCCTTACCACCCATGTAGGAGACCCGGATTGGGCTCCCAGCTCCCAGCTGCAGCCCTGGCCCAGCCATGACTGTTACGGGCATTTGGGGAGCAGAACCAGCGAATGGGACCGTGCATCTCTTTCTCTCTCTCTCTCTCTCTCTCTCTCTCTCTGCCTCTCAAATAAATACAATTTTTAAAAAAATTTAAAAAGAAACAAGGGCACGCCGAGGGGTGGAGCAGAGACGTCACTGTGGCCAGAGCCAGGTACGAACCTGGAGGATGCCATGACATCACCTTCTCTGTGCCCGGGCCACCGCACGCTGACTGGGCGCGTGGCCTCTGGACTGCCGGCAGTCTCTGCTGCCCATCGTCTGCCCCTTGTGACCAGAACCCTGCCCCACACTCAGCTCAGGTCCTGTCACCACCCCAGGCCTCCGCCAAACTCACGGACTGGGAAGCCAGCACTGTGGCGTGGTAGGGGAAGCCTCCGCCTGCAGCACCACATCCCATACGGGCGCCAGTTCGTGTTCCGGCTCCTCTTCCTATCCAGCTCTCTGCTGTGGCCTGGGAAAGCACTGGAAGATGGCCCAGGTGCTTGGACCCCTGCAGCTGCCTGAGAGACCCAGAGGAAGCTCCTGGCTCCTGGCCTCAGATGGGTCTGGCTCCGGCCGTTGTGGCCATTTGGGGAGTGAACCAGCAGGTAGAAAACCTCTCCCTCTCTATCTATAGCTCTACCTCTCAAATAAATAAAAACAAAGCAAAACAAACAAACAAAACGTCAGGATGCAAACATCTCCGTGCTGTGTCTCTTCTGGGGCAGCCATTGTTGGTCACGCCTGCGTGGGGCTCCTCCTGCCGCCGTGGCGGGCTCAGCCCCACACGTGTGTACTATCTCACAGATCTGCGGTCAGAGGTCTCCAGTGGATCTCACGGGCTAAAATCAGGGTTATGGGAAGGGCTGCGTTCCTTCTGGAGTCCCGCGGGAGAATCCACGGCCTCCCTTTTGCAGCTCCCAAAGGCTGCTGGCACCCCTGGCTGGGACCGTGGCCCCTCGCGCTACGGCATCCCTCTGCCCTCTGCCTCTGCCACCCGCGCCTTCTCGCTGTGGCCCACCTGCTTCCCTTCCACAAGGGAGCTCCTGAGCACCTGGGCACACGTGGGTGACGCAGCCGCGTCGGCCCCGCCCCTCCTGACCAAGGTTTTGGGGATTGGGGTGTGGACATCCTTGCCGGGGGTGGGGCGGGGGGAGAGGAGATTATGCAGCCTGCTGTCTCCCCCCCCTTGTCAGGGATGGGCAGGGCAAAGACGCACACACCTGGCTCAGGTGCACCCCCAGGTGTGCTGGAGAGCAGCAGCGAAGCCCCAGGGTGTCCAAGGGCAGACACTGTGAATTCCACCCAGGAAGGGGCTCTGCGGGAGGGACCACGTAGGCACAGGTGCAGGGATGAGAAAGGATGTGGCCTGCGGGGGTGCCCCTGGGGCCCAGCTGTTCCAGGAAGGGCAGCAAGGTGGGGCAGGGGGCTTCTTCCAGAGACAGGGAGACGGACGTGGGGCTGCCGGGGAAGCGCTGGAGGCAGGGCAAGAACGAAGGAACACGCCACAGCAGGTGAGCGTGGAAAGGCCGAGTTGAGCTACGTCAGGGCCAGGGCTGATGGACACAGGGCCAGGACAGGAGGGGCCACCTAGGGGTTCAAGTTCCTTTGCCACCAAATGGGCAGGTCAGCTCCGAGCCCCAGTTCTCAGCTCTGAAGTACAAGCCATGACCATGCTAGAGGATTTAAATAGTTTAAAAGAGGAGCTGGATATAAATACAAAGGCTCCCGCTGCTCAGAGGACGCCCTGGGAGAGGGGAGCAGGAGCGGGGTGACATCATCCGTCATCGAAGCCCTAAGGGACCTTCCATTTGACCCCGGCTCTGCGGGAGCTGACGGTCCTGCTGGTCGACCCCAGAGGACTCCAGGGGTCCTGCTAACTCCCCACGTTTTCCTGGGGTGGGTTTCCTCACCCAGGGGGTCCCGGACTATGATTTCCAAGTGGCCGATTTCAGTGCCCAAGCAAGAAAAAACAAGCAGGGAGGGTCGGCTGCATGTGCTCCCTGGGGCCCCCTCACGCACCCCCAACCCTGGCTTCATCCTCCCGGGAGCTCCCTGGGTCTCCCAGGGACACACCCACCTGCCATCGCCTGCTCCCTGACCCCACAGCTCACATATCCCGCCTTTCTCTTCTAATTTTGCCTTATTTTCATTTTATTTGAAATGTGGAGAAATGGAGACACACACAGAGAAACCTTCCAGCCGCCGGTTCACTTCCCAAATGTTTGCAACGGCCGAGGCTGGGCCAGGCTGAAGCCAGGAGCCCAGCACTCAGTCTGGATCTCCCACGTGTCGGGTAGGGACCTTACTCTCACCTTGAGCCATCACCTGCTGCCTCCCAGGGTGTGCGAGCCAGGACTGCGCCTCGGGCACTGCTGTAGGAGGCGGGCGTCCTGAGCAGCATGCTGACCACTGTACTAAGTGCCCGCCTCTCCCTGTCTGATTACAGATTTATCCTGGGCCACTCTGGTGCTCTCACCCCTTCCCCCCTCACCCCCGGACTCCTGCTCTACCCCCTTCAGCATCCTCTGTTGTAGTGCAACCTCCTGGGGTGTCCTTTTCACCCCTCATCCCCAGCTCCCAGCATTTCAGGGGGACCTGAACAGAGAGCCTGTTACTTGACCAGCTTCCCGTGAGCGGGCCCACTGCCAATGCAGACACACAAGGTGCCCAGGCACGCTGTCGGCCCTTGGTCACACACACAACAGGGATTCCCTACTGCTGTGTCGCCATGAGCATCCGCTACAGGTTACGAGCCCTAAGTTTACAAACCCTGTCCTCCTCCAGGAAGTCGTCCAGGGTGCCACATGCAGAACCAACAGGTGCAGCTGTGTTCCAATAAAACTTTATTTGCAAACATAAGCAGGGGGCCGGATCTGGCCCGTGCACCATGGTTTGTGAATCTCCACTCTGACAGAAAAAAAAAAAAGGACACAAGAAAAGAAGACATGGCAGCAAGGAGGAAAACGTGTCGATCGTCATGGGCACACTTGGGATTTCTGATGCTGCCTCTGATTCCTTCTGTGACTGACACAATCTACCACTGTTAAAAAAAAAAAGGAGAGAGAGGCACAGAAAAAAGGTTTCTATGGGAACAGGGAGTTCACTTTAAATGGTTCAGCCACTAAAAAGACAATTACTTTATTTTTCTCTCTTCTGCTCAGATGCAGAGCAGGCTGCTGGTTGGGCAGGAGGACTTTGCCCAGAGGCTCAGCCGTTCCAGTCAAAAATTAAACACCAGTGTGCCCCACGGGCCAGGGCCGCTCAGGGAATCTGGGCTCCTGGCCGTGGGTGCTCCACGCCCCCAGCAGACTCCATGGCCAGCAGGCAGCGGGGGGGTTTGGGGGGGTGGGGGGTGTGTGAGACCTCCTACCACGGCTGCCGCACGGCTGGGTGGAGGGCTTCTGGCTCCAAGATGGTTTCCATCTGACCGGCCCCTGGGCACTCCCGAGCCTGGGAGGGATCGGGAACCCCCATGTGCCCAGACACTGGTGCTGGCCACTAAACCGCCCTGGGCACTGTCTGTCCCACCTCGCTCGACAACCAAGGGCGAAGCCAGAATGTGGGCTCTGATGGCAAAGCTGAGAACTGCAGGCTTTCCCCACGCTTGACAGTGGACAGAATGCAGGAAAGTGGCCAGCGACAGCCCCACACTGGCCACCCAGCCACATGGTGCAGGCAGCATGAAGCCGGGCCAGGCCCACCACCTCTTATACCACCTTCCCAGGGGCTGGATCTGAGCTGTGGATAATCCAACCCTCTCACTACGCAAGAGGGGAAACTGAGAGACAGCCAGGGAGAGGGATTCCGCCAGACCCCACAGCCAGTCGGCACCGACCCCCGGATCCGGGCTCAGGCCTTGGCCTCCTGGGCTTAACCATGAGCACAAGGCCCCGCATGGTAACCTCTGCAGCTAGGGAGGGTGCGGGCACCGGGACTCTCTGGCCTGCAATCCAGAGTTAACGCAAAGCCGGACCCCAGCCAGAGCCAGAAAAACCCAATCCGCGTAAGGATTCACCCACGAGGACCCACAGCTCAGCCCCAGGCCCACAGCCGTGCCTGGCTGGCAGTCAGTCCTGGAGGGCAAGGAGCCTCATGTGGGGCCCTGCCATATCCTGTCTCACCTGTCCTGCCCCCATGACAGTGGCCACAGGGGCACGCCCATCCCAGCACTCTGCATGGAGACAGAGGAAGATAAGGAAGAGAGCTGGGGAGATAAGGAGCCGGGAGGGATCGGAGGCCCCAGCCAGCTGGGAGGTGTGGGAGGGAAGGCCAGCGTGGCACCCCAAGCCAGACCCAGCGGCCTCAGCTTCACCCAGGGCCACCGACCTGTTTCTCGCCGTGCACCTGTGGGGCCATAACACTGTGAGTCCTAGGACAGATGAGGCTGCCCAGGTGGCCAATCCTGCCCTCCCCAGTGCCCAGGCGTGGACACTGTGCTGCCGGCCACAGGGGTGCATGTGGGTGGCCGGCTGGACTACGGGAGTGCAGCAAGCGCCAGAGTTGGGAAGAAGCCACTGCAGAGTCCGAGCAAGCAGGGCAGGGCCTGGGGATGGGTCTGAGCCCGTGGGACGAGACAGGGCAATGGGGACCAGGGGGCCAAGGGTTGACAGGAACAGGAGCCCATCTCAGGCCGCCCTGTGACTCCAGGCCGCGCCACACAGCACAGGGGAGAAGCGACACGGCTGAGTGTCTGTCCAGCCTTCAAGGTGCAGGTGCAAGGCCCCTCCTCTGAGAGGCCATGGGCACTCCCAGCTTAGAAGCCAGGGCATGCGACTGAGCAGGTGCGACAGGACCTGGGCTGCTCTCACCTGGGTTCCCATCCCAGAGCCACTGATGGGTCACGTGACCTTGGGCAAATCGCGACTGAGGTTGAGAAAGCCACCTAGGGCCCTGGGGCAGTGAAGGACCAGCCCCTGCCTTTGCCCCTGCCCCAGTATCAGGAACAGCCTGATGCTCCCTTGCTGGCTTCACTTTGAACCTGGTGCCACATCCACGCTGAGCCACGCTGGAGCAACGGGGTGAGGAATGACAGCATCGAGCCCCCAAAGCACCAGGATGACAGGAGTCAGCCCGAAAGGGGACACCCCTCTGCACCACCAAGATCAGAAAACCCGAGCCCGACCTGCGGCTCCTGAGCTGCCTGCGACAGGCTCACGCTCCCTAGGGCAGAAGCCAGAGCCAGCCCTGCCAGACACGCTTGCGCAACTGACCAGAGAGGAGCTGCAGGGCCCGGGGGCGGTGGGGGCTTCCGACGTGAACGGGAGCATCCGCCTCCTGCATGCTGGCCCCACAGCCCTTGCACCCAACACTAAGTGACCCCGGTGCTGGTGGAAAACTCAGCCGCACCCTGAGGCCAAGAGGGAGGGGCGTGTTCAGAGTAGCCTTGTCATTAGCACACTGGGGCCCTCACCGCCCACAGTCCACGGAGAAGGAAGGCACGGCCATGTTAACCAGCCACCTCTGGCCTCACTTCCGCTCCACACGGCTCCAAAGGAGAGGGGATACCACGCTGCAGTGGTCTCCATCTTGTTCCATTTTCTCTTCTCCAAAAAGGTCAACCCTGTTCCCTTGCAAGGGACCCCAGGAGGGGACACACATGGTCCCTGCCCAGAGGGTCTACCCAGGGAGCCCCTGGTTCACATACATCTTCATGACCCACGTGTGTGCGCACACCTGCCAGGGGTCTGACCCCAGAAATGGAGTGGCAGGCCTCCTGGGAGAGGCGAGCCTCCTGCCCAGCTAGCCTACTGACCTCCAAGGCCTCCAAAGACAGGTCAGGGCATCCCCACCCCAGCGTCCCCCGGGAGACCATCGCATCACATCACAGCTGTGTGGATTCCAGAATCCCACGGTCCAGGGCGACAGGCGAAGTCTCGGAAGTACAACTGGGCAGAGGCGACATCAACCCAAACATGCAGATCTACAGAAAGACTATGGCTGCCCCATCCTTCCCCGAGGCCCAACACCCGGAGGACTTAACCTCAGGTTGCCCCTCCCAACAGACCTCACCCCAGGCCCGCACACGGAGCCAGCATCCTCCCGGATCGCAACGATTAGACTGCTGAAATCCCACTGTACCCGGGCTCGCATCACCAAGACCTGCTGGCAGCAAGCCCAAGGCTCCCAGCACAGCGCCCGGCCTGGACTCCTCCTGTCTCCCTGCCTGCCACCCACACTGGGTTCACAGGAACTGGGTCCCTGCTGGTGGCCAGGCACGTCCGGCTGGCTGACATCTACCAGCTGGTTCCGGCAGATGCCCTGAGCCCAGCGTGGGGTGCCTCCTGGACTTGACTCTTGGGTCGGAACTTCCTGAGTAGCACGGAAGCAAGGAGCAAAAGTGTCTGTTAAGCAGGGAAAGCAAGGGAAAAACCAAGAGAAAACGGATTCCTGGCCCCAAGTCCACTCCCAGCCTCTCCCAACAATGCTGAGCTAAGGCCCAGCTCGGCAGCTCCACAGAGCTAACATCCCCTGGGGACAAGAACAGCTCTGTCCACTCACGGAAGCCCCCACCTGCCGACAACCCAAGGGCCCCAGCCTGGAGGGACAGATGGCCCAGTGGCCACACGCAGGAGTCACACTCAGCAGCACGGAGCTCCCGACACAGGCACGAGCAGGGGCTGACCAAGGAGGCCCGGCTCCAAGAGTGCGATTCCATTTAACACCAAGTCCTAGCGGCAAACCCAGTCCTGGTAAACCAAGCTGACAATAGTTACCTTGGTGATGGTGGGGGGGGGGCGGGCAGACGTCATTGACGGAGAAGGAAAGTGAGGCAACCTCATAGGGTCCTAAATTTCTCTGTATTTTCATCTGGTGCTGGTTCCACGGGTGTACCCATATGTAAAAATGCGTTAAGCCTATATGTAAGATTAATATACATCACACATGTGTGTGTGCACACACACACACGAACAAATTTAAAAGTGCCTGTTTTAATGACAAAGCCTACCTATGCCTAAAGGTGAGGACGGTTCCCTGGAGTGAGGGGAAAAAGCCCACCTAGTGAGCGCCTACCCAAAGTGTCCCCATTCTGTGCCACCCTCCCCCACTGATCTGGGTGTAACTAAAACGCCCACCTGCTGAGTCTGCTCCACCAGAGGCCCTCTGTGCCCTTGGAGCTGACCCCGAGGAATGCGGGAGGAACTTGGGGCACCCGGCATTGCTTCGGATGTGCTAACATATTAACCACCCGGTGACTGCCCAGGGCACACACAGGCACACGCCCTGACAGCCCAAACCGGTGCCTTCTCGGCAAGACTACCGTCCACCCCCAAAGAGGACGCCAGCTCTTCTTGGACAACAGGACCCGGGGCATTTGGCTTAGCATCAAAAGGGCTCCTTGGCAGCATCCCAGCTCCATCTCCACCTTGGACACCAATCACCAATCACATAGGAGAGCTGGGAGGAGCCCAGAGCAAGCTGTTGCCAGGACCCACCCCCTGGGCCCCCCTCCTTCTCGGGTCACCTCTGCCTGCGCTGCCCTTGCCCAACCTAGGGGCGGAGCAGGTCCACGTGGGCTCCCAGGAAACACTCTATCCTAAGGTTTAAATCTGACTGCTCCGCCACTCCCCAGCCGGCACCCCGACACGGGGGCTCCCAGTCTCTGCACCTGCTGGGGGCGGGGCCCGGGGCTGACACCGCCCACCCAGCCACGCCCCACGGACGGTGCAGTCTCTAGAAACCCACGCCCGCAGGGAAGCAGCTAAAGGAACTTCACCTGCACAGGGAGGCGTGGGCGGGGAGAGGCCGGAAGTGGAAATGGGTCCACTTTTCTACGAAGCCCACGCGTGAAAGGGCAGTGGGCAGACACTGCCGCGAAGAGCAGCTGGCCCTCGGGGGCTGGGGCTGGGGGCCAATACGCGGGATTGCTCTCCTGCGGGGAACTCCGTGTCTTCTCGGTTTCCACACTGAGCGAACTCCTGGGGCTGGCACACTCCGTCTCCGAGACGGCCACCCCTCGGCAGCCGCTCCCGCCCCGCTGTCCCGCGCCCGGGCAGGACGGGGGTCCTCCCTGCCCCTCTCCCCACGTGGGAGTCGCGCGCTCACAGGCCAGGGGCAGCTCCCGCCCATCCGCGCCCCTGGCGTCCCCCGCTCGCCCCCCGCCCCGGCCCAGGCGCCGCCCCCAGGCAATGCCCCCTCCCCTGGAAGGGGCTCAGGCAGTGCGCAGACTCACACACGCGCTCACAAACTCGCAGACACACGAGCACAAACTCGGGCGCGCACACGGGGAGCCGCGCGCTCTCCGCCCTCGCTGACCCGGGCTACCGCCCCCGGGCGCCCGAGAACAAACTTCTCCCAAGTCGCCACGGGGGGCTGCCGGCGCGCAGGGGGCCGTCGGCACGCGGCGGCTGTGGCCCTGCCGGCCGCCCCCGGCCCCCGGCGCCGTCCGCAGCCCGCCGTGGGGGCGGCCAGGTCCCGCGCCCGCGGCCGGGCGTCCCTTCCCCGGCGGGCCCGGCCGCCCTACCTTGCAGGTTCTGGACTCGGATGTCGCTGATGTGCCCGATGAGCTCCTCGCGCTGGAACCAGTCCCATTCCTGCGCCGCCATGGAGCGCGCGAGGCCGGAGCGCCGGCGGGCGCGGGCGGCCGGCGGGCTACGGGCGGCGGGCGGCGCGCACCGGCGAGGGCGCCGCGGAGCCGGGGCCGCGGAGGCGGGGCGGTGGCGCGGTCGGGGCCGCCCCCGCCGCGGGCGGACAGCGGGCGGGCGCGGGGCGGCGGGTGCGGGGCGCCCGGCTCGCGCGCACTCCCCCAGCCGGGGGCGGGGGCCCCGGGGCGAGGGGCGGGGCGGGGCGGGAGGCTGGGCGCGGGCCGCTTTCTCTTTTTTTTTTTTTTCCGGGGTGTTGCGGGGGGTGGGATTGTTGGGTCGCCAAGGGACGGTGATGAGGCGCGGGGTCCGGGCCCCCCTAGATTGTGATGTCTCAGGGCGGCGGGTCCCGTGACGCAGCCAGGGCCGGGGGGGACTGCGGGTCCCGGTCCCTCCCCTCGGCGCCTGGGCGCCTCCCTCCGACCTCCCTCCGGTCCCAGGCACGACCTGTCCTGCCCCCCACCCCCATCCCCTGCCTCCGAGCCCAGCCCACCTTTGACCCCCAGGGGCCGCTTGGGAAGGAGGGGGAGAGAGTGACTAGTGTGGAATTGGGCGTCCCAGAGTAGAGCGGTGGGGAGAAGGCCCTCCTGCCGGGGTCTGGTTATTGGGGTCTGTCCAGTGATGTGACCCCCGCTTTGGGGGAGGAGGGAGGAGCAGCCCTGTCCCCAGGACCTGCGGCGCTGGTGGGGTCCGGGGCCCCTGAGTCTCCTAGGACAGGCCTCCTCCCCTCCCCATTTCTTTCGCTTTCCAGAATTCCTGGATCTTATCAGTTTGGGGCCTGGCATGTACTCTTGGTTTTACACAGCAGTCGTCAGATGTGTCCAAAGCTTAGGAAGGACTTTTGTCCCGGTTCAGTTGTCCTCTCCAGGATACCTAAAGCTACCTTTAAAGATGAAGCATTCCGAAAGGAAAAAAAAAAAAAAAAAAGAGGGGGCGGGGCTTGCTGACCTTTCACACACTGAGGCCTCAGTACCAGACAGGAGGCACAGACCCTGGCCTTGGGCGCAGGGCCCCCAGGAGAGCAACCCCACGCTCGGGTCATCTGCCTCCCACCAATAAACCAGGCAGGAGAATTGCAGACCAAAGGGAGCTCCGGAGAGGGGAAAGTCCGCTCAGGGTGAGGGCCTGGGGGAGGGGGCACAGCCCAGCTCTCCAGGGGCTGGTCTTGGAGTGGAGCCTGAAATGGGAGAGGAGCCCGGACCGGGACCAAAGCTTGGGCTGGGGTCCCTGCAGACAGGGGTGGCAGCCCCCCAAGGGCTCCTGGGTGCCTGAGCCAGAGCCCCCAGGGGCAGAGGAGGGAGCCGCCTGGCTTTGATTCCTGATCATGTGGTCATTTCACCACCACCACCCCCCCCCCCCGGGGAGCGGGGGTGGTAGCAGCCAGGCCCCACCTCCCGCTGCCCCATCTGCTGGCCATCGCCTGACTTTTACACTTTGTTTATTTTCTGTAGTTGCTGTGGGGCAAAGTTGGGCTGAAATCATTTTCTTTACAAAGAGCCAAGAGAGGGGCGGGCACGGTGGCGGAGCCGGTAAAGCTGCCACCTGCAACACTGGCATCCCGAATGGGCGCCGGTTCCTGTCGCACCTGCTTCACTTCTGGTCCTGCTTCCTGCCAATGGCCTGGGAAAGCAGCTGAATACAGCCCAAGTGCTTGGGCCCCTGCGCCCATGTGGGAGACCCGGATAAAGCTCCTGGCTTCAGCCCTGCCCAGTCTCAGCCTTTGTGGCATCTGGGGAGTGAACCACAGGATGGAAGATCTCTCAATCTCTCTCTGTCTCTCTGTCTCTCTCCATCTATCTGTTAACTCTGACTTTCAAATAAATAAGTCAACCTTTAAACAGAAACTTCCAGGAGAAGCAGCTGCCCCTGTGTGGAGGCAGGCGCTGGGACACCTGGCTTTGGGCTGGGTGTGGTGTGGGTGTTCACCACCGGGATAGGCAGTTGTCAGGATACCAAGATGGCTCCCCGCCATTTGGGGGACACTGCCCAGGTAGTAACAGCGCCCTGGCAGCAAGGGGCTGAGTCCACCATTGTTTGAGCACCGGCTGTGGACCAGACGTTGGACCCTTGGCCCGAAGAAGTTTGCATCAAGGTGGACGGAATTTTCAGTGGTTTTCAGACCCGAATAAAGGTATCTGAATAGTCATCGGACAAATGTGTCAACGTCTGCCCCACCCCCTTTGCTTCCTTGGGCTCCTCCGTGGACACGGGGACATCTGTGGTTGGTCCTAAGCCATGTCCTTTCCTGCCAGTCCTGTGCTTAGTTTGACCCACAGTGCTGGGCTGCTGCAGGCCCTGGCCACCCCTGGTGCTGCGGCTTGGATGCGTTTGTCCCCCAGACATGCCTGTCTCGGAGGCGAGGTGCCCGGCAGGGCCTCGGCCATGAGGTCTCACTGGAGCACTGGGAGCTGGTGCTGTCTTGGGGCTCTGGTTGTGCTTGTCCGAGTGAGCTGCTATACAGAGAGCAGAATCGGTCCCTCCCCACTCTCTGGGCCCCAGTGTCACCGTGTGAGCGCCCCTTTGCTGCACAGCGCCCCCGAGATGTGAGATGCAGCCCCCTGAACTGTGAGCTAAATAAACTTCTTCTTCCTGGTTGCCCAAACTCAGGCATTTTGTTACAGTAGCAGAAATGGGAGTGCCACACGCTGAACTCCAGGCCTTTGCTCTGTGTTCCCCCGAAACACCTGCTCCCACCATCACCATCTCCACAGGGCTTCGTCCCCTTCTCCTGGAGCACTGGGGCCCAGCCGAGCGCCTGCCGTGCGACTCCCATGGGCCTCACTACAATCGCACGCTGCCCCTCCCCACTGCTGACTGGACCCACCTCCCCTCCCACCTATATCTGCAGATGCCTTTCTCTGAAGAGCTGTGGGGCACTTGAGAACAGGCCTGTGTCTTTTTTTTTTTTTTTTTTTTTAAGATTTATTTAGTTACTTGAGAGGTAGAGCAACAGATAGGGAGAGACAGAGAGAGGTCTTCCATCTGCTGGTTCACTCCCCAGATGGCCGCAATGGTCAGAGCTGGGCCAGGCTGAAGCCAGGAGCCAGGAACTTCTTCTGGGTCTCCCACGCAGGTGCAGGGGCCCAAGCACTTGGGCCATCTTTTACTGCCTTCCCAGGCCACAGCAGAGAGCTGGATTGGAAGTGGAGCAGCCGGGACTTGAACCAGCGCCCATTTGGGATGCCAGTGCCACAGGCAGGTGCCCAACCTATTATGCCACAGCACCGGTCCCCAAGCCTGTGTCTCATGCCTGGGCACTTAGCACAGTGCCTGGCACAGAGAGTGCTCAGTACGGAGCGAACAGACGAACAACACGACTCTCACTGAGTCTGGAACTCAAAAGCAAAGGGGACCAAGAAGACAAGCAGCTGACCCCCGTGTCCTGGGCCCAAATACACATGTAGGGAGGAGATTTAAAAATGCACGTTGGGCATGAACCAAATACCAAGAGGGACTCTGCCAGTCCCCGGGCACGTACTGCCTTGGAATTCTGCTGGAGAGAGTTCTGGAATTTGGAATTCTGGCTGAGAGAGAGAGAGGTGTGTGTGGCTTCCACGGGCATCTGTCCTCCTGCGTGAATGAACAGCGATTTTTTTTCTTCACGGTTTTGGGGAAGGAGATGCACTCTGGCTGAAGGCTTGGCTTCCCGGGAGTTTCCAGAAAATAATTTTCTAGAAGTTGCACAGTGCTGCTCGAAGCCTTGTCTTTGTTGGAAACTGAGTCCTGCTGAGCACAGAGCTGCAGAGAAGCCCGGCCGGAACTGCGAGGTCCCTCCCTCCAACACCCCTGGCCCCACTGTCTCCCTGCCCTGCTTCGGGGCGTGGGCGGGTCCAGGCAGGAAACCCAGGCAGGGCTTTGCGTCTCAAGATGAGGAACGCAAAGAGAACCCCAGTGCACCCTCCCAGACGCTGCCAGGAGTCGCGTGTGGCGGGGGTTTGGCCAGAGGATGTTGACCTCCGTGGTCGCGAGGCCGTGGCTGCTGCCCAGTCTTCAGCGACTCCCTGAGGCCAAGAGGCCAGGATCCTTTATGGGTGGGGCTTCAGGCTGGGGGTCACAGAGCTCAAGGTCACAGAGCAGACACGCCTGTCTCCGACATGACCCGACAAGGGCATGGGCCATGGAGACGGCCTCTGTCTGACACTTGGCGATGCGGTGTCAGTCTTGTCCACAGAATGTTTTCCAAGGTCAGAGCTCCAGGAGGAGGTACTCGGTGTAGCGATGAAGACGCTGCGCGGGACACCTGCCACCTGTGTTGGAGTGCCTGGGTTCGAATCCTGCTCCCACTTCTGCCTCCAGCTTCCCACTAATACGCCCTCCAGGAGGCAACAGGGCAGGCTCAGGTGTTTGGGTCCCTGCTGCCCAGGTTGAGTGCTGGGCTCCCGGCTTCGGCCTGGCCCAGCTCCGGTTATTTGCAGGAATGTGGAGAGGGAACCAGTAGGCCGGAGTATCTGTCTCTGTCTTTCTGTGTCTCTCTGCCTTTCAAGTAAAATGAAAATAAATATACATGTTTTTAAAGGTCTCAGCTCCATTAAACCATAGCATTCACTAGTACATAAAAATCTCCAGTTAAACCCGGTGCCGTGGCTCAACAGGCTAATCCTCCGCCTTGCGGCGCCGGCACACCGGGTTCTAGTCCCGGTCGGGGCGCCGGATTCTGTCCCGGTTGCCCCTCTTCCAGGCCAGCTCTCTGCTGTGGCCAGGGAGTGTAGTGGAGGATGGCCCAAGTGCTTGGGCCCTGCACCCGCATGGGAGATCAGGAGAAGCACCTGGCTCCTGGCTTCGGATCAGCGCGATGCGCCAGCCGCAGCGGCCATTGGAGGGTGAACCAACGACAAAAAGGAAGACCTTTCTCTCTGTCTCTCTCTCTCACTGTCTATAACTCTACCTGTAAAAAAAAAAAAAAAAAGAACAAATTCACAAAGGATTATCCTTCGAATAGAGCCAGAGTCTCCCGGGCAGAGGCTCTGCATTATGATGTCACCAGGCTGCACTGTAGCATAAAGACCCTGACCTCACTTAGTCACTCAACAAACACTTATTGAATGCCCGCCCCTGGCCTCATGCTGCACTAGGTAGGACCCGGCTCCCTGGGATGTAGAATTTGGAGTTTGGAGTTTGGATCTTGTCCTGAGTACAGCAAGGAGACCTGGGGCACTCAGGGCTCAGGTTATCCCTGTTTAGTTTTCACACGAAAAAGGGATCGGAGTGTGATTCAGGATGTCAGGCAGCCTTGCTGTGCTTGGGGATGCAGGTGAGAGCTGGTGGCAGCAGCAGCCGCCCTGGAGGTGGATTCTCCAGCTGTGTGTGTGGTTTTATTTTTGAGATGCATGTATTCATTTGAAAGGCAGAGTTACACACACACACACACAGAGAGAGAGAGTACTTCATTCATTGGTTCACTCCCCGGATGGCCTCAGTGGCCAGGCTGGTCCAATCCAAAGCCAGGAGCCAGGAGCCTCCTCTGGATGTCCCACATGGGTGGCAGGGGCTCAAGACAGTTGGGCCATCTGCTGCTGCTCTTTCCCAGGCCATCAGCAGGGAGCTGGATCAGAAGTGGAGCAGCCGGGACTCAAACCAATGCCCACATCGGGTGCTGGGGTCGCAGGCGGTACCTTTACCTGCTATGCCACAATGCTGGCCGTGTGGAATAGACAGTTTATACCCAAACTTCGCCAAGCACCAGCTGCTAATCTGAGAGCTCCCTGAACCCCACCCAGGCTTCTCGAGGAAGCCGGGGTCCTCTCCTGCCACAGAACGGCCTCTCTGCTGGGTTTCTCCTGCTGAGCGCTCCCTACCCATCGTCCCCTTCCTATAGGAACACCGGGGGATGGGACGTGAAGAATGCCGGGCCGGGGGTAGGGAGGGTAGAGAGGGGTCCTGAGAGTTAGAATCCAGGCTCAAGCCAAAGAAGAGAGGATGTGCGGTGCCCGGATGTATGTGGAGGTCCTGACCCTGCTTTGGCTTCTCACCAGCTGTGTGCCCTCAAGCGAGCTCTTAACTCCTCTGGGCCTCTGTGCTCTCACTGGCAAAATGGAAGCCACGTCCCTGTCTGGCGGGGGTGTTGAGGTCAAAGATAGGCATTCAGGGGAGAGGTGCTCCAGGGAGAGGGAGATCCGGTGAGAGTCACAGCATTTCCATGCTACAGAGTGAACCAATTCGAGCAAAACTGCCCCTGAACTCGGGAGCTTACCCAGAATCCACAAAATTAATGCATTCTTGAGGTTTGATTAATTTTTGTGTGTGTGTGGAGGTGTTGGTAGGTGGTTAAAAAAATACTGCTTCCCTAGGTAGACAGCACCGGATGCCCCAATTTCCACAAATAAAACTTCGTTTCTCCCAGGTCTGGGTAGTCAAAGGCCGCTTCCCTGGAGACAGCTCTGCTAATTTTTTCTTTGCAGACTTTAGAGCACGGGTTAAACAGTGTACCTTCCCAACAAATAAACTGATAAGCTTTCCCTGGTGGGATGTCAGCCCTCTAAGGATGGGGGTGGGGGGGAGGCAAGGAAAACCCCCCAGGAGGTGTTTGCAAAGCATACAGCGGTGTTTGCAATGTGGATGCCCCCAGGAAGGGCCAAAGCATGGCGCAAAGAAATCCCCAGGCGAGGGCCTTGAGCCAAAGTCAGGAGCTTTATCTGGGGCTCCCTCACAGGTGCAGGGGCCCACGCACTTGGAACATCTTCCACTTCTCTCCCAAGTGCATTAGCAGGGAGCTGGATCAGAAGCGGAGCAGCCGGGACTCGAACCAACACCCACATGGGATGCTGGCGCCACAGGCATTGGCTCAATCCTCCGCGCCACAGCACCAGCACCTGGTGTCTGCAGGTTTACTGTGCATGTGTCTGACGGCACCACTGACATCTGCCAAGGACTCCTGCTCCCCAGGGGTTGCGTCTGGCGTCCCGTGTCCTCTCACGGGAGTCCAACAGCGCTTCAAAGGAGGCAGCGTCATCGCCCCCACGCTATGAATGAGGAAACTCAAGACAGGAAGGTGCAGTCGTGTCCCCAGGTCCCCTGAGCCAGAGGCCAGGCAAGAGGAGCTCCAGCCCCACTGAGGCAGCCTGCCCCCGACGGGTCTTTCTGCCCCTCCTCGGCAGCTTTGACCTTTCTGAACCAGTCCAGGGTACTGAGCGGAGCAGTCGAGTTAAAGATTCACGGAGGAGCGATGGGCTCAGCGCAGCCTGGCCTCAGAAAACAAGACCACTGGGGGCGGGGCCTGTTGGCCCTACAAGGTGGGGGGCAGAAAGGCTGTCCCTGGTCCCCCGCAGTTCCTTAGGGAGCCTGGTGCCGGGGGCGTGTCCCCGTCTGGGCCCTGGGCTCCCAGCAGCCACGCAGCTCGAGCGTGGGCGTGCTGCAAACGCACAGTCATGCTTCCGCCCTGCCGTGTCCGGAGAAACGTGCCCTTAGGTGAGGTCATCCCTGTGCAAACATCACAGGCTGCCCTTACACAGTCAAGGCCAGCCACGGGGTCGCAAGGGGATCAGCGCCAGCCACGGTTGTGCACGTCTCTCGTTGACCAACTTGACATCACACGTCAGCTGGCTGTGTGTCGTGTGTGTTCAGATGAGTGTTAGCGTGTGAGTCCCACAGGGGAAATGGGAAAGCCTTTATCCAGGGCAGCAACCTCTCTCTCTCTCTCTCTCTCTCTCTCTCTCTCTCTCTCTCTCTCTCCCCCCTCCCCCGGCCCCCCCAGCCAGCAGCAGCTCCTGTCGTCTGTGTTGTCCAATCAAGCTCTCCCAAGTGCATCCTTGCCAGCTGGGGTACAAAGATGGCGTCTGTCAACCCTTCCTCCCCGCACTGGTGCCGAGCTCATCCCTGGAAGGGGCGGCATCGGTGTCCCTTCCCTGGAGTCCAGGCTGCTCTTCGTGCCTGGCTTGAGGACGGGAATGTGGCTACTGTGATGCTCTGTGGCCTCTGTGGCTTGGCTGCCTCTGGCCGAGTCTTCCATCTGCTGGTTCACTCTCCAGTGGGCCAGAACGGCCAGGCCAAAGCCTGGAACTCCATCAGGGTCTCCCACGTGGGTGGCCAGGGTCCAGCACTGGGCCATCTTCCACTGCTCTGCCAAGTGCACTAGCAGCGAGCTGGATGGGAATCAGAGCAGCTGGGACTCGGCTTGGCGCTTTGATCTGAGATGCCGGCGACACAGCCAGCGGCTTAACTCCCTGAGCCACAACACAGGCCCTGAGCCTGCTCTTCTGTGCAGTGCGGCTCCTGCTGAGGTCACGGCAAGCATCAGTCCTTAGGCCGCAGGTGAACGTGAGCTGCAGCCCCGTCTAAGGGAAGCAGATTACACGACGGTCACGGACACGGGGCAAAGCCTTACCGTGGGCTGGGCCGCATGCCGTACGTGCCCACTCCTTCCATGTGACCTGACTTGCACTCCCTAATCGTATTCCCCTGGGCTGTTGGAAGTGGGCACGGAGATAGGGCTGGGAGGGCAAGAAGGGCAGGATATGACGGCAGGGACACTGGCTCCGATCCAGGGTCCCTGGGTCCTCTCCCTCGCTGGCTGTGACCTGGAAGCCCGTCCCTTCCTGAGGAGGGGGCTCACCTCTCCCATAAGCAAGGCAGCCTGTGGGAGACATGGCACCCCTGCCCATGGGGCACCGGCTGAGAAGCCGCAGCCTCCCAGGGGGCCCCTCGGCAGCAGCCTTCCAGCTGCTATGCCAGAGGTCAGAACCCGGGTCCCCCAGCTCCAGTGAGGACTGCTCATGCCCCAACTCTCTTCCACCCCCAAGACCCCACCCCCTCCACAAGAGGGAGGCTGGTGTCCCTTCCTCCCTGGAGGCACTGCACCTGGCGACTGCCGAATCCCAGCAGTCAGTGCTGCATCCCAGCCCCGCCCCTTCCTGGCAGGGAGCGTGCCTCTGTTGCTTGTGGAGATCCTTGTTCTCGACTTCTCCCGGGCTGTACCTGCACAGGACAAGGTGGGCAGCAGACGCCAGGTGACTGCCTGGCCACACAGAGACCCGGGGTGGGGTCATCTGCAGGGGGAGGGAGCCTTGAGCTGCGCTGGAAGGGACCCAGGGCAGGCAGAGGAAACCGTGGGCAGGGGCCGAGCTGCAGAGGTGGAGGCAGCAGTGAGAGGAGAGGGCTTGGGGGAGAGGCAGCCCCTGCCAAAGAATTCCCCCCCTCTGTGCAGGGCTTCTGCCCCCTCCCTCTTCTCTCTCTCTCTCTCTCTCTCTTTCTCTCTCTCCCCTGCCTTCAGGCCTCCTTCACTGATGTCCCTTAGTGATGGGTAGTGGCAGCCAATGCCCTGGGCAGTGTGGACAGCCCCATCCCTGCCTGCGTGGTGACACAGGAGCCAGTGGGCGATAACAATGGGGTAAACGCCGAGACTTCTGGGTGGGGGCAGGGCAGGCCCGGTGGATGGTTTACAAGGCGTGACCATAAAACTACTTCCGGCCGCAGGGAGAATTTGTTTCTTCACCTCCCAAGTCTGAGCTTGGCCATGGACTGGCTTGGGCCACGGGCGGTTGCAAATGCGGCGTAAGCCGAAGCTTCAGAGGCACCTGTGCCTGTAGAGGCTTGTCCCCTTCTGCGGCATGTGGAATTCTGGGACCACGCTGTGAAGAGCCTCAGCTGGCCTGCAGGGAGGCCACGTGGAGCAGAACTGAGGTGCCCTAGCAACAGCGCGCTGGCTGCCCATGTGACGCCGCACGCGCTCCCCAGCCCAGCAGGTGCAGGGGCACCAGCCACGGCCTGCTTCCTGGCAGCATCAGCCGGCAAGGGGGATTGGCGGGAACCCTGCCCGTCCAGCAGGAGGACTGGGCCTCCATTTGCCTGTCCAACTCCTGTTTGCTTTTGCAACTTGCAATTTGCATGCGCTTTGCTATTTGCAATGCAAGTCTGCCTGGTTGCTGAAAATGTTTAAAATCCTGAATAACACAAGAAGGGAGTTTGGGGAGGGGGCAGGGAGGATTATTATATTTCCCAGACTTTTTAGGTGGGCCCCAGTTCCAGGAAAATCTGCCGCCCCTCTCCTGACCCACAGCCGCCTACAACCCCTGGGATGTCTGTGACAGGAGGACCCAGGCCCCGGGCAGCGGCGGCAGTCAGCCACTGGGTAGCAAAGTCTGGCTCCCCTCTCCCCCCGCCCTCAGCATGATCTGGGGAGACAGGGACGCAGACAGGCTGAGAAAGGGGGCCTTTCCCGGCCCTGCCCTGTGGCCAAACTCGGTGACAGCTCTCCGCCGAAATTGATGTTCCCTCTAATCAGCAGCGATTGGCGGATTGTCTGGTAAATGCTGCTAACCGCAGGGCCGGGTCCCAGGTGAGGAGGCAGGGCCCCTGCTAATTCCCCGGCACAGCTGAAGAGGGTTCCTGGCAGCCTCGACCTCAGGTTGCCTGACAAGCATCTGGAAACCAAGAATTCCTGCACCGTGCCTGCAATTTCCCTTTGATATTGCACGGCCGCCAGCCCCCAGGACCATTATCGTATAAGAAAAGTAAAAGTTAAATTCTCATACCTGTCCCGAGAGCGAGGGGGAGGCCACATTCCAGCATCTGCTGCCTTGCTGGCCCCCAGAGGACCCGAGAGAAGCCAGGGAGCAGGCTCTCAGAGGAACAGGGCAGGGCCACGGAGTGCAAGGAAGGGTGCCACATGAGGCCCCCCACGCACGGCCCCGGAACCGTGGCTGCCATCCAGAGCCGAGCTGGGGCCTGTGGCGCCTGCTACTGTGGCACAGCTTGGCTTTGCTAAGGCCCAGGTCTCAAGGGGCAGAGTGGTGACCACAGAACAAAGGTTTCTGTGCCCACCCCATGCCTCACAAAACATCCAGGCCTTGGCCTGTTCCACCTGCACGGCCCTGTACCGGCGTAATACCATGCCCTGGGCCAGGCCCTAGCATTCGCTCCCGATCTGTACCAGGTTCCTATCAGATGGACATCACTGTCCCCATTTCTCAGATGAGAAAACTGAGCCTGCAGAAGGCAGGTGTTGATTTATCCTGCCCAACATCGATCCCTGCTCCTCCTGATTTCTTTCGGGGCAGCTGCCTCCTCTGCCCTCGGACGGACCAGCTGGGGTCCACCTCTGCTAGCCAAGGGCTGAGTTTAGGGTCCAGCTCAGCTCGTCAAATATCCCGTCACAATCCTTGGACTTTTCTGTCTGAAGTTTGGAGGTGAAGGCACTCAAAATGGCTGGGGCCGGCGCCATGGCTCACTTGGCTAATCCTCCGCCTGAGGCACCAGCACCCCGGGTTCTAGTCCCGGTTGGGGTGCTGGATTCTGTCCCGGTTGCCCCTCTTCCAGGCCAGCTCTCTGCTGTGGCCTGGGAGTGCAGTGGAGGATGGCCCAAGTGCTTGGGCCCTGCACCCCATGGGAGACCAGGAGAAGCACCTGGCTCCTGGCTTCAGATCAGCGTGGTGCGCCGGCCGTAGCGGCCATTAGGGGAGTGAACCAATGGAAGGAAGGCCTTTCTCTCTGTCTCTCTGTCTCTCTCACTGTCTAACTCTGCCTGTAAATAAAAAGGCTGGAAATGGCCCCCGGGAGGAGGGCGGCGAGGTCTGGGGAGGGGAGAGACCCTCTGGTGCGTTCCTGCTGCCGGATTCGTCCCCTGCCGCACCCCCAACCCAGGCAGCCTTCGGAGTCTGGCCCTTCACATTCTTCTCAGTCCTGAGGTCCCTGGGGCCTGCTACCCGCCCCCCGCACAAGTGAGCCAATTGCTGTCGCTTGTGACCCCCAAAACTCTGACTCCCCCAGGGTCACCCCGGGGGCAGTAGCAGAGGGTCCCACCACACCAGGCTCCCAGGCCAGTGCTCTTCCCACCATGCCACGGGGCTGGCCTTGGGCCGGCTCTGTCCTGGGGAGAGCCCTCTGGGGGGTGGGGCAGCATCAGCAAGGGCCCAGCTGTGGTGGAGCCAGCATGGAGGCCGACGTACAGGAGCAGAGCTCTGGGGGCGCCGATGGGGCAGGCGCCAGAGGCCCTGTGTGGCCTTGCACCCTCTTTTATTTTTCAACGTGAAAAACTGTGTTTACATTTTTGCAAGTAAAGCATACAGCTTTAATGATTGCAATCATTATGTGCCGTTCATATGACACAGGATGTAAAATCAACATTACAGGTCACACGTTACATCCATGTGAAGAGGTAACAGGTGCATGGCAGGTGCTCCCACGTCAACAAGCCCCCAGGCCTGGCTAGGAAAACTGACCTGTGGGCACCACGAACCCCACTTGACATCTGACTTCGTATGGAAATCTGTCCACGTCACCTCGGACACCGAGCTAGCCCAGTAGTTTACAACAGTGTGTGTATGTGAGGGCGGCACTGGGTGTAGCGGGAGCATCCCAGTAGGCACCGGTTCGAGTCCAGCTCCCTGCTAACCTGGGAAAGCAGCATATGATGATCCAAGTCCTTGGGCTCCTGCACCCACATGGGAGACCCAGAGGAAGCTCCTGGCTCCTGGCTTCAGACTGGCCCATCTCCAGCTGTTGTGGCCATTTGGGGAGTGAACCAGTGGATAAAAGACCTCTCTCTCTCTCTCTCTCTCTCTCTCTCTCTCTCTCTGTAATTCTGCTTTTCAAATAAATTTAAAAAGAAAAAAGAGTCCGTGTACATAACTGGCCAAGCACGCACACACCCCGGATTTTGTGCCCGCTGGGGTGTATTTTAAGGAAAACAGAACTGGGGCAGTAACTTGCAGCGTGCCAGGCACCTTTGTGGAAGCCGTGGCTTTAAGTACGCAGGGTGGAAAGCCGAGTAAGTCAGAGCTGTAGGACATGAAATAAAAGAAATACACGAAGTTGAAATGCACATTTCATGGTATTGGAAAAATGTGTCTGGGACAGAAAGGTAGCAGTGTGGGTTTTCCTAGACTTCACACATTGAGGAGCTCAAAACCAGATGCTGCACACCTCCCTTGCCACGCGTGGGTCAAGGGCAAAAGCAAGGTGGGGCCCTGGCCAGGCAGAGCGGCGCTTCGTCTCTGGGCCCCTCGCACTGTCTATAACTGAGTCTCTTCCGGCATGGTCCATCTCAGCCCTTGACGGGCCCCTCGCCATCTATAACCCGAGTCTCTCCCAGCCACGGTCCATCCCAGCCCCCGACAAAGGTGCCACACAGAGCCATGACGTTCTGTGAGGGGCCGACTCTCCCTCGCCTCTCAAGGGTCCCGGCCTGGACCCCTGCCTCCGCCCTAGCCAGGGGAGTGACCTTGTCCTTGGGCTGTAGTGGACTAGATGGGGGTTGTGGTAAAAGAGCAGGCTGCCAGCTTGCCAAGTTCAGGTTCATGTTCTTACCCTTTGTGCTTAATTCACTTACTTTGTGACCAGGGGCAATTAGAATGTGTCTCACTTTGTTAATCCACAGAATGGGTTCAACACATCCCATGGATCAGGCTGGTAATGAAACACATTGTGTCCAAGAATTGGTTTCCTGGCCACCCCTCCCTGGCAAGTCCGTGAACAGGCCGTGAGCCAGCAGCTCTGGGTGCACCTGCCGACGGGAGAGCAGCTCCTTTCCCTTGTCCATGTCCTCCTGGGGAATCTTAAAAATTCTAGTAATGTGCTGAGCCTCACCTGCAGTCCTGCCATCCCACATGGACGCCACTTCAAGTCCCAGCTGCTCCACTTCCGATCCAGCTCTCTGCTGTGGACTGGGAAAGCAGTACAAGATGGCCCAAGTCCTTGGGCCCCTGCACCTGCGTGGGAGACCCGGAAGAAGCTCCTGGCTCCTGGCTTTGGATTGGCGCAGCTCCAGCCGTTGCAACCATTTGGAGAGTGAACCAGGGATGGAAGGCCTCTCTCTCTGTCTCTCCCTCTCACTGTCTGTAACTCTGCCTCTCAAATAAATAAATAAATAAATAAAATCTTTAAAAAAAGATTGTGCATAGCTCACCTTCTCAGATCCTCTGCAGCCATCGGCAGCCACATGACCCAGTTCTGACCAATGAGAGGAGAGAAACGCGGCTCCTGGAGGCTTCTGGGAAATACTTGTCTCCGTGGAAAGGCTGTGGGCTGGGAGTGAAGCCCCTTCTTCCTGCCTGTGGATGTTGTCGTGTGAAAACACCACGTGCAGAGCCAGGGCCGGGGAGGGCCGTCCACGGCGCCCTGCCCTCCGCAGGGTCCATGCTCCGCACTCTGTGTCTTGAGTTCTCAGTAAGTTTCTCTCTGAATTTGTGTCTTGCAGTGAAGTCGGCCACTTGCCTGGAGCAGTCTAGGCTGCCTGCTCCCCACCTCCTAGCCCTCCAGGGCCTCCCCATCTCCCCCTGCCCCTCCCTGCCTCTGCCCCCTGAGCACTGTCAGCCTCCAGCCTGGCTGGGACCTGGGCTAATGAGGGTGGGGCATGGGGCAAGCAGCCCACCCGGAGCTGCGGGCTCTGTGGCCCATTCAGCGGGTGACTGGGGGGAGAGAAGCCCCAATACCTGCTGGGCCCGAGTGCAGGTTGGGACAGAGTTTCTGGTCTGTGGGGAGAGGAAGAGGACTTTCCATCCTGACCCAGGCACAGCGGGTCAGCCCAGGGCCCGGCAGGAGGTGGCAGGGGGCTGGCAGCCAGCACGCCCCGTCACAGGGTGGGCGCCCGGGCCCCTGTGTGCTCTCCTGCCGAAGCAATGGCACAAACTTGCAAATCACACAGCAGGTCAAGGCAGAGACTGTGGATCGGAGGAGAGAGATCTCTCGTGTCCTTTCGTCTGCTTTCTAAACCTGGAGCTGTGTGTTTGCCAGGCCCGGGGCCCACAGACAAGGGAGAATGGCAGCAAGGAACTTTGTCTTCCAGGGGACAGAAGGAGATGGTGTCCTGGGTCTGCAGAGCGGTTAAACCAACCCTGCATGAGGCCTCCGCTGTTGGCCAAGGTCGTTGTGATGGCCACGGTTGAAGCCACTGTCAACTGGACACAAATTCCTTGCAGCCCAAGGCCTCCCAGCACAAAGCCACACCGTGTCTTGCTCACTGGGTGCACCCCCGTGCCAGCAGCGGGAGGGGGCCTCTCAGGGAGGGCCTGTCTCCGGTGGTGCTGAGCCACGGGCAGTAGTGGGCCTCTCACAGGCAGCAGCCATAATTGCCAGGCTCATGTCCCATGCCGTGTCGTACGGTTCTGATGTCAGCCCCATTTTCTTCACCTTCCGCACGTAGGATGTGAGGCTCGGGCCACCAAGCTCCTAGGTGTCAGAGCCAGGGTTAGAGCCACGACGCTATTGGAGTTCTTGGAGGGATTACTCCCCCCACACACTCCTTCCTGTGTCCCTGGCGTCGGCTGAGACTCTCGTCCGCCCCCTGTGCTGTCCTGGGGCTCGCTGCACATCTGCCTCCTGCCTCCAACCCTCTGCCTCCAGGCACCGTGGGGATAAAGCAGGGAGCAGGCTTCAGAGGCCTGCAGCAGAGCCCTGGAGCTTGGCCCGGGTGCCACTTCCTGCTTCTGTCCCCCGCCGTCGCCCTCAGGCCCAAATGAATCCTCCTGGGGGACACTGTTCACACCTGTGCCCTAGGAGGGTGGCATTCTGTGCCCGCCTCTCCAGCACGCCACTGCCGGTGAGAGACCGAGCCTGCGCCGGGCTCACTCTCCCTCCCCGAACATTGTTCTGAGCCCCCACTTCCTGTGTTCTCCAAGAACGTTCCCAGCATGCCCTCTGCTTGTCTCTGCACCGGAGTCCGAGTTGGGGAGGTGCGGCCCCTCGGAATTCTGGGCCTGCACCAGCCCTGCCTGGCCGGCTCTCCCACCCTCTGTCAGCGACGCACCTCGCAGCGGTGGGGGACGCTGGGCAGCCCCCCATGGTAATAGCCATAACTGCAGCCAATTTTCCATAATTGGTGGCATTTGCCAGGGCATTCCTGCCTGTCGCAGCCGCTCCTCGGTGCTGCCTTTGATCTCTACCAGTCTCCAGGAGGCACAAAATACTGTTGTCATCTTCAATTACACCAAGGGACACAGTGGCCTTGACCCTACCACTAGACGTCCCCAGCCCACAAGAGGCAGCAACAGCCACGGAGCACAGCTGGGCCACGGGCAAGGGGAGGCCCCGGGCTCCTTCCCGGGGGCTGGGACTTCCGATGCCTCAGAGCCGAGGGCTAGGGAAAGCACGCACGCGCGGGCAGATGCTAACGCCCACAGGTTGCCAGGCCCCTGTGCTCAGCACATCTCTTCTCCAGCCCGTCCAGCAACTCCTCTGCAGGATGGATTGTGTCCATTTTATGGAGCAGGAAACCGAGGCTCAGGAGAAAGCCCCGGCCGGTGGACAGCGGGGAGAGGCGGGACCCAGGCTTGCCTGACTCACACTCAGAGTCTCTCCGCACTGCCCATTGCCCTGGCTCTGCAGGCCAGGTGCGAGCCCCACCCTTCCCTGCAGGCTCCTTGTGGACAGAACTGGACTGCTCCCAAGTCCCTGTGAGTGCAGAGCTGGGTACCGGGTCAGACTCCGCCTCCCATTGTCGAGTTCCAGGGGTCAGCTCTTGGTCCTCCTCTTTTTCTGTGACCCTCCCGGGCGATGTGGTCACCCGTTACCTACACACAGTCTCCTGGGCGTCTCACAGGAGTCTCAGCCTCAACACGTCCCTGGCCCTCCAACCCAGCTCCCCCACTCCTCCGCCGTGCACCTCGTCCGCCTGTCTCCGTGTTTGGGTTCTCTGCCCTCGAGGTTACTCCGGCCCCAAACCTTGGGGTCATGCTGGTCTCTCTTTCTCTGATGTTCCACCTTCAATCCACTGGGGCATCCTGTTAGCCCATAGCCCCAGGCTTTCTCCCCCCTGCCCCCAGCACCTGTGTCGTGGGGGTGATGGTGTCAGCCTCCCCCATCTGCCCGGCTCCCCTGCTACACGGAGGCCCGGCCGAGCAGCCAGCGGGCCCTGCTAACAATGCGGTGCTGCGGCTTTTCTGCTCCATCCTCCATTGGCTCCTCCACCGTCTTTCCACGGGGAGAGTCCCTGAGGTCAAGGACATGGCGTCTGTCCTCTGTGAAGGGGACTGCTGTGGTCAGTGGGATGATACAGGCCCCCAGCACGGCCATGCTGGCACTGGGCAGGGGAATTCGTCGAATTAGGGGGTGAGGAAGGCTGCCAGGAGGAGGCGTCACTGACGCTAAGCTTTGGCGCCTGGGTCTGTTGCGGCGTCTCGAGTCGTGCCGGAGCAGTGCCCGTGTCCCCGCGTGCTGGCAGGGGTGTCGCTGGTAGGGTGATCATGGGGGCTGGTCCCACCAGAGACCCCAGGCCAGGGGTGAAGCATGTCCACACTCGCACACACAGCATGTTGCACTGTCAACAGGACACAGCCTAGAACTCGGCCCCTGGTTGCCCAACGCGGTGACGCTTCTGTCCCAGAGGTCCCGGAGCAGCTGTGCAGACGGGGAGGCAAGGGGCAGCAGCACAGGAGCAGTTACTGGTGCAGAACCACGAGCCCCGCACCCTCTTCTTCCTCCTGCGCCAGCCCAGGAGCCAAAGGTGCAGCGCGTCTGGTATTGGTCTGAACTAAGGGCGGGCCCCGTCTGGCCACCCAACACCCAGGCCAGTGGAGTTCAAGTCCGCCCTGTCCCCACTTCCCGGGCCCCGGGCCCACGCGCCAGGCGCAGTGACCTCATTTCTCCCTCACACAGCACTGCCGAGCGGGCTCTGTCATCCCGGCTTTCCCCACTTGGAGCGGAGCGGGAGCCGCAGCCAGCTAGGGACAGGGCCCTAGTGCTGCTGGCAGCCCCTCCCCCAGGGCCCAGGCTGGGAGAGGAGCAGAGCCCAGGGCGTTTCTGCGCTGAGCTGCCAGGCACCTGTCCGTCAGCGCTCACCTGAGCCCCTCGCGCCCCCGGCTGGGGACCTGCCCCTCCCCCACCGCGCTCCTGGCTGGGTAGCTCTGGGCACACGCCCACAGAGACCTTTGTCCTGCCGCCTGGAAAGTTACCCGACAAGAAACGAAACTTTCTGCAAGTCTCTTGTCCTCTTGCCAGAGGCTGCTTGCGCCTAACCGTGCCAACGGCTGGGCAGCTTCCTCGTGGGGGCCGAGGGGAATTCTCCCCACTCTCTTCCGTCTATGTCAGCTCCCTACCAGCGCCCCTGCGGTCATTTCTGCCTACCTTTTTAACAACTGTGTACCTTTATAGCCATGGCGACACCTGCTTTTATAGGGGTTTCTCTTCCTCCTTCCTTTAAGCATTCCAAGAGGAGGCTGGGATGTGAAGCCACAAGGCCAGGGCTGTCTACCCACCCACCAGGGACCTAGAAAACTTCGCAGGCGGCAGGTCAGGTTCAAGGTGAAGCTTCCGCAGACCCGACGTCCAGACCCAGAAACGCACAGGAGAACCAGTGTGCTGGCCCTGTGGCTCCCCCCGTCTCCAGGAGCTGCCCCCAGCCCTGGGTGCACGGGGACTGGTGTTGGCATGGGAGGGACAGGGTACAGGTCACGGCTCTGCCAGTTTCCTGGCACAAGCTCCTTACCCGTCGTCCTCGGTAAAGCGCTGGTGACGATGGTGTCTACCAGGTAAGGTCTCGGGCGGACTGGTGCCATAAGACCCACAAAGGGCTCACTTAACACAGACAGGGACACACACGCTTGTCCCTCTGCCCCTCTGTGGGACACGTGGGTGGTGCTAGGACTGCTCAGCCTGTGCTGCCCAACTTGGCCCTTACACCCTCGCCTGGGGGCAGCCAGCCCGTGCCTACCCCTTCACACTGCTCAGGGGTCCCCTGCAGGTGCCAAGCCTGGTGTCATGGACAGTGTGACAGAGCCGCTCAAGAAGGGAGATGGCAGCAGCAGCAGCAGCACTGGGGCATTTGCCCTTGTGGGAGCCCTGGAGAGGGGACCAGGAGGGACACGAGAACAGAAGCCTTCCTGGAGGTGCCCAGAGCTCACAGTTGTCACCAGGATGGCGCTGTCTTCCCAGGGGCCGGCGGGGCGGCCGTGGACTCCGCACGTTCCTTTCTGCTTTTTTTTTCTTTCCACAGCTGAACGGCTGCTCTCTCTGTGTTTCTCTGCCGGCCCCGCCTTGGTAAGCTGGGGAAAAGGAGTCGCTCTCTCCTTGTGCTGCAAACGTGCGGGCGGGGATGGGGGAGATGATGGAGAGCCTGAGTGAGCAGAAGCTGGGGTTTGAATGCGGCCCCCAAAAGTTCCTGTGTTGGGATCGTGATCCCCAAGTTCCTCTCCCAGTATATTTGGAGGTGAGACCTTCGCAAGTAAGAGCATCAGTGACTTCATGAGAAGGAGGTGACCCGAGCTGCAGGCGCTGCGCTGACTGCCCCGGGGGTGCCCTCCCACGTGTGACGGCGCAGCAAGGCCCTCGCCCACCACCTGCCCCTGGGCTTCCCTGCCTCCTGACCCGTGAGCCAATAAACTTCTGTTCTTTACAAATTACCTGGTATCAGTTTTTTAAAGATGTATGTATTTATTTGAAAGGCAGAGAGCCAGAGAGGGAGAGACAGAAAGAGAGATCTCCCATCAGCCGGTTCACTCCTCAAATGCCAGCACCAGCCAGGTCCAGGCCACGTGGAAGCCAGGAGCCAGGAACTCCATCTGAGTCTCCCACGTGGGCGCAGGGGCCTAAGCACTTGGGCCAACATTTGCTGCTTTCCCAGGCACATTAGCAGGGAGCTGGGTTGGAAGCAAAACAGCTGGGCGTCAAGCCAGTGCTCCAACATGGGATGCTGGTGCCGCGGGCAGCAGCGTAGCCCCCGGTGCCCCGCTGGCCCTCGGGTATTTTGTTGTAGCGACGGAACACGGACTGTGACACCTGCTGGTGAGCAGCAGCCACTGTGTGTGGTGCGGAGGAAGCGACGGTCACGAGGAAGCCCCTGCTCTGACGGTGCCTGCAGCAGCTCGCGGAAGGCTGAGTGAGTGCACAGTCCAGAGGCGTTACGGAGCATTGCCAACAGAACTGGTTGGTATGAGAGGGAGAAAGAGGAGACGACTCTGGCCGTGTGAGGTTGCAGCCTTGAACCTTTGGAAAAACAGAGCTGTCATCTGCAGAGACGGAAAAGGCCGGGGCTGGGGCAGGGTTTTTTTCCCTTAAAGATGTGTTTATTTATTTGAAAGGCAGAGTTACAGGGAGAGGGGCAGCGGCAGAGAGCTGGCTCACTCCCCACATGGGCACAAACAACTTCCTTCCTAGACTGCCAGGTGCGGCCCGCACAGGGTCCCCATGGGGCTCAGAGTCACGGTTACTATCCTGCGGGGAACGGACCCCTGGATCCTCCGGAATCACAGGAACGGTGACCCCAGGGAAGAGCGGAGGAGCAGCCATCGCCCCTCGAGACACCTGCACCGCGGCTCAGCACCTCGGCCTTGGCTCGAGCAAAGGCACCGGGCTGCCTTGCTGTGCAGACGAAACGCCAGAACCACACTCCTGTGGACTCGGCATCAGGAATGCAGTGGGAAAACCCCCCAGGGCCACTGTGGCCCCCCAGGCCCTGACACAAGCTCAGTGGGGGGGTGGGGGGCGTGGTGGTGCTGGGCCAGATTCAGTAAGGAGGGGCCACGCCTCCCCAGGCACGGCTAATGAGAGCGGTTAATAGCCAGAGGAGCCGCACTAGCGTTTACATACTTGGTTGGATAGTAAACATTTATTGGGGCCTCACTCTGTGCCAGGCCCTAAAATGGGAAGAACATTCTCCCTGGGAGTGTAGGTGGAACTATTTCGTTCTTCATTTTTATCAAGGCCCTGAGACCTTGGGCCATGAGAGTCAAGGCCCACGTTCGGGATTTCAGACACCGTGGGTGCAGCCTGCAAAGGCGACAGCTGGAAGTGACTCACGACCTCTGTGTGCTCGGCCCCTGTGCTCCAGGAAGGACAGCCCAGGAGACTGCAGGGCTCCGGGGCGAAGCGGCCAGGGTGTACCTGCCGCCCCACCCCTACTCAGGAGACAAGGGCAGCACCCGTCTCCCATGCAGGGCTGGAGGGAGGGGCTTTGAGGAGACCCCAGCATGCGTGAGCTGTGTTTTCTCTGTGGGATGCAGTGGCTGGCTGGACTCACCCTTCGGAAGTCTCAGGGCTCTGAGACACTGCCTGGGGTGGCTCTGGCTCCAGGGAAGGGGGCAGTACCGTCTCCTGTTGACAGCAGGCAGACTGGGGACCGGGAGCTGCCTGGTTGGCTCCCTGTGTCAGGCCCCAGCCAACGGAGGGAAGAAACCTTAGCTCTGAATGAAGCGTTATTTATTTATTTTTAAGGATTTGTCTTATTTATTTGAAAGGCAAAGTTACAGAGAGGCAGAGAGAGAGAGAGAGAGAGATAGAGAGAGAGATCTTCCATCCGATGGTTCATTCCCCAAATGGACACAACAGCTGAACTGCGCTGATCTGAAGCCAGGAGCCAGGAGCTTCTTCTGGGTCTCCAACATGGGTACAGGGGCCCAAGAACTTGGGCCGTCTTCCACTGCTTTCCCAGGCCATAGCAGAGAGCTGGAGCAGAAATGGAGCAGCCGGGTCTTGAACCAGTGCCTATATGGGATGCCTGTGCTACAGGCGGAGGCTTTATCTGCTACGCCACAGCGCCGGCCCCTCTGAATGAAGTTTTGACTATTTCGTCAGGTGAGCGTATGGTTACTAAAACGTGATACGGAGACCACTGTGGCCCCGAGGTCATTACGGTAGCAGTGCTGTGTAAGAGGGAGCAGTGAGCCAGGGCCATGGCCAAGCCTCCCTCCAGGGCAGGAGCCATCGCCTGGAGCGGGTTTGAGCAAACAGCAGTGAAGATGTGCGTGTGTCGGGGAAGGGAGTGTTTGGTGGTTGCACCTCACGAGCCCTGCTGTTACAGGTGGGGAAACTGAGGCACAAGGCATTAAGAGGTCCTGTGGAGCTCCCAGAATTTCCACACCGCACAGGGCGATGGCTCCCCTGCAAGTGGCAGAGAGACTTCTACTGTGGCTGTGCCCGGAACAACCTGGCTGTCGTGAGGAATGGCTTGGGAGGGAGGAGGCCGGGGGGATGGGGAAGCCCTCCTAAGCTGCTTTTGGGGGTCCTGCTAGGTGCGACCGAAGGCAGAGGGACCCCTGAAGAAGTGACTGCAGCCGGCGAGGGTGGTCCCGGGACATCAGGGGACATCGGGGCTGCTCAGGGGGATTCAGCAGATGGAAAAGGCCAGAAACGCTCCCTGGGTGGGGTGCAGGGGAAGCGAGCTCATGGGGAGACACCCACACTTCTGCTTCCGAAAGGCAGGCTTCAGGCAGGTGTGGACAAACTGCCAAATAGCCACAGACCGGGTAGCCTCCAGACACAGCGGCCCTGGGCAGCTGAGACCAGTACCTTGTCAGGTGCACAGTCCAGGGAAGGGGGAGGGGGGAGGCAGGAGGCAGGTGCTAAGACAGACAGCACAGCTGCGGGAAAACTGTGGCCGTGAACAGCTCCCTGGCACTGCAGCTGGGGGCTGGGCCATCACCGTACAAGTTGCCTTCCAGCTCCTTTGCCCAGTGACATCAGCTGGCCTTAGGCCATCCTTAGGTGTGGGCACACAGGTTTGCAAAGGAAACCAAAGGCCCGTCCCAGAAAGGTCACCACCTGAGGGCTGCTTCGGGCCTCTCTGCGGCAGAAAGGGCCCCTCCCCCACATCTCCATACCCACTTGGCCTCCACTCCAGGAAATGACCTACAAATTCTAAGAGATCTCTCTCGTGGGCATCTGTCCAACATTTTACTGGCCTCTGCCAGCTCCAGGAATACGAGTATTTCTAGTTGTCCATCCTATGGTTACAAACTCCCAGAAGAGCCTTCAGCATCTACAACAAATTGGCACATCAGTCTCCCAGGCTCGAGGGGGCACAGCCCATCCTGTGCCGCCCAGCAGAGCTCAGGACAAAGATCTGGGCGGGATTGGAGTCCTGGCTGCGTCCATTACTGCGGGCCCTGGGCAACTCACCGCTTCCCTCTGATGGACAGTTTTCCCTTCTGTGAAATGGGAGCGTGGACCTCACCCCGGGCTCTCAGAAGGTGCGCACCAAGGAAGACAAGAGCTGGAGCTGTCCTGGCATTTAGGGTGGGCAGGAGAAAGGGTGGGCATCGGGGGTGGGGAAGCGTTTCCTGCCAGGGGCCATTTGGGTACCGAAACTTCATTCGCAGGCCAGACAGGATCACCAAGTTAAACAGTAGCCTGCTCTAGACTGAGCTTCCGGTTCTGCCTGCAGTCGCCTTGGCAGGGCCAGACCGAGGGCCTGGTACAACCGGGTCTGATACAGACCGAGGGCCTGGTACAGCGGGTCCGATACAGACTGAGGGCCTGGTACGGCCGGGTCTGATACAGACCGAGGGCCTGGTACGGCCGGGTCCGATATACACCGAGGGCCTGGTACAGCCAGCAGGCAGGACACTCCGCACCCCTGCAGCCTCCAGGGAGCTCCTCAGAGTGTGTGGTGCTTCCGGGCCAATGGGAGTGCAGTGTGTGCTATGGGTTCCTGTAGAACCAAAGTTGTGCAAGGCGGTATTTTGGGGTCCCTCGGGGCCAGGGGTCCTGTGGAGGCAGCTGCTTGACCCCCGGGGTCAGTGTAAGCCTGAGTGGGGGATAGTCTAGAGGACAGCACTTCATGAAAAGAAGGGAGGGGATGGGGCTGGCTCTGTGGCGCAGTGGGCTAACGTCCTGGCCTGAAGCGCCGGCATCCCATCTGGGCGCCAGTTCGAGTCCTGGCTGTTCCACTTCTGATCCAGCTCTCTGCTATGGCCTGGGAGGGCAGTAGAAACTGACCCAAGTCCTTGGACCCCTGCACCCACATGGGAGACCTGGAGGTCTGGCTCCTTCCTCCTGGCTTCAGATCAGTGCAGCTCTGGCCGTTGCGGCCATCTGGGGAGTGAACCAGCGGATGGAAGACCTCTCTCTCTCTCTCTGCCTCTCTCTCTCCCTCTCCTTCTCCCTCTGCCCACCCCTCCCCGCCATTGCCTCTCTGTAACTCTGCCTCTCAAATAAATAAACATTTTAAAAAAGAAAGGAAATAAAAGAAAGGGGAACAAATGGAAGTGACCAGAATGACTGACTTGGTTGACAAAGGTAGAACCCTCCACCCGCAGACGGCAAAATTCATGCCCCTCACCAATGCACGTGCAACACGTTCCAGGATAGACCACGTGTAAAAGGATTCCAGTTACGCAAGGTCTGTGGTGCGCTCACAATGGCATTCAATCAGCAATCAATACTCAGGAGATATCTGTAAAACCCAACACTGTTAGTGTCATGGACTTGGCTCCCCAGACTCAAGTTTAAGCTCGGAAGCCTGTTAACAGCTGATGGGTTGAGGGTGGGGAGTCGACCTAATTGTGGGCTCTGAGAGGCAGGCCTGCTGGGAAACTTTGAGGTCGTTGGGGGACTAGCCCCAGAAGGTAGTTCTCATGAGAAGGGTGGCTATTTATGTGACCTGTGGCCTCGCGTCCCTACTTCCTGTCTCACCCTGTGATCATCCCTCCCACCCACTCTGCCCTGGCCGGTCTGTGTCAGATGCCAGACTAATGGGGCTCCCACCCACAGAGCTGTGAACCTGCAAACTGGGGGCCAGAATTAGCCTTCCACTTCCCAACATGCTGCTCTCACAGGTATCTTAGTTAATGTAACAAAGAGCTGACTAATACAACTTGGAACAAAATAACACACTCCTAAGTAAGCCATGGGCTGGAGGAGAAAGCAAAACAAATCTGAAATGAATGAAAATGTAAAAATATGGCCTTTAAACATTTCTAAGATGCAGCTAAAGCAGTACTCAGAGGAACATTGGTAGCACCAACTGCCATTAAAAATAGAGGTAAGATGTCGAAGCAATGACCCAGGCTGTCACCTTAAGAGACCAAAAGGGGAAAGCAACTTAAGCCCCAAATGAAAAACAATCGAAGAGCAAACATAGGGAGGGAAAGAGAGAGGAGAGAGATCAAAGTTTATTTGAAAAGATCAATGAAATGTTGGTTTTTTTTTTTTCCTCTTTTCAAGTCTGGTGTCCCCACCAACTTCAAGTTGTTTTTCTGGGCCTTTAACAAGTTTTTGAAAAATACCCTGTCCAGGGGCTGGCGCTGGGCGTAGCAGGTTAAGCTGCCACCCCTGACCCCGGCATCCCATACGGGCTCCAGTGTGAGTCCCGGCTGCTCCACTTATACTCCAGCTCCCTTTTAATGGCCTGGGAAGGCAACAGAAGATGGTCCGAGTGCTGGGGCCCCTGCACCCACGTGGGAGACCTGGAAGAAGCTCCTGGCTCCTGACTTTGGATCAGCCCTGGCTGTTGCAGTCCTCTGAGGAGTGAACCGGTGGGTGGAATATCTCTCTGTCTCTGACTTTTAAATAAATAAATCTTTAAAACCACGCTGTCCAGAGTTTGTAGTTACTATAATTCAGAGGGCCGGTCTCATTCAGGCTTCCCAGCACTGCCCGGCACTGGGACCCTGCCGGTCCTCTCTAGCTATCTGCACTTCCTACTGCGTGCTCTCTGCCGCCCGTCTGTGAACCAGGACATCAGGTGACCACACCAGCAAGAACCACGTCCGGCAGCTGCAGTGAACAAGGCTTGGGAGTTTCCACACAAACCCTGCTTCGTTCACTCCTTGGGAGGGGATGGGATGGAGGGGAGGCATTGTGATGTAAGCAAAGGCTCAAATCCTGGCTCTTCCATGTTGGCGTGTCGTGACCTTGGTCCGTGCACGCCACCTGTGAAGTGGCGCTGGTCTGAATCTCCAGACTGCCACAGGCACCAAGGACCTGATACACTGAAGTGCCCTGCCCAGCCCAGCCCTGGGCACACAGAGGAGCTCCGCCCACACGCCCGCCCGCCCTCACTCTCCCCTCCCGTTCCAGACAGCAGCTGTCGACGGATAAGCTACCTCCCGATAACTGGGCTGTCCCGAGGTATGACCACACACAGGAGCCCGTTTGCCTTCCAAGTGCTCCTTCATTGGTGTTTGCTAACAAACCGGAAAGCAGCAAGGATTCCATTCATCTCGCGAATACGAATCCAGTTCCTTGTATTGCACCTCCCACCCCGGTCGAGAAGAGGGCACCAAAGCCAGAAGCGGTGGGCTCTCTGGTGAGGGGCCAGTGAGGCCCCACCATTGCTCTGAGCAAGACCGCGTGAGGGGTGAGACCACGGGGTCTGCCGTCTGTGCAGCCTTGGAGCCTTTTGTGGGCGACTCACCGCCGCAACCCCGTCCAGCCGCCTTCTGCGGAACAGCTGGCGAGCCCGGCAGAGGGAGCAGCAGCCCCCGCGCTGGCCCCCGAGACCCTTCCTCACATCTGTCTCCTTCTTGGCCCCTCCCTGGACACTGAAAACCAAGCAGGGCCAGGATCTGCTCCTGGGTGTTTTCAGGAATTATCACAGACGCTGTTCAAAGGGGGAAATGTCCTGAAACTCACAGGATTAAGGGATTAAGATTCTAGGCATTCTAGAATCCAGGTTTCCCTCTGGCGAAGAAAACTGCCTGGCTGCGTGGAGGGGAGTTGAGACCCAGAGGGCAGGCAGGTGTCTACACGGGCTGGACCTCCGCCCACGCTGGGTCTGTGTTCATCCATTCGGCCACGCGCATTTACTCACTGCGTCCTCATTTCTCAAATGACTCTTTCTGGAGCGCCTACTGTGTGCCCGATGTGGCACCAGGAACTGGGTTGCTAAGGCAACGAGGTGGGCCAGCTTTGCCCCTGCAATGCCACTCCCCATTCCCCTGGCCTCGGTACCCTGATTTTACTGATGTGACAGCTCCCCCCACAAGGAACGCATCGAGAGAGAGAGGAGAGAGAGAGAGAGATGAGGGAGAGAGAGAGAGCTCTTCCATCTGTTGGTTCGCTCTCTAAATGCCTGCAACAGCCGAGGCTGGGCCAGGCCAATGTCAGCAGCCTGGAATTCACTCCTACTGTGCCACATACGTGGTAGGGACCCAAGTGCTTGAGCCATGCGCTGCTTCCCGGGGTGCACACTAGCAGGAAGCTGGAACCAGAGCGGAGCAGCTGAGACGAGACCCAAGCCCTCTGAAATGGATGCGGACCCCCCCCCCCAAGCAGCACCTTAACCACGGCACCAAATGCTTCCTTCCCGTTCTCTCTCTCTCTCTCTCTCAAGATTTTATTTATTTATTTGAGAGGCAGAGCTACAGACAGTGAGAGGGAGAGGCAGAGAAAGGTCTTCCATCCGTTGGTTCACTCCCCAAATGGCCGTCACAGCCAGAGCCGCGCCGATCGGAAGCCAGGAGCCAGGCCATAAGCAGAGAGCTGGATTGGAAGAGGTGCAGCTGGGACTAGAACTGGTGCCCATATGGGATGCCGGCGCTGCAGGCAGAGGATTAACCTACAGTATCACAGCACCCCGCCCCCCCTTCAGTTTTCTCGAATCCAAGATCCCTGGAAGCTGCCCAGGTGCGTGCTGCCTCCTGGCTTTGTGGTTTAAAACACAGTGCACTAGGTTCTATATGGTTCTGTGATTTGGCTGGGCTCCAAGACGGAGAGCTCCAAGCTCAACCCAAGAGACCCTCATGGACCCTGCAAGGCCTCCTTGGACCTCACTCCGGAGGCCCCAGGACATCCATAGTGCCGCATCCTGCTGCTTGGGCAAGTCTGAGGGCAGCCCGGCTTCCGGGGAATCAGACACCGAATCCCAGGACAGTCACGCCCCAGACAGCCTGTGTGCCCGGAGGCGCTGCCATGCCAGCCCTGGAAAAAATGCCATCTTTCTCAGCAGGCATTCCTCGGGCCACTAGCATGCTCCGAACAGGGGCGGAAGCTTGGCGGTTGATCTGCGGCTTCCCCAGGTGTCAGGCTGAGTGTTCAGAAAACGCCAGTGCTCGAGTCTCCAGCACGCAGCTCTCTCCGCCGGGTCGGCTCCAGACACAATGCTCTCCTTCTCAGCTCTGACTCCGCGTCTCCGTGCTAAGCCCGAGCTGCAGTCTGGCCCTGGTCTGCTCCGTGAGCCCTCTGAGCCCCGGTTTCCTTGCGTGTGAAGTGACCGCTGGATACACCTGCCTTGCGGAGCTCCGGGGGTTCTTGTGAAAATCAAGTGAATCACCGCAAGTGAAGGAGCTCTGTCGACTGCAAAGCCCCGGGCACCTGGAGCAGATCCTGGCAACAGCAGCCCCCTGTGCGAAGGCCCAACATGCCAGGTGCGCCCCCCACCGCCCCCCGCACTACGCTCCCAGCGCGGCCGCTGCAACAGGATCGCAAGGAAGGAAGGCGCAAATAAATCACATTGCATACTCAAGCCGCTTGCGTAAGATCTGAACCCAGGTCCAGGGGCCCCAGAGCCTGCCTGGGCTTCTGGTTGCTATGGAAACCGGAAGGGCGGGAGGGTGAGTCAGGCTGGACCGATCCTGGCTCCATCACCGTGGGCTGAATGACATGAAGGAATGCCGAGTGGGTGGATGGCGAGTTAATGAACAACCCGGGGCTCTACTGAGCACACCTGCCAGCCCGGCTTTGGAAAACTCAGCTGGCTTCTCATTAGCCTTGTATTAATTAACGGCCGTTCAGGGAGGTGGGGTTTGGGTTTAGTTCAGATTCGGATTGCCAGGAGAGGCCTCGTCCCCTCTGCTCCTACAGGGCCTGTCCCCACTTCTGTAAGGGCACCTCCTTGCAGCCTCGCCGTCTGCCTCCCTCCACCTTCCTGCCTCCTCTTTGCAGAAAGTCTTTCATGTGCTGGCTCACTCCCCAAATGGCTGCAACAGCCAGGGTTGGGCAAGGTCAAAGCCAGGAGCCAGGATCTCCATCCAGGTCTCCCACGTGGCTGGCAGGGGCCCAGGCACTTGGACCATCCTCCGCTGCTCTCCCAGACACACCAGCATGCAGCTGGATGGGAAGCGGAGCAGCCAGGACTGGAACGGGCATCACAAGGCACCTCCTGCCTTCTAGGAGATTTCCTCCTCTCCACGGCCAGGCGCTGGCACGCGGCCATCTCGTACATGGTACACGTGGTTTTGCCTGTCTAGAGCTGGGGTCTTACTTCCCAGTGTGCCCAGTGCCTTAAAGGGGCCTGGCCTTGGGGCAGCAGCCAGCAAGGCTCAGGAGGTGAAAAACACACACAGGAGGCCGCGCTGTGGCTCCAGGCCAGCGTTTGGTTGCAGCCGGGTGGGGTGGGGGCATTCGGCCAGGCTCCCAGGTCATTTCGGTCCAAGGTTCTTTGAGGAATGTGGGTTTGCCTGAGCCAGGCTGCGGCACCCTCAGAGGTCCCAGAGCAGACTCCGTGCCTTCACCAGGGCCAGACGGGCGCCAGGAGCCCCCCTCCCACCAACCTCCAGTCTCCGTAGGCACTGGGACAAGCGCCTGGTGTCGCCGGGGCTGCGGCCGGGGCAGCCCGCCGCCTGGCCTGCGCGCACCCGGAGCCCCAGGAGCGGCCTTGACCGCAGGACCCTCGGCGGCATGGCGCCGGCCCCGGACAATGCACAATGCACGGAGCCCGCGGCCACGGCAGCTCGCGCGGCCACAACTGCTCCTTTGAGCCCGCAGCGAAGGCGCCGGGGGCGGGTCCGCGAGCGGAGGCGCTCTGATGTCCCTTTGTTCCGGCGGCTCACGTGGGGCAGTCGCTTAGCCTCCCACACAAGTACGCAAGCCCTGACCCTGGCCTTGGAAAAAATAAAAAAACCTGCCCGACCACCCCCAACCAGAGACAGTCAGTGGCTGCAAGGCTCAGAGGGGCGGAGAGAGCCCAAGGACCTGCACTGGCCCCGACCCTGCCAGGCCAGGGGCTGCGTTTGCGCACGCATGTGTGAGCCCCTGTGGGGTCTCCCTCCACTCCAGGAGCTGGGCCTGCAGCCATGGCTGCTATGGTGGGGTGACCTTGGATGGGCTGATGGCCCACTCTGTGCCGTGGTTCCTAACTTGTGGACACGTAGCGTCACACCAGAGCCCAGAAGGCTGGAGCCAGGCCCACGGGCAGGCACAGCTCCGGTTTTGTAGTTGCTGTGGCCCAGGTCACGTGGGGACTGGAGTAGGAGCCTGGGGGGCTGTGGGCTTGGACAGAGCCAGGGCTGGGCTGCTCCCTCTGGCATCGGGGACACTGGGGCCAGGGAATCCTTCATCCTGGAGGCTGGAGGCTGTTGCGATGCCTCCCTGGCCTCTGCCCCTAGATGCCAGCAGCAGGTGCCCTTGAGCTTGTGTCCGGAGACCGTGAAGAGGAAGCAGCATCTGTGGTCTGCCCTGTGACGGGGGGCAGCAGGTCCCTGCCCATCAGCAGGTTGTCTTCACACTGGAAACGTCCTGGGGGCATCCGCCCAGAACCCATCCAGTTCTGCATGTGTTCACCAGGCACCTTTCCCAGGCCAGACCTCAGTGGGTCTGAGCGTGAGCCCCTCCAGGAAGCCCTCCAGGCTGCCCCAGGCTGGGACCAGGGCCGTCCTCTGGGCCTGGCCTCCCGGTGCCCTTGGAGATGACTGACACTTGAGGATGCTGAGGCTCAGCCAGAGGCGAGCTGGTGAATGACTTAGCAACCCAGTACCAGAGCGCTTCCAACCTGGGCCACCGCGGGGTGCCACTCCTGGGTGTTAGTGGCACGAGGGAGCCCAGGGGGCTGGATCCCAGGATCTGAGGCCGTGTGCATCACGCATGGCGCCCGCACTCCAGAACGGGAAGGATGTGGGAGATACAGAACCCCGACTCTGATTCTTATCATCTGTGAGCCTTGTCTTTCCTATCTGTGGAGTGGGGGTAATTAGACCTCACTCAGAGGATAATCATGCCTCACTCAGAGGATAATCATGCCTCACTCAGAGGTTCCTGGGCAATCGGGGGAGGGCACACAGTTTAAAGCACCTGGCACAGAGTAGTGCCCAGTCAGGAGCGGCTGTAATGCTGACTTCAGGCTCTGCCCCTGTGCGCCCTGAGCCTGCCGCAGGGCTTCAGGTCGGCCTCCTCCAAGAGTAGCAGGTGTTAGGTGGAGCCAGCCTGGGAGGGCGACAGTGCCCCCTACTGGAAGCCTGCAGCACCCGAGCTGCCTGGGCCTGCTGCTTTGACAGATGCTTCTGGTCCCCGAGCCGCTGGCCCTGTGCAGAGGGGACCGTTTTGTGTCGGCTGCGGGAGCCACCCTCCTGCCCACATCCTGCCAAGAACTGCCGTCACTCAGTGTCTCCAAGTTGAGCATCTCTCCTCTGGTGACTGATGGAGGGTGAGCTCCACACAGGTGAGCTCAGCACAGGTGAGCGCCACACAGGTGATCTGCACACAGGTGACTGCGCACAGGTGAGCGCCACACAGGTGACCTGCACACAGGTGAGCTCCTCACAGGTGACCTCAGCACAGGTGACCTCAGCATAGGTGACCTGCACACAGGGGAGCTGACACCTGCTTTCAGACTTTCTGGGAGAGAGGAAGGTGGCTCTTTGTGGAGGCAGAGCCTTGGCCTTGACTGTAGCCTGCACTCCTGGGTTGCTGGAGTACCTGGGGAGGGGACTGTGGGTCTCAGCTGAGAGGTCCTTCCATCCCCGGAAGTGGGGGTCATCTTGCTCTAAGTCGCCAGCACCTTCCTTTCGGGCAGGATTTCACGGGTTTGCCGTGGAGCTGGCATGAGCCTGGCACTTGGCATACTGAGGCACCAGGGGGAGGCGGTGGAGTCACTCAGGTAACACTCCATGGGGACGGAAGGACCCTGCCAGCCCCCTCGCTTCAGCAGGCGAGGGCGGCCCAGGCTCTCCTGGTCCACCTGCTGTCCCGTGCACCTAACCGGCTGGATCTTCCTGCACGGTTTCCCGAAGCAAGCAGCTGTGGCCTTGCTCTGGGAGCAGCACGTGGTCACGCAAGTGTGGCTGACGGTGCGTGGAGGGGCGTCTCTGACCCGAGGGGTGACCTGCACGCAATCTATGATCTGCTCATGCCAGGGGCTGACCCTCGAGACATCCGCCTGTCTGCAGCAAAGCGGGCGGTGGCTGCTAGGCCCCCAGACAGCAGGTGGATACAAAGTGCCTTTTTAAAAAGGAAACCTCGCAGTCCAATGAGTCTGGAGCACGTCCCTCCGTGCTGTGCTGGTGAATGGTTAACAGTTGGCTGTCTAGGAAACAAATGCTTGCACGCTCCTTGTACCCAGCTGAGTATACATTTTACTGCTGGGGGGATGTGTAGCACACGATTTAAAAATAAGAAAACAGGGGCCAGCACTGTGGCATAGTGGGTAAGGCTGCCAACTGCAGTGCTGGCATCCCATATGGGCACCAGTTCGAGACCTGGCTGCTCCATTTCCAATTCAGCTCTTTGCTATTGGCTAGGAAAGCAGTGGAGGACAGCCTAAGTCCTTGGGCCCCTGCACCAGTGTGGGATGCCCAGAGGAAGCTCCTGGCTCCTGGCTTTGGTTGGCGCAGCTCCAGCCATTTCAGCCATCTGGGGAGTGAACCAGTGGGTGGAAGACCTCTCTCTGTCTGTCTGTCTGTCTCTCTCTCTCTCTCTCTCCGTCTCTCTGTAACTCTGTCTTTCAAATAAATAAATCAATCTTTAGAAACAAATAAGAAAACTTACAGTATTCCTTAGTACAGATTCCACATGGTCAACTGATTCTCCTAGGAAGCCGTTGTTGATTTCTTTGCTGCCTTCTTGTAGCTCCAGCTACTCTCTGGTCACATTTCAGCTGCAGCTTGGCAAAATCAGATGACAAAGAAATGGTGGCCATCCGGTGCAGCACACAGGTGGCTACTGCTGTTGATGAGTGAGCTCCAACAGGTTTGTCTGTTGGTATTTCCTTTTGAGATTTATTTATTTTATTTGAAATGCAGAGTTACAGAGAGAGAGAGAGAGAGAGAGAGAGAGAGAGATTTTCCATCTTCTGGTTCACTCCCTAAATAGCTGCAATGGCTGGGGCTGGACCAGGCTGAAGCCAGGAGCCAGGAGCTTTTTCTGGGTCTCCCATGTGGGTGCAGGGACCCAAGGACATGGCCGTCCTCTGCTGCTTTCCCAGGTGCATCAGCAGGAAGCTGGATTGGAAGTGGAGCAGCCGGGACTGTAAGTGGCGCCCGTGTGGGATGCTGGTGCTACAGGCTGCAGCTTACCACACTGTGCCACAGCACAGGCCCAGCTGATTTGTCCATTACCTTAACGAGGAAGGCAAAGTACATCAAGGAAGATGTGTGATGAGTGAGCATTTACCCGCTCACCAGTGAGGCCAGGAGTAGAAAAAATAGTTTTTAAATTCTAGGAAAAAGTTCTCTCAGTTTGTGCTATTCACAGTGGCTATGGATGGAGCACATCTTAAAATTTGATCCTTTTAGGAAAAACAGTAGAAAACTTTGAAATGGACAAGATCCTTGGGTATTCTTTTCATAGAATTCTGGCTCCCCAGGGTCTACCCCGTAAGCGTGTACCCTGGCTTGTCTTTGTATTTTCCTGCTCTGCAGAGACCGGACCTTACAGAAAACCCTTCATGTCCATGGCCGTGCAAATGAGCTGTGTCAGGGAGAAGATGGAGGGCGCTCTGGGCAAGGCTTCATTCCACCCACTGGTGACTTCTTCCTGGCGCCTCATTAATTGATGGGTTAGGGAAAACATTCGCCTGTATTCGCTTTCTGTCTGCGTAGGAATCGTGGTTTTGTCCCCTTGAACAATCTGCATGATTGCTGTTTTCTCAGCCCCTTTCTGAAGGCGAGACAATTAGCAGAGTGAGAAGTCGAGCTCTCCCGGGTAGCACCTGCCAGTTCCTGCAGTGTTAATCCTTCCCTTTCACCATACGGGTGGGGGACGTCACTGAGTGTGGCATTGGCAGGGGAGGTACAGTAGCACACCCGTGGATGCAGCCCCACCACACAGATGCAACACACACACGTGACCTCGACAGCACGGATAACAGTAAAATGTAGTGAAATAACTAGGAAGTCATGAGTTGTGATTGTCACCACATTCTTGATATAGTTTATGTACTTAGAAGCCCATCACTTCAATATTTATTGTGTTTAACAATCTCAAAATCCTGAAAATTTAACAGTGAGCTCTCATGACATCACTATATTGAAAAAAAGAGCCAGGGCTTGCACTGTGGCATAGTGGGTAAAGGCCAGTGACACCGTCATCCCATATGGGCACCAGTTCGAGTCCCGGCTGCTCTGTGTCCCATCCAGCTCCCTGCTAATGCACCTGGGAAAGCAGCAGAGGATGACCCAAGGGCCTGGGCCCCTGCACCCATGTGAGAGTGACGGGTCACCTGTTAGGAGTGAAAACTGTCATGCAGCATTGTGTGTGTGTGTGTGTGTGAGAGAGAGAGAGAGAGAGAGGGAGAGAGAGAGAGGTGGGGTGGGTTCTTTGGCTCCTTTTCAGACTCCCTCTGGATTTTAAATGTTGTGTGCTACTCAACACAGACACTAATGCCCATGTAGGGTTGTCAGGCAAAATACAGGTCACTCACATTTGAATTTCATTTGAATTCGGGTAAGCAAATGATTACTTTTTGAACCTAAGTAAGTCTCACACGATATTTGGTAATATGCATATGAAAATGTGCTTTAATCTAACGAGGCATGCCATATTTTTATTTACCGAATCTGTGTCCTTAGAATACACGAATTCACACATTTGTGCGTGTGCCTCTATGCACAGCCTCCCCCACCACATGCATACATGACCAGTACAGGCAGGGCCCATGGATTCAGAAGCACACTAGCTGTGTGGCACACGCATGTGTCTGCACGCACACACAGCCATGTGTGCACACGCACGTGCATACCCACACACACCACTCTGTCCTCTGTCACCGAGCACAGCTGGGTCCCCAGGGCGCCTTGGAGCCAAGTTTACAGCCTCACGTTCCTCCCAGGTGCCTTCGGAACCTGCAGTTGTTTCTGAGGTTCTCACGGAGAGGGGCCTCGCGGGCCGGCGCATCCCCGTTGCCCTGGCCTGCGGTCTGGCCCGCTTCCTGGGGCTCCCCAGTCGCTCGTAGCCGGTTTACAGCCGGGGCAGTGCCGGCGCGGCCTGCAGGCTGTGCGTTTGCAGATTTTTATTGCAGCTCCACCAAGACGAGCGCCTTCCGGAGCTGCTCTATTGGAGCCGGCCTTCCAGACGCGCCGGGAGCGGCCGTTTCCAGGGGAATCTGGTTTCTGGGCTCGGCTCACACCCCGTTTCCTCTGTGTTTGGCTTGGCAGCACCTCGGCCCAGCCTGCTCTGAGCCTCCCCTCGCGCAGGGGCTTCTGTGGCCTGCGGGGGGACCAGGCGGCGGGGGCAAGCGGTTCCCGCAGCCGCAGGCACACAGACAGGGCTTTGTGTCGGTTGGAGGTGGAGGCAGGTGCAGCAGAAAGCGCCCCTCCAGGTCTCACGAGAGCACTCTGGGTTTAGAAGACGCGAGGGTGCGACCCAAGTTCACTCGTGAGAAGACGGCACGGCTGGGCCTCGGTGACTGCCGGCTCCTCTGGGACGCGGAACAGGAAAGGGGCCAGCAGGCTTAATATTCTGCAAGGGGATTGAAGTTTTAAAGCCCCCATGGGGGCCCAGCTCCCAGCCAGCGCTGAGCAACAGGTGGGAAAGTGTGGTTGGCGCTGCAGGCAGAGAAGGAAGTGCACGGGTTGGGAGGGGCCCGCTGCTGTCCACAGACGGCACCCGGCTCCTTTGCTCGGTGGTCCTCGGGCTGCATGAACGGCAATGGGAAGGTGGCAGGTTAGGGACCCGGGCTGCATTCCCCCAGAATCCGTACGAGGAAGTCCTGATGATTGGCGCCTCACAAGCTACTGTATCTACAGTTGGAGCCTCTCAAGCAGCTGTGAGTGAAACTGAGGTCCTTGGCCTCGGTGACTGCCGAGTGCCAGGTGTCGACCATTTTCATCAAAATGGAGACCACTTTCCATGGTTTCAGAAAGTTCCTGCTACCCCTTTCTGGTGGAGCAACGTCTCACCACAGCCAGGCAACTTTGAAAAACAAACAAACAAAAAATTTTTTTTTATTTATACGGGAGGCAGAGAGAGAGCGAGACAGAGAGACCTAGCTCACTCTCGCCTGCTGGTTCACTCCCCAAGGGCTCGCCATGGCCCTGGGCTGGGGGCAGAAGCCAGGAGCTGGAGACCCACTTAGGGTCTCCCATGCGGGTGGCAGGAAACCATTTAACCCCCCAGGCTCACATTAGCAGGAAGCCGTGGTCAGGAGAGCAGCTGGGACCGAGTCGAGCATGGCCGAGGTGGATGTGTACATCACCTGGCGCCTGACGTCAGTTCCTCCAGCACTGGGAGCAGTGTTTCTATTCTCGGGCTTTCATTTCATTTTTCGGGATCTCCCATAATCCATATTTTGGATCTTCTTTGCCTGTTTCTGGCATCTGTCACATCCTCTCATATCTTTGTTTCTTTTTTGATTTTTTTTTTTTTTTTTTGGTTTGGTTGGCCCCAGCACTGGCCATTACGGCCACTTGGGGAGTGAACCACCGGATGGAAGATCTCTCTCTGTCTCTTCCTCTGTCTCTCAAATAAATAAATAAGATCTTTAAAAAGAATAAAAACAAATCCTAACGTATGTGTTTCCCTGTGTCCTGTGTCGGATTCTTGATGAGCTCAGCTTGGATGGAATGGTGGGTGTCTTCCTGGCCATCGCTGTGGGCTCCTACTCTGTGTTCTCATCATGGCTTGGTGTAGGACGTCCCTGCTGCCTCCTGGTCCTCCTTTTTGGATTGATTTAGTTTTACTGAACCTTTCCAAGGGGCCTTGGTCCGTAGAACTCCTCAAACTCCACAGAAGGTCATTTCCACGTCACGGTGACAAACGCAGTGCCCTGCAGTGTCCTGACTCCGTTCCTGTCTGCCACTCCTGGCCTTTCTCCTCCCATAGCCTCGGCTGTTCCTTTGTCACTCGGCTTCGGTTCCCTTCCAGGCCTGTGCCTGTTCCCACGCACCGCACCAGGCAGCTGGAGAGGCGAGAGCCTTGACTGTGGATTCTTGCGTGGCGTGCCCTGGGTCACACAGGTCAGAGCCTGCGTGGGATGGAGGAAGGACAGCCTGGAGGAGCCACATGGAGGAGTGTGTGAGAGATGGTCCTCACGTGAGAACTGAGAGAGCACAGCCAGCCTACAGTGGCAGGCGAGCTCGGACGAGGGACGTGGGGGGCCAGCGTCTCACCCAGGCCTCCCAGAACAGGGAGGTGTGGGAGAATCGCGCTCGGGGGTGGGTGGAGGGGATTTGTGTTCTGAGGTCTGGAGTGTCAGACTTGCACGTCCAGGGTCTGCCTCTCACAGGGTGTGCCACAGCCAGCACCCCCGCCCCAGCTCCACACCTTGAAATCCTCACCCTTCGGGCGATGGTGTTGGGGTGGGGGTCTGTGGGAGGTGGTTAGAACTCATGCAAGGGGTGAGTGAAGTGGACTGAAAGAGCCCCACCTGCTCCCAGCAGGCAAGGTCAGGGTGAGACAGCAGCTGCCGGTGAGGGGTGGGCTCAACAGGCGCCTTGGGCCTGCCCCTCCCACCTGCCAGAACTGGGAGAAATCACTTCCTGCTGTTTCTGAGCCATTGGGCCCATTGGATTCTCATAGCAACCCCAGGGGACTGAGACAGGGCCAAAGTGCGTGGTGACTCCCAACTGCTTGCCGATTCTGATGGCTGCTCATGTCTCAGGCGAATACCAGGGGAGCACCTGGCGTGGGCCAGGCCTCGTGCTGGGGGCCAGGATGTAGCTGTAGACAAGACAGAGTGTCGGATGCTAGGGACTCTGGCCGCCTCTGCTCATCAAATCCACACTGCGCGTGCACATGTGTGAAGTCGTGTGCTGCTGGCAGCCACAGCCCGGTGGGAACCCTAACAAGAGGACCCGGCATTTTCTCTGGTTCAAAAAGTCCAGGCCAAACGGGTATGGCATTCGGGTCTCGGGTGGTTTTCATGGCTCCTCTGGGGCCCGCGTCAGTCGATCCGCGGTGGAGGCGGGGCCAGCGTCGGAACTGCGTGGGGTGCTCGGGTCTGCAGCCCGTGTCCTGGGCGGGTTTTGGCGTCTGCTTTCAAGCAGCTGTTTCTGGGATCTCCAAACTGGCTCATCACCAGGGCCAACTTTATCGTGAAATGTGACCCGGGAGGCCGCAGGGTGGCCTTGGGTGTTGGAGAGAAGGCTACAGCTTCACAAGGAAGACATTCAGTGTGCGATCATTGGCTGGCGAAGTTCAAAGTCGTGGTTCCCCTGCAGGCAGGGAAGCGGCAGTCCCCCAAATCGGGTTAGGTTACGACCCCCGAGGGCACCCAGTGTGCCCACACCTGCTTGTTCAGCTCCGTTGCTGTGCCAGGCCCCGGGCTGTGTCCTCCAGAGTCAGCCCACGAAAGCAGCAGGTGTTGGTCGCTGGGCCTGGGCCTGGCGTGGGCTCAGACGCCTCCACTTGGCCCTCGGCAACCCAAGGGAAAGGTGAGTGAGGCAGGGAAGATCAGAGGAGCTGGCCAAGGTCCAGGACAGTGTCCTCCTCCCGCACTTGCCTGTCCCAGCACGCGTGTGCCCAGGCTCTGCCTCCTGGTCCCCCTCCAGCTGAGCACCTGCTACCCAACCCCTGGTCCTCTTGCCACGTGGGAGGTGGCCAATGCCCAGCCCTGACTGTGGCCTCTGGTCCACCCGGACCTCCAGTCTCTGAGCCCCCGCTTCTCTCGCTTCCCCCACTGCCCCATGACCCTGCCTTCCGGCCCCTCAGGCCCAGCCTAAGGCCCCTCTGCCCTCTTTCTGTGCCTCTCGTGCCAACACCCAGCCCACGCGGGCCCAGCCTCTGCCCTTCGTGCGTCTCTCCTGGCTGCTGAGGGCTGTGACGGCCTCCAGCACACCCGGGGCCCCCCTGGGACCCAGCTCAGGGCCCGGTTACTGGTCGTTCATCTGCACGGCCAAGCCTTGGTTAATCCGCAGCACCCTTGTCCCCGCGGCCTCCACACTCCGAGAGGATAACGCCCTCTGCAGAACGAACCTGGCGGCTCCTGTGTGTGTCTGTCACACCTGCGGCCCAGGCCCAGCAGTGTCACGTGTCCCTCCCGCCCACCTGTCCTGGCAGGAGCCATGCGCTGTCTCAGCTGTGCTTTGCATCTGTCCCTCCTCCCATCCCATCCAAGGAGGAACATGGCAAGCAGCCTGGTGTCTCAGTTGCAAGAAACACAACCCCGTGTCTCTGAAATACTTTCTTCCCCACTGGCCCGGGTCTGGGCAGCGGGGGGCCAGGTGAGGAGGCAGCCAGAGTGGCCCCGTGGTGTCAGGGCTGGGCAGCTGTGTCTGTGTGTGCACTTCGCCCCCCCAACGCCTTTGGTGGCCCAGGTGTCATTGGCGGGGAGCAAGTCCACACGCCTCTCCTTGCAGGACGGAAGCTCAGTGCACCGGTGAGGGGTCAGGGCGTGGTCTAAAGTCCACCACTCGGATCCCTCTCCCGGGTCTCTGCTGCTACTATAGCCAGGACAGGAATCTGGTCGGAACCTGTCCATTCCGCTTTCAGTGCCTGGGAAGACGGCTAGCAGCTCATGCCTGCCGCACCTGTGGG